>NC_092792.1:1200000-2400000 GCF_047496795.1 Chiloscyllium punctatum | reverse complement strand
GTGAGAGAGTGGGCATATGTGTGTGAGCATGAGTGTGAGCGGGAAGGGGTCTAAGTCTGTGAGTGGATGCATGCGGATGTGGGAGTGTACGTGTGACCGTATGAGAGAGCACGTGTGAGTAATAGAAAATAGGCAATAGACAATAAACGCAGGAGTAGGCCATTCTGCCTTCGAGCCGACACCACCATTCATTATGATCATGGCTGATCATCCTCAATCTGTATCCTGTTCTTGCCTTATCCCCTTAACCCTTGATTCCACTATCCTTAAGAGCTCTATCCAACTCCTTCTTGAATGTATCCAGAGACTTGACCTCCACCACCTTCTCGGGCAGAGCATTCCAGACACCCACCACTCTCTGGGTGAAGAAGTTTCTCCTCAACTCTGTTCTAAGTGGCCTACCCCTTATTTTTAAACTGTGTCCTCTGGTTCGTAACTCACCCATCAGCGGAAACATGCTTCCTGCCTCCAGAATGTCCAATCATTTAATAATCTTATACGTCTCAATCAGATCCCCTCTCAGCTTACTAAACTCAAGCGTATAAAAGCCCAGTCCGCTCCTATCTTTCAACGTAAGATAGTATCACCAAGCTGGGAATTGACCTCGTGAACCTACGCTGCACTCCCTCAATGTCTTTCCTCAAATTGTGCATCTGTCGGAATGTTTGATGATCTGTAGGAGTGTGTGTGTAGGAGTGTGTGCATCTGTATCTGTGTGTGTGTGTGTGTGTGTGTGTGTGTGTGTGTGTGTGTGTGTGTGCCTGTGTGTGTGTGTCTGTGTCTGGGTGTGTATCTGGTTTTCTCTCTTTGTGTGTGTACATGGCAGGCATGCATGTGACTCATCCAACGTTGTCTATCTCATACACTGTAGGCAAGGATGCTTTGCGGCATAGTAATTTTAGCGGGAATGAGCAGAAGCTACTGCAACATATGAATGGACACCATACAACAATTAACAGACAGGAGTGTTCCCTTCCAGACGGTGAACCCTTCAGTGGTACAGGACATTCGACCTTGGATCTTCATGTGATCGTTCTCCAAGGTGAACTCCGGGGTGGGCACCAAAGCTAAGTGGCCAAGCAGAGGCTGATAGCCAAGTTCGGTACCTGTGGGGATGGCCTCAAACGGGACTTTGGGTTCATGTCACACTAGAGGTGACCCCACTACACGACACACACACACACGCACGCACACACACGCACACACACACACACACACACACACGCTCATAACCTCCCCATTCATACACTCACACAAACAGACGTACACCCAGATAAAGACATGCGCACACATACAGATGCATGCACACACACAGACACAGCCACACACATTCCTAGACACACGCTCCTACATACACACACACAATCCTACAAATACACTCATGTGGGTCCTCTCATGCACAAGATCTCTCTCTCATACACTCACAAACTCACATGGTCAGACGTGCAGCCTCTCACAGAGTTGTACCCGTTTACACTCACAATCACACACATACACACACGCTCACACGAACGATCATAACCTCCCCTCCCCCCCACACAAATAAATTTGTCGGGTGAATTTGTACTTGCAGAATTACATTTTATTTTTCTCAAAAACTGCACGAATCCAAGTTAGATTCTGTAAATCCTTTTTCTAGATCAGAATGAGTCTGAACATTGTGTCACAGACAGTCTCACAGAGGACATCTCACAACTTAAATGCATTATCCGGGCCGACATGAGACTAATTGTTAAAGTTCACTTGAGAATGTAACATTAAGAATGTTCTGCGATTTACAAATGAACGAACTGAAACCAACATGTTCATTCTAAATGATGAGAAACTTAAATTAAATATTGAACTGGATTGTCTTAAGTTTCTCATCTTTTAGAATGAACATGCTGGTTTCAGTTCTTTCATGTGTAAATCGCAGATCATTCTTAAAGTTACATTCACATTGTAAACTTTTGCTGCAAATTCTGTGTCTTACAATATTGTAATCCACAACCACCTGATGAAGGAGCCGCGCTCCAAAAGATAGTGCTTCCAAATAAACCTGTTGAACTATAACCTGGTGTGGTGTAATTTTTCACTTTCTACACCCCAGTCCAACACCGGCGTCTCCAAATCATTATTTGAGGAAAGGAATGTTCTGCCAGGCATCATTTGGGATCATTAACTGGACCATTAATTTCCACATCACGAGACATAGTGTCGGGTGGAGTTTATTGATTTGTGATATCATTGAAATGAAAGTTTGAAACATTTCCCGTATGAATCATATGAATTACAGCCTTCGAATTAAACAAAGTAGGAAGGGTTGATTTAGAGTAATAGAAATGTTTAATGACAGAGAGGGATCACGTCGCCCATCAGGACTGTGCCACGTAAAAACAGAACCTCCCAAACTACACCCACTTCATAGCATATTATCCGTAACTCTTCAGGTTATAGCACATGAAGCATATAGCCAAGCTTATTTTTAATGATTTGAGTGTTCCTGCATCTACTATCCTTTCATGTTGTGAGTTTCCCGAATCTTCCCCGTGAGTTTGCTGTCTATCACTTATGTCTAAGCACCTTAGTTATCCAACTCGCCACCGTCTCCCTCCCCCTCCCCCAAGCTAAGGTGGTTTTTCCCATCTATTTTATCCTTGCATAACATTTGAGTGTTTCTTTAGAAAAATATCCCTCAACCTCCTCTGCTCCAAATGAACAGCTCCAGGCCACCTCGAATTTCATTATGACTTTTTTGTTTCCAGTCTTAGCAGCATCCTCCGAGATTCATTCGAAAATACTTCCATTCTGACAGTAATGAAGTGATCAAATGTGTGTGTGTGTGCCCACGAGTATGTCTGCGTGGATGTCGTATTTTTTGTTTTTCAATTTTCATTGTTCTTATGTTTAGTTGCATTAACGTTAACTGATATTGTGTAAACTATCACTTCACCAGCAGCTGGGGAAATTCCTTGTATTCACGTCAAAATATGATGGAAATAGTGCAAAAGGTGATGCAGAGCCATTACAATCCGGATCATTGTGTAAGGTCAAATCCATTGTCCACTCAGACATGATATCCAATTCTATTAAATGCTGGCTTATGGGAAAACTGTAGGCAGAACTACATCACTATTCAAACAGTTGGTGCAGCCCTGAGAATCTTAATGACCCGGTTCTAATCGTCGTTTCTGGAGTTATTTTAACTGTTCTTGATTAATTATTAAATTTAAGTTAACATGAAAATTAATGCACACATTAATGCTGACAACAATATCCCTGTTTTCAGCCAAGATCAGCAACATAAATTAAGAAAGTCAAAACAAAATATATTTATTTTACTTAATATTGACAATACCGTTTTCACAAAGGGCAAAGGAGAAGTTGTGGCGACGTGCAGAGAGGGTATTCACTCTTCCCTGGTGTATAATTGCGTTTGTGAGCTAGAGGTACACTTCTGAAGTACATTCGGGATGTTAATGTAGTTATTTCAGGAGACATTGTGCGCACAGAGATCTCCCATGAATCAGCAATGACATGCACAACTGATTTTGTGATGATGTTTGGAGCAAAATAAAATTGAACAATACAGGAAGGACAAGTCCCTTTCAATTCTTTAAAATATTGAGAAGGAATGTAATATGTGGACCTGGGGAGGCAGGAGGATCTCTAATTGAAACACACGGGAGAACGTGAGACACACATCCACCGTTGGAAATCCAGATGGTTGGAACTTCTTTCACTGGAGCGTAAGAGTTCCAGAGGTGACCTTGTACAAGTTTGTAAAAGTCAGGAGTGGTAATGAAAATGGCAAATGTCTTTTCCCTAGGGTGGGGGATTTCAAGAGTAGAGAACGTTTTTTCAAGGTGAGAGGAGAAAAGATTTAAAATTGTATCAGCGGCAACTTTTACACAGAGAATGGTTCATGCAAGGAATTATCTTCCAGAGGAAGAGTTAGATATGAATACAGTTATAACTTTTAAAAGACTTTTAGTTAAGTCCATGAATATTTGCTGTTTGGGAGGATATGGGCCAATACAGGTGGGATTAGGTTCGTTTGGGATTATGGTTGCTCATGGACTGTTTGGACCGAAGGATCTGTTTGTAAGTGTTTTCTCTCCATGACTTCATGAACAACTATCTATCTGTTTTTCCTTAATTTCATAGAGTGCTGTAGTGATCCTCTCGTGAAATGTTGATTTTTCCGTTGTGACTAAGACTCTGTGAATATTTGTTTTAATGAGAGAAGGGACCAGTTCTCCAAGTTGCACAGCTGAAAATTAATATTTTCTGTAGCATTGCTGCTGAGTAGATTTATTTATGCCGAGGCAGTGGTTATGGTTTGACGTTGGCTTTCTGGCAAGTGGTCAACAGTGAGACAAAATATCTTTGATCAACTGCAGAGACTCCAGATGCTTCCGGTAAATGTAACTGGAAACTCGAGAACCATTTCTGCAGTCGGCTCAATTGCTGCCAACGACTGTATCTGGCAGATTAAAGGCAGTATGAATCAAATAAAACAAAATCTATCCAAAAAAACTGTATTTTCCCGTTTACCCAAAATGGACACACTCAACTTGGCATTTCTTCTTTAACAAGGATGGCCACTCAACGCAGCATTCACTGTGTGACAATCAGAAAACAGGAAATTGACTGCATGACAGACATTTATATTAACTCTGGCTGAAGATCAGCCTAGTTAGTAAACCGTTTGTTTTGAGGATTTTTAAAGCTCTTGAATATAGCGTTAATGCTCCCAAATTCCCACATTGCACTAACATATGTCATTTTCTCAGAGTAAGTTGATAAACTTGAATTGGCTTGAACTCCCTTAACCTGTTGCACCATTCTCTGATTAATGCATCTCATTAAAACCGACTGGGCCATTTATACTTAGGGAGCACCGGTGCAGTGTAACGCATAGGTTTAGCTGATTTCTACTCGTTGACAGTCCCGTGTCACAGTTACCAATGCGCGGAGAAATGTGCTGTTTATGACCGACATCCGTGGCAATTATTGATGTAATACTCTGTAACTTGCCAGACACTCCTGATGTACCCAAACAGGTACCTGCAATGGTTTAGATGTTGAGAATTAATTTCTAACTTCCCACCAGCCTGCTCCACTTTATTAGATTCTCTTTCAAAGGTTTACCTGAGTGTTAGGTATCACTGTCAATCCACTTTTTATTTCTCGGGCACACAGCTTTCCTTTACAATACATTTTCAAACATCTATCTTGTGGTCGGTGCATGTTGAAAAAAGATACAAGGAGAGAGATTCTGTAATATGGTGAGGTTCTTCTAATCTCCGTGCCCAAACAGTTTAGTCACATACACACACATTCTTAACATATTCATTTTAGACATGCTCGATATTAACTTGCCTAAACTGAATTTAGAAACGCCAGTTAGAAATGATATCTTATTTTGTAATTTGAGGGGAACTTGGAGTGGTTGCAGAAATAAAGTCAGTAATTGTATTGTCTGACAATGGTATTAAACTTCGTTTTAGCTTTTTCTACTTGTGGTTGAATGTAGAATTAAAGGGAGTTAATTTCCAGCTGAATATTCTAAACATAATCACTTTGAACACGCTCTGTATTCAGTTGCACAAAGTGAATTTAGAAACATCTGGTATGATTTACAAATTATTTTGTCGTGTGACAGAGACTTGGAGTGTCCAGAAAAAAGTATGGCCAGTTAATTATTTGGCTGATAATATCTTCGAACTTTACTTTTAGATTTATTTACTCGTGAATGCATGTTAAAATACAGAGAGCCAACTTCCAATTGAAATTGTTTTGTTGGTTTAAACAAAATATCTGAAAAATACTTCAAGCTGTTAAATTTCACTTTCCCCTTTCAAAAAACACTGCCTAGATGGCTAATCAGCAAAACAATATCCCAAGGTGTGTCTATATCCATGTTTAAGAATAATCTCGTGTAAATATGAACCCATCTGTTAGGGCTGTGCAAGGTGATACAAGGATCCTGTCTCAGACTCCAGCAGGAAACCAACAGGCGGAACCTGTAAACCTGCCCCTTCTGATGATCATATAAATCCGGGTCACTGTGCTTTAGTTCAACACTCCTGGATCTGGTTTGTTTAGAAAGCTCTTGACAGAACCGTTTTCCACAAGTTATCAGAATGATCAAGTCAACAATTTTTCTCAGTTTGTTACTGACATTTTTATCATGTGAGTGTTTTTTTGTTCATGTCTCTCTTTGTTACTGTCTCAATGTTAGTCTGCCTCAGGAATGTAAAAGACTCAGGCTTCTTTGTATCAGCATTAATTCTCATGGGTTCTTTTTGTTTTCATTTTTAAAGGTGTCCAGTCGGAGATTGTTTTAACTCAACCAGAGTCAGAGAGTGGCCATCCTGGAGCCACCCTGAAACTGACCTGTAAAACCAGCGGCTTCGATCTTTCCAATTACTGGATGCACTGGGTCCGACACGTTCCCGGACAGGGGCTGGAGTGGCTGCTTAATTACAAAAGTTCATCCAGCAGTAACTATGCACCAGCGATTAAGAATCGATTTACTGCATCCAAAGACACTTCAAACAACATCTTCGCGTTGGACATGGAGAACCTGAAGATCGAAGACACCGCCATCTATTACTGTACAACACACCACAGCGAGACAAACCAGGGATGGACCCATTCAAAAAACATCTCAAGGGGACATTTTGCCAATTTCATCGTTCACTGACGGTCAGTACCCGTTTTAAATTCAGTTCAACCAACTGCGATCTGAAACACACGTCCGGCTGCCTTTTACAAACCGATCACAGAGGAAACAGACCATTGAAACTAACAAACTGTGTGATATCACAGGACAATGTTTTTGGCATGTCGTATGTACTGCTGATACTTCCACCAATTAAAGGCTTGGACATAATGTTAGCTTTCATATATCTGACAGTTCGGGAAATGTCTACTAATCGTGGTCTGCAAACCATGCCGTTAATTCTATAGACTATCAGCACTAAATGTCCATTTCACCTGAGAATTGAGACCCAGAGTGTATTACAGAAAATGTACGGGTCTAAATCACTGTGATACTACAGTGGGTCACAGTGATGTGCACAGTGACATCCTCATACAAAAACCACTGACAAGGGTTTGTCTCAAGCTGGCGATTTGTACCATTGAAGGACCGGGAAAATAATGTGAGACTTAATTTAAATCCCATCCAGGAGTGACTAGTTTGGACAAATGTATAAAATGATTCTACTTTCCTCATGTTTATGGCTACATTAATGCACGCCAAACTTGCAAAAGTATTCCGACCTTTTAAAATACAGTGAATATGTAAAGCTGAAATATTCCAGTAAATAATTTTTAGAGGAGCCTGAATCACTTCTTTCCAGGAATTAATGAAATTAAATATCTGCATTTTACAGCTTGCAGCCCGCCATAGTATTTGACACAATGTGTCTCACAATGACATACTGGGGTGACACTGCAATTATGATCAATACAAAAACCCGTTCCAGACCCCATTGTTTGAAACGAGTCAATGTTTCCCTGTACAGACTACCTAAACTCACATTTCAGTATTAGTTCTGTGGGGTATTGTGCAATTATGGCTGTTTAAATTGTAAATTTAATTCGCAAAATCGGTGATTATTATTGTAGCAATTGGTGATTTTGAGAATCAGCTCATGTGTTACTCTGTGAAATATAAAACATTATAATAATTTAGTAAGAATGATCAGTATCCACTGTACAATTATAATGTGATGAAGATTTATCGTGACTTCATTTTGACAATGGTTCTGAATATTTAGAATAATGCAGGATTTTGTTTGTTTTTAATCAGAGTCAGTTATTGTGTGACCCAGTCCACAGAATGTAACGCTGTGAAAATTTTGGTTACTGGGGCCAAGGGACCATGGTGACGGTGACTTCAGGTAAGAACCTTGAACTTTCTTAGTGACTTTATTTTTTACTAACGTTCTATTCATGTGAATAATTCCTGAATTAAATGAAACTTAGATCCTGTGCTGAGCTTGATTTGGTTCCGTTTGATTATTGTTAAAACTGATTATAGACTTACATTAAGTCTCAGAAAATGACTGAAGTCGTTGTGGCGGATTCAGATGCTCAGTGTATATCTTTTTAAAAATCAGATGGGCATTCTGTGTGGCTGACTTACTTGAAACACCCAAACTCTCTCAATCAGTCAGGTACAAGCAAAGTTTAGTGACACCCACTATCTGTGAGTTTTATTATCGACAACAAATGATAAGAACTTAAAGATATTGGAAATATCACTAAACAGGATGAAAATATGTTAATTTATTGAATATATTCCCCGGGTGCATAATGCTCTTACCATGATTGCATTTTGTCATTTGAGTTGTTAATTTTGTTAATGACAAGCACGTTGGATATTGCCATGGAATCTTCTTGCGGCATTACGTTTCATTCTTTTGATTGGATGCTGTTTGTGTTTTATTTGATTTTGTTGAAAAGTTGATTGGGTTCTGGCTTTGCTTTATTTGATTGTGTTGAATTGAGTTGATTCATCTTGTGGAATTGAACTGAGTTTTCATGCTTTCAGTAATTGGTGTTTTATTTCGGCAAAGGGGATTGTCTCTCTGGATGACTCTCAGTTACGAATATCTGTGAAGTTCTTTGTACTGAATCGTTTCGGCGTTTGTTAAACGAGGGGCAATATTTTTTCTGATTGACTGAAAGCACTATATCCGTTTGTAACTGTCTGAAGACCAACTTAACGCAGAAATACGGAAGTGTGAGAAACGGAAAAAAAGCGACGTCTTTTTAGAGCTTTTTTTGAGATACACAATCTCAGTTCTCATTTTAAACGAGTTAAAGTCTGTTTTGAGCAGCCTCATTCAAAATAAAATTTGGGACTAAAATCTTAAGCTACCGAATTCATCAGATTTCATAATTGAGACGAACTTATCATAACATTCAATTCTAATGTTTGTCCATTGAACTCATTTTATTTTGACCTTAAGGCGATTAATCAATAGATGCCTTAAGCTGCTCTGCTGTGCACTGCACAAGATTGACATGATCAGAAATACTAAATGGGTTGGTAATAAATTGAGTTGTTGCCGAAAGTGTTAAAGCTTTAAGCGTTGTTCAATAAGTTATCTCAGAACCATGGCAGCTGTTCTGACTTTTTATTTCTATTTGATTTAATTATTCGCTTGTGTGATGGTGAGCAGTTTTGATGGTTTCCAATTTGGGATATTTGTTGTGAGGTTACATTATGTTCTTGGTTCTTTTGAAAATGTTTGCAAAGAGACAGTTTTGCTGCAAACACATCGTTGATCCTCAGTGTTGTGATTTGGTCATCGTTGTTCAGTTGGTGAGCGAATGTGCTTCGGTAAAATTAAGCTAATATATTGTTGAAGCTGTCTTTGATTTCTACATTGCTTTAGAAATGTTTACATGGTTGTTGATAGTGAACTGCTCCAGTTTCCTCATTCAATGCAATCAGCATTGGAGTTGAACTTTCATTAAATCTAATATTTTAGTGAAAGGCAAATCGCAAAGGATTTGGAAATGAAGGGAAACCAGACACGTTAGGGTGCGAGTTTTATTTGAAAGTAACAATTGAGGACTGGTCTAATCCAAACCTTAAATTCGAAACTCAGAACTTAATTTACTACTGAAATCACAAAGTTTGTCTTGAAACAGTTTACAAGTCACAAGAAATATAAATATAATTTTAAAAGTATAATGTTCTAATTTTTCTTGTCATTGAGCAAAAATGCCATTACTGAGATATCATTAATCAAGAATTACTTTTCAATTCCGCTCTACCCGACACACAAGTTTCCTGGCTGGAAGAGATCATTGGAAAAGACGATTAAGAAATTCTGCTCCAAATATTTCGATGCTGAACAAATTGGTTTCACTGAATTGATCAGCTTTTCAGTTTAACTTGAAATGATTAATTCTTGTATATCTGATTAAATTTGATTTACTGGATTAAAAAATGAAACATTAACTGAGTGATTAAATCCATGCCATGCTTTAGATGTTCCCAATCCGTGTGTTTTAAGTAAATAGATACATTTTACAACACATCGGAACTGAAGAATCATTCATTAGGAAACAGATGCTATAGTCGATTGTGTCACCAAGTCTAGATTTCGAATCAATTAAAATAATCCATCATCAACTCACCATGGGAATAAATGATGCAAAATCGTAGATTTTAAAGATTCCCTTCGGCCCAACAAGTCCAAACCCACGCTGAGCAACCACCCAGACACGTTCCCCGACGTTTACCCCGAACACTATGGGCAATTCAGCTTATCCATATCGCCTAACCTGCACATCTTTGGAATGTGGAAGGAAACGGAAGCATCCACAGGAATGCCATCCAGACACGGGGAGAATGCGTAAATTCCATGCAGACAGATACCCGAGGTGGGAGTTGAACCCGGATCCCCTGGCACTGAGAGGCAACAGTGCGAACCACTGAGTCACCGTGCCACCCCCTTAATTTTCCTGTGCATGCATTCCAAAAGTTGCAGAATTAACAAATTTAGAGAAGACAGAAACTGGAGGGTAGTAGAGCACATTGTTTATTTAGACACTGAGAATAGAGTAATATTCATTTCAATTAATATACTGGCGCGATGTTTGGAATGTAGCAATCTGAATGAGATTGTTCACATTAGTTTAGTGTTAATGATCATTTATTTCGACATTTGTTAAAGCGGGGAATGCAGACAGAAACTGTTTTTTTTATTTCTTTTCTTATTTACAATCACGATTCAGTTGATTAAATCAGTAGGTAATCTAATTTCATTGTGAAAACGTTCTGAGAAGCATTGATGCTTTCTCTCTGGCTCGCCCCTATTATGAAAGTTAAATTGCAGTGAACACATTTGATGTGACGAATTGATATATCTGCTCAGATCAGGACTGTTGTACAGTGTGGTCCCGTGTTATCTCAACCGAGTTGTCAGCTGTTCCTGACCAGTTGTAAATCGACCTGTTCGGACACCTGAGTCTCAGACAGTTCAATTTCATGTGGCGCTTCAAAACCACTTTTGTCTGCCAGAAATTAGGCACCACGGAATTGTTACAATCCGAATAAACACTTCAGTAACAAAAGTCAAACTGTAGATCCCTGAACTCAATTGTTAGCAATGAAGGATATATCATTCAGTGAGACAGAGGGAAATATGCTGCATATTTTCTTTGTGCCTCTCTTGTCAGTGACACATTTAGTGGCACAATGTGGAATCAAATTATTCAGAACTCATTGTCAGCATGTAATGTTACTGGCAAAGGTGATGTTACACTTGCAAAGATTCTAATCCATTTCAGCCTTAGCAGACCATCTGGTGCAGCAACATACAAAGGGTTAAGAGGAAGGGCGTTCTCAGTTGAAAGCCAGTTAAATTTAAATTTATGGCAACGCAAATCCTAGTTTTATTCCTCTAGAGTTCCCATAGAGCTTGAACAATTCGGAATTGCTATCAAAGCATTCTTGGATAATTGTTGAAATGCTACTTTCATCTTGTAAGCATTTTGTAACAATCCCTGGTTGCTGAAACCCTTGGTTAATTATTAACAAATTTGTGCACTCTCAAACCGGTGGTCTGTGTTGTTGGAGATTGTGTTCGGATCTGTTATAATGTAGTGGTAGTGTCTCTGACTCTGAGACAGGTGGTTTGTGTACATTTACAACCTGTTAGAGAGGAATGTAATACCATGTCTCATCTGGTTAATTCGGGGGAAAAACCATTGAGTTCTTTGAGTACTGTTGGAATGCCACTCACAGAGGCCTGTGAAATCGATTTAATCGCTGACCAGACTTGGGCCTCAGGTATTAGACAGAAGGTTGTCAGTTTGGAGCCTTTTTCAAATCAATATTTGTCACAAGCTTTTGGGAATTGTGAGCTGGGTTAATAGTGTAACTCCTCAAAGAAATCTGGAATTTTGACTGGCTGTTCTATCAATACCATTTATAACTAACCCACAATTAATTATTCCCAAAGCATATTTGATGACATTAAGTCGGACCAGTTTTCGTTTGTATCAAACCATTACTGTGAGTGAATTTGACTGTTCAGTCTGGTGGGATTTTGGTTGAATCCAACACTTTGGTGGTAGCTTTTCAACTAGTTTTCAACTGATATCTCAGATCATCCAGTACATCTTCTTATAATGCTTTTCCAACAGAAGTCAGGTAAACTTAATCACCGTCTAACTCAATAGGTATGGAGTTCTCGTTCAAGAAAATATGAAAACAATTTGCTGCAGAAGGATCACTGCACTTGAAATGATAAGCTTCCTTTTTCTGCACAGGAACTGCCAGACCTGCCGCTTTTCTTCCGAGAATTCTGTTTTTAATTCGGATTTATCGCATTCAAAGTTTGTTGTTTCTTTTAAAAAAGAATTCCTTATATGAAACATGTTGTTCAGAGAGAAAATATATTTTACCAAATTGTGAATTTTCAGAAATATTTAGTACCTAGTCATCGTTGAAAGTGAGTGATCTGGTGTCGAGCCATAATTTCAGAAGAAGCTGTATGATGAAGTAACAACCTGTTCCAGAGGGCAATGGCTGCTGTATAGAATTATAGAATCTCTACAGTGTGGAAACAGGCCATTTGCCCCAACAAGGCCATATCTCCCCTTTGAATAGAAACACACCCAGACCCATTCCCCTGCCCTGTAGACCATACATTTAACGCTAATGAACACATCTAAATTACATATCCCTGAACACCACGTGCAATTTAGCATGACCAATTCAACTGACCTTTGCATCTTTGGAGTGTACTTAGGCGGGAGTTATTCTGACCACTCAAATAGAGAATGTCGATGCTCCTGTTCCAAATAATCAACAGGAATATTTAAAGAACATTTTCAACAATTAATTCGTTGAAATGTTTTAGTAAATAGTGTTCAGCACCTTTGCTAGCTGAATTAATGACACAGAGATAGGAAGGTATAATCAGGAGTAAAACACTCAGCCCCTTGAGCTATTCCACCACTTACTTAAAACATGGTACATTTGCGAGCTAACCTTTGACTAAAACTCTTTAACACATCTGATTAACAAGCAATAACTATCTCAGATTTAATGATTCAACTGCACGTAACAGAGGGAGACACCATTTCTGAAAGGCATTTGTGTATGTATGTAATGTGACACAATAAGGCTGTAATTAATTGCTCGTGAAAATAAGTTTTAAATTTGTGACAATTTCCAACTCAATCATCCCAATCGTCAGGTCCCTTTAATTAAACATTATATTTCTTTATTCCAGGGAAGTATAATGTATGATTGCCGTGCTAAAAATGAGGAAAGCTTCTTGCCCATTAAATGATTAAGAAGTGGTTCACTGGAAGTACAACCAAACGACACACAACAAAACTATTGAGCACGTCATCTTTGTGTGGACACGCAAGCGCCAGAAAAATCTTCATTTTTTCTAGTAGTTATTTGCATCTGTAGATAGGCGTGGAAATGTTAGGAATTTTGCATCTCCTTGAGAGATCAGTCGACTTTGGCCTCCTTGACTTTCTGACATTTGTGCGGTATTAACATTTTCACAGCTCTGTCAGGAAGTGAGTTCAATGGCTGTGATCCAGAAAGAGTAAAGGGCCAATGAAAGAATTGCAAGTCAAAATGTAGTAATGTTTGCAGGAACAGTCAACAGTCTTACCCACACACGATAAGATTGAACCCTTTTTTGTACTGTTCAACTAAAGAATGAACCTTTGGATTGCTCTGTCACCGAAAGGGTTTGAGGTCAAAACATCAAATGATTTCAAGAAGGTGACAGTTTTTTCAAGAGTTGAAGGAAACAATAGATATGTAGGGAAAAAAAAGTTGAACCGTGTACAACATTGGTTGAAAATTGTGAAGAAATTGAATGGGGCCTGGTTGTTAAGTTTCACATAACAGCAAAATTGGTTCTATAATTGACAATAAAAGTTATCTGAAAGAACAACGAGATCATGATCAGCTGGGCCAATGGGCAGAAAGAGATCAGTTTCAACTGAATATGAGTCATTGCATCTTGGGAACAGAAATCAGGAAACAACCTGAAGTGAATGGTAGTGCACTGGGTCGTGATGTCGAACAGAAGCACCTAGGGATTCAGATACATAGATTCGTACAGAGTTAATGATATGGCAATGGGTAGCTTTGTCGAACGTAGGGACCTGAGGGATCAGATACATATATTGTTGAAAGTGGTGTCTCAAGTAGCTGGCGTGTTGAAGAATATGTTTGTAAAATGTTTTCTCATTGCACACAGCATTGAGTATAAAGGTTGGGAGTTTGTGTTGCAACTGGACTTGACATTGGAATCAACTGCCAGAGGAAGTGGCAAATGCAGATCTAGTTAGAAAATTTCCAAGACATTTGGACAGGTACAGGAAGTGAATAGATCTGGATTGATATGGGCCAAATGCAGGCTAATGGAATTTGTTTAATTTGGGAAACCTGGTTGTCATGGACGAGCTGGGCCGAACGGCCTGTTTCTGTGTTGTATGACTCTCTTAATCTCTGACATTATGGTGGAGTAGGCTGAAAGTTGGAACCTGGTGATCTAGTCAGGAGGTAGGTTGGTGATGTGGTAGATTTTGAGCTGATAGGCCGTGAGGTGTTGTGTGGCTGCTGGGTAAGCTTGCATGCACCTAGTCTGGCAGGGTGGCATCAAAGCAAATCATAATGGTCAGAAGGAAATAACTTGGTCGCATTGTGCTTGGTAGGTCCTTTGAGCAGCAATGCAGGGTGTCTCTCTGGTGCCAAGATGGTTAATTGAGTGGCCAGCAGGCTGCAGGGCTGGGTAGTTGAGAGCTGAGGAGGGTGCAGGGCTGGTTATTTGGAGGTGGGCAGCGTGCCAGGCCAATTTGTTGAGAGGTCAACAGGGTGCAGGGCTGGTCAGTTGTGAAGTGGGGATGGAGTCAGATTGGTTAGTTTAGTGTTAAACAGGGTGTCAGACTGATTAGTTTAGACATTGGCAAGACGTCAGACTGGTTAGTTGAGAGGTTGGCAGAGTGTCAGACTGGTTAATCGAGAAGTGGGCAATGTGTCGGACTGGTTAGTTGAGAGGTGGGCAGGGTGTCGGACTGGTTAGTTGAGAGGTGGGCAGGGTGTCGGACTGGTTAGTTGAGAGGTCGGCAGGCTGCCGGGCTGGTTAGTTGAGAGGTGGGCACGGTGTCGGACTGGTTAGTTGAGAGTTGGGCAGGGTGTCGGACTGGTTAGTTCAGAGGCAGGCAGGGTGTCGGACTGGTTATTTGAGAGGTGGACAGGCTGCCGGGCTGGTTAGTTGAGAGGTGGGCAGGCTGCCGGGCTGGTTAGTTGAGAGGTGGGCAGGCTGCCGGGCTGGTTAGTTGAGAGGTGGGCAGGGTGTCAGGAAGTTTAGTTGATCGCCGAAGCAGAGTGCTGGACTGTTTCAGTGACAGAAGTTCATTGTGCTGATGTGACACGTGGATATGATGTCAAAATGTATAGCTCGAAGTGTGGCGAAGGACAGATGGGAACAGAGCTCGGATGCAATGTGCACAGGTTGACTTGGGTAAGATGAGAGATCAGTGGTGAAGGTCTGAGTTCATATCTGGGGGAGGGATATCCTGTCAGGGGTTGTGAAAAGTCTGGTGTCAGGACTAGATTCACCAAGGACCAGTTGCAGTGTAGCAGGAGTGGAATTGAGTGAAAGGAATCGAGATTACATTTTTGTCTGGAATATGGATTGCCTTGAATGTGTGTTATCTCTTGTGATGAGGGTCATGCTTTCCGAGGGTGAATGAGCGTGTAACGGTGCAGGGGTTGTCAATGTGAGTGGAAATTGAGGTTGAGAAGAGAGTCAGAGCGGTGGTTAGTCTGAGACGTTAGAGTTTTACCATGAAGTGCTTGTAAGTTTGTTGGTTATTGAAGTAAAAGAGTCCTTGTTCATTTCTCGAATCATATTCACATAAATACTCAGTTCAGCTAGCTGTCACATTCCAAAGTCTCTGAACCTTAATGGTCCTCTATATTTCAGAAGTCTCCAGAATTCAGATAATTGCCAATTCGATCATTGAGCTTCCAGATAATTCGCATGACATCAGCTGTGACAGGCATTCTCTCAGTCCCAGTGCCCTGCAACTGCCTTCTTTCCAGAGAGTAGATTCTGACTGACATTGATAAGCGAGGAAGGGATACTGGACTCGAAACGTTCATTCTGGTTTCGCTGCACAGATGCTGCTAGTTGTTGGGTTTCTCCTGCAACTTCGGTTTTTATTTCCAATTCGAACTTCAACGTTTTCTTGGTTTGCATTTTGTGAAACGACTCTGCTCGTCACCTGCATTCCAATGAAAGTGTTCGTTGGTGAGATTTTCTAACAGTAACTTTTCGTGGGATCAGGGTGTTCTTATTTCTAAGTTTTATATAGTAATGGTCAAGGTCGAGGGCATGTTCCTGAAGAGGGAACCAAAAGATCAAGATCAACGAATGATTGGAAACAAAAATAAACTCAACGTTTGCTGAAGACTTTAGCAGGAACACACTAGCATACATTTACAGCTGAGGAAACATTTGGGTAACCAATCAGGTCGAATTAACAGAAAGTAACTTGCTCAATTGTTCATTCTATCCTAGAGACTGCATCTCTCCCCACACTTTATGGACTGGTCTCCTCCTGTCAGCAACACAATGCCGACGGTTCTGTGATCTTTGGTTGTTTGGCCATGGACTATTCCCCTGACGTTACCAAGGTGACCTGGAAGAAAGGTGGGAACCCAATCACGACTGGATTGAAGACTTATCCATCCGTGAGAAACAAGAAGGGAGCTTACACCCTGAGCAGCCAGTTAACCCTGCCTGAGTCAGAAGCGGATTGCAGCAAAATCTCCTGTGAGGTTCAACACAGCGGGTCAAAGCAGAGCACTGAAATGCCATGTAAGTCTTGTGGGAACTGAAGCGAACAGCACATCTGTGGTTAACATGATTTGGGCATTAGTTATAATATATTTGACATAGCCATAGAGATATACAGCACAGGGAAAGGTCATTCGGCCCATCCAGTCCAAGCCAATCAATAACAGCCCCCTAACTATTCCAGTTCAATATGTCCACAATTGATCCATTGCTTTGTGTGACTTGGCATTTCTTATATCCATCTAAATATTTCTCACATATTATGCGGGGCTCAGCCTTGACATGACTTACTGGCACTGAGCTGCAGAATCACACCCTGTGTGTGATTTTGTTTTCCCCGATATCCTCCTGTCCTTAATTGTTAATTGTCCCTAACCCTATGCCCTTGAGTCATTGCTCCATCCATGAAGGGGAAAGGTTTAGTTCTGTTTACTCTGTGTATGTCTACCATAATTCCAGACATCACAATCATCTTCTCTCTCAATCTTCTCTGTTCCAAGGAAAACCCCAGTTTGGTGAATCACATTTCATAATTAAAAACTTCCAGCCCAGGAAACATCCTGGACTATCTCAACAACGCTGCCTTCTGTCTAATCACATTCCTTCCGTAACATGCAGTCCTATACTACACATGATGCTTCATGTCTGACTTAACATGTATTTCATTAATTTCCAATATCATCTCCCAACACCTGATGTAAATGTATTGGCTCATAAAAGCAAATACCCTTCACACATTCTTAGCCTTTTTATCCCTCTGCCACATTAGTAGAAGGGATCGATGGGCATGCAATCCTTTTCAGGGTTCCACCATTGAAAACATGATACCTCTTCGTTTCTTCTGACCAAGTGCATCACCTTACACTTATCCAGAATGATTTTAATTTGCCATTTTTCAGCACAAGTAGCCAACCCTTCTGTATCTTGCTGCAATCTAAAGGTATCATGGTCACTCCCTGCCAACTCGGCAACTTTTGCTTCAGCTGTGAACCTACCAGCTAAATCTTCTGCAGTATATTCTAAATCACTTTTACATAATTGAGGCATCAATAAATAAACACTGAATCCTGCAGAACACCACTAGACATATACTTCCAGCCACACAAACATCCTATGGCCATTATCCTCTGCACTCTGCCACTCAGCTACCTCAGGATTCAATTCGTCAAATTGACTTGACGACAACTGGCTCTGATCTTTACTATCTTCTGGACATCGACTTATTTCTTTGAAAACTACCATCAAATTGCTCAGACATGACTTCCCGTCAATAAAATCGTGCTGAGAATTGTTGATTCATCTTCCAGATGAAGTTTAATTTCCCTCTCCATAGTTACAATATATTCCCTACTACTGAGTCTAACTTGAGCCCAGCCTGTGGTTTCATTGCTTTTCCCTTCATCCATCCAGCATAACAATACCACACTGGCAGTTTTGCCATATCCCCTGTGGCCAGGAATTATACATTATTGCCAGCGACCCACTATTTCATCCTTTGCCTGGCATACATTTTATGTGCCCTGGAAATATATCTATTTTTCTTCCAGCAAGACAGAACATCACATCATCTATCCTAATTCCTGAAAAAACATCATACTTCTCCATGTTTTCTATACCCACATATTCCCTCACACTGGTGAACATCAACAATTTTTACCGCCCTTCTAAATCTTTCCCTGTCTCGCTTGAAGGCATTATATTAGGAATATTGAACTCCACTCTTGCCCCTCTCTCAACATGTCTCCATGATATCAAGTGCACACTTCCTCCTTCATGCCGTTAACTCATCTGCCTTGTTTATCATGCTCCTTTCATTGAAATGAATACCATTCAACCTTACTATCTCACCCTCTGATCTAACTGACCTTCTTGACTTCCTTGCTGTGACCTCTCATTTTTATCATTACATTGTCATTATCACATCGTCCTGCTAATTGTACTGTGTTGATTTCATCTTCTATAGCACTCTGCATAATTATGATACTTGTAATGTTAAGGTTAGTATCTATTAGCCATAATAGAATTAGTTATAATAGAACTGAATGTATTTGTTATCAAATTTGTCAGATAATTTATGCATTGTTTTTCATAAAGGCCCATTTCTCGAGCCAACTCTTCTTCTCACCGTGAGTCCCAGTGAAGAAATCGCAAGCAGCAAGTTTGCAACCATCGTGTGTTCAATCATTGATTTCCATCCGAAGGAAATCTCCGTGACATGGTTGAAAAATGGCCAATCCGTGGATTCTGTTGTCTTCACGTCTCCTGTGTGTGAGGCGAATGGGAACTTCTCGGTGATGAGTCGGCTGACAGTCCCTTATAGTGAATGGTTCAACAGCGCAGTGTATACCTGCCAGGCCACTCATGGAGAGAACACTCAAAGTCAAAACATCACCACACCGCAGGGTAAGACATACAGACGAGAGAACTAGAAATCATTTTGAACTCCGATGTCAATCAGATGCACACATTTATCAAATTTAGTGAACAGCACTAAGCTGTAGAGCATCCCATTCACAAACGTGTCATGTATTTCAGCTTGAGTGTTACATTAGCATTGCTCATAATTTAACATTATGTCAAATCAGAAAAGCATGTTTCCCTCCATATTGAAGACATATAGACAGTGAGCTGGATTAATAGTCTTTTTTAAAAGTAGTTTGTTGGCTGACCACACTTGGAGAGGCAGACTGCCGAATTCATGCCTGGTGACTGGCTTAAGGATAAAGGAGTTAGGGGTGGAGGAGGGGTGCGTGTCTTGTGGGGGCAGGGGAGCAGGGTCAGAGAGTTATTTCTTTGAAACTTAGAACATGCTGCTGGCCGAGATTGGGTGAACGTGGAGTAAATGTTTTGGCCAGTAGGCCAGAGTCGGCCATGAGGGCATATCCTCAGAGTCAAAGGGTGCACCATTTGGAACTGAGATGGGGAAAAACTTCTACAGCCAGTGGGGTTGCAGGTGTGGAATTCATTGCTGCAGAGGGTTATGGAGGCCAAGTCAGTGACTGTACTTAAGGTAGCGATAGATCGGTTAGTACATGGAGAAGGCTGGAGAATGGGGTGGAAAAACATACCAGCCATGATCGAATGGCAGGGCAGACTCGATTGGCCGAACTGCCTCATTCTGCACCTTTATCTTACGATCTTGTGGTCTCAAAATGACATGGTAAAACATGCAGCGACCCTTCTTTCAAAATAAATCAAAATGTGTTCAATGCTTCATTTCCAGCTCAGGAATGAACTCTTGTCCTTGGGCATTGTACGTCATAGATTTTATCTGGTACTGAGCTCTTCAACTTCATTCATGGGACCAGGCCGCGGACCAAGTTGGTCTCACATTTGATTAATCTGGATAAACATGACCTAATTGAGCCTCTTTAAGTTACTCTCTGTAATTAGTGGATGTGGCAGGAGAATACATTCTAGTGGTAAGGCTACAGTAGGGATGAACGATCTATGAAATTGAGTTAGGCTGATTGAGCCCAGGTTGAGGATGGAAATGTTCATGCAGTGAGCAGTGGAAATCTGAATAATACTCGCGCAAATTTCCATCAAGTTGGTAGAATAATTGAAGACACTCGTATTTGTTCAGTCTTTGTTCTACTAAGAAATTCACTGTTTTGTTTTTAGATCTACTCCAAGTTTGACAGGAGTAATAATATCTCATAGTATGTTTTAGAGAATGATCTCACACTAATAATGTCAATTATTTTCAATAACGTTAAACATGTTGAAAAGAATTTCTGTGACTGATGACTGCCCCTGTCACACATTATATCCTCTGCAAATGCATGAGAACAAAGACAATAATTATGATTGATTACAATTTGCTCAAACTTGGGGATGTAATTTGGCATTCAGAATGCCCAGCAGCATTTGCAAGTAAATTTCATGAACATAGAAATGAAGTCGTTATATTCAGATTACTCTTGTTACAAGTATCAATGGATGGTCGTAATTGAGAGAAGAACTCTAGAAGAAAGGTAATTCCATGTGTTATGCCGTGGTGTCTTTGATTTTACTTTGTCACAGGTTTCACTTGTGACAATTCCAGTGTTCTATATGAATTATTACACGGTGCATGTTATAGATAATAACAAATGATTTCACAAAACAAAATATATAATCAACAGGAACAATCATTTCAGCAATATTTGGAAGCTGCCATGTCAAAGGTGGTTTCTTCACTTCATGTGGGAGTAGCCTGAAGGCTCGGTGTTTTGATTCTAAAGAGGCATTTTTCATTGATTTGATTTCTGTTTCATAGGAGTTAATGAGTGCCACGATTACACAGTTAAAATCCTACCACCACCAGTAGAACAGGTCTTACTGGAGGCGACAGTGACATTAACCTGTGTTGTGTCCAATCTTCCTTCTGGAGTCAATGTCACCTGGATACAAGAAAAGAAGACTCTGAAATCAGAGATTGCTAACCAGCCTGGAGAAGATCCCGACAGCGTGATCAGCAAATTGAGCATTTCTACCGAATCCTGGCTGAGTCACGTTAGTGTTGAATGTGTGGTGAACCATCCATACCTCCCGACACCTCTGAGAGACTCCATCCGCAAGGGAAATGGTGAGTGGTGAGAGGAACGAACAAAGTATTCCACGTGTAATCTAGATCCAGTTACATACATGGCATGCTTAGATTGGCTCCAAATAACTTGGCAGCATGAAAGATGTGTCTGATGGCAGGATAGCTAAATATCTGACTGAGAACAAAATGGACCAAAGATTGATCTTTTATGATTATAAGTCAAATAAAGTGGGAAGAAACCTGATTTGTGTTTTTAACATCAGCAATGACAAATGTACAGGATGTGTTAGTTGTGGGTTAGAAACATGGAGTCGACTTTCGAATCAAATTCGTTACTCTTAATGCATAGAATGGATATCATTCTGCTGGTTTAGAAAATGAGAGCGTATAAAGCCCAAATTAAAAAAAAAACAAAACTGGCATATTTTAATATGTAGTGAAATGCAAAATTGATTCTGGATTTTTATAATTGATTTATATTTGTTTCAAATATTCTGCAGGAGAAAAGCTACTGGAGCCATCAGTTTCTATCCTCCTGCCACCAACAGAAGATGTTTCTGCTCAGAGGTTTCTCTCCCTCACCTGTTTAGTGAGAGGTTTCTCCCCCGAGAGATCTTCATCAAGTGGACAAACAATGACAAGCCGGTGAATCCCAGTAACTACAAGAACACCGAGGTGATGTCGGAGAGCGAGAATACCTCCTTCTTCATGTACAGCCTGTTATCCATTACAGCAGAGGAGTGGGCCAGCGGTGCTTCTTACTCCTGTGTGGTGGGACATGAAGCGATTCCATTGAAGATCATCAACAGAACAGTCGATAAATCCAGCGGTAAACCGAGTTTTGTGAACATTTCACTTGCACTGATGGACACGGTTAATTCATGTCAATAAAAAAACTCAAAGTTGCTTTTAATAATTCAACAAAAGTAATAAAGCTTTTTCCTCAAATTGTGATTTAAATATACAACCGTTTAATTAATTGTGTTTCCCACTTTTACTTATATTCCACCTGTAAAGTTAAGTTGGATTATTAACAGGTCTAAAACTCGTGTCTTGTGCAGTTAATGTTCCCTGCTCAGGTCAATTTAGGATTAGAGGCAGAGTAAAGCTCACTCAATACCAGATTCTGCAAAGAACCTTATCCATCTTACATTCCATTAAAACGAAATCTTAAAATGCCCAATTTCTCTCAGGTAAAGACCACGGATTTTGAACTTTGTTTTCCTGATTCCCCGATTGCACATTCTCACAAAATTCATGTCGGCTTTAAACTGCCACAATGCAACAATTGGGAACGCAATCTTAGAAGACATTTGGAATTAGTTTTGATTGGAAAATGCCAATCGCAAACAGTGCAGAGTAAGTTGAATATGACACTTGTTTCTGTGGAACGAGGGATCTTGTACCAGTGCGGTGGTTGACAGAATGCATCTTTATTTCCACACCAAAGAGACCCGAAATGAAGGTTATTGTTGTTGAGCCCAGGTAGGGGGAGAGGGGAATTATTAATGGTCTGTACTCTTACTCACTCTGCAGAGTTTTCAAGATAGAAGTCCTCTGTAATTAACCCAGTTTCTGACAGTAACTGTCAGCTTCTTCTATCCTGTTCGAAGATTCCATGTTTCCATGCAAAATAATACCTTTGTGTCTGCCCAATTCGATTGACCCTATTAATCGTTTGTTAACATTGACTCCCCTTAATCCAAAACTGGTATTTACATCATCCCAGTGTGTAGCGCATAGTTTTGTCTCCGGTTTCTGGAGCACATGGGATAAATTCTGGTATTCGAACATCTGACATCATTTTGCTACAAGCACAGAACATTTGTAGATATTTTGTAATCAGCATGTTCAGAAATGCAACTCTGCATATCTGGAGTAGTGGGGATTTGATCTCAGGTCTCTTGTCTCAGAGACAGAAATTCTTTCGCTGTAACAAAAGAGTTGCTCACATCGAGGGCCGAATGGCCTGTTCTGCGCTGTATTGTTCTATGTTCTAAAGCATCTATCTCTCCACGACGATCAGAAATGTTCCTGACAACATCAGGGTCAGATATAAATGTTGACAATCCATAAAAACTGGAACAATAATAAAAATTACAATCTAGTATTAGAGCTGAAACAGTTACAGAGAAATGCTCACAAATATACATGTAAAAACACATACACAGGCTCTCACCTAAAGACACATGCTTATGCACACACATAAACGTGCACAGAGATGAACAGTCACACACTCTTATATACACAGAGCCACACATGCAAATAGTACTTGAACACTCTTCTAAGCTCCCACAAAAACGCACGTACACAGAAAGAATAGCACGTGCACGAGTGAACAAGGATATCCACACATAATTACGAAAAGCATAGATGCAAATTCATACACAAATGGACATGACTGCATTTCTATTCATGCAGCATAATGCTGACCGACATACATTCATACGCACAAAGCTACAACATCTGAAAAATGTCCTCCCTCATGTAAACTCACACAGGCACATATGAGCACAGGGTTAGACATTAATATTATTATTTTTTAATTTTCATAATGACAAACATATGATTGCAGAGGCAGCTTAATTTATTTTTAAACCACTTTGATCAGCACTTATATATGTTCACACACAAACATAAATTGAGAGTCTCACGTGCAGACGCGCAAGTAATGGGGTGTTTATTAAACAAGGAGAATGGCACAAGCGTCAGCAAATATCCACACATAATAACACAAACAAACACATCCGGCAATGGTTTAGGATAGATTGCCACACAGACAGAGATCATCACGCAAAGATAAACATCCATCAAACATGACGTTGCATGCTCACATTTATTGAGCACAAACATGAAAATAACCGAATGTAGGTAGGACCTTAAATAGACAGATCCTGCTGTCTATTGGTAGGATGGCACTGACGAAAACTAGACAATGACATTAAATGATAGACATAGGCGTCAAAGAAGTGCCATGTTAGCATGATGATGCTTACGCATTGTGAAGGGAACAAGATTTACATACAACAAGCACGTGAGCACATCAGCAGTAAAGAATATGAGTATGTTTATTCATGCACACACTCCAAAATGGGCAGGTGTAATATAAGAGACACGCATTACCACATCCACAAACACAAGGAAAAATATACACATCAAGCAGCAGAAAAAATAAATTAAGAGAGACATGGACAAAAACTTATTCCTAAATATGCAGGTCCTACAAACAAAAATATGAAGCAATGTTTTTACTGTGAATGAAATTTATGTTCATGACTTGCCAAACAATTGGTCACCAATATATCATGAAGATGAGAACCATATTTAAACTTCATCCAGTGACGGACTAAATATTGAACTAAACTGCGGTCACATCCCATATTTAAAATATAATGATAAAATTAAAATATTTGTTCTCTGTAAGTATTCCTCAAATGATAATATTCTTCAATAATAGATTAAAAGGCAAAGTAATTCGAAGTTTTCCGGCACGGACAATAAGGAATAATGTGCAGTTAGTTTTAGTAATTTCTTGCTGAGAGTCAGTAATGCATTAATACATGCAGATAGAGAGTCAAACCTGAGAAACACCTGACTGCCTAAAGAAGATGTAGCAGTCTCTAATTACAATACTAAGGTGCAGATAGATCAGTCAGGATCAATAAACAATCTGAATACGTTCTCTCGGTTTTATATTCATAGATTCAATAGATCGCACTTGGATTGAAGACTATGAGGATGATAATGGCAACATCTGGACAACTGCTTCCACATTCATCACCCTGTTCTTCCTGAGTATTTTCTACAGTGCTGCCGTCACTCTGGTGAAGGTGAGAGTAATCAAATATTTCACACAGCAAGGAGCTACAGATGTTTTGTGAAATAACAAAGTGTGCCACTGAATGCAACTGAGAACCTGAATACATCGGATCATAAACATCTGCATCATGACTTTATCTGTCTTTTCCAGGTTAAGTGAATGAGTTGTGGACACCGTAGATTTTCCTCATCTGACTATCAAGCCTTCTGAATTCCCAATCTACAATCTGTCCTGTTGCTGACTCGAAGAGTGAGATCACTTAAGTTTGTCAGTGTATAACTAAGAAAAATATTGATGGCCTTTCGTTTTCACTTTGATATCATTGAGATTATTATAGTTGGAATAATTTATAGCTTACCAATTCAATTTGTTTTTTTTACTTGTTCCTTATTCAGAATGGTTGCCTCCCTTATATGTTGAGTCCTTGTATTCTCTTTCTGGCGATTGTTACAGATGTACATAAAATTCACGGCTCATACTGCATGCAATCTCGTCTCAATGTAGCATCCAGTCAATATATTCACTTCTATTAACTTTAACAAAAGCTTTTCGATAAAAATGCTTCTGAAGTGGTTAATAAATCTTGAATGAAATGCACTAACTTTGAGTTTGCTTGATTCTTTTTTCAAGGCCAATAAGTAAAAATATATTTTCCCAAGTTTACACGTCCCACTCCCTTCCCAAAAACACTTTTCACTTGATCTGTCCAGTTATGTTTCATTCAGTCATAAGGTTAATGCTGCACCACCAAGTGGACCACTAACATAAATGCATCTTTCACACTGTCGGTCTTCGAGAATTCTCCAGAGGCAGAATGATTAGACACCATTTCCTCTTAAGCACAAATCGTCACGCCCACGGGTCACGTCATAATAAATATCAGGAACATCGCTCCACAGAAACGTATAAGAGGCAGCCAATGGAATAAGAAAGTTGAATCTGTTTAACAATTAAAAGTTCTCCCAATGTCAGGACAGCCTGGGTTAGCAATGCTGAACTAAGAGAGGATATTTCTGAGGGGTGGTCCAGTAAAGCAAAATAAATGGAAGTCCGAAATAAGAAGGTGATGCAATTGTAACAGTCCCTCCAGTTGTCAGAGTGAAATTGAAGAACAAAAATGTAAAGAGATCTCATTTATATATAAGAATAATGGAGTTGTAATAATAGTGAATTTTAACCTTCCAAACATAACCTGGGACAGCCATAATGTTAAGGACTTGGATGGTAAGGAATTTGGTACATGTGCTCAAAAAAAGTTTCTCAATTAATATGTAGATGCAACCACAACAGAGAAAAAAATCTTCACCTTGCCTTGTGATATAAAGCGGGGCAAGTGATTGAAGTGATTGCAGCGGAGCAGTTTGGGGCCAGTGACTATAATTCAATGAGTTCGAAAATACTTATGGTAAGGATAGGTCATGTATAAAAGTTAACGTTCCTCATTGGATTCGGGGAAACTTTGATAGTATGAAACAAAAATTCCAAGAGTAAATTATAGTAAACTGTTTGCAGGTAAAGGGATAGACAACAAGTGTGAGGTTTCCATAAGTGAGATAACGAAACTGCAGCAGCATTGCATTCCCGTTAGAGTGAAGGTAAGGCTGGTAACACGAGGGAACAATGGAGAAATAAAGATGCTAATGTTCTGGTTAACAATAAAAATGAGTTGTATATTAGATATAGACAAATGAGATGAAGTGAATTTCTTGAAGAATATAAAAGTTGTAGAGACATTTTTAAAAAGAGAAATCAGGAGGGAGAAAAGTGATATGATATGATATATGATATATGAAGATTGTACCAACCTTCACCACTTCCTCTGGCAGCTCATTCCATAAATTCATCATCCTCTGCATTAAAAGTTGCCCATTAGGGCCCTTTCATTTATTTTCCTCTCTCACCCTAAACCTACACCCTCTAGTTGTGGACTCCCTCAACCAGGAAAACAAAATCCTGTCTATCCACGATATCTACGCCACTCAAGATGTTATACCCCTCGCCCTCAGATGCTCCAGGGTAAACAAGCAGCTTATTAAGCCTCTTATTATATTACTGAATGTGGCCGTGAAGATGTAGAAACCGGGAGGGAGTCCTTCATAAATCATGCTGCATTTTAAATTAACGATATCATTGTTTTAATATCAGTTAGTTTAAAATCGAGGATGGATGTCTTTTCAATTTCTAGAGCTTGCAGTTAATAGAACCTACAAATTATTTCTGTATTTATAATAACTTATATCAACCCATCATTTTACATTTAGTTGTTGCAATTATCATGTGAATTACTGCACTTCACTGAGTACTTAACCAAAACAAATTCCCAAAGCACAATAAAGTATAACTGAAAATTAAATACTGTCTCAAATAAGGACAAATCAGGGAGCTACAGACCAGAGCGTTTGATGTCAGTGATGGGCACGTTGTGAGAGGGAATCCTGAGGGTCAGGATGTACATGTAATTGGAAAGACAAGGACTTATTAGGGATAATCAACATGGCTTTTTGCGTGGGAAATCATGTCTCAAAAACTTGACTGAATTTTTTTGAAGAAGTTACAAAGAGAATTGATGAGGGCAGAGTGGTAGACATTATCTATATGGACGTCAGTAAGGCGTGCAACAAGGTTCCCCATGAGAGACTGGTGAACAAAAGAGACCTACGAGGCAACATTTTCACTCAGATGGTGACATATGTATGGATTGAGCTGCCAGAGGAAGTGGTGACGGCTCGTATAATTGCAACATTTAAAAGACATTTGGATAGGTATATGAATAGGAAGGGTGGTAGGGGTATGGGCCATGTGCTGGCAGGTGGGACTAGATTGGGTTGGGATATATGGTCGGCATGGATCAGTTGGACCCAAGAGACTATTTCCGTGCCGTACATCTATATGACTCTATGAGTTCCCATGAAATCCAAAAGGGAATTAAGATGAACCTGCGCTCCAAGGTCTCTTTGTTCAGCAACACTCCCTAGGACATTACCATTAACTGTCTAACTCATGCTAAGATTTGCTTTCCCAAAATGCAGCACCTCGCATTTATTTGAATTAAACTCCATCTGCCACTTCTCAACCCAGTGGCCGAACTGGTCAATATCCTCTTGTAATCTGAGGTAACCTTCTTCGCTGCCCACAACACCTCCAATTTTGGTGTCATCTGCAAGCTTACTAACTGGAACTCTTAAGCTCGGTTCCAAATCATTTATATAACTGGCAAAAAGTATAGGTCCCAGCACCAATCCTTGTGGCACTCCACTAGTCACAGGCCTCCAGTCTGAAAAGCAACCTTCCACCACCATGCTCTGTCTTCTACATTTGAGCCAGTTCTGTGTCCAAATGCCTAGTTCTAGATCTAACTTTTCTGACCAGTCTCCTCTGGGGAGCCTTGTCTTACTGAAGTCCATATAAATCACCTGTACCGCTCTGTCCTCATCAATCCTCCTTGTTATTTCTTCAAAAACACTCAGTCCAGTTTGTGAGACATGATTTCCCATGCACCAAGTCACGTTGACTATCCCTCATAAGTCTTTGCCTTTTGAAATACATGCACATCTTGTCCCTCAGGATTCCCTGCATCTTTATGCGTTTCAAGACATCCAGCACTTCCTTCTCTGTAATATGGACACTTTGCAAGGTGTCACCATCTATTTCCCGACAATCTATACCTTCTATATCCTTTTCCACGTTAAATACTGATGCAAAATACTCGTTTGACATCTCCCCATTTTCTGCAGCTCCACACAAAGGCCGCCTTGTCGATCTCTAAGGGGTCCTATTCTCTCCCGACTTACCCTTTTGTTCTTAATGTATTTGTAAAATCCTTTTGCATTCTCTTTAATTCTATCTACGAAAGCTATCTCTTAAATATACTCCTCCTGCCTTTATACTCTTTTTAGGATTACTCTATCTATCCTGTTTATACCTTACACATGCTTCCTTCGTTTTCTTAACTAAACCCTCAATTTCTTACATGGATAGGTGCAACTCTGACAATCCTTAACAAGCTTGACACAAAGCTGCCTGCCTGTTTGGCACCACATCCACAAACATTCAGTCCCTCCATCGCCAGCACTCAGTGGCAGCAGTTATTACACTCTACATGGTGCACTGCAGAAATTAACCAACGATTCCAAGACAGCACCTTCCAAACACACAACCACTTCCGTCTAGAAAGACAAGGGGAACAGGGACTTGGGAACACCACCACCTGCAAGTCCCCTCCAAGCCTCTCACCATCCTGACTTGGAAATATATCGCAATTCCTTCACAGTCGTTGGGCCAAAGCCCTAAATTTCCCTCCCTACTGGCATTGTGGGACAACCCACAGCACGTGGACTGCAGCAATTCAGGAAGGCAGCTCACCACAACCTTCTCGAGGGGAATTAGGGATGGGCTATCAATGCTGGACAGCCAGTGACACTCAAGTCCCACAAATGAATAAACAATAAATCACCATTGTATGAAACCAATTGACTATTAACAACATTATAAATCCTTTCGCACAAACACACGCAAAACCGTCTCTAGTGTACAGCACTGAACGTGAATACTTTTTCTCGCGTGGCTGCTCTCCAATTTTACCTTGATAGTACTGAAAAAGCTGTGTTCACAATACTCCCGCTCGGTGAAGGTCCATGTGCCAACTGGGGGGATGTTTAATGAATCATTAATGCCCTCAGTGGAACCTGCCAACCTGGCCCTGGCAAAATTGTGTACACTCCGCCTTCCATGGCCCCTTCTACTCATTTGCCTGGATTTCCAGTTCCAGTAATGACTGCGATCATGGATAGGAGGCTGTTCCAGTATGCAGTTGGGATACGCTGCTGTTATCTATATGGTCTTGTTTAGGTGGGACACCCTGAGTCTTCAGGATATGGCATCCCACACAATGGAGTTCCCACCGACTGCTAATAAAATGCCATCATTGATGGGAACAGACTCCACATTGTCCAACTGAGTGGCCATCCTTTCCCTGTTTTGAAATCAATAAAATACCATTCAGATGGAAATATAAGAGGCACTGCAACTCCTTCCTTCCCTTAGGTGAAAGTGTGGACTGCAGATGCTGGAGATTGGAGTCAAGACTGGAGTGATTCGGGAAAAGCAGAGCAGGTCAGGCAGCATCTGATGAGCAGTCTTCACCATTCCTGATGAAAGGCTCTTGCCCAAAGCGTCGATTTTCCTGCTCCTCAGATGCCGCCTTACCTGCTGTACTTTTCCAGAACCACTCTAATCTTGACTCTTTCCTTCCCTTGAAATTTTACAGCCACTGATTCACTGAACGACCTTGCAGCCTGTCCCGTTGCGGGTACGTTGCGGTTCGAGTCTGTTTGTATTTCATCATTCCTGACACAATATGTCGACAAGTAAATAAGGGTCGAGGACACATTGAATTTGGAACTGGGGAATGAACCCGGCCAGTTTTTAGATTTGATGGTAGGTGAGCAACTTTGGTGACAGTTCCCACAATTCGGTTATGTTTACTTTAGCGCTGGAAACGGATGTGCATATACAGGAGGGCCGGTGTTCGAGCTAGGGAAACGGCTATTATGATGTGATTAGGCAAGATTTAGGATGCATAGGATGTGGAAGGAAACTGTAGGGCATGGCACAATTGAAATGTGAAGCTTATTCAAGGAACAGCCACTGCGTCATAAGTGTATGACTGTCAGGCAGGAATGAGGCTTTCTAGTGAAGGGACCATGGTTTACTCAAGAAGTTGAATCTCTTGTCAAGAGGAAGAAGAAGGCTTATGTTAGGATTAGATGTGATGCCTCAGTTATGGTGCTTGAGAAGTACAGGTTAACTAGGAAAGACCTAGATCGAGACCTGGGGAGATCCGGGAGTGTACACGAGAATCCATTGGCGGAGAGGATCAAGGAAAACCCGGAAGGTTTATCAGGAATAAAAGAATGGCTCTAGTAAGATTAGGTCCAATCAAGGATAGTAGTAGGAAGTGTGTGTGGAGTCAGAGGAGATAGTTTAAGCACGAAGTGAATATTTTTTATCAGCCTTCGTGATGGAAAACGACAACGCTATTGAGGTGAATATTGAGATACAGGCTACAAGACTAGATTGGAGTCGGGTTCACAACGAGGTGGTGTTAGCAATTCTCGAACGTGTGAAAGTCGATAAAACCCTCTGTTAGGATTACAATTCAAATGCATTTGGCATAAGGGTCGGAGCAGTTGATCAGCAGCGTATCACCATGACTCCAAAGGTCTGTGAGTACTAAGGAGCACAGTGTGCGATCGTTGAAGGTACGGTTCTCCAGGCGATATTTGTCAACATGACAAGCTGTAGCTGGGCTGGTGGCATTGCGTTTGAAATTGCATGTATCTGGACTTTGTGGACAATTTTGATTATCAGAGCAAATGGTTATCTCGAGTTTCTGAGTTGAGAAAAGTAATGTGGAAGCATTGGAAAAGATGTTGAGGGGATTTACCAGTATGTTGCCTGAGAGATTTGGGGCTGTTCTCATTGGAAAGAAGAAGGCTAAGGAGGATTTGATAGAGGCGTACAAGAGGTTCAGGTGGTTAGATAGGGTAGACAGAAAAGCCTATTTCCTAGGATGATGACGTCAGCTTGTATGAGGGGGCATAACAACAAATTGAGGGCTGATAGATTTAAGATGATGTCAGATGCACGTTCTTTACATAGAGAGTGGTAAGTGCATGGAATGCCCTACCGGCCAATGTAGTCAACTCAGCCACATTAGGGAGATTTAATCTATCCTTGGATAAGCACATGGATGACGGTGGAATAGTGTAGGGAGATGAGCTGAGAATCGTTCACAGGTCGGCGCAACATTGAGAGCCGAAAGGCCTGTTTTGCGTTGTATTGTTCTATGTTCTATGTTCTGCAATAGGGCCCCTCAAATATCAACAAGGCGGCCATTGTGTGGCATTGATGTCGATGGAGGAAATAATAACCGAGTGTTTTGCATCAGCGTTTACTGTGGAAAAGGACATGGAAAATATAGAATGGAGGGAAATAGATGGTCACAACTTGGAAAATGTCCATATGAGAGAGGAGGAAGTGCTGGATGTCTTCACACATATAAAAGTGGATATACCTCCAGGTCCTGATCAGGTGTACCCGAGAACTCTGTGGGAAGCTCGGGAAGTGATTGCTGGGCACCTTGCTGAGATATTTGTGTCATCGATAGTCATTGGTGAGATGCTGGAAGAGTGAAGGTTGGCAAACATCATGTTACTGTTTTAGTATGGTGTTAAGTAAAAACCAGGGAACTATAGACCAGCGGGCCTGACGTGTAAGACAAGAGTAAAGGAGAACAGTTCTGAAAAATATTTTCACACTTAGAATAAACTATCTTGATGCAGCAATGGTTGAAATAGTTTCTAATCTAGGGATGGAACTCATCGTGTTTGAGTGGACAGTGTTATTGCTGTAAAATTTCAGATTCTGTTTTTTTTCTTATTTCATTATGACGTACTGAGCAATAACATTCCTTGATAATTTGCATTAAGTTTGTTATTGTAAATAAATTGCTCATTGACAGAAAATTGGAAAAGAGCAAAAAAAGCTGCGAAACTGAGTCATGTTGTAACTTTGATCTCCCCAAGGAGCTTCCACACAGTAATAAGGTGGCATTTCAGGGAACGCAGCAGCTCAGAGTTTCAAACAGGGAGCTTGCCAGTTGTCTGGAGGGACTGATCATCTCGCGCGGCAGAAATGTTTCAACCAATTGATCACCTGGTCTTCTACACCACCCTTGCCTTTGCTGGCATTCCAGGTATGGCTTCATGACAATTGAATTTGTTTAAATCTGCTGCTGATATGCTCTCCACTTTTTGCTGTTGAAGTATAACGTCTACAGTTCACTACTGGTTTGCCTTATCCAGACACGAGAACAGTGATAGCAATTCACTGAGCAGCATTCTTGGTACAATTCTCCACTGACAGAGATGCCCAACTTCACTGCTGTTGCAGCATTTTCAGATGTAACTGTTCTATCAACTGTTCGACTTTCACATGATTTGAAGTTATGCAGAGCGATCGGGCAGGTTAGTTCTGAAGAAGGGTCACTGGACTGGAAACATTAACTCAGCTTTCTCTCATATAGATGTTGTCAGTCCCACTGGGGAATTTCTGCTTTTGTTGTACAAATGAAGCCTGATTTCGCTAGAATTTTGAAGTTTGAGGGAAGATCTGAGCGAAATCCTTCAAAATATTAATGGGAAAAGACAGGGAAGATTCGCTATTTCAATCTCTGGTAGATTGTAGAATGAAGGAGCACAATATGAGTATCGGGGAGAGAAAGTTAAGAAGAGATGTTCGGAAGCACTTCTCCGCACAAATAATGGGAAAGGTTTGGAACTCTCTTCCGCAAACAGCAGTGGATGCTTGATCAGTTTTGAACTTTAAATCAGTTGTCATTTTTTTCTGTAAGCAAAGGAATCGAAGGATATGCGCTGTACTGTAGTTTGCAAAGCTTTTTCTAAATATCATATCTTCGGGAAAATCTTTCTTTCTCACTGTCTTTGGTCAAGTAATTCCAGTCTTGAGAGTTTTCCCTCCTCCTCCCTACATGTTGAGATTCGTGTCATGTACAGATGTGAAGATTTACAGTGTAAATATATCAGCATTCCATCACGCACAAATTGTCCTGAACCAGCCACTGCATGCTGTGGAATGTTGTCCTGTGTGTCTTGTTTGAAATCTTGTGCAGTTTTTGATAATCATTTTTTCCTGATCCTGATGTGACTCTGATCAGAATTTCATTCAGTGCTGAGAGCGGGATATACACCGATCAAACGAGGCTTGCGTTTGCTTTATTGACAGTCCAATCACCAGCCCTAGGAATGAGTTGGGAATGAGTTTTCTAATGGGGTTCTCCTCTTGCCAGAGTTGGAGCTGAGAACTTAAAGAGTTTAGTCCAATCATTTTTTAAATCGTTACCTGGAATTCCTTTTGCTCTACCAGCATGTGCTCAACTTCTGTCCAAACTCCATAATCTCTGAAACGACTGGGCTGGAGGAGCATCTGAGGTGACTGCAAATGTCTTAGACATTAAACCCACTCAACACCAACTACTTCCGCTCACACAGTGCACTGGGTATTGGTGGTAAAATCTGACTGTTTTTCTTGGAACAGGCGAACTAGTTTCTAATCAATCATTCATTGCTTCTTTTCCCATTTGTCTTCCACAGTTAATTTGCTGGTGATTGTTATCCTTTCCCGGGGAAATTGCGGAATTTCTCGTTCCACTACTCGGTCCCTGGTGCTTATGGCAGTTGCCGATCTGATGGTCATTATCTCTGGTGTTATACTGCGGAGATTTACCTATTATTATTACCCACTCTGTTTTTTGGCCATCCCTCCTGTGTGCAGTGTTGCTAGGGTCTTAACTCTTGCTGCCACCGATTGTTCTGTCTTAATCACCGTCACTTTCTCCTTTGACAGATTTGTAACGATTTGTTGTCAGAAGCTGAGAACAAAATATTGCACTGAGAAAACTGCGACTGTGGTTCTAACAACAACATGCACCCTGTTCTTTTTGACAAATATCCCCATCTATTTTACAATTGAGCCTCGGTGGATGATCAATAATGTGCCATTCTACTGTAAAACAAAGTCAAGCTACTATACTGAGACTTGGTGGGTGGCATTCGATTGGCTTGATATGGTTTTAACCCCTTTTGTCTTTATCGTTTTAATTCTGTTGCTCAATGCTCTGACAGTCAGACACATTTTTGTAACCAGTCAAGTTTGGAAGGGGTTAAAGTGTCAGATCAAAGGAGAGAAGTGCAGAGACCCAGAGATGGAGAGCAGAAAGAAATCTATGATTTTACTCTTCGCCATATCTGGGAGCTTCATCCTCCTGTGGTTAATCACTGTTGTAGATTTCTTATATTATGTCATTCAAGGAGTCCATCCTGATGATTACTCACCTTTTCTTTTTCACTTGAGGAAAGTTGGTTTCATGTTGCGGAATCTAACTTGCTGCACAAACACATTTATTTATGTAGTAACATTGTCTCTGTTCGGAGCAAAGATCACTAACACAGTAACTACCTGGTTATGCGAATTCCTTGTGTCATGAATAAATAAAACTCATCAAGCAAACCCACAGGAGGGTCCTTTTGTTTCCCGACGGATAAATGAGTTTTAAAATTTCACTCATGGGATATGGGCAACGCTGGCTGGGTTAGTGTTTATTACCCTCAGCTAGCTCCCCAGTGGGAAGTTGTTTGGGAGCTGCCTTCTTGAACTGCTGCTGTGCATGTGCTATATGTCAACCCACCTAATTAATAGGGAGGATAGTCCGGGAATTTAACCCAATTTTACGAAACAAACCGATCTATATTTGCAAATCAGGAATGTGAGAAGCTTGGAGGGGAACTTGCTGAGGTGGTGCTCCCATGTATGTACAGGCCTTGTACTTCTGGATGGAAAGGGTCAGTTGCTGTCTGAGGATTTGTGGTGAACCTCTACCGTGCACCTTATAGATGGTACACACCACTGCTCCTGAGCATTGATTGTGGAGGCACTCGATGCTTGTGGATGTGGTGTGAAAGAAGCAGCTTACTTTGTCCTGGAAGGTATCGACCATCTTGAATGTTTGTTGGAGCTAGACCCATCCAGGCAAGTGGGAAGTATCCCATCACACTCCTGACAGAGTGTCTTTCGACCAATGCAGGCAAAGCGTTGAGCTGAGAACATGCGGATTCCCTATTCTCGCACAACGGAAATGAATTGGCCAGGTAAATAGAATTTCTTCCTGGGTTATTCTTTCAGCTTAGAACCGTCTGTAACCTTCCATCAAAATTACATTTTTCAGTGGAGTCTAATGAAACTAAACAGAATGGTTAAAAGAAAATGTTTCACTATTAAATACATGATCTCACTGTTGAGTAACATTTCAACAAACCCCATACAAATTCACACAGAGTAACATTTGAACCGTTTCGACGTGTGAAGTTGCAGCATGATATCACAAATCGTTACCAGAACCCAACCACCAAAGGAATGATAACAAATCCCTCGGCTCCCTATTTTTTAATGTCAAGCTGCTCAGTTCCAATGGTCTGCTACTCCAATGTGGTCTAATCAGAAATTTTCTGTCCGCGGGAGCAGAGTCAAAACAGTGCAACATAGTTCCCTCTCTGTTGGCCTCCCCACGGCATTACATGGAGTTGGTGGCGAGTGACAACACTCAAGGATTCAGTCAGAGAGGAATGATTTGGAGGTGCCAGTTTTGGACTAGGGTGGACAAAGTTAAAAATCACACAACCCCATGTCATAGTCCAACAAGTTTATTTAGAACCCGAGCTTACAAGGCACTGCCTCCTCATCAGGTGGTTCTGGATCATAATCGTACAACACAGAATTTACAGCAAAATGGTTACAGGGCAATGACAACTTCAGTTGTTTAAACAAGAAATCACACAACACCAGGTTATACTTCTTAAACAAATTTAAATTACGCCTATCATCTTTTGAAATGGGATATGATGGTTTAGGTTCTTTAATGTGTAAATATCAGAATTGCATACTCAAGTTGGCGTCAGCTTATCGAAGAATAGAACATATGACATAAAACATAGAAATGTACAGCACAGAACAGGCCCTTCAGCCCACGATGTTCTGCTGAGGCTTAATCCTAATCTCAAATAAATTAACCTAACCGAAGCTCTTCTCAATTTACTGCTGTCTATGTGCGTATCCAGCAATCACTTAAACGTGCATAATGACTCTGCTTCCACCACCGCCACTCGCAATGTAGTCCATGTGCTCATAACTGTCTGTGTAAAGAACCTACCTCTGAAGTCTCCTCTATATCTTCCTCCTAACACCTGAAAACTATGACTCATCGTGCAGTCAATGGTGGCCTGGGGAAAAGTGTCTGACTACCATCTCGATGTTTGCCTCTCCAGAGAGAATAGTCCGAGCTTTATCAACCTCTCTTTATAAGACAAGCCTTCCAGTCCAGACAGTATCCTGGTAAACCTCCTTTTCACCCTCCCCAAAGCCTCCGTATCTTTTCTAGAATAGGGCGACCAGAACTGGTCACAGTATTGCAAGTGAGGTCTCATCAGGGGTTTGCAGAGTTGCATCAAAACCTCGTGGCTCTTAAACTCAATCCCCCGTTAATGAAAGCCAAAACAGCATATCCATTCTGAACAACCCTATACACTTGGGTGGCAACTTTGAGGGTTCTCTGCACTTGAACACCAAGATCCCTCTGTTCCTCCACACTGCCAAGAATCCTGTTTTTAATCCTATATTCAGCATTCAAGTTCGACCTTCCAAAAGGTGTCGCTTCGAATTTATCCAGGTTGAACTCCATCTGCCATTTCACAGCACAACTCTGCATCCTGTTAATGTCATGCTGCAGCCCACAATAGCCCAGGATATTATCAACGGCACCTCCAACCTTTATATCATCGGAAAATTTCATAACCCAACCCTCAACCTCCTCATCCAAGTCATTTAAAGAGCCTACAAAGAGCAGAGGCCCAGGAACACAGCCCTGTGCGACACCACTCACCACTGACCTCCAGGCAGAATACTTTGCATCGACAACTACTCTCTGCCTTCTGCCAGCCAACTAATTCTGAATCCAGGGAGACAAACCTCCCTGTATCCCATAATTGCTGACTTGAAGAATGAGCTGGCCATTGGGAACCTTCACAAATGCACCCCCCTGCCAGCCCCCCAGCTCTCCTCATTCCATTTCTGAGCTCTTTTCAACAGTTGCAATCCTCTGAAGCGGTGCTAGATCCTTGCTTCCTCCACCTTACGTAAGCTGCCTTCTTTCTTTTGATGAGAATCACTTCTGTTCTCGTCATCCAAGTCTCCTTAATCTTACTCATTCTTGACTGTTTCAGGGGAAGAAATCACTCACACCAACTGCACCTGAAACTTTCTCCACATGTCTGTTGTGCCCTTTCTGTGGATCAATTGCACACAATCTGCATTTCCCAACTCCTGTCTGATAGCATCATAATTTCCTTTTCCCCCATTAAATATCTTCCCATGGTAACAGCTCGTTTCCCTTTCCGTGGCTGTGGTACATCTGAGGCAGTTGTGATCACTGTCAACAAAGTCTTCTGCCATGGCTCATTGCCGTGCACCAAATCCAAAAGAGCCTCTCCCCTTGTCGGCCTGTCTATATGCTCCTGTCTGAACACTGACAAAGATGGCTCCATCCAAACCATCTGAACGAAGGAGGTTGGGAAAGTTGAAGTCACCCATGACAAAAACCCTGCTCCATCTGCATTTTTCCAACATCTGCCGGCCTTTGAGTTCTTTGATCTCCCTCCTGCAATTTGGGGTTCTAAATAAAAAAACCAATGAGGTAGCTGCTCATTTGCTGTTCCTAACTTGCACCCGTACTGACTCAGTGACAAGCCTTCCTCAACAATTTTCATTTCAGTCGCTGTGATGCATTCACTGATGAGCAAAGCGACACCCTCTCCACTTTTTCCATTCTCCCTGTTCTTTTTAAACGTTCTAAATCCTGCAACATGTAACAACCATTCCTGCCCCTGTGCAACACATGTCTCCGTTATGGCCACAACGTCATAGTCCCAAGTACTGATCCATGCTATAAGTTGACCACTCTTATTTCTGACACTCTTTGGGTTAAAGTAGAGACACTTCAACCGATCCCTTTGTTTCATTACATGAAAAACCTTCCCGATAGATTCACTACATACTGTCACTGCCTCGTCTACAATACCCCCAACCCCCTTCAGATATGCAACTCTGGTGCCCAAACCCCTCCTGAACCACATGAGCAAATCTCCTACACAATAGATTTGTGCCCTTCCAGTTTAGCTGCAACTTGTCTTTCAGGTACATGAGAAGGCGTCCCAGTGCCTAAAAACCTGAAGATCTCTCTGCTCATCTACACTACCAAGAATCTTACCATTACTGCAGTACTTTTTATTCGTAGTACTCAATCCAAAGTAAATCTCTTCACACTTTTTCCCACTACATTCCAAATGCACCATTCAACCCGGCTCTGCAGCTTATCTGGGTCCCTCTGTAACCCATAACATTCTTCTGTACTATCTACAACTCCATTGAGTTTATTGTCATTCGGAAATTTGGTATCCCATCCATTTAGGCTCGACCCAAGATGTTCGTAAAAATGACAAACATCAGTGAACCCAAAACAGGGTTACACCATGAATAACTGAACTCCAGCATGAACATTTTGCATGAAACATCACTCTCTATCTTCTTCCAGCTAGCCGATGTCTGACCCAAACCGCTAAATCACACTCAATCCAATGCCACCAGATTCTGTGCAATAGCCAACCGTGTGGTGACAGTAATGGAGGAAATGAGAGAAATTTAATAAAGTTTCAAACCGCAATTGCCCTCATTTCCACCACAGCACCAAATAACAGCGAGTAGATTCAAGACAGGATTTGGTTTCACAACAGTGGTGAAATAATGATCTCCATTCACTTTCCAAGATCATGGTGAACAATCCAACTTGCCTGGAATATGAAACAACAGCGCAGCCTGGATGTGCCCGGGGTTATGCCAGTGGACGTTGGAGTAAGAGGTGAAAGTGAAGACCACAGCACCAGGGGAACACAGCGTGGATACTGACTGGTTGGAGGTTCTGTGCTCTCCCACTTCACAGAATGGTTTGGAGGTAATGATTATGTTTATTTGCATTGAACTTCAACACAGCCACCCCCCCCCCCCCCGGCCTAAAGTTGCCATAAAATTAGTCAGCACAAGTGGGACTCAATGCCCTGTTTTCTTTGAAACTGGAACCTGACCTCGGCACCTGAGATTGCTCAGACAGGCTACCAAACACGCGGAGCTCACAAAGCTAAGGAGGTCGGCACCCAGATGATACCCTGCAACATACGGTGATTTCCAGCGCCTGTTCTGCAAAATTAGCGCTTCAAAGGCGGTCCTACGCCTCAAATTTGAGTTAGCAGAAGAATCCGAGAAGGAGAGATCACATTTCGAGGTTGTTGAATATGGTGCTGTTACAAATTGGAATTTTCCTGATCTTTGCCCTTAACCGGGCGTTCTCATGTGCAGCTTTCCACATCAGGGCACGATCAATGTCACATGGGTGCCAGCTGAGTTGGAAACCAATGTGGGAACCAAAGATAAGCGAACTCACTAAATGTTACTAAATCCCACAGTGCTTGCTGAGAGATATGCAAAAGGCAGTATCTATGTGTATTGACAGAAGGTAAAAGTCATTGCAAGATCTCAAAGAACTGCAAACTGCACATGATTGGTCTTTTATTCGAGGTGTGAAAAGCTCTCCCGTCTGAGTCACAGCTGAAAATCACAAAACGCCATGTTAAAGTACAAATGCTTTATTTGGGGGCACTAGCTTTCAAAGTGCTGTTCTTCATCAGGTGACAACTTCCTGATGATGAAGCAGTTGTTCGAAAGCTAGTGATCCCAAATAAAACTGTTGGACTCTAACCTGGTATTGTGGGACTTTGAGCTTGGTGCAAGTGGGTACTGCAGATACTGGAGATTAGAGTCAAAATAAGAGGAGTGCTGGAAAAACACAGCAAGTCAGGCAGAATCCGAGGCACAGGAAAATCGACGTTTTGGGCCTGATGAAGGACGTTTGCCCGAAAGGTGACTGTTAAATTTGTCCAGCCCATTCCAACACTGGCACCACCGAATCACGCCTGAGTCACCTTCACGTCTCTTGTTGCTGACTGAATCAGAAAGTAGGTATTTCACCAGAGCTGAGGTGAGAGTGGGGCTGGAAAAGCACTGCAGGTCAGGCAGCATCCGAAGAGCAGGGCAGCTCCTCGGATGCTGCCTGACCTGCTGTGCTTTTCCAGCACCACTCTACTCTAGACTCTGGTTTCCAGCATCTGCAGGCCTGGTTTTTACCTATTTCACCAGAGCTGCATGTGGTCCACTTTCTTATCCCTCTCAGTTTAGACATTCCTGCTCCTCTGTGATGTGAAGGAAAATAAAATGGATACAATGTCATTCAGCAGCCTGTCAGTCATTTCCTCAGCTTCAGTTCCCACATGGCTTAGATTTCAGAGCTGAAAATGTGTTGCTGGAAAAGTGCAGCAGGTCAGGCAGCATCCAAGGAGCAGGAGAATCGACGTTTCGGGCATGAGCCCTTCTTCAGGATTTCAGAGCACAAGTTAACATTAGCGACTGTAAATCCACACGTTCAGGCTGTTGACTGAATGAGCTGCAAACAAAGCCTGTGCTTAAAACTCTCGAACATGTGAACTGCTCCAAAACATGATTGAGGATTTCTGCCTTTGATTCACACACGTTGACAAACAGCACAAAGCATCCCAATGTGGCCATAGAGAGCCTGCTTTGGGAAACAGTTGGAGGGCAGTGTACATCAGTAATCCAGTATTCACTGCGGGTTCTCCTTATCTCTGAACTGGTCCGCTTTTGCACACACGCCGAATGCAGTGTTGCTGTTACAGAAAAGTCAGTACCCAGCAACTGCGTTCTTAAAATAGGATGCCCATCGGTGCCATACACAGTGTTACATATTCAGGACCAGCGAGGAGAGAAATTTAACAAAGTTTCACTCAGCAATTAATCGGAATTGTATTCCTTGTCAGCACTTCAGCAGATATGCAAGAGCAAATTCAAAGCGAGGTTTGCTGATGAGATCAACAAGAAAGAAATCTCCCTTCACACCAATCCCAAAGGCTACCACTATGAACAACGGAACATGTGTGTCCCTGTGGGGACTTGAGCCAGATACATTTGCGCATGAGGCAAGCGTGACAACCACTACACTGTAGTGCAACTGTACTCACTGTCCGACCCAAAGCACTGACATTTGCGGCCATCCAATGCATTAACTTTCTCTTTCAAGTAGATCATTGTCATTCAGCATTATTGAAAAATTAAAGAGCATCACGTGAAATTGCTCAGGAAACGTTAGCAGGGATGTTGTCAGGTTTGCACGGTTTGGCCTGTTGGCGAGACTGAATATAACAAAGAACAAACAACAAATAACCTTACCCCTGTGGAAGAGGCCTTTCGGCCTTCCTAGCCTGTGCCAACCCAGATCCTCCATCTAAACCTGCTGCCTATTTTCTAACGGTCTGTATCCCTTTGCTCCCTGTTTATTCATGTATCTGCCCAGATGAATATTAAATGATGTTATTGTTCCCGCCCTTACCAGCTCCGCCGGCAATGTGTTTCAGGCACCCACCACCCTCTGTGTGAAGAAAGGACCAAACATATCTCCCTTAAACATCCTCCCCAATCCCCGGTCACGTTGAACGCGTGACCCTTAGTAATTGAGTTTCCCACTCTGGGAATAAAGGCTTCTTGCTATCTTCCCTGCAAAACTCTCATGATTTTGTAGACCTTTAACAGGTCCTCCCCCAACCTCCGGCTTTTTAATCTACTCCACCTCTCCTCGTAGCGAGTGTCGTCCATGCCAGGCAACATCCTGGTAAACCTCCTCCGCACCCCCTTCAAAGCTTTCCGTCCTTTTTGGCAATGTTAGAATCAGAACTGTACACAGTGTTCCAAATGTGGCTGAACCGAAGTCTTATTCAACTGTTTCATGAACTGTCAGCTCTTGTACTCAATGCTCCGTCCGATGAAGCAATGTCTTCTTGACCACTCTACTGACTTGCGTCGCCACCTTCGGGGAATAGTGGATATAAACATCCCGCTCTCTCTCTGTCCAACAATTTTCCCCAGGACATTTCGTTTTCCTGAACACTTCGCTCTTGAATTGGATCTTCCAAATGGATCACACAACTCACTGTTGAACTCCCAACCAATTCTGGACTGAACTGAACTGCTCAGCTACAGATCTGACCACTCTCCTTTCATTGCAAAGGTCACTTCTAAAACATGACCACTTTGGAATGAAGTCTCACCTGTTTATATATAAACAAAGGCTTCTCAAAACCCTTTTCATCTCTGTACCAAACCAGTCTCATCGTAAGCCTGGTCTGCCGTATTGTCCATCTGAAAACAATCAAGGACAGAGTATGCTTGAGAGAAGGAACAACTTTTGGAATAAAAGGGACCAGGTTTATGACAACAGCAAAGATGACTGGGAGGCATGAGGCAGGATGTCAGGTGGAGCTGGTGATACAAGGCTCAGTGTCGGTGTTCATGGGTCAGCCTTCACTGCACACTGTTTACACCTACTCAAACACCACTCCTGGCCAATTCACCTCAATGACACTGTTCGTCTTGGTGTGCGGTTCCCTGAGTGTGTATTAATATGATTAAGGGAGGCCAAGAGATTGAACACATCCTCTTTACCCTGTCAGGTTAGACAGTTGGAAAGAATCATGTTGAAGCCAATGTAAAAAGAGATTGTCTTTTTTCCTGTCCATTTTCAGTGAAGAATGTTCAGCTGTGAACTGTTTTTGCAAAAGTGTAGGTTGATTGCAATTCTCACTGAGCAACATTGATACAGAAAACACATTTCGGAGTTAGTGACCAGGTGGTTACAGGACTGCACATATCAGTAAGTCAAGCTGCTCACACCCTGGTGCTGTGATTTAGTTGGTTAATGCACCTGCGAAGTAGATGGGGGGTTTTCCGTTGAGATCTGCGTGGTGATGGCTTATTGTATTAATGGGTCGCTGTGTCAACTTGTTGCAAGTGTGTGATCTCTGATCAAACAATTCCACATCCTGTTTGAGTCGGTGATCCTACTTCTGTTTCCTGGTTTAATACGATGAGTGAATTATATTTCTCTCGAACTATTAATTCAACCTGGATTTTCTTTCAGTTGTTTCACAAGCATTTCTGCTTCCGCTCATCCTTAACTCCACCCCACCCCCAGCCCCGCTTCATTCCCAGTTTGGTGGAAATGACGAGGTGAGGCAGGAGACTCTGCAGACTTGCTGGGGAATGATCTGGTCATGGCACAGACAGTACGAGCCGATCCCCTGATTCTCTACTGTCACCGATCATTCATTTTACACCCACAGCAAGTACTCATTATGCTCCTATAGTTGACCTGTAATTGTGCTTGTTTCCCTGGTGGATTAGGAATTCTATTTTGATTTCGAAAGGGTCATAATTTATTGAGGAGGAAATGTCTCCTGACCTCCAGTCGAAGGGACGGACACATTAATCGGAGAACGTGAGCCCAGTTCTACAGAGTCCAGCCAGGGTGGAAAAAGCCACTCAGCAGCTCCACTCTCAAACTGCCTCCTAATGTCAGGCTTGTGAAGAACAGAAATGGGAAACGAGGGATATGGACAGACAGAGAGTCAGAGAATGTGGGAGAGGGTCAGGTGAATACACAGAGAAAGAGACACAAATGGAGACACATGTTGATGTACACACTGAAAGGACTCATTCTCCTTTTGACATGGCTGCGAACCGACAGAAACGAAACGACAAAAAAAAGCAAACATTTAATCACTATCTTTCAGCAGTTCAGGGCAATGGAAACAACATTCCAGCCGATAGAGTCCTTTTGAATTTGTCACGCTGTGAGCTCATGAGAGGTTTTGATGAACATTCTGACAGATAAATCCTATCATTCTCCCGGCAATATTACATAGAAATGTAAAACTAACCTGGTTCTGTCGCTCTGAAACACTAACCCTGCTTCTCTCCACAGATGTTGCCGGGCCTGCTGAGTTTCTCTGTCAATTCTTGTTTCGGATTTCCAGCATCTGCAGCTCTTTGTTTTCTGTTCAGCTTATTAACGTTTGGGACAAATCCAATGAACTGGCAGGTTTGGAAAATTGGTCAGAAACACTGTTACCACGATATGTTGACAGAACAAAACCCCCATTCCCTGTCAGGGAATAGAACCAGCATTGAGGCGGTGAGAGCACCGAATCTGAACCAGGAGCTAACATGAGAAGGTGAGAGAAGCAATCGCATTTATTCTCAGTGAAACCGCTTTTGTCTTTTTCTTCCTGATTATTTGTTTAATCTGCCCATTAGTTTAAATTTGTCTTTGAACTTTTGCAGAATGGGAACCGACCATTCAGCCCATCGTGCTGTGCGGCTTAAATACACTCATCTATTCTGGTCCCAGCTTCCAGGTCTTGACCCATAACATTGCATGATCTGAGGCCTGTAGTACAGAGATTCTCCCTGTGATATTACATGGCACAACAATGGGACTGAAGTTTGAAATGGTCACACTGTGTGGTGCCCCCCCCCCCCCCACTTGAAGAACACATCCTTATTTTCACCCAGAGAGAGAGACACACAGACTCATACCCTGGGAGGGACAAAGGTGTCAGGATTACAACCGCCCCTTGTGCTTCACTGTTGTCCTCCGACCCCACAGACCTGCTTCTCCAAGTTTTAGGTGTAACTCAAGCCAGTTCGACACACAATGAGAGACGCTGCGGTGAGCTGGAATTTTAAAACGGTCAGCAGACCCAGTTGCAGCTTTTAAATTTAAAAACGTACTGATCCAATCCCTGCAGCTCCACAGACTCTGACAAAAGAGGAGCTGTCATACACCGGCCTGACAATGAGCTGCAGTGGACACAAATGCAATTTTCAATTGCGAAAAACACACGGTTCTAATCCCAGCAGCTCCTCACATCGCGTCAACTCAGGACCTGCCACATATCGGTCTGACAATAGACTGCAATGGACCCGAATGCAGCTTTCAAATTCGGCGGAGCACTGATCAAATCCCTGGAACTCCTCAGAAGCTGACAGACACCTGTCTGACAATGAGCTGCATCGGGATGAAAGGCAACTTTCAAATTCAAAAACGCACGAACGCAATCCCAACACCGCCAAACAACACAGAACGGAAATGCAACAGGGAACATGCGCTCGCCAGCTATGACTCGAACCTACAATCTTCTGATCCGAAGTCAGACGCGTTATCCATTTCGCCACTGGCCCCATTCACGCGAGGCACTGTCACAGGTTGTCCACATGTAATATAAACATTGACTTCGGGCAGAAACGGCATTCATCAGGTGAAGAACCAGCAGAGTTAATCACCGTCACTGCTTCACTTCGAAGGTTCCCCTTTTGTGAAGCAGTGCCTTTCACTGACCAAGGAAAGATATTTGTCCTCCCGTGTCTGCTTCAGGATCTCTTGCTCCTGTGCTGGAAGTTTCCACTGTTTTATTCACAGTCACTATGCGGGTTTCGGTTCCACCCCAGTGAAATGTACTTTCAGACATTGAATCATGGTCTATTCCAGTCGAGGCATTGACCAAATTCAGCGAGAAAGCTCTAGCCAGGGCTCTGGAAACAGACGAGTTCAAACAAAGTTGGCAATGCAAGTGTGAATCCGAGTTGTTCAGTGAGTGTATTGGAGATTGACAGCACTTCTGACCTGAAAGGAGCGTTTCCCCCCGCCGGGATTGGAATCCCAAACAAAGAGATGCGAAACAAGCTCCCTCTTGCTCTGCCTCCAACCACAGGCAGCAGGATTCGAAACCACAATGAGAAACAGGACTTCCCGTTTATCGGTGCAATCACTCAGCTATACCTACAGAACCACGGCGCTGCTTTCCTGAGTTTCTCTGTCTGTGGAGCTGAGGGAAGTGCATCGTTCTTAATTTACTTGAATTCCATTACCTCAGCCTTTGAAAGATTTAAATATCGGTACATGGTGTGTCTGGGTGTATCATTCCGGTCAATGGAATAGACATTCAGCTAAAAGCAAAAGCAGAAACCGCAGGGAAAAAAAAATCATCTGGTCTGGCAGCATCCGTGGAGAGAGAGTCAGAGACACCGTTTCAGAATTTCGACAGAACCTTTATGAGAATTCCGTTTCCTCCCTCAGGTACTGCCGCCCCTGCTTGAGTTCCCTCAGCAATTCCAACAGCAGATCTTGTCACAACTATCCCCTTTATTTCAGTCCGGACAACCGAGAGGCACAGGTGTGCTTGCCAGGAATTATACGATCCTGGAAGGTGAAGAGGGAGGAGTGAAAGACATCTTGGGTTTAATTGAGATGTGGACGAGAGTATCCCAGTTGTTCTGCTAAGGTTTGGAGGTGACATTACAAATTTTCACATTCTGAGTCCTCTCAAGTGCGGAGTCCCTAAATCATCAAACAAGTGTGTCTGGGCATGAGTACGGAATGGATACATATGACTTGTGAATTTACTTTTCGCATGGTGAGATTTCTACAGGAAGGCAAAGGATCCGCTTCAAGAATGATTAAGAATAATCGGGTCTTGCTCTTGAGGGAGTGCAGTGAAGGTTTACCAGGCATGTTTCCGGGGTTGGTGGGGCTGACCTATGAGGAGAGATTAACTGTGTTAGGATTGTTTCCTCCAGAGTTCAGACGGATGAGGAAGGAATCTCATAGAGACTTATAAAATCTTAACAGGACAAGACAGGATAGATGACACATTCCTCAGAAAAGGAGACCAAAACTGCACACAATATTCTAGGCGTGGCCTCACCAAGGCGACAACACATCCCTGCTCCTGAACTCAACCTCTCACAATGAAGGCTAATGTACCATCCCTTCATCAAGCAGTAAAGCTACATTGCATGAAAGCACATTACCTGAAATGCACTGGAGCATCTTCCAACGACGAGAGAATGCTGGTGGCGTCTCAGAATCAAAGTGGTTTCAAGGCAATATGATGTGCTGACATGGCAACAGACACAGAAATGTATATGCAGTTACATAATTAAACACACGCGCTGCTGTGGAAAATCACTGCAGGCAGAACCTTGAGCATTAATCAGTTTATTGGACGATGCATCATGGGGACACACTCTGTCCGAAGAGTGGCTCAGTAGAACTCCGAACTACCACAGGAAATTACAGGATTATAGAGGAAACAAAGACAATGTCTCCAATTTTGAATGTTCGAGTGATATCCGCTGCTCTCCAGTCTGCAGGGACTGTATCGGAATGTATACAACCCTGACAGTGAATGCATTCTCTTCCAATGGAACCACTTTGTGAAGTACGCTTGGATGTAGATGATCAGGCCCTGGCAGTTGATCCACCGTCCATCCCGCAATTTTCAAAGCAACATTTTTTTACTAATATTGATCAGCCTCAGTTCTCCAACTCAGTAAAATTTGCATGCTCCAACATTTCTGGTATCTGATTTGTATCAGAGAGTGTTAGAGTTGCGCATCACAGAGGTAAGGCTTTGGCCCAAACTGATCCATGCTAAACAAATTATCCTTCCACGATAATCTTATTTCCCTGCACTTGGCACTTTATCCTTCTGAACCATTCCTGTGCATGTATTTGTCCAAATACCTTGATAAATATGGTTAATGTTTCTCCCTCAATCACTTCCACTGGCAGTTCATTCCATATGCTTAACAGTCTTAGTGTATAAAAGTTGGACCTCAGGTTCCCTTATATTATTTCCATCTTAACCTTAGACTGATTGCTTCTAGTCCTGGATTACCCAACGCTGGGAAACTACTGAGTGCATGCCTCTCATGGTCAATTACATTTCTATAAGATACCCCGTAAACTTCCTACCCTCTAAATGAAAAATTGAAAATTCAGCACCCGAGTCTCCGCATCAATGATCTCACTCTCCATTTTGATTAGAAGTTCTAGCGTGTCATAGTTGCTTGCCCCCAAGGGATCTGCTACAGTTAGATTAGGAATGATTAACTTCTCATTACACAGCATCCAGTGTAGGATGGCCTGCTTGCGAGTTGGTTTCCGCACGTATTGGTCAGGGAAACCATTCCACGTACAATCCAGAAATTCCTCCTCTCCACCGTTGTAACTAAATAGATTAGTCCAGTCGATGTGCGGTTAACATCATGCATGATCACCAAAATATCCTTATCTCATGCATCTCTAATTTCCTGTTTACTGCCATTCCCAACATCACTACTGCAGTTTGTGGGGGAGTGGTGGGGGGAAGCATGTGACACCCACTTATATTTTTTACCCTTTGTTTTCATTCTAGCCATGAAGACACCAAATTGTCAGAGCTGGTATCCTTAAAAGAGATGAACAAACCTACATGACAAGGAATGGAGACGTTTCGCTCAAACTTTGACCTTGATTTGATGCTAATTAGTCTTATCCACTTCCAATGAGTTGTTTCATAATACGACAGCTGCCAGTTTAAGGTGATGAGCTAGAATAAGCGTGCACTTGCTTTCTCAATAGATTGATATCAGACTTGTATCGTTGAATTTTCACCATCAGTGTAATGTCAGTGCTTCTCCAGCAGATGGAAGTGAGGACTGATAGTCGCTTCTCTGATCAACACATTCAGGCCTGTTGTGACACACTGCTGGTACAATTGAGACTGAAGTGCCGGGTTTCTTCGTCACGTCACAACCATTAGATGTTTTAGAGTTTTTGAAAGACATGACGGAAAGCAGGCATGTTTAAGTATTACTGAGTCTTAGGCTTGGTCATTAGTCAATATTGAATCCATGTAGGTGAAGGTCAGAAAGACCATGGGAAAGACAACGTTGCTGGAATAACTGCTGGAATCATGGAATTATTAATAAAGCATGACAGAGATCAGAAGATAATGAAGCATGGAAAGAAAGGCAGTGTATTAATCCTTGGCTAATTAATCTTCACATCAATTGACAGGCAGACAGAAAGACTTTTACACTTAATGGTAAGGTCCCAGGGAGTGTTGCTGAACAAGGAGACCTTGGAGTGCAGGCTCATAGCTCCTTGAAAGTGGAGTCACAGGTACATAGGATAGTGAAGAAAGCATTTGGTATGATTTCCTGCATTGGTCAGAGTACTGAGTACAGGAGTTGGGAGGTCATGTTGCGGATGGACAGGAGATTGGTTAGGGGCCCCTGTTGGAATATTGTGTTCAATTCCGGTCTCCTTTCCATTGGAATGATGCTGTGAAACTTGAAAGGGGTTAGAAAAGATTAACCAGGATGCTGTCAGGGTTGGAGGATTTGAGAGGTTGAATAGGCTGGGGCTGTTTCCCTTGGAGCATCGGAGGCTGAGGAATGACCTTCTCGACTTTTCCAAAATCATGAGGGGTATGGATAGATTAAACAAATAAAGTCTTTTCTTGGGGTGGTGGAGTCCAGAACTAGAAGGCATAAGTTTACGGTGCGAGGAAGAAGATATAAAGGAGACCTAAGGGGCATCTCTTTCATGCAGAGGGTGGTACGTGTATGGAATGAACTGCCAGAGGAAGTGGTGGAGGCTGGTACAATTGCAATATTTAAAGGACATCTGGGTAGGTATATGAATAGGAAGCGTTTGGAGAAGGATGGGCCAGGTACTGGCAGGAAGTACTAGACTGGGATGGGATATCTGGTCGGCATGGATGAGTTGGACCGAAGTGCCTGTTTCTGTGCTGTACATTCCTATGAGTCTATCAGCAAAGGTAGTCACAAAGAAGAATTCAGATAGATTCCTGAAACAGTATGTCGTGGTTCAACCTGGAGTATTGATGTACTGAATCTGGTAATGTGCAATGAGTCAGATTTTATGCATGGTGACAGACTGAAAGATTGCCTCAGATCAGCAAAGTTTGAGCATTCATTTGGAGAGGGAGGATCTGACATCCGAAACAAATGTGCTCAGCTTATATAAGTGTAAGTTGTAAACGGATGAGGGCACAGCTTGCTGGAGTGGACCAGGAAACGGGTTTAGCAGCAAACACCCTGTGAAGAACAGTGTCAATCCATTCAGAAAAAAACAGTTCAACGCTCATAGGAATGTTATAATTCAAGTGAGAAGGAAGAAATCTAGGAAGGGGACGAGTGTATTATGTTTATGTAGAAAAGTTGCAAATAGCAACAAATTGAATTAAAAGGAAAACATAAAATGTGGGAAATATCGAAAGCGAAGCTGTAGCTGATATTAAAGTGGACAGCAAGAGCATTCTTAAACAGAAAGAACTGAAGAGAAAAGCCAACGTGAATATAGGCCCATATTGAACGAAGCTGGGAATTCGTGACTGGGAACCACGAAATGACAGAAAATATGAATCAATAGTCTGCATCTGCCATGAAAGTAGCAGGCAAAGAACATTGTATAATTACAAAATAATGAAGGGCAAAAGAAACGGCGAGTAATGCGATCCAATGACATTCACAACAAAGAAAACGTCTGAGAAATTTACAGGAGTATTTACCGCAAAATGGACTGGAACGAAGGAGGTGCAATCCAAGATAGAAAAATAAATAAGAACAAAATGTGTTGGATGCACTAGTTGTAACTTTCCAATAATCATTAGGTTTCAGAAAAGTATTACTGGATTGGAAAAGGGACAAGGTAACACCTTTTCTCAAAAAAAGTATGGACACAAAAAAAACGACTCAGGCCAAAATTGACCAATTAACATAATGTATTGGAAAAATTGCCAAGTCTATAATAAGGCACGTAACACCAGAGCATTCAGATGTACATGACATGATCGAGAGGACTGAGAATGGATTTACAAAAGGGAAATCTTGCTTGATAAATGTATGAGAATTCTTTGAGAATAAGGAGGAAATAGTGATTTATTTTGTTTTCTGAAGACATTTGATAAGATACCACACGTCAGATTATTTAACAAGATAACAGCCTGTGGTTTCGGAGGTATTATGTTGCCACGGAGAGAAGATCGTGGGAATCACAATCGTAAGAGTGTTTGATGACGAATTTTACTTTACAGGATGTCAATCTGTAGCTGGTGAATGCCACATAAATCCGTATCAGGGGACACAAATATTTACAAAATATTTTAACGACTTAGATGAGGGAAGTGAATGTACTGCAGACAAGTTGGCAAATGGCACAAAAGATTGTTGGGGAGGTAATTGCTGGGTACGGAGCAAACCAGTTTGCAGACGGCTATAGATTAGAAAAGAGAGGGAATAAGAAACTTTGCATATTAATATAACGTGGTGAATGACGAAAAGCTAGCTTATATTTTAACTGCAACAAAGGCAAACATAATACTGGGCTTTGTTTAAAAACTAATGGAATATTGAGAGTTGGAATTAAAAAAAAGACCGAGCTGATAAATGTGTGGCTGAGGAGGTGTTCCAGGGGCTAGGATTCACATTTTCCTATCACTGAGATCTCTTCAGCAACAGAAATGACACGTATAAGAGGGACAGGTTTGACTTGAATTGGAAAGGGACCACTCCTCTTGCAGGAATTCTTCCTCGTGGTGCCCTGAAGACTTCAAGCTGGTAAGGGTGATGGTGAGACTCAACACAATAGTGAGAAAAAGGAAAAGGTTGAGGATGGTAAAATAGACACGGCGAACCATACTGAGAGTCAAGGCAGGCAACAGTTTGGCATAACTGAGGTGAGACTACAAAGCAGCATTTACTTGAGTGCAAGGTGCCTGATAGATGGGGCAGTTGAACATAGGGCATGGATGGGAATGTGGGATGGGAATATCATAACCATTACAGAAAGGTGACTCAGGGATGAACAGGACTGGCAGCTTAATCTTCAGGGGTGCAGATGCTATATAAAGGATAGACAGGGTGAGGGGGGAAACAAGAGTGGAGGAGGAGTGGTACTTCTGGTTCGGAAGCACATTATGGCTGGATGTCGCGAGGAAATTCCTGGGAGACTGCCCAGAGACGTTACATGGATGGAACCTAATTTTGAGAAAGGGATGATCACCTTGCTGGGAGTGTGATATAGTCCTCTCAATAGTCAATTGGAAATTCGCAAGTCAATAAGTAAGGAGGTCTCAGCTATGTGTAAACACAATCGGATTGTGGTCGGTGATTTTTAAGTTTCCAAACATAGTTTGGGACTGTCATAGTGTTGAGGTCTTGGAAGGGGAGTAATTGGTTAGGTGTATACAAGGAAAATTTCCTATTCAATATATGGAAGCACCCACTAGAGGTTGTGGAATACTTGAACTTCTGTTGTGAAACGGAGCAGGACAAGTGACTGAGATGTCCTGGGGCGCAGACTTCAGAGCAAGTAATCGTAATTCTATTAGTTTGAAAACCGTTATGAAAAAGGGTAGAATTGATTAAAAAAATGAATGTTTCAAATTGGAGAGAGGCCAGGTTTGTCGGTATCTGACAGGAATTTTGAAAATCTGGTTGGGGTGGGGATGGCGGGCTATTTCTGGAATGTCAGCTGGAAAAGGGACGGTTGGGAATTGGGAAGCATTTAAGCATGAGATCATGAGAGTTCAGTGGATGGTATGTTCCTATTTGTGTGAAGGACCAATCTCATCGGTTGCCGGGAAAGCAGTATGACAAGAGAAATTGAGACTATGGTCAATAAATAGGAGATATAATATATATATATATATATATATCAGGTGTAGACAGCTGGGATCGAGTGAATCCGGAAAAGGATATAAGGGCAGTCGGAAATCACGAGGGTCAAAAAGGGGCATGTAGTCACTTTGTCAAATAGAGTTAATGAAAATCCCAAACGATTCCATTAATACAGAAAGTGTACAAAAATAATCAAGGAGACAATACAGCCGCTTAAAGACCAACATAGCTGTCTTTGTGTGAGACCACAAGAGATGGATGAGACACTGAGCAAATATTTTGCTTTAATAGGTGCATGGAAACTAAGGAAATTGGGAAATACATTGCGATGCCTTAAAAAGAGTTCATCTCAGAGTAGAGGAGGCACTGCATGTCTAGAAACCAAAAACAGAGGGAAATCCCTGAAATCCCTGAGATCTGATCAGGTGTTTCCCAGAACTTAGTGGGAAGCTTAGGAGAAGATTCCTGAGCCCCTTGCTGAGATATTTGTATTATTGATAATCATGGATGAGGTGCTGGAAGATTGGAGATTGGCTAATGTGGTGGCATTACGTAAGTTGGCTCGAAAGGAAAAGCAGGAAACCATGGAGAGTTGAGCTTTCTCTCCACAGATGCTGCCAGAGCCTCTGAGTTTTTCCACAATTTCCAGTTTTTTTGTTTCAGATACACGACATCTGCAGTTCTTTTGATTTTTATTTAGTGGTCGTGGAGTGTTGTCTTCTGGATTGGAGGTCTGTGAAAACATAACAATACCAGAACGTAAGAAATGTGAGAAGGATTCAGCCATCTGACCCTACGAGCCTGCTCCTCTGTTCAGCAAGACCATGGATGATCATTCCATGGACTGAGCTCCACTTACCCACCTGGGGGATCCCTGCCTCCATTCCTGATGAAGGGCTTTTGCCCGAAACGTCGAATTTCCTGCTCCTCGGATGCTGCCTGACTCGCGGTGCTTCTCCAGAAACAAACTCTCAGCGTTTAATCAATAAGGTGAGCCTTAATAGGCGAGGGCTCTACTTTTCCCTGCAGCACGAGGAAAGGGGGCTGAGGGTTGGCCTGAACAAGATCCAGAAATCGTGAGGGGCATTGTTATGATGAATAGCCGAGGTCTCTTTCAAAGTGTTGGAGAGTCCAAAACTATAAGACAGAGGATTATGGCGAGAGGAGAAACGTTGGAAAAGGTCCTGAAAGTTAATGCTTTCAAATAGATGGTGGTGTATTCACAGAAAAATCTGCAAAAGGAAGTGGTGGAGGCGAGTATCACTTTAAAATTTAAAAGGCAGCTGGATGTGTGCACGAGAAGGAAACATTTAGACAAATTAGATTAGATTAGATTACATTACATTACAGTGTGGAAACAGGCCTTTCTGCCCAACAAGTCCACACCGACCCGCCGAAGCGCAACCCACCCATACCCCCCTACATTTACCCCTTACCTAACACGACGAGCAATTTAGCATGGCCAATTCACCTGACCTGCACATCTTTGGACTGTGAGAGGTAACCGGAGCACACGGAGGAAACCCACGCAGACACGGGGAGAACGTGCAACCTCCACACAGTCAGTCACAAATATGGGTCACTGTTGGCCATATGATACTCGGTCAAATTGGGATATCAGTTCAGCACAGATGAGTTGGAACGAAGGATCTGCTTCCGTGCTGTATAACTGTATGATTGTAAGTTTTGTTAAAACTTAGAAGAAGCTATCGCCATATCACAGCTGAATACTGTCAACTACTGTGGGACTCGGATTAAAGGAAAATTACTCTGGAATCCGAGACAATCCACATGAGGTTCAATTGACTGATCTTGAGGATGGAGGGACTGTCTTGAGAGTAGAGATTGAATAGTTTGAGCTTGTACCAATTGGAACATAGATTATTCAGTGGTGACATGCTGAACTTTCAGGAAACATGGTGCTTTAAATGCAGAAATGATGTTTCCACTTTTGAGAGAGTTCAGGACCAGGGAGTGTAATCTCTGGCTTAGATGTCACAGATTTAAGGTAGAAGAGTAATTCTTCTCCCAAAATGGAGTGAAGCTGTAGAATTCTTTACTGCAGGACACCGAGGTTGGGCCATTGAGTACTTTCAAATGTAACTGTGCAGATTTTCAATCTTTAATGGAATCAGTGCTGATTGGGAAAAGGTTGTAAAGCGGAGGTGAGGATTGTCAGTTCAACCACAACGTCATTGAATAGAAGACAAAACTCCATTGACAAAATTGCCCTTTTCTGGTTCCTTATAATTGACCTTAAATCCCCAGGACCTGATCATGTGTAGGTTCGAACTCTATGGGACGCTAAGGAAGTGATTGCTGCTCCCCTTGCTGAGGTACTTGTGTAACCAATAGTCACAGGTGAGGTGCTGGCAGTCTGGAGGTTGGCTGACGTGGATCCTCCGTTTAAGAAACAGTAAGGACAAGCCAGGGAACTGTAGACCAGTGCGCGTGACGTTGGTGGTGGGAAGGGGTTTGGAGGGAATTATGAGTGACAGGATGTACATGTATTTGGAAAGGTAAGGACTGATTCGGGATCGTCAACATGTCTTTATGCGTGGGAAATCGTGTCTCACATACTTGATTGAGTCTTTTGAAGAAGTTGCCAAGAGGATTGATGAGACGAGAGCAGTGGATGTGATGTATATGGAATTCATAAGGTGTTCAACAAGGTCCCCCAAGGGAGATTGGTTAGCAAAGTGAGATCTCACAGAAAAAGAGGCAGAACTAACCATGTTGATGCAGAACTGGCTCAAAGGAAGAAGACAGAGGGTGGTAGTGGAGGATTGTTTTTCAGACTGGAGGCCTGTGACTAGTGGAGCACCACAATAGTGGTGCTGGGTCCACTATTTTTCATCTTTGATATAAAAGATTTGGATGCGAGCATAAGCGGTATAGTTAGTAAGTTTGCAAATGACACCAATATTGGTTATGTAGTGGACAATGAAGAAGCTTAACTCAGATTTCAATGGGATCTTGATCAGATGGGCCAATGGGCTGTGGAGTGGCAGAAAACTTTTTAATTCAGATAAATACGAGGTGCTGCATTTTGGGAAAACAAATATTAAGAGGTCTTATACACTTAATGGCAAGGTCCTGGGGAGTGTTGCTGAACAAAGAGACCTTGGACTGCAGGTTCATAGCTCATTGAAAGCAGAGTCGCAAGTCGATAGGAGAGTGAAGAAGGCGATGGGTATGCTTTCCTTTATTGGTCAGAGTATTGAGTACAGGAGTTGGGAGGTCACGTTCAGCTGTACAGGACAGTGATTAGGGCCCCCTGTTGGAATATTTAATGCAATTCTAGACTCCTTCCTTTGGGAAGGATACTGTGAAACTTGAAAAAGTTTCAATAAGGATTTAAAAGAATGTAGCCAGGTTTGGAGGATTTGAGCGATTCGGAGAGATTGAATAGGTTATGGTTGTTCTCCCTGGAGCGTTAGAGGCTGAGGGATGACCTCATCGAGGTTTATAAAATGATGAGGGTCATGGAAAAGATAAATAGAGAAAGTCTTTTCCCTGGGTGGGGGAGTCCAGAACTCGATGGCATAGGTTTAGGGTGTGCGGGGAAAGATATAAAAGGGACCTAAGGGGCAACTGTTTCACATAAAGGGTGGTACATGTATGGAATGAGCTGCCACAGGAAGTAGTGGAGGCAAGTACAATTGCAACACTTAAAAGGCATCTACATAGATTTATGAATAGGAAGGGTTTGGAGGGATATGGGTCGGGTGCTGGCAGCTGGGATTAGAAATTGTAGTTTATTTTTGGACTAAACATGGAAATTGATATCACTGTGATTTTTGTATCAGACAACTTGTATATTTAAAGGGACTAACATCAATTAGTATGGAAATTCCCTCCTTACCGGCATAATGGGTTAATCCACAACGGCGATTCAAGAAGGCAGCTGACTATCACCTTCTCGTGGGCCAATAGGGATCAATTCGAGCCACCCAAGAGATGCCCAGGTCCCACAAATGAATAATAATTTTTAAAAATCCGTTGTTTTATTTGCATATTTGCCATAATTTGTGTGCTGTGCTTGTGGGGAAATATAACCTGGGGTTTTGTTGTTCTGTCATCTATTCTGAGAGTTCTATTTCTGTGTTTATTTACATAAACGTTTCACTGGTTTCAAAGCAGAGTTGATGACAGTAAAGCCAGATGAACGGAGTTTCAAATGATAAGTTTCAAACCAAACCAAATGTATTTGAAAAATGTTGACAGTTTGCAGAAGTGAATGCAAATTTGATGAGTATCGGTTGCAACAGATATTATTTATATCTGGAAGATAAACCTAATTAACATTTGAATTTAGCTTAAGATTTGAATTCTGCAAGTTCATGCAATGAAACATTTCTCTTCAATTGGATCCACTTAGAACATTGATTTATATTGTCGTCCTTTTAGACAGTAAAATTTCCAACAGTGCAACATAGCTCAAAGTGCGTTTTAGAATATTCATATAAAATAGTTTAAATGAAATCAAGAACTGCCTTAACAATTTCATCCAATCGATATTGTTGTTGCGAGGTTTAGTCACGCTTATATTTTCTTTTAATCTTTCATAAAACGTTGATGTTGCTGGCTCAATCATCGATGGGACCCTCTCCATAATTACCCGCTGTGTCACTTGCTAATGCCACTTCAGAAATTATCAATTACCTGAAAGTGGGTGCGGATTCTGACGATTAGATTCTCTACAGTGTGGAAACAGGCCCTTTGGCCCAACAAGTCCAGGCCGCCCCTCCGAAGAGGAGCCCATCTCTCTACCCTTTCTTACCCCTGACTAGGGCACATAACACTGTGAGGAATTTAGCATGGCCAATTCATCTGGCCTGCACAGCTTTGGATTGTGGGAGGAAACCCAGACAGACACAGTGGGAATGTGCATACTCCAAACAGACAGGGGGGAGATCGAACCCAGGACCCTGGCGCTGTGAGGCAGCAGTGCTAACCACAGAGCCACAGTACCATCCATGATGCTAGCTGATGAGGTAAAGGCAATAGACTGATTTTCTAATGGTAATTAGTAAACCAGCTGTTTTAGTATTTTTCCATTGACTATGGTTACCTTGTCACCATTTATTCCCCTGATTCCAGGATTACTTTGTGTTCAAATTTCCCCTTGGCAAGTGGTGTATTCCACCTCCTGTCCACTCAAAGTCCAACTGCAGTTTGGAATACTTTTCCAGTGATACTCCCACTCTGATCCTCATGTTGAAAATGCAGTGAGAAAGCTCTCACAAACAGAAATGCAATAAATCTGACACTTTATATCATGAATAAATATTGGAATGGAATACTGACAGCATCACAGGAGACTTTGCATCCAATAATCAATCTAAAATCTGTATCTGATGCTCTGGCTGCAGAACCTGATTCACCTGGTACATAATTCCCAAATTTCTGTTCTGTTTTCCTTTCAGATTTCCATGCTCCCCCATAATTTGCACGTGTTGGGTTCTTGGTTGAAATATTAAAATGTTAGTCACATATTCCAATGTTATCATCAGCTATCTTTTCGAAAGTCTGCCATCTTGCTAGACTAATTATGGTTAATCTTTTTGAAGAAGCTTTAATAAAAATGTTTGGCTTCTGAGTCACGTTCGCCACATGCAAGGAACAAGCGCCTTATTGTTGAATAGGGTGGGGAGATCAGGTCGGAAGGGCAGGCGTCACCTGAAGGACAATACTGAGCCATTTAACTTGCTTCAGAACTTTGGAAAGTCCATGATCATCGTTCATTACACCATAATTTTCATTTCATATCCTTCAATGATTTGAAGCTACCATGGTAGAGATTGAACCCTGAGTCTGGAACTTTCGATTGTTTATCAAGTATTCATAAGGCCTGCTTAACCACTTTATTGAACTGATATGTTCGCTTCAATGATCTTTTTTTTAATGACATATGCGACACAATGAACGCTATTACCCTTCTGTAGGTGTCCTTCATAAGATTGAAATAATCTGCCTTTCTGAAATGCTGTGGTCCAAAATGTTCTTAAGAAGGGAATTCCTGGAGTTTTGATCCAGTCACAGTGAAGGATTGATGAAATATTTCCATGTCAGGATGATGAGTAGTTTAGAGATGAGCTTACAAGTATTGCTGTTCTCATATATCTGCTGCTCTTCTCCTTCGAGATGGAAGTGATCATGGGAAGGTACTGTCTAAGAATGTTGGTCAATTACTGCAGTGTAGTTTTTAAGATAGTGGATACTGCAGGTACTGAGTATCAGATTTGGAGGCAACGTGTGCTTGTGAGAGTGCTACTACTGAAGTGGGATGCTTTATCCTGAATGATGTCAAGGTTGTTGAGTGTTGCTGAAGCTGGACCAATCCAGTCAAGTGGGGAGCTGTGCCATCACACTCCTAACTTCTGCCTTTTAGCGAGTCAATTAGCTTTGGGGGTCAGGAGGGTGAATTATTTGCCACAGTATTCCTAGCCTCTGGCCTGCTATTCTAACCGTTGTGCTTATATGGAATGTCCAGTTTAGTTTCTAGTTAACAATAACTTCCAGCATGTTGATCGTGGGGTGTTCAATGATGGTAACACCATTGAATGTCACGGCGTTTTGCGAGATTATTTCTTATTGTCTGGAAGTGGTGTCAATGCCACTCGTCAGTCCAATTCCGGATATTGTCCTGATATTGTTACATTTGAATTTATACTGCTTCCATGTACGAGGTGTCATAAAAAGTGCTATCATCAGCGCAGATATCAATTCTGGTCTGATGATGGAAGGAAGATGATTGATGACACAGCTGAAGACGCTTTGGCCAAGGATACTTCCTTCAGGAACTCTCATGGAGATGTCCTTGGGCAGAGATGAATGACCGACAACAATCAGATCCATCTTTCAATGTACGTGGTGCGACTCCAGGCAGTAGAGAATTTGTCACCTGATACTCACTGATTCCAGTTCTCGTCGGGCCCTGTAATATCAATCTCGGGCGAATGTGACCTTTAAGTCAAGTGCTGTCGCTCTGCCCACACTTCAGGAGCTCAGTTCTTTGTCTATGCTTAAATCAAGTGTGTAATTCGTTCAGGAGCTGAGTGGAGCTTGTGTAGCCCACATTTCATGTCACTGAGCGGGTTATTGCTGAGCCAGTGCTGCTTGATTACTCTGTTGATAGCATTTATCACACACCCAACTCAGGGCTGAGCATGGGAGCAGAAATTGGTCAGTTTGGATTGTCCTGTTTTCTGTGCTCAGGACGTGCCTGGCCTATTTCCCACACTGGGAGAAAGTGAGGACTGCAGATGCTGGAGACCAGAGTTGAAACGTGTGGTGCTGGAAAAGCGCAGCTAGCCAGGCAGCATCCGAGGAGCAGGAGAATCGACGTCCTGATTCCTGAAGACGGGCTTATGTCCGAAACGTCGATTCTCCTGCTCTTCGGATGCGGCCTGACCTGCTGCGCGTTTCCAGCACCACACTTTTCAACTATTTCACACACAGTCGGATTTTTGCCGGTGTTTCAGCTGCACTGGAAGTGCCTGCCTCGCTCAAGCCATCAGTATTTTTGTCGGCTACATAACGTTTGAGTAAGCAGTGCTTCCCCGAGTGTCTTGTTACCACGTGGAGAGAAGCGAATTGGCTGAATACATATATCTGTAATATTGCTGATACTTGGACGAAGCCGAGATGGATCGTACAATTGGCACTTCTGACGATAGAATGCTGTGAATGCTTCAGCCTTAACTTTTACTCTGATATGTTGTGCTCTCCATCAGGGACGATAGAAATATCTGTGGAGCCTAACCCTCCGATGAGTTGTTTAATTATCCACCAGAAAAATGTTTAATGTGACCCTTTACTCAATGCACATTTGGAAGATTGATGGAATGTTAGCCCTTACTCTCAGATAATTTGAACACTGGAGCAATGAAGCTTTGCTTTAGTTACATAGCAGTTCAGGTAGACCACAATTGGCGAACGGTGTGCACTGTTCTCAGAGAAATCCCCCACTGCAACGTCTACCACCTGGCCTGGATCTTCCCTCAACCTCAGGTCCAATATGGCCTCTACCCGCATTGGTCTATTGACATACTGCTCTCGAAATCTTTACTGGATGCTCCTTCAAATTGTGCCCATCCAGACCTCTGACACTAAATGTATCCCAGTCAATGTAGGGAAAATAAAAATCTCCCTTCACCATCAAACTGTTGTCTCTAAATTTTCCATGATCTGTTTTCCTATTTGTTCTTCTACCTCATGGTCATGTTGGGGAGCCTGTAGTTCATCCCCAAAAATGGAAATGCACCTTTCATATTCCTCAGCTCTACCCATAATGCCTCGCTGCTCAAGTCCTCATTAGTGTCCTCCTCTAGCACAAACATGATATCATTCCTAGCCAGCAAAACAACTCCTCCCACCCGCCCAACCCGCAATTTTTACTTCCCTCCCTGTCCTCTCTCAATCATCTATATCCTGGAACATTTAGTAGACAATCATGCCCTTTCTTCAACCACGTCTCGGTGATCGCAATAACATCATTCTCCCAGGCATCAATCCAAGCCCTCCGTTCATCTGCCTCACTCACTATACTCCTTGCATTAAAGTGTGTGCCCTTCAGACTGCCAGTTCTTTTGTGTTCATCAGTTCTCTGCCTACTCTTCCCCTCGGTAATGCTAACTTCATCATCTTTACAGTGTATAGTTTCCACCTCACAGTCTACGAGTTTCTCTTTTTCCCAGCCCCCTGCCACATTAGTTTAAAGCTTCCTTACCAGCAGTAACAAAACTTCCCAAAGAACCTGGCAGGTTCAGGTGTAGACCTGAATTTGTAATAGCCCTACCTTTCCGGGAACTGGCCCCAATGTCCGACAAATCTGAACCTCTCCCTCCATCACCGTCTCTCAAGCCACGTGTTCATGCTGCCGATTCTTTCATTTCTATCCTGGCCAGTACGTGGGATTTGTAGCAATCCTGAGATCATTACCTTCGAGGTCCTCATCTTTAACTTCTCTCTTGGCACCCTGAGTTCTGCTTTCAGGACCTCATCTCAATTTTTACTTATATCATTGGTGCCTGTATGCACCACGATAACTGACTGTTCACGCTCCACTTTCAGAATGCTCTACAACCGATCGGTGACATCTCTGACCCGAGCTCCAGGGAAACAACATTCCAACCAGGAATCCCTTTTTTGGCGTTAATAATTGGCACACCGTTATTAATTATTCCTTTGAATGATTTACCAACACATTTTAATTAGTTCTGTTTTTATACCTTCATATTTTTCCTATTTAATTTTATAATACGAGTCTTAGACCACTGTTTGTGACCTTTGAACAAAGAGAAAATTCACAACAAGATCGCTACTCTCTAGAGTCATTATTTAATCAAATCTCGAGGCGGAACACCAGAAGCACTTAATCTCTTCTCTTTCTCTTAGAAATACCTGTGATTCACTAACTAAAATCTTAAATTGCTTCTTGATATCTGACATGACTGAAAACAAAAAGAGAACACCAAAATCTGACTGAAGATAGGTAGAAGGTAGAAATACCTGTGCATTGATGCAAACTCTCCTTGCCTTTGATCTGAGATATCGCCGAAGTTTGCGAAAGGTTTCCGTGTTTAAACAGAGAATTGCAAATGAAACTAATAATTGTCTTTTGGCATGTTTCGCCCAGTGATAACTCTCAGCTGACAGGTAATGTACTTTAGCTGAAATAATCTTGGGTGTTTTATGTTTCATTCTGGAAGCTGGGAATGGAATTGAACACAATGTTGAAACCAACCGTAATCTGCCTATTTGGTTTTGATGCGGTCAGTGTGCGTTCACCCTCACAGGCAGGAAGACTGCTCGCATTGATAACAGGGAATTGTTGCCCGGTGTGTCATTCTCAGCTGACACAAAACTTCCTGTTTCTGTGTGCCACACATTTCACTTCTGATCAGAAAATAAAAACACAGGGGAAACAGTCTGAGGAAACATCTGCTAATGTGTCCTATATCTGGTAACAGGTTCATGGGGCGGTATGCAATCACGTTGAAGTAACATTTACAAATCAACCCTGTGGAACTCGGTTTAACAGTCCGATTCCATGACGTTGTTGGACGAATCTCCAAACCATCTAACAAGATCATTCAATTCTCAAAATCTGGAACACTTCGACTGCACCTTTTAACATTTCTGATCTTGCAATTTTTGTTACTTTATCTCATGGTGTACAGTAATTTTAATCAGTTTTAGATTCTATATTCTGCAGCCATCATCTCCCCAGCAGTGTGGGGAGGTGTGGAGGGAGACGCACAAACTCCCTGGAGTGGGTATGGAGATGTGGGGCCAGGGAGACACACAGACTCCGGGAGTGGGGATGGTGATGTGGGGCCAGGGAGACGCACAGACTCCGGGAGTGGGGATGAAGATGTTGGGGCCAGTGAGACACACAGACTCTGGGAGTGAGGATGGAGTTTTTGGGGCCAGGGAGACACACAGATTCTGGGAGTGAGGATGGAGTTGTTGGGGCCAGGGAGACACACAGACTCTGGGAGTGGGGATGGAGATGTGGGGCCAAGGAGACACACAGACTCCGGGAGTGGGGATGCAGATGTGGGCGCCAGGGAGACACACTGACTCTGGGAGTGGGGATGGGGATGTGGGGGCCAGGGAGACGCAAAAACTCCCGGGAGTGGGGATAGGGTTGTGGGGGCCAGGGAGACACACAGACTCCGGGAGTGGGGATGGAGATGTGGGGGCCAGGGAGACACACTGACTCCGGGAGTGCGGATGGAGATGTTGGGGCCAGTGAGACACACAGACTCCGGGAGTGGGGATGGTGATGTGGGGGCCAAGGAGAAACACAGACTCCGGGAGTGGGGATGGAGATGTTGGGGCCAGTGAGACACACAGACTCCGGGAGTGGGGATGCAGATGTTGGGGCCAGTGAGACACACAGACTCCGGGAGTGGGTATGGAGATGTGGGGGCCAGGGAGACACACAGACCCCGGGAGTGGGAATGGAGATATGGGGGCCAAGGAGAAACACAGACTCCGGGAGTGGGGATGGAGATGTTGGGGCCAGTGAGACACACAGACTCCGGGAGTGGTGATGGAGATGTGGGCGCCAGGGAGACACACAGACCCCGGGAGTGGGAATGGAGATATGAGGGCCAGGGAGACACACAGACTCTGGGAGTGGGGATGGAGATGTGGGGGCCAGGGAGACACACAGACTCCGGGAGTGGTGATGGAGATGTGGGCGCCAGGGAGACACACAGACCCCGGGAGTGGGAATGGAGATATGAGGGCCAGGGAGACACACAGACTCTGGGAGTGGGGATGGAGATGTGGGGGCCAGGGAGACACACAGACTCCGGGAGTGGTGTTGGAGATGTCGGGGCCAGTGAGACACACAGACTCCGGGAGTGGGGATGGAGATGTAGGGTCCAGGGAGACACACAGACTCTGGGAGTGTGGATGCAGATGTGGGGGCCAGGGAGACACACAGACCGCGGGAGTGGGGATGGAGATGTAGGGTCCAGGGAGACACACAGACTCTGGGAGTGGGGATGGAGATGTGGGGGCCAGGGAGACACACAGACTCCGGGAGTGGTGTCGGAGATGTCGGGGCCAGTGAGACACACAGACTCCGGGCGTGGGGACGTAGATGTGGGGGTCAGGGAGATACACAGACTCTGGGAGTGTGGATGGAGATGTGGGGGCCAGTGAGACACACAGACTCGGGGAGTGGGTATGGAGATGTGGGCGCCAGGGAGACACACAGACCCCGGGAGTGGGAATGGAGATATGGGGGCCAGGGAGACAACAGACCCTGGGAGTGGGAATGGAGATATGGGGGCCAAGGAGAAACACAGACTCCGGGAGTGGGGATGGAGATGTTGGGGCCAGTGAGACACACAGACTCCGGGAGTGGTGATGGAGAAGTGGGCGCCAGGGAGACACACAGACACCGGGAGTGGGAATGGAGATATGGGGGCCAGGGAGACACACAGACTCTGGGAGTGGGGATGGAGATGTGGGGGCCAGGGAGACACACAGACTTCGGGAGTGGTGTTGGAGATGTCGGGGCCAGTGAGACACACAGACTCCGGGATTGGGGATGGAGATGTAGGGTCCAGGGAGACACACAGACTCTGGGAGTGTGGATGCAGATGTGGGGGCCAGGGAGACACACAGACCCCGGGAGTGGGGATGGAGATGTAGTGTCCAGGGAGACACACAGACTCTGGGAGTGGGGATGGAGATGTGGGGGACAGGGAGACACACAGACTCCGGGAGTGTTGTTGGAGATGTCGGGGCCAGTGAGACACACAGACTCCGGGCGTGGCGACGTAGATGTGGGGGTCAGGGAGATACACAGACTCTGGGAGTGTGGATGGAGATGTGGGGGCCAGTGAGACACACAGACTCCGGGAGTGGTGATGGAGATGTGGGGACCAGGGAGACACACAGACTCCAGGAGTCGGGATGGCAGTGTGGGGTAGATGGATACACAGTCTTTGGGAGTCAGGATTGGGGTGTGTGGGGAGGGTGATAAACACACGCTGCCGAGTGTGGATGGGGTTGTGGGGTAAAGGGGAGCACACAGACTCTGGGAGTGGGGATGGAGATGTGGGGGCCAGGGAGACACACAGACTGTGGGAGTGTGGATGGAGATGTAGGGGGCAGGGAGACACACAGACTCCAGGATTGGGGATGTAGATGTGTGGACCAGGGAGGCACACAGGCTCCGGGAGTGGGGATGTAGATGTTGGGGCCCAGGGAGACACACAGACTCTGGGAATGCAAATGGCAGTGTGGGGGGAGAGGGAGACACATTTTTTGGGAGTCAGGATTGGGGTGTGTGGGGAGGGTGATAAACACTGCCGAGTGGGGATGGGGTTGTGGGGTAAAGGGGAGCACACAGACTCTGGGAGTGAGGATGGGGCTGTGGTGGGGTGGAGGGAGACAGAGAAACCCGGGGAGTGGGGATGGGACAGTGGGGCCAGGGAGGCACACAGACGTTTGGAGTGGCGATGGAGTTATGGAGGGAGGGAGACTCATAGACCTTGGGAGTGGGGAGGGGTGTGTGAGGGCGAGGGAGACACATAGACTCTGCGAAGGGGTGGAGATGTTGCGGGAGGGAGATACACAGTCTGTGGAAGTGAGGGTAAGTATGGGTGAAGAGACGCACAGACGCTGGAGTGGGGAGTGAGGTGTAGGGGAGGGAGTCACACGGACTCTCGGATTAAAGATGGGAGCGAGAGACACACAGACTCTGAGAGTGGGGATGGAGATATCGGGGGATTTTGACATCAGACACTGGGAGTGGGGATAGAGGTGTGGTGGGAGGGGGATACATAGTCTCAGGGAGTGAGGATGGAGGTGTTGGGGAGGGAGAAACACAGATTCTGGGAGTGGGGATAGAGGTGTGGTGGGAGGGAGACGCACAGACTCTGGCAGTGAGGATGGGGGTGTGTGAGGAAGGAGACACACAGACTCTGGAAGTGGGAATGGAGGTGTTGCGGAGGGAGATGCATGGACTCGGAGATTGGGGATCGGGTTGTGGGGATGAAGTGAGACATACAGACTCTTGCAGTGAGGATGGGGGTGTGGGAGAAAGGAGACGCACAGACTCTGGGAGTGGGAATGAAGTGTGTGGTGTTGGAGAAACTCGAACTCTGGGAACTGGAAATGAGGGTGTGTAGAGAGGGAGGCCCTCAGTCTTTGGGAGTGCGACTGTGGTGTGGGGGAAGCCATACAGATTCTGGTAATGGGGATTGGTGTGAGTTGGGGAAAGGGAGCAATGCAGATTCGGGGTGTGTAGTTTGGGTTGTGGGGTGAGAGACACACTTCGACTCTGGGGTGTAGGGGTGTGGGCGGGAGGGGAAGGAGACACGCAGACTATGGGAGTAGATTGGGGGTGTGGGGTTTGGAGAAACTCAAACTCTTGGGACAGGGAATGGGGGCGTGGATGGAGGAAGACACACAGACTCTGGGAGTTGGAAAGGGGGTGTGGGGAAGGTGAGGCACAGACTCTAGGGAGTGGGGATGGGGTGTGCGGTGTGGGAGAAACTCGAACTCTGGGGACTGGGCATGGGGACGTGGGGGGAGGGAGACACTCAGACTTGGGAGTGGGACTGTGGTGTGGTGGGGAGGGAGACACGCAGAGCCTTGGGTGTGGGTATGAGGAGACATGCAGACTCCGTGAAGTGGAGAAGGGGATGTGGGGTGTGGGAATGAATAGGCTGGGGCTGTTTTCCCTGGAGATTTAGAAGCTTAGGGGCGGTCTTATAGAAGTTCATAAAATAATGAGGAGCATGGATATGATAAATACACAAGGTATTTTCCCTGGGGATCGGGATTCCCAGACTACTGGGCATAGATTTAGGGTGAGAGGGGTAAGATATAGAAGGTTCCTAAGGGAACAAGTTTTCACGCAGAGGGTGGTCCGTGCATGGATTGAGCTGCTAGAGGAAGTGGTGGAGGCTGGTACAATTGCAACATTTAAAAGGAATCTGGATGGTTACACAAGTATTAAGGGTTTAGAGGGATATAGGCTAAGTGCTGGAGTATGGCGCTAAGATATCTGTTCAGCATGGATGAGTTGAATCGAAAAGTCTGTTTAAGAGCTGCACAACTCTACGACTGTAGTGAACAGCAGTCCCAGCTACCAGAGGCAGGAGTTGCACTCGAGTCTCTGGTGCTGTGAGGCAGCAGTGCTAACCACTGTGCCACCATGCCATCCAAGAAGAAACTGGCACCACCATGTTAATTCTAAAATATGAGAGACTTAACAACCAATCCAGGTCTTTTTCAATATACAATTTCAGTTAGGTCACACTGTAAACTTTTGAGATAAATTCTGTGTCTTATGGTCTTATACTCTAAAACCACCCAATGAAGGAGGAGCCCTCGGAAAGCTAATGCTTCCAAATGAACCTATTGGACAATAACCTGGTGTTGTGTGATTTTTAACTTTGTAACTCACAGTCCAACACCAGCATCTCCAAGTCAAGGAGAGATTGAATTGCTGAAAAAGCACATCCTGTGATATAAGCTGACACCAGATCGAGTTGGGTCACAACTGAGAGCAAGTATGGTGTATTTTAGATAGAGTCCTGTATTCATTAAATAAAGGAACTATCTTAGCTCAGGAGAAGACATGGTGTATCAACTACAAACAGACAAAGACACCAGTATTTTAGACTATAAAGGAAAAGTAATTTATAGTGTATGGAAATGCAAACAGAGACATGGATTTGTGCTTCTGTGTCCTTCCTAGCTAAATTAATTATGTCAAAAATCCCTGTGCTAAATGTTATTGTCATCTCATCGTCCCATCTGCAATCCTCGGTCGGTCCTTACTCAATTTTGTATTACCGTCTTCCTGGATCCCAATGGTTGGTAGGTTCATGTTTTAGCAACTTGAGAAGCTGTCCATTGTTTGCCAAGAGCTTAGACAAAACTAAAAATGAAAGTAGTCACAGGTCCAAACACTTCCCCCATTGGCTATACTAAATTGCCCATAGTGTTAGGTGAAGGGTAAATGTAGGGGAATGGGTGTGGGTGGGTGCGCTTCGGCGGGTCGGTGTGGACTTGTTGGGCCGAAGGGCCTGTTTCCACGCTGTTAGTAATCTAATCTAATCTGATCTAATCTCCACCTGCAAACTATCACTATGGATCTTTCTTGAGTGGAAAAAAGCCAACTGTCCATTTTGACCCATAATTTCTAAACTTTGCTCACATGTCAGTTGTGAAGAATGTGTTCAAATAACTTTTGACGTGTAAATGGTTCATATCAATCGGATTAAAGTAACATCTCGTGTGTTACGCTGCAAAAAATTAAACAACTTGGTTCTCAGGAATTACTCTCAGCATGTCTACGATGGATTATTTTATCAAACAAAATAATTTCCAATGTTATGAGGTCTCATCTTTCTTCACTACATTGTTCTGAATTTTAAGTTGTATCCACTGAGACATGAAACTGTCTGATCTGCCTAAATGTATGGAGTGTGGTTTTCACTTTGTTAATTACATTTATTGACCTTAGTTGAATAAACTTAAAAATCACACAGCTCCAGGTTATAGTCCAACAAGTCTTATTTGGAAGCACGAGTTTTCGGAGAGCAGCTCCTTTATCAGATCCTTGTGGAGTAGAAGATCGCAAGACACAGAATTTACAGAAAAAATTGATAGTGTGATATAATTGAAATTATGTAATGAAAAATACCTGGATTGTTTGCTAAGTCTCCCATGTTTTAGAATGATCATATTGGTTTCAATTCTTTCATATGTAAATCGCATCCTCAAGTGAACTTTAACAATTGGTATCATATCGGCCCAGATAATGCAGTTAAGGTGTGAGGTGCCCTGTTCGAGATTGTCCATGAGAGTGATTCTAATCTTAAATAAAAACTGATTCTCATCCTAAAAAATAACTGATTTACAGAATCTTACATGCATTCAGGCAATTTTTGAGCAAAATAAAATCTAATTCTGCAAGTACAAATTCAACTCACAAACTTATTTGTGTTTGTGTGTGTTTGTGTCACGGAGGGGTGGAGAGAGTGGGCATATGTGTGTGAGTATGAGTGTGAGTGGAAAGGGGTGTAAGTCTGTGAGTGGATGCATGCGGATGTGGGAGTGTACGTGTGACCGTATGAGAGAGAGCTTGTGTTATGAGAGAGCCCGTGTGAGTAATAGGCAATAGGCAATAGACAATAAACGCAGGAGTAGGCTATTCTGTCCTTCGAGCCAACACCACCATTCATTATGATCATGGCTGATCATCCTCAATCAGTATCCTGTTCTTGCCTTATCCCCTTAACCCTTGATTCCACTATCCTGAAGAGCTCTATCCAACTCCTTCTTGAATGTATCCAGAGACTTGGCCTCCACCACCTTCTCGGGCAGAGCATTCCACACACCCACCACTCTCTGGGTGAAGAAGTTTCTCCTCAACTCTGTTCTAAGTGGCCTACCCCTTATTTTTAAACTGTGTCCTCTGGCTCGTAACTCACCCATTAGCGGAAACATGCTTCCTGCCTCCAGAATGTCCAATAATTTAATAATCTTATACGTCTCAATTCGATCCCCTCTCAGCTTACTAAACTCAAGCGTATAAAAGCCCAGTCCGCTCCAATCTTTCAACGTAAGATCGTCTCGCCAAGCTGGGAATTGACCTCTTGAACCTACGCTGCACTCCCTCAATAGCCAGAATGTCTTTCCTCAAATTGTGCATCTGTAGGAATGTTTGATGATCTGTCGGAGCGTGTGTGTAGGAGTGTGTGCATCTGTATCTGTGTGTGTGTGTGTGTGTGTGTGTGTGTGTGTGTGTGTGTGTGTGTCTGTGTCTGGGTGTGTATCTGGTTTTCTCTCTTTGTGTTTGTACATGGCCGGCATGCATGTGACTCATCCAACGTTGTCTATCTCATACACTGTAGGCAAGGATGCTTTGCGGCATAGTAATTTGGCAGGAATGAGCAGAAGCTACTGCAACATATGAATGGACACCACACAACAATTAACAGACAGGAGTGTTCCCTTCCAGACGGTGAACCCTTCAGTGGTCCAGGACATTCGACCTTGGATCTTCATGTGATCGTTCTCCAAGGTGAACTCCGGGGTGTGCACCAAAGGAAAGTGGCCAAGCAGAGGCTGATAGCCAAGTTCGGTACCTGTGGGGATGGCCTCAAACGGGACTTTGGGTTCATGCCACACTACAGCTGACCCCACTGCACACACACACACACACACACACACACACGCACACGCTCATATCCTCCCCCATTCACACACACACACAAACAGATGGACACCCAGATAAAGACATGCGCACACATACAGATGCATGCACACACACAGACACAGCCACACACATTCATAGACACACACTCATACATACACACACACAATCCTACAAATACAGTCATGTGGGTCCTCTCATGCACAAGATCTCTCTCTCATACACTCACAAACCCACATGGTCAGACGTGCAGCCTCTCACAGAGTTGTACCCGCTTACACTCACAATCACACACATACACACACGCTCACACGAACGATCATAACCTCCCCTCCACCCCCCCCCCCACACACACAAAGAAATTTGTCGGGTGAATTTGTACTTGCAGAATTACATTGTATTTTTCTCAAAAACTGCACGAATCCAAGTTAGATTCTGTAAATCCTTTTTCTAGATCAGAATCAGTCTGAACATTGTGTCACAGACAGTCTCACAGAGGACATCTCACAACTTAAATGCATTATCTGGGCCGACATGAGACTAATTGTTAAAGTTCACTTGAGAATGTAACTTTAAGAATGTTCTACGATTTACACATGAACGAACTGAAATCAACATGTTCCTTCTAAAATGCGAGAAACTTAAATTAAATATTGAACTGGATAGTATTAAGTTTCTTATCTTTTGGAATAAACATGTTGGTTTCAGTTCTTTCATATGTAAATCGCAGAACATTCTTAAAGTTACATTCACATAGTAAACTTTTGCTGCAAATTCTGTGTCTTACAATCTTGTAATCCACAACCACCTGATGAAGGAGCAGCGCTCCAAAAGATAGTGCTTCCAAATAAACCTGTTGAACTATAACCTGGTGTGGTGTAATTTTTCACTTTCTGCACCCCAGTCCAAAACCGGCATCTCCAAATCATTATTTGAATAAAGGGATGTTATGCCAGGCATCATTTGGGATCATTAACTAGAGTATTAATTTCCACATCACTAGGCATAGTGTCGGGTGGAGTTTATTGATTTGGGATATCATTGAAATGAAAGTTTGAAACATTTCCCGTATAAATCATATGAATTACAGCCTTCGAATTAAACAAAGTAGGAAGGGTTGATTTAGAGTAATAGAAATGTTTAATGACAGAGAGGGATCACGTCGCCCATCAGGACTGTGCCACGTAAAAACAGAACCTCCCAAACTACACCCACTTCATAGTATATTATCCGTAACTCTTCAGGTTATAGCACATGAAGCATATAGCCAAGCTTATTTTTTTAATGATTTGAGTGTTCCTGCATCTACTATCCTTTCAGGTTGTGAGTTTCCCGAATCTTCCCCGTGAGTTTGCTGTCTATCACTTATGTATAAACACCTTAGTTATCGAACTCGCCACCGTCTCCCTCCCCCTCCCCCAAGCTAAGGTGGTTTTTCCCATCTATTTTAACCTTGCATAACATTTGAGTGCTTCTTTAGAAAAATATCCCTCAACCTCCTCTGCTCCAAATGAACAGCTCCAGGCCACCTCGAATTTCGTTATGACTGCTTTCTTTCCAGTCTTAGCAGCATCCTCCGAGACTCATTCGAAAATACTTCCATTCTGACAGTAATGAAGTGATCAGATGTGTGTGTGTGCCCACGAGTATGTCTGCATGGATGTCGTATTTTTTGTTTTTCAATTGTCATTGTTCTTATGTTTAGTTGCATTAACGTTAACTGATATTGTGTAAACTATCACTTCACCAGCAGCTGGGGAAATTCCTTGTATTCACGTCAAAATATGATGGAAATCGTGCAAAAGGTGATGCGGAGCCATTTCAATCTGGATCATTGTGTAAGGTCAAATCCATTGTCCACTCAGACATGATATCCAATTCTATTAAATGCTGGCTTATGGGAAAACTGTCGGCAGAACTATGGGCGGCACGGTGGCACAGTGGTTAGCACTGCTGCCTCACAGCGCCGGAGACCCGGGTTCAATTCCCGCCTCAGGCGACTGACTGTGTGGAGTTTGCACGTTCTCCCCGTGTCTGCGTGGGTTTCCTCCGGGTGCTCCGGTTTCCTCCCACAGTCAAAGATGTGCAGGTCAGGTGAATTGGCCATGCTAAATTGCCCGTAGTGTTAGGTAAGGGGTAGATGTAGATGTAGGGGTATGGGTGGGTTACGCTTCGGCGGGGCGGTGTGGACTTGTTGGGCCGAAGGGCCTGTTTCCACACTGTAAGTAATCTAATCTAATCATTATCAAACAGTTGGTGCAGCCCTGAGAATCTTAATGACCCGGTTCTAATCGTCGTTTCTCGAGTTATTTTAACTGTTCTTGACTTACTTATTAAATTTAAGTTAACATGAAAATTAATGCACACGTTAATGCCGACAACAATATCCCTGTTTTCAGCCAAGATCAGCAACATAAATTAAGAAAGTCAAAACAAAATATATTTATTTTACTTAATATTGACAATACGGTTTTCACAACGTGCAAAGGAGAAGGTGTGGTGGCGTGCAGAGCGGGTATTCACTGTTGCCTGGTGTATAATTGCGTTTGTGAGCAAGAGGTGCACTTCTGAAGTACATTCAGGATGGTAATGTAGTTATTTCAGAAGACATTGTGCGCACAGAGATCTCCCATGAATCAGCAATGACATCAACAACTGATTTTTTGACGATGTTTGGAGCAAAATACAATTGAACAATACAGGAAGGACATGTCCCTTTCAATTCTTTGAAATATTGAGAAGGAATATAATATGTGGACCTGGGGAGGCAGGAGGATCTCTAATTTAAACACACGGGAGAATGTGAAGCACAGATCCACCGTTTGAAATCCAGATGGTTGAAACTTCTTTCACTGGAGTGTAAGACTTCGAGAGGTGACCTTGTACAAGTTTGTAAAAGTCATGAGTGGTAAGGAAAATGACAAATGTCTTTTCCCTAGGGTGGGGGATTTCAAGAGTAGAGAACTTTTTTTCAAGGTGAGAGGAGAAAAGATTTAAAATGATATCAGCGGCAACTTTTACACAGAGAATAGTTCATGCGAGGAATTATCTTCCAGAGGAAGAGTTAGATATGAATACAGTTATAACTTTTAAAAGACTTTTAGTTAAGTCCATGAATATTTGCTGTTTAGGAGGCTATGGGCCAATAAAGGTGGGATTAGGTTAGTTTGGGATTATGGTTGCACATAGACTGTTTGGACCGAAGGTTCTGTTTCTAAGTGATTTCTCTCCATGAATCCATGAACAGCTATCTGTCTGTTTTTCCTTAATTTCATAGAGTGCTGCAGTGATCCTCTCGTGAAATGTTGATTTTTCGGTTGTGACTGAGACTCTGTGAATATTTGTTTTAATGAGAGAAGGGACCAGTTCTCCAAGTTGCACAGCTGAAAATTAATATTTTCTGTAGCATTGCTGCTGAGTAGATTTATTTATGCCGAGGCAGTGGTTATGTTTTGACGTTGGCTTTCTGGCACGTGGTCAACAGTGAGACAAAATATCTTTGATCAACTGCAGAGACTCCAGATGCTTCCGGTAAATGTAACTGGAAACTCGAGAACCATTTCTGCAGTCGGCTTAGTTGCTGCCAACGACTGTATCTGGCAGATTAAAGGCAGTATGAATCAACTAAAACAAAACCTAACCAAAAAAACTGTATTTTCCCGTTTACCCAAAATGGACACATGCAACTTGGCATTTCTTCTTTAACAAGGATGGCCACTCAACGCAGCATTCACTGTGTGACAATCAGAAAACAGGAAATTGACTGCATGACAGACATTTCTATTAACTCCGGCTGAAGATCAGCCTAGTTAGTAAACCGTTTGTTTTGAGTTTTTTTAAAGCTCTTGAACATAGCGTTAATGCTCCCAAACTCCCACATTGCACTAACATGTGTCATTTTCCCAGAGTAAGTTGATAAACTTGAATTGGCTTGAACTCCCATAACCCGTTGCACCATTCTCTGATTAATGCATCTCATTAAAACCGAGTGGGCCATTTATACTTAGGGAGCACCGGTGCAGTGTAACGCATAGGTTTAACTGATTTCTACTCGTTGACAGTCCCGTGTCACAGTTACCAATGCGCGGAGAAATGTGCTGTTTATGACCGACATCCGTGGCAATTATTGATGTAATACTCTGTAACTTGCCAGACACTCCTGATGTACCCAAACAGGTACCTGCAATGGTTTAGATGTTGAGAATTAATTTCTAACTTCCCACCAGCCTGCTCCACTTTATTAGATTCTCTTTCAAAGGTTTACCTGAGTGTTAGGTATCACTGTCAATCCACTTTTTATTTCTCGGGCACACAGCTTTCCTTTACAATACATTTTCAAACATCTATCTTGTGGTCGGTGCATGTTGAAAAAAGATACAAGGAGAGAGATTCTGTAATATGGTGAGGTTCTTCTAATCTCCGTGCCCAAACAGTTTAGTCACATACACACACATTCTTAACATATTCATTTTAGACATGCTCGATATTAACTTGCCTAAACTGAATTTAGAAACGCCAATTAGAAATGATATCTTATTTTGTAATTTTAGGGGAACTTGGAGTGGTTGCAGAAATAAAGTCAGTAATTGTATTGTCTGACAATGGTATTAAACTTCGTTTTAGCTTTTTCTACTTGTGGTTGAATGTAGAATTAAAGGGAGTTAATTTCCAGCTGAATATTCTAAACATAATCTCTTTGAACACGCTCTGTATTCAGTTGCACAAAGTGAATTTAGAAACATCTGGTATGATTTACAAATTATTTTGTCGTGTGACAGAGACTTGGAGTGTCCAGAAAAATTATGGCCAGTTAATTATTTGGCTGATAATATCTTCGGACTTTGATTTTTGTTTTATTTACTCGTGAATGCATGTTAAAATACAGAGAGCCAACTTCCAATTGAAATTGTTTTGTTGGTTTAAACAAAATATCTGAAAAATACTTCAAGCTGTTAAATTTCACTTTCCCCTTTCAAAAAACACTGCCTAGATGGCTAATCAGCAAAACAATATCCCAAGGTGTGTCTATATCCATGTTTAAGAATAATCTCGTGTAAATATGAACCCATCTGTTAGGGCTGTGCAAGGTGATACAAGGATCCTGTCTCAGCCTCCAGCAGGAAACCAACAGGCGGAACCTGTAAACCTGCCCCTTCTGATGATCATATAAATCCGGGTCACTGTGCTTTAGTTCAACACTCCTGGATCTGGGTTGTTTAGAAAGCTCTTGACAGAACCGTTTTCCACAAGTTATCAGAATGATCAAGTCAACAATTTTTCTCAGTTTGTTACTGACATTTTTATCATGTGAGTGTTTTTTTGTTCATGTCTCTCTTTGTTACTGTCTCAATGATCGTCTGCCTCAGGAATGTAAAAGACTCAGGCTTCTTTGTATCAGCATTAATTCTCATGGGTTCTTCTTGTTTTCATTTTTAAAGGTGTCCAGTCGGAGATTGTTTTAACTCAACCAGAGTCAGAGAGTGGCCATCCCGGAGCCACCCTGAAACTGACCTGTAAAACCAGCGGCTTCGATCTTTCCAGTTACTGGATGAACTGGGTCCGACAGGTTCCCGGACAGGGGCTGGAGTGGCTGCTCAATTACAAAAGTTCATACAGCAGTAACTATGCACCAGCGATTAAGAATCGATTTACTGCGTCCAAAGACACTTCAAACAACATTTTCGCGTTGGACATGGAGAACCTGAAAATCGAAGACACCGCCATCTATTACTGTGCAACATACCACAGCGAGAGGAACCAGGGATGGACCCATTCAAAAAACAGCTCAAGGGGACATTTTGCCAATTTCATCGTTCACTGACGGTCAGTACCCGTTTTAAATTCAGTTCAACCAACTGCGATCTGAAACACACCTCCGGCTGCCTTTGACAAACCTATCACAGAGGAAACAGACCATTGAAACTAACAAACTGTGTGATATCACAGGACAATGTTTTTGGCATGTCGTATGTACTGCTGATACTTCCACCAATTAAAGGCTTGGACATAATGTTAGCTTTCATATATCTGACAGTTCGGGAAATGTCTACTAAGCGTGGTCTGCAAACCATGCCGTTAATTCTATAGACTATCAGCACGAAATGTCCATTTCACATGAGAATTGAGACCCAGAGTGTATTCCAGAAAATGTACGGGTCTAAATCACTGTGATACTACAGTGGGTCACAGTGATGTGCACAGTGACATCCTCATACAAAAACCACTGACAAGGGTTTGTCTCAAGCTGGCGATTATTACCATTGAAGGACCAGGAAAATAATGTGAGACTTAATTTAAATCCCATCCAGGAGTGACTAGTTTGGACAAATGTATAAAATTATTCTACTTTCCTCATGTTTATGGCTACATTAATGCACGCCAAACTTGCAAAAGTATTCCGAGCTTTTAAAATACAGTGAATAGGAAAAGCTGAAATATTCCACTAAATAATTTTTAGAAGAGCCTGAATTAATTCTTTCCAGGAATTAATGAAATTAAATATCTGCATTTTACAGCTTGCAGCCCGCCGTAGTATTTGGCACAATGTGTCTCACAGTGACATACTGGGGTGACACTGCAATTATGATCAATACAAAAACCCGTTCCAGACCCCAATGTTTGAAACGAGTCAATGTTTACCTGTACAGACTACCTAAACTCGCATTTCAGTATTAGTTCTGTGGGGTATTGTACAATTATCGCTGTTTAAATTGTAAATTTAATTCGCAAAAGTGATGATTATTATTGTAGCAGTTGGTGATTTTGAGAATCAGCTCATGTGTTACTCTGTGAAATATAAAACATTATAATAATTTAGTAAGAATGATCAGTATCCACTGTACAATTATAATGTGATGAAGATTTATCGCGACTTCATTTTGACAATGGTTCTGAATATTTAGAATAATGCAGGATTTTGTTTGTTTTTATGCAGAGTCAGTTATTGTGTGACCCAGTCCAGAGAGTGTAACGCTGTGACTATTTTGGTTACTGGGGCCAAGGGACCATGGTGACGGTGACTTCAGGTAAGAACCTTGAACTTTCTTAGTGACTTTATTTTTTACTGACGTTCTATTCATGTGAATAATTCCTGAATTAAATGAAACTTAGATCCTGTGCTGAGCTTGATTTGGTTCCGTTTGAGTTTTGTTAAAACTGATTATAGACTTACATTAAGTCTCAGAAAATGACTGAAGTCGTTGTGGCGGATTCAGATGCTCAGTGTATATCTTTTTAAAAATCAGATGGGCATTCTGTGTGGCTGACTTCCATGAAACACCTAAACTCTCTCAATCAGTCAGGTACAAGCAAAGTTTAGTGACACCCACTATCTGTGAGTTTTATTATCGACAACAAATGATAAGAACTTAAAGATATTGGAAATATCACTAAACAGGATGAAAATATGTTAATTTATTGAATATATTCCCCGGGTGCATAATGCTCTTACCATGATTGCATTTTGTCATTTGAGTTGTTAATTTTGTTGATGACAAGCACGTTGGATATTGCCATGGAATCTTCTTGCGGCATTACATTTCATTCTTTTGATTGGATGCTGATTGTGTTTTATTTGATTTTGTTGAAAAGTTGTATGGGTTCTGGCTTTGCTTTATTTGATTGTGTTGAATTGAGTTGATTCATCTTGTGGAATTGAACTGAGTTTTCATGCTTTCAGTAATCGGTGTTTTATTTCGGCAAAGGGGATTGTCTCTCTGGATGACTCTCAGTTACGAATATCTGTGAAGTTCTTTGTACTGAATCGTTTCGGCGTTTGTTAAACGAGGGGCAATATTTTTTCTGATTGACTGAAAGCACTATATCCGTTTGTAACTGTCTGAAGACCAACTTAACGCAGAAATACGGAAGTGTGAGAAACGGAAAAAAAGCGACGTCTTTTTAGAGCTTTTTTTGAGATACACAATCTCAGTTCTCATTTTAAACGAGTTAAAGTCTGTTTTGAGCAGCCTCATTCAAAATAAAATTTGGGACTAAAATCTTAAGCTACCGAATTCATCAGATTTCATAATTGAGACGAACTTATCATAACATTCAATTCTAATGTTTTGTCCATTGAACTCATTTTATTTTGACCTTAAGGCGATTAATCAATAGATGCCTTAAGCTGCTCTGCTGTGCACTGCACAAGATTGACATGATCAGAAATACAAAATGGGTTGGTAATAAATTGAGTTGTTGCCGAAAGTGTTAAAGCTTTAAGCGTTGTTCAATAAGTTATCTCAGAACCATGGCAGCTGTTCTGACTTTTTATTTCTATTTGATTTAATTATTCGCTTGTGTGATGGTGAGCAGTTTTGATGGTATCCAATTTGGGATATTTGTTGTGAGGTTACATTATGTTTTTGGTTCTTTTGAAAATGATTGCAAAGAGACAGTTTTGCTGCAAACACATCATTGATATCAGTGTTGTGATTTGGTAATCGTTATTCAGTTGGTGAGCGAATGTGCTTCGGTAAAATTGAGCTAATATATTGTTGAAGCTGTCTTTGATTTGTACATTGCTTTAGAAATGTTTACATGGTTGTTGATAGTGAACTGCTCCAGTTTCCTCATTCAATGCAATCAGCATTGGAGTTGAACTTTCATTAAACCTAATATTTTAGTGAAAGGCAAATCGCAAAGGATTTTGAAATGAAGGGAAACCAGACACGTTCGGGTGCGCGTTTTATTTGAAAGTAACAATTGAGCACTGGTCTAATCCAAACCTTAAATTCGAAACTCAGAACTTAATTTACTACTTAAATCACAAAGTTTGTCTTGAAACAGTTTACAAGTCACAAGAAATATAAATATAATTTCAAAAGTATAATGTTCTAATTTTTCTTGTCATTGAGCAAAAATGCCATTACTGTGATATCATTAATCAAGAATTACTTTTCAGTTCCGCTGTACCCGACACACAAGTTTCCTGGCTGGAAGAGATCATTGGAAAAGACGATTAAGAAATTCTGCTCCAAATATTTCGATGCTGAACAAATTGGTTTCACTGAATTGATCAGCTTCTCAGTTTAACTTGAAATGATTAATTCTTGTATATCTGATTAAATTAGATTTACAGGATTAAATAATGTAACATTAACTGAGTGATTAAATCCATGCCATGCTTTAGATGTTCCCAATCCGTGTGTTTTAAGTAAATAGATACATTTTACAACACATCGGAACTGAAGAATCATTCATTAGGAAACAGCTGCTATAGTCGATTGTGTCACCAAGTCTAGATTTCGAATCAATTAAAATAATCCATCATCAACTCACCATGGGAATAAATGATGCAAAATCGGAGATTTTAAAGATTCCCTTCGGCTCAACAAGTCCAAACCCACGCTGAGCAACCACCCAGACACGTTCCCCGACGTTTACCCCGAACACTATGGGCAATTCAGCTTATCCATATCGCCTAACCTGCACATCTTTGGAATGTGGAAGGAAACGGAAGCATCCACAGGAATGCCATCCAGACACGGGGAGAATGCGTAAATTCCATGCAGACAGATACCCGAGGTGGGAGTTGAACCCGGATCCCCTGGCACTGAGAGGCAACAGTGCGAACCACTGAGCCACCGTGCCACCCCCATAGTTTTCCTGTCCATGCATTCCAAAAGTTGCAGAATTAACAAATTTAGAGAAGACAGAAACTGGAGGGTAGTAGAGCACATTGTTTATTTAGACACTGAGAATAGAGTAATATTCATTTCAATTAATATACTGGCGCGATGTTTGGAATGTAGCAATCTGAATGAGATTGTTCACGTTAGTTAAGTGTTGATGATCATTTATTTCGACATTAGTTAATGCAGACAGAAACTATTTTCAATTCATACATTTTCTTTTTAAAAAATCGTTCTTTACAAAGAGCGATGAAGGAAAATAACTTGCCATTGCCAAGCACACCTGAGAGTAAATACTTGCCCTAATGGATCCAACAGACATGAATTTACACAATGGAATGCAGTATTGGTTTTGAGCAGTGCGTGCAAAATTTCCAAAGTTCAAGAAATCTTTTAAGAATATGCAGAAATAATTTAGAGAATATTCTATTTCCGCCGGAACTGTGCTTCAGTTGGTGAAATGGTACACCTCAATATTTTTCTTATTTACAGTCATAATTAAGTTGATTAAATCAGTAGGTAATCTAACTTCATTGTGAAAACGTTCTGAGAAGCATTGATGCTTTCTCTCTGGCTCGTCCCTATTATGAAAGTTAAATTGCAGTGAATACATTTGATGTGACGAATTGATATATCTGCTCAGATCAAGACTGTTGTACAGTGTGTTCCCGTGTTATCTCGACCGAGTTGTCAGCTGTTCCTGACCAGTTGTAAATCGACCGGTTCGTACACCTGAATCTTAGACAGTTCAATTTCATGTGGCGCTTCAAAACCACTTTTGTCTGCCAGAAATTAGGCACCACAGAATTGAGAGACCTGACTGAATTGTTACAATCCGAATAAACACTTCAGTAACAAAAGTCAAATTGTAGACCCCTGAAGTCAATTGTTAGCAATGAAGGATATATCATTCAGTGAGACAGAGGGAAATATGCTGCATATTTTATTTGTGTCTCTCTTGTCAATGACACATTCAGTGGCACAATGTCGAATCAAATTATTCAGAACTCATTGTCAGCATGTAATGTTACTGGCAAAGGTGATGTTACACTTCCAAAGATTCTAATCCATTTCAACCTCAGCAGACCATCTGGTGCAGCGACATACAAAGGGTTAAGAGGAAGGGCGTTCTCAGTTGAAAGCCAGTTAAATTTAAATTTATGGCAACGCAAATCCTAGTTTTATTCCTCTAGAGTTCCCATAGAGCTTGAACAATTCGGAATTGCTATCAAAGCATTCTTGGATAATTGTTGAAATGCTACTTTCATCTTGTAAGCATTTTGTAACAATCCCTGGTTGCTGAAATCCTTGGTTAATTATTAACAAATTTGTGCACTCTCAAACCGGTGGTCTGTGTTGTCAGAGATTGTGTTCAGATCTGTTATAACGTAGTGGTAGTGTCTCTGACTCTGAGACAGGTGGTTTGTGTACATTTACAACCTGCTAGAGAGGAATGTAATACCATGTCTCATCTGGTTAATTCGGGGGAATAACCATTGAGTTCTTTGAGTACTGTTGGAATGCCACTCACAGAGGCCTGTGAAATCGATTTAATCGCTGTCCAGACCTGGGCCTCATGTATTAGACAGAAGGTTGGCGGTTTGGAGCCTTTTTCAAATCAATATTTGTCACAGGCTTTTGGGAATTGTGAGCTGGGTTAATAGTGTAACTCCTCAAAGAAATCTGGAATTTTGACTGGCTGTTCTATCAATACCATTTATAACTAACCCACAATTAATTATTCCCAAAGCATATTTGATGACATTAAGTCGGAGCAGTTTTGGTTTGTATCAAACCATTACTGTGAGTGAATTTGACTGTTCAGTCTGGTGGGATTTTGGTTGAATCCAACACTTTGGTGGTAGCTTTTCAACTAGTTTTCAACTGATATCTCAGATCATCCAGTACATCTTCTTATAATGCTTTTCCAACAGAAGTCAGGTAAACTTAATCACCGTCTAACTCAATAGGTATGAATTCTCGTTCAAGAAAATATGAAAACAATTTGCTGCAGAAGGATCACTGCACTTGAAATGATAAGCTTCCTTTTTGTGCACAGGAACTGCCAGACCTGCCGCTTTTCTTCAGAGAATTCTGTTTTTAATTCGGATTTATCGCATACAAAGTTTGTTGTTTCTTTTAAAAAAGAATTCCTTTATATGAAACTAGTTGTTCAGAGAGAAAATATATTTTACCAAATTGTGAATTTTCAGAAATATTTAGTACCTAGTTATCGTTGAAAGTGAGTGATCTGGCGTAGAGCCATAATTTCAGAAGAAGTTGTATGATGAAGTAACAACGTGTTCCAGAGGGCAATGGCTGCTGTATAGAATTATAAAATCTCTACAGTGTGGAAACAGGCCATTTGCCCCAACAAGTCCATATCTACACTTTGAAGAGTAACCCACCCAGACCCATTCCCTTGCCCTGTAGACCATACATTTAACGCTAATGAACACATCTAAATTACATATCCCTGAACACCACGTGCAATTCAGCATGGCCAATTCACCTCCCTTCGCATCTTTGGAGTGTACGTAGGCGGGAGTTATTCTGACCACTCAAATAGAGAATGTCGATGCTCCTGTTCCAAATAATCAACAGGAATATTTAAAGAATATTTTCAACAATTAATTCGTTTAAATATTTTAGTAAATAGTGTTCAGCACCTTTGCTAGCTGAATTAATGACACAATGATAGGAAGGGATGATCAGGAGTAAAACACTCAGCCCCTTGAGCTATTCCACCACTTACTTAAAACATGGTACATTTGCGAGCTAACCTTTGACTAAAACTCTTTAACACATCTGATTAGCAAGCAATGACTAACCCTGATTTAATGAATCAAATGCACATAACAGCGGGAGACACCATTTCTGAAAGGCATTTGTGTATGTATGTAATGTGTCACAATAAGGATGTAATTAATTGCTCGTGAAAATAAGTTTGAAATTTCTGACAATTTCCAACTCAATCATCCCAATCGTCAGGTCCCTTTAATTTAACATTATATTTCTTTATTCCAAGGAAGTATACTGTATGATTACCGTGCTAAAAATGAGGAAATTTTCTTGCCCATGAAATGATTAAGAAGTGGTTCACTGGAAATACAATCAAACGACACACAACGAAACTATTGAGCACGTCATCTTTGTGTGGACACGCAAGCGCCAGAATAATCTTCATTTTTTCTAGTAGTTATTTGCATCGGTAGATAGGCGTGGAAATGTTAGGAATTTTGCATCTCCTTGAGAGATCAGTCGACTATGGCCTCCTTGACTGTCTGACATTTCTGTGGTATTAACATTTTCACAGCTCTGTCAGGAAGTGAGTTCCATGGCTGTGATCCAGAAAGAGTAAAGGGGCAATGAAAGAATTGCAAGTCAAAATGTAGTAATGTTTGGAGGAACAGTCAACAGTCTGACCCACACACGATAAGATTGAACCCTTTATTGTACTGTTCAACTAAAGAATTAACCATTGGATTGCTCTGTCACAGAAAGGGTTTGAGGTCAAAACATCAAATGATTTCAAGAAGGTGATAGAATTTTCAAGCGTTGAAGGAAACAATAGATATGTGGGGGGGGGGGGGGGAAGTTGAACCGTGTACAACATTGGATGAAAATTGTGAAAAATTGAATGGGGCATGGTTGTTAAGTTTTCATATAACAGCAAGATTGTTTCTATAATTAACAATAAAAGTTATCTAAAAGAACAACGAGATCATGATCAGCTGGGCCAATGGGCAGAGGATGGGCAGATAGAGATCAGTTTCAACTGAATATGACTCATTGCATTTTGGGAACAGAAATCAGGAAACAACCTAAAGTGAATGGTAGTGCACTGGGTCGTGATGTCGAACAGAAGCACCTGGGGATTCAGATACATAGATTCGTACAGAGTTAATGATATGGCAATGGGTAGCTTTGTCGAACGTAGGGACTTGAGGGATCAGATTCATATATTGTTGAAAGTGGTGTCTCAAGTCGTTGGCGTGTTGAAGAATGTTTTTGTAAAATGTTTTCTCATTGCACAGAGTATTGAGTATAAAGGTTGGGAGTTTGTGTTGCAACTGTACCGGACATTGGAATCAACTGCCAGAGGAAGTGGCAAATGCAGATCTAGTTACAAAATTTCCAAGACATTTGGACAGGTACAGGAAGTGAATAGATCTGGATTGATAAGGGCCAAATGCAGGCTAATGGAATTTGCTTAATTTGGGAACCCTGGTTGTCATGGACGAGCTGGGCCGAACGGCCTGTTTCTGTGTTGTGTGACTCTCTGAATCTCTGACATTATGGTGGAGTAGGCTGAAAGTTGGAACCTGGTGATCTAGTGAGGAGGGAGGATGGTGATGTGGTAGATTTTGAGCTGATAGGCCGTGAGGTGTTGGGTGGCTGCTGGGTAAGCTTGCATGCACCTCGTCTGGCAGGGTGGCATCATAGCAAATCATAATGGTCACAAGGAAATAACTTGGTCGCATTGTGCTTGGTAGGTCCTTTGAGCAGCAATGCAGGGTGTCTCCCTGGTGCCAAGATGGTTAATTGAGTGGCCAGCAGGCTGCAGGGCTGGTTAGTTGAGAGCTGAGGAGGGTGCAGGGCTTGTTATTTGGAGGTGGGCAGGGTGCCAGGCCAATTTGTTGAGAGGTCAACAGGGTGCAGGGCTGGTCAGTTGTGAGGTGGGGAGGGAGTCAGGTTGGTTAGTTTAGTGTTAAACAGGGTGTCAGACTGATTAGTTTAGACATTGGCAAGACGTCAGACTGGTTAGTTGAGAGGTTGGCAGAGTGTCAGACTGGTTAATCGAGAAGTGGGCAATGTGTCGGACTGGTTAGTTGAGAGGTGGGCAGGGTGTCGGACTGGTTAGTTGAGAGGTGGGCAGGGTGTCGGACTGGTTAGTTGAGAGGTCGGCAGGCAGCCGGGCTGGTTATTTGAGAGGTGGGCACGGTGTCGGACTGGTTAGTTGAGAGGTGGGCAGGGTGTCGGACTGGTTAGTTCAGAGGTAGGCAGGGTGTCGGACTGGTTAGTTGAGAGGTGGACAGGCTGCCGGGCTGGTTAGTTGAGAGGTGGGCAGGCTGCCGGGCTGGTTAGTTGAGAGGTGGGCAGGGTGTCAGGAAGTTTAGTTGATCGCCGAAGCAGAGTGCTGGACTGTTTCAGTGACAGAAGTTCATTGTGCTGATGTGACACGTGGATATGATGTCAAAATGTATAGCTCGAAGTGTGGCGAAGGACAGATGGGAACAGAGTTCGGATGCAATGTGCACAGGTTGACTTGGGTAAGATGAGAGATCAGTGGTGAAGGTCTGAGATCATATCTGGGGGAGGGATATCCTGTCAGGGGTTGTGAAAAGTCTGGTGTCAGGACTAGATTCACCAAGGACCAGGTGCAGTGTAGCAGGAGTGGAATTGAGTGAAAGGAATCGAGATTAAATTCTTGTCTGGAATATGGATTGCCTTGAATGTGTGTTATCTCTTGTGATGAGGGTCATGTGTTCCGAGGGTGAATGAGCGTGTAACAGTGGAGGGGTTGTCAATGTGAGTGGAAATTGAGGTTGAGAAGAGAGTCAGAGCGGTGGTTAGTCTGAGACGTTAGAGTTTTACCATGAAGTGCTTGTAAGTTTGTTGGTTATTGACGTAAAAGAGTCCTTGTTCATTTCTCGAATCATATTCACATAAATACTCAGTTCAGCTCGCTGTCACATTCCAAAGTCTCCGAACCTTAATGGTCCTCTGTATTTCAGAGGTCTCCAGAATTCAGATAATTGCCAAGTCGATCATTGAGCTTCCAGATAATTCGCATGATATCAGCTGTGACAAGCATTCTCTCAGTCCCAGTGCCCTGCAACTGCCTTCTTTCCAGAGAGTAGATTCTGACTGACATTGATAAGCGAGGAAGGGATACTGGACTCGAAACGTTCATTCTGGTTTCGCTACACAGATGCTGCCAGTTGTTGGGTTTCTCCTGCAACTTCGGTTTTTATTTCCAATTCCAACTTCAACGTTTTCTTGGTTTGCATTTTGTGAAACGACTCTGCTCGTCACCTGCAATCCAATGAAAGTGTTCGTTGGTGAGATTTTCTAACAGTAACTTTTCGTGGGATCAGGGTGTTCTTATTTCTAAGTTTTATATAGTAATGGTCAAGGTCGAGGGCATGTTCCTGGAGAGGGAACCAATAGATCAAGATCAACGACTGATTGGAAACAAAAATAAACTCAACGTTTGCTGAAGACTTTAGCAGGAACACACTAGCATACATTTACAGCTGAGGAAACATTTGGGTAACCAATAAGGTCGAATTAACAGAAAGTAACTTGCTCAATTGTTCATTCTATCCTAGAGACTGCATCTCCCCCCACACTTTATGAACTGGTCTCCTCCTGTCAGCAACACAATGCCGACGGTTCTGTGATCTTTGGTTGTTTGGCCATGGACTATTCCCCTGACGTTACCAAGGTGACCTGGAAGAAAGGTGGGAACCCAATCACGACTGGATTGAAGACTTATCCATCCGTGAGAAACAAGAAGGGAGCTTACACCCTGAGCAGCCAGTTAACCCTGCCTGAGTCAGAAGCGGATTGCAGCAAAATCTCCTGTGAGGTTCAACACAGCGGGTCAAAGCAGAGCACTGGAATGCCATGTAAGTCTTGTGGGAACTGAAGCGAACAGCACATCTGTGGTTAACATGATTTGGGCATTAGTTATAATACATTTGACATAGCCATAGAGATATACAGCACAGGGAAAGGTCATTCGACCCATCCAGTCCAAGCCAATCAATAACACCCCCTAACTATTCCAGTTCAATATGTCCACAATTGATCCATTGCTTTGTGTGACTTGGCATTTCTTATATCCATCTAAATATTTCTCACATATTATGCGGGGCTCAGCCTTGACATGACTTACTGGCACTGAGCTACAGAATCACACCCTGTGTGTGATTTTGTTTTCCCCGATATCCTCCTGTCCTTAATTGTTAATTGTCCCTAACCCTATGCCCTTGAGTCATTGCTCCATCCATGAAGGGGAAAGGTTTTGTTCTGTTTACTCTGTGTATGTCTACCATAATTCCAGACATCACAATCATCTTCTCTCTCAATCTTCTCTGTTCCAAGGAAAACCCCAGTTTGTTGAATCACATTTCATAATTAAAAACTTCCAGCCCAGGAAACATCCTGGACTATCTCAACAACGCTGCCTTCTGTCTAATCACATTCCTTCCGTAACATGCAGTCCTATACTACACATGATGCTTCATGTCTGACTTAACATGTATTTCATTAATTTCCAATATCATCTCCCAACACCTGATGTAAATGTATTGGCTCATAAAAGCAAATACCCTTCACACATTCTTAGCCTTTTTATCCCTCTGCCACATTAGTAGAAGGGATCGATGGGCATGCAATCCTTTTCAGGGTTCCACCATTGAAAACATAATACCTCTTCGTTTCTTCTGACCAAGTGCATCACCTTACACTTATCCAGAATGATTTTAATTTGCCATTTTTCAGCACAAGTGGCCAATCCTTCTGTATCTTGCTGCAATCTAAAGGTATCATGGTCACTCCCTGCCAACTCGGCAACTTTTGCTTCAGCTGTGAACCTACTTGCCAAATCTCCTGCAGTATATTCTAAATCACTTTTACATAAAAGAGACATCAATAAATCAACACTGAATCCTGCAGAATGCCACTAGCCATATACTTCCAGCCACACAAACATCCTACGGCCATTATCCTCTGCGCTCTGCCACTCAGCTACCTGAGGATTCAATTCGTCAAATTGACTTGACATCAACTGGCTCTGATCTTTACTATCATCTGGACATCGACTTATTTCTTTGAAAACTACCATCAAATTGCTCAGACATGAATTCTCGTCAATAAAATCGTGCTGAGAATTGTTGATTAATCTTCCAGATGAAGATTAATTCCCCTGTCCATGTCTTCCCTACTACTGAGTCTAACTTGAACCGAGCCTGTGGTTTCATTGTTTGTCCCTTCATCCGTCCAGCATAACAATACCACACTGGCAGTTTTGCCATATCCCCTGTGGCCAGGAATTATAAATTATTGCCAGCGACCAATATTTCATCCTTTGTCTGGCATACATTTTATCTGCCCTGGAAATATAACTATTTTTAATCCAGCAAGACAGCACATCACATCATCTATCCTAATTCCTGAAAAAACATCTCAACACGTCTCCATGTTTTCTATACCCACATATTCCCTCACACTGGTGAACATCAACAATTTTTACCGCCCTTCGACATCTTTCCCTGTCTCGCTTGAAGGCATTTTATTTGGAATATTGAACTGCCACTCCTGCCCCTTTCTCAACATGTCTCCATGATATCAAGTGCACACTTCCTCCTTCATGCCGTTAACTCATCTGCCTTGTTTATCATGCTCCTTTCATTGAAATGAATACCATTCAACCTTACTATCTCACCCTCTGATCTAACTGACCTTCTTGACTTCCTTGCTGTGACCTCTAATTTTTATCATTACATTGTCCTGCTAATTGTAATGTGTTGATTTCAGCTTCTATAGCACTCTGCATAATTATGATACTTGTAATGTTAAGGTTAGTATCTATTAGCCATAATAAACTTTGTTAATATAGAACTGAATGTATTTGTCATCAAATTTGTCGGATAATTTATGCATTGTTTTTCATAAAGGCCCATTTCTCGAGCCAACTCTTCTTCTCACCGTGAGTCCCAGTGAAGAAATCGCAAGCAGCAAGTTTGCAACCATCGTGTGTTCAATCATTGATTTCCATCCGAAGGAAATCTCCGTGACATGGTTGAAAAATGGCCAATCCGTGGATTCTATTGTCTTCACGTCTCCTGTGTGTGAGGCGGATGGGAACTTCTCGGTGATGAGTCGGCTGACAGTCCCTTATAGTGAATGGTTCAACAGCGCAGTGTATACCTGCCAGGTCACTCATGGAGAGAACACTCAAAGTCAAAACATCACCACACCCCAGGGTAAGACATACATACGAGAGAACTAGAAATCATTTTGAACTCCGATGTCAATCAGATACACACATTTATCAAATTTAGTGAACAGCACTAAGATGTAGAGCATCCCATTCACAAACTTGTCATGTATTTCAGTTTGAGTGTTACATTAGCATTGCTCATAATTTAACATTATGTCAAATCAGAAAAGCATGTTTCTCTCCATATTGAAGACATATAGACAGTGAGCTGGATTAATAGTCTTTTTTTAAAGTAGTTTGTTGGCTGACCACACTTGGAGAGGCAGAGTGCCGAATCCATGCCTGGTGACTTGCTTAAGGATAAAGGAGTTACGGGTGGGGGAGGGGTGCGTGTCTTGTGGGGGCCAGGGAGCAGGGTCAGAGAGGTATTTCTTTGAAACTTAGAACATGCTGAGAGGCCGAGATTGGGTGAACGTGGAGTAAATGTTTTGGCCAGTAGGCCAGAGTAGGCCATGAGGGCATATCCTCAGAGTCAAAGGGTGCACCATTTGGAACTGAGATGGGGAAAATCTTCTACAGCCAGTGGGGATGAATGTGTGGAATTCATTGCTGGAGAGGTTTATGGAGGCCAAGTCAGTGACTGTACTTAAGGTGGCGATAGATCGGTTAGTACATGGAGAAGGCTGGAGAATGGGGTAGAAAAAAATACCAGCCATGATCGAATGGCAGGGCAGACTCGATTGGCCGAACTGCCTCATTCTGCACCTTTTTCTTACTATCTTGTGGTCTCAAAATGACATGGTAAAACATGCAGCGACCCTTCTTTCAAAATAAATCAAAATGTGTTCAATGCTTCATTTCCAGCTCAGGAATGAACTCTTGTCCTTGGGCATTGTACGTCATAGATTTTATCTGGTACTGAGCTCTTCAACTTCATTCATGGGACCAGGCCGCGGACCAAGTTGGTCTCACATTTGATTAATCTGGATAAACATGACCTAATTGAGCCTCTTTAAGTTACTCTCTGCAATTAGTGGATGTGGCAGGAGAATACATTCTAGTGGTAAGGCTACAGTATGGATGAACGATCTATGAATTTGAGTAAGGCTGATTGAGCCCAGGTTGAGGATGGAAATGTTCATGCAGTGAGCAGTGGAAATCTGAATAATACTCGCGCAAATTTCCATCAAGTTGGTAGAATAATTGAAGACACTCGTATTTGTTCAGTCTTTGTTCTACTAAGAAATTCACTGTTTTGTTTTTAGATCTACTCCAAGTTTGACTGGAGTAATAATATCTCATAGTATGTTTTAGAGAATGAACTCACACTAATAATGTCAATTATTTTCAATAACGTTAAACATGTTGAATAGAATTTCTGTGACTGATCACTGCCCCTGTAACACCTTATATCCTCTGAAAATGCATGAGAACAAAGACAATAATTATGATTGATTACAATTTGCTCAAACTTGGGGATGTAATTTGGCATTCAGAATGCCCAGCAGCATTTGCAAGTAAATTTCATGAACATAGAAATGAAGTCGTTATATTCAGATTACTCTTGACACAACTATCAATGGATGGTCGTAATTGAGAGAAGAACTCGAGAAGAAAGGTAATTCCATGTGTTACACCGTGGTGTCTTTGATTTTACTTTGTCACAGGTTTCATTTGTGACAAATCCAGTGTTCTATATGAATTATTACACGGTGCATGTTATAGATAATAACAAATGTTTTCACAAAACAAAATATATAATCAACAGGAACCATCATTTCAGCAATATTTGGAAGCTGACATGTCAAAGGTGGTTTCTTCACTTCATGTGGGAGTAGCCTGAAGGCTCGGTATTTTGATTCTAAAGAGGCATTTTTCATTGATTTGATTTCTGTTTCATAGGAGTTAATGAGTGCCACGATTACACAGTTAAAATCCTACCACCACCAGTAGAACAGGTCTTACTGGAGGCGACGGTGACATTAACCTGTGTTGTGTCCAATCTTCCTTCTGGAGTCAATGTCACCTGGATACAAGAAAAGAAGACTCTGAAATCAGAGATTGCTAACCAGCCTGGAGAAGATCCCGACAGCGTGATCAGCAAATTGAGCATTTCAACCGAATCCTGGCTGAGTCACGTTAGTGTTGAATGTGTGGTGAACCATCCATACCTCCCGACACCACTGAGAGACTCCATCCGCAAGGAAAATGGTGAGTGGTGAGAGGAACGAACAAAGTATTCCACGTGTAATCTAGATCCAGTTACATACATGGCATGCTTAGATTGGCTCCAAATAACTTGGCAGCATGAAAGATGTGTCTGATGGCAGGATAGCTAAATATCTGATTGAGAACAAAATGGACTAAAGATTGATCTTTTATGATTATAAGTCAAATAAAGTGGGAAGAAACCTGATTTGTATTTTTAACATCAGCAATGACAAATGTACAGGATGTATTAGTTGTGGGTTAGAAACATGGAGTCGACTTTCGAATTAAAATCGTTACTCGTAATGCATAGAATGGATATCATTCTGCTGGTTTAGAAAATGAGAGCGTATAAAGCCCAAATTAAAAAAAACAAAACTGGCATATTTTAATATGTAGTGAAATGCAAAATTGATTCTGGATTTTTATAATTGATTTATATTTGTTTCAAATATTCTGCAGGAGAAAAGCTACTGGAGCCATCAGTGTCTATCCTCCTGCCACCAACAGAAGATGTTTCTGCTCAGAGGTTTCTCTCCCTCACCTGTTTAGTGAGAGGTTTCTCCCCCCGAGAGATCTTCATCAAGTGGACAAACAATGACAAGCCGGTGAATCCCAGTAACTACAAGAACACCGAGGTGATGTCGGAGAGCGAGAATACCTCCTTCTTCATGTACAGCCTGTTATCCATTACAGCAGAGGAGTGGGCCAGCGGTGCTTCTTACTCCTGTGTGGTGGGACATGAAGCGATTCCATTGAAGATCATCATCAGAACAGTCGATAAATCCAGCGGTAAACCGAGTTTTGTGAACATTTCACTTGCACTGATGGACACGGTTAATTCATGTCAATAAAAAACTCAAAGTTGCTTTTAATAATTCAACAAAAGTAATAAAGCTTTTTCCTCAAATTGTGATTTAAATATACAACCGTTTAATTAATTGTGTTTCCCACTTTTACTTATATTCCACCTGTAAAGTTAAGTTGGATTATTAACAGGTCTAAAACTCGTGTCTTGTGCAGTTAATGTTCCCTGCTCAGGTCAACTTAGGATCAGAGGCAGAGTAAAGCTCACTCAATACCAGATTCTGCAAAGAACCTTATCCATCTTACATTCCATTAAAACGAAATCTTAAAATGCCCAATTTCTCTCAAGTAAAGACCACGGATTTTGAACTTTGTTTTCCTGATTCCCCGATTGCACATTCTCACAAAATTCATGTCGGCTTTAAACTGCCACAATGCAACAATTGGGAACGCAATCTTAAGAGACATTTGGAATTAGTTTTGATTGGAAAATGCCAATCGCAAACAGTGCAGAGTAAGTTGAATATGACACTTGTTTCTGTGGAACGAGGGATGTTGTACCAGTGCAGTGGTTGACAGAATGCATCTTTATTTCCACACCAAAGAGACCCGAAATGAAGGTTATTGTTGTTGAGCCCAGGTAGGGGGAGAGGGGAATTATTAATGGTCTGTACTCTTACTCACTCTGCAGAGTTTTCAAGATAGAAGTCCTCTGTAATGTAACCCAGTTTCTGACAGTAACTGTCAGCTTCTTCTATCCTGTTCGAAGATTCCATGTTTCCATGCAAAATAATACCTTTGTGTCTGCACAATTCGATTGACCCTATTAATCGTTTGTTAACATTGACTCCCCTTAATCCAAAACTGGTATTTACATCATCCCAGTGTGTAGCGCATAGTTTTGTCTCAGTTTTCTGGAGCACAAGGGATAAATTCTTGTATTCGAACATCTGACATCATTTTGCTTCAAGTACAGAGCATTTGTAGATATTTTGTAATCAGCATGTTCAGAAATGCAACTCTGCATATCTGGAGTAGTGGGGATTTGTTCTCAGGTCTCTTGTCTCAGAGACAGAAATTCTTTCGCTGTAACAAAAGAGTTGCTCACATCGAGGGCCGAATGGCCTGTTCTGCGCTGTATTGTTCTATGTTCTAAAGCATCTATCTCTCCACGACGATCAGAAATGTTCCTGACAACATCAGGGTCAGATATAAATGTTGACAATTCATAAAAAGTGGAACAATAATGCAAATTACAATCTAGTATTAGAGCTGAAACAGTTACAGAGAAATGCTCACAAATACACATGTAAAAACACATACACAGGCTCTCACCTAAAGACACATGCTTATGCACACACATAAACGTGCACAGAGATGAACAGTCACACACTCTTATATACACAGAGCCACACATGCAAATAGTACTTGAACACTCATCTAAACTCCCACAAAAACGCACGTACACGGAAAGAATAGCACGTGCACAAGTGAACAAGGATATCCACACATAATTACGAAAAGCATAGACGCAAATTAATACACAAATGGACATGGCTGCATTTCTATTCATGCAGCATAATGCTGACCGACATACATTCATACGCACAAAGATACAACATCTGAAAAATGTCCTCCCACATGTAAACTCACACAGGCACATATGAGCACAGGGTTAGACATTAATATTATTATTTTTTAATTTTCATAATCACAAACATATGATTTCAGAGGCAGCTTAATTTATTTTTAAACCACTTTGATCAGTACGTATATATGGTCACACACACACACACATAAATTCAGAGTCTCACGTGCAGACGCACAAGTAATGGGGCGTTTATTAAACAAGGAGAATGGTACAAGCGTCAGCAATCATCCACACATAATAACACAAACAAACACATCCGGCAATGGTTTAGGATAGATTGCCATACAAGCAGAGATCATCACGCAAATACAAACATCCACCAAACATGACGTTGCATGCTCACATTTATTGAGCACAAACATGAAAATAACCGAATGTAGGTAGGACCTGAAATGGACAGATCCTGCTGTCTATTGGTAGGATGGCACTGACGAAAACTAGACAAGGACATTAAATGATAGACATAGGCGTCAAAGAAGTGCCATTTTAGCATGATGATGCTTACGCATTGTGAAGGGAACAAGATTTACATACAACAAGCACGTGAACACATCATCAGTAAATAATATGAGCATGTTTATTCATGCACACACTCCAAAATGGGCAGGTGTAATCTAAGAGACACGCATTACCACATCCACAAACACAAGGAAAAATATACACATCAAGCAGCAGAAAAAATAAATTAAGAGAGACATGGACAAAAACTTATTCCTAAATATGCAGATCCTATAAACAAAAATATGAAGCGATGTTTTTACTGTGGATGAAATTTATATTCGTGACTTACCAAACAATTGGTCACCAATATATCATGAAGATGAGAACCATATTTGAACCTTCATCCAGTAATGGACAAAATATTGAACTAAACTGCAGTCACAGCCCATATTTAAAATATAATGATAAAATTAAAATATTTGTTCTCTGTAAGTATTCTTCAGATGATAATATTCTTCAATAATAGATTAAAAGGCAAAGTAATTCGAAGTTTTCCAGCACGGACAGTAAGGAAAATTGTACAGTTAGTTTTAGTAATTTCTTGCTGAGAGTCAGTAATGCATTAATACATGCAGATAGAGAGTCAAACCTGAGAAACACCTGACTGCCTAAAGAAGATGTAGCAGTCTCTAATTACAATACTAAGGTGCAGATAGATCAGTCAGGATCAATAAACAATCTGACTACGTTCTCTCGGTTTTATATTCATAGATTCAATAGATCGCACTTGGATTGAAGACTATGAGGATGATAATGGCAACATCTGGACAACTGCTTCCACATTCATCACCCTGTTCTTCCTGAGTATTTTCTACAGCGCTGCCGTCACTCTGGTGAAGGTGAGAGTAATCAAATATTTCACACAGCAAGGAGCTCCAGATGTTTTGTGAAATAACAAAGTGTGCCACTGAATGCAACTGAGAACCTGAATACATCGGATCATAAACATCTGCATCATGACTTTATCTGTCTTTTCCAGGTTAAGTGAATGAGTTGTGGACACCGTAGATTTTCCTCATCTGCTTATCAAGTCTTCTGAATTCCCAATCTACAATCTGTCCTGTTGCTGACTCGAAGAGTGAGATCACTTAAGTTTGTCAGTGTGTAACTAAGAAAAATATTGATGGCCTTTCGTTTTCACTTTGATATCTTTGAGATTATTATAGTTGGAATAATTTATAGCTTACCAATTCAATTTGTTTTTTTTACTTGTTCCTTATTCAGAATGGTTGCCTCCCTTATATGTTGAGCCCTTGTATTCTCTTTCTGGCGATTGTTACAGATGTACATAAAATTCACGGCTCATAGTGCATGCAACCTCGTCTCAATGTAGCATCCAGTCAATGTGTTCACTTCTATTAACTTTAACATAAGCTTTTCGATAAAAATGCTTCTGAAGTGGTTAATAAATCTTGAATGAAATGCACTAACTTTGAGTTTGCTTGATTCTTTTTTCAAGGCCAATAAGTAATAATATATTTTCCCAAGTTTACACGTCCCACTCCCTTCCCAAAAACACTTTTCACTTGATCTGTCCAGTTATGTTTCATTCAGTCAGAAGGTTAATGCTGCACCATCAAGTGGACCACTAATATAAATGCATCTTTCACACTGTCTATCTTCTAGAATTCTCCAGAGGCAGAATGATTAGACACCATTTCCTCTTAAGCACAAATCGTCACGCCCACGGGTCACGTAATAATAAAAATCAGGAACATTGCTCCACAGAAACGTATAAGAGGCAGACAATGGAATAAGAAAGTTGAATCTGTTTAAAAACTAAAAGTATCCCAATGTCAGGTCAGCCTGGGTTAGCAATGCTGAACTAAGAGAGGATATTTCGGAGGGGTGGTCAAGTAAAGCAAAATAAATGGAAGTCCGAAATAAGAAGGCGATGCAATTGTAATAGTCCCTCCAGTTGTCAGAGTGAAATTGAAGAACAAAAATGTAAAGAGATCTCATTTATATATAAGAATAATGGAGTTGTAATAATAGTGAATTTTAACCTTCCAAACATAACTTGGGACAGCCATAATGTTACGGACTTGGATGGTAAGGAATTTGGTACATGTGCTCAAAAAAAGTTTCTCAATTAATATGTAGATGCAACCACAACAGAGAAAAAAATCTTCACCTTGCCTTGTGATATAAAGCGGGGCAAGTGATTGAAGTGATTGCAGCGGAGCAGTTTGGGGCCAGTGACTATAATTCAATGAGTTCGAAAATACTTATGGTAAGGATAGGTCATGTATAAAAGTTAACGTTCCTCATTGGATTCGGGGAAACTTTGATAGTATGAAACAAAAATTCCAAGAGTAAATTATAGTAAACTGTTTGCAGGTAAAGGGAGAGCCAACAAGTGTGAGGTTTCCATAAGTGAGGTAACGAAACTGCAGCAGCATTGCATTCCCGTTAGAGTGAAGGTAAGGCTGGGAACACGAGGGAACAATGGAGAAATAAAGATGCTAATGTTCTGGTTAACAATAAAAATGAGTTGTATATTAGATATAGACAAATGAGATGAAGTGAATTCCTTGAAGAATATAAAAGTTGTAGGGTCATTTTTAAAAAGAGAAATCAGGAGGGAGAAAAGTGATATGATATGATATATGATATATGAAGATTGTACCAACCTTCACCACTTCCTCTGGCAGCTCATTCCATAAATGCATCATCCTCTGCATTAAAAGTTGCCCATGAGGGTCCTTTCATTTATTTTCCTCTCTCACCCTAAACCTACACCCTCTAGTTCTGGACTCCCTCAACCAGGAAAAAAAAATCCTGTCTATCCACGATATCTACGCCACTCAAGATGTTATACCCCTCGTCCTCAGATGCCCCAGGGTAAACAAGAAGCTTATTAAGCCTCTTATTATATTACTGAATGTGGCCGTGAAGATGTAGAAACTGGGAGGGAGTCCTTCATAAATCATGCTGCATTTTACATGAACGATATCATTGTTTTAATATCAGCTAGTTTAAAATCGAGGATGGATGCCTTTTCAATTCCCAGAGCTTGCAGTTAATAGAACCTACAAATTATTTCTGTATTTGTAATAACTTATATCACCCATCATTTTACATTTAGTTGTTGCAGTTATCATGTGAATTACTGCACTTCACTGAGTACTTAACCAAAACAAATCCCGAAAGCACAATAAAGTATAACTGAAAATTAAATACTGTCTCAAATAAGGACAAATCAGGGAGCTACAGACCAGAGCGTTTGATGTCAGTGGTGGGCACGTTGTGAGAGGGAATCCTGAGGGTCAGGATGTACATGTAATTGGAAAGACAAGGACTTATTAGGGATAATCAACATGGCTTTATGCGTGGGAAATCATGTCTCAAAAACTTGACTGAGTTTTTTTGAAGAAGTTACAAAGAGAATTGATGAGGGCAGAGTGGTAGACATTATCTATATGGACGTCAGTAAGGCGTGCAACAAGGTTCCCCATGAGAGACTGGTGACCAAAAGAGACCTACGAGGCAACATTTTCACTCAGATGGTGACATATGTATGGATTGAGCAGCCAGAGGAAGTGGTGACGGCTCGTATAATTGCAACATTTAAAAGACATTTGGATAGGTATATGAATAGGAAGGGTGGTAGGGGTATGGGCCATGTGCTGGCAGGTGGGACTAGATTGGGTTGGGATATATGGTCGGCATGGATCAGTTGGATCCAAGAGACTATTTCCGTGCCGTACATCTATATGACTCTATGAGTTCCCATGAAATCCAAAAGAGAATTAAGATGAACCTGCGCTCCAAGGTCTCTTTGTTCAGCAACACTCCCTAGGACATTACCATTAACTGTCTAACTCCTGCTAAGATTTGCTTTCCCAAAATGCAGCACCTCGCATTTATTTGAATTAAACTCCATCTGCCACTTCTCAGCCCAGTGGCCGAACTGGTCAATATCCTCTTGTAATCTGAGGTAACCTTCTTCGCTGCCCACAACACCTCCAATTTTGGTGTCATCTGCAAGCTTACTAACTGGAACTCTTAAGCTCGGTTCCAAATCATTTATATAACTGACAAAAAGTATAGGTCCCAGCACCAATCCTTGTGGCACTCCACTAGTCACAGGCCTCCAGTCTGAAAAGCAACCTTCCACCACCATGCTCTGTCTTCTACATTTGAGCCAGTTCTGTGTCCAAATGCCTAGTTCTAGATCTAACCTTTCTGACCAGTCTCCTCTGGGGAGCCTTGTCTTACTGAAGTCCATATAAATCACCTGTACTGCTCTGTCCTCATCAATCCTCCTTGTTATTTCTTCAAAAACACTCAGTCCAGTTTGTGAGACATGATTTCCCATGCACCAAGTCACGTTGACTATCCCTCATAAGTCTTTGCCTTTTGAAATACATGCACATCTTGTCCCTCAGGATTCCCTGCATCTTTATGCGTTTCAAGACATCCAGCACTTCCTTCTCTGTAATATGGACACTTTGCAAGGTGTCACCATCTATTTCCCGACAATCTGTACCTTCTATATCCTTTTCCACGTTAAATACTGATGCAAAATACTCGTTTGACATCTCCCCATTTTCTGCAGCTCCACACAAAGGCCGCCTTGTCGATCTCTGAGGGGTCCTATTCTCTCCCGACTTACCCTTTTGTTCTTAATGTATTTGTAAAAACCTTTTGCATTCTCTTTAATTCTATCTACGAAAGCTATCTCTTAAATATACTTCTCCTGCCTTTATACTCTTTTTCGGATTACTCTATCTATCCTGTTTATACCTTACGCATGCTTCCTTCGTTTTCTTAACTAAACTCTCAATTTCTTACATGGATAGGTGCAACTCTGACAATCCCAAACAAGCTTGACACAAAGCTGCCTGCCTGTTTGGCACCACATCCACAAACATTCAGTCCCTCCATCGCCAGCACTCAGTGGCAGCAGTTATTACACTCTACATGGTGCACTGCAGAAATTAACCAACGATTCCAAGACAGCACCTTCCAAACACACAACCACTTCCGTCTAGAAAGACAAGGGGAACAGGGACTTGGGAACACCACCACCTGCAAGTCCCCTCCAAGCCTCTCACCATCCTGACTTGGAAATATATCGCAATTCCTTCACAGTCGTTGGGCCAAACCCCTAAATTTCCCTCCCTACTGGCATTGTGGGTCAACCCACAGCACGTGGACTGCAGCAATTCAGGAAGGCAGCTCACCACAACCTTCTCGAGGGCAATTAGGGATGGGCTATCAATGCTGGACAGCCAGTGACACTCAAGTCCCACAAATGAATAAACAATAAATCACCATTGTATGAAACCAATTGACTATTAACAACATTATAAATCCTTTCGCACGAAACACACACAAAACCGTCTCAAGTGTACAGCACTGAACGTGAATAATTTTTCTCGCATGGCTGCTCTCCAATTTTACCTTGATAGTACTGAAAAAGCTGTGTTCACAATTCTCCCGCTCGGTGAATGTCCATATGCCAACTGGGGGAATGTTAAATGAATCATTAATGCCCTCAGTGGAACCTGCCAACCTGGCCCTGGCAACATTGTGTACACTCCGCCTTCCATGGCCGCTTCTACTCATTTGCTTGGATTTCCAGTTCCAGTAATGACTGCGATCATGGATAGGAGGCTATTCCAGTGTGCAGTTGGGATACGCTGCTGTTAGGTATATGGTCTTGTTTAGGCGGGAAATCCTGAGTCTTCAGGATATGATATGCTACACAATGGAGGACCCACCTACTTCTAATAAAATGCCAGCATTGATGGGAACAGACTCCACATTGTCCAACTGAGTGTCCATCCTTTCCCTGTTTTGAAATCAATAAAATACCATTCAGATGGAAATATAAGAGGCACTGCAACTCCTTCCTTCCCTTAGGTGAAAGTGTGGACTGCAGATGCTGGAGATTGGAGTCAAGACTGGAGTGATTCGGGAAAAGCAGAGCAGATCAGGCAGCATCTGATGAGCAGTCTTCACCATTCCTGATGAAAGGCTCTTGCCCAAAACGTCGATTTTCCTGCTCCTCAGATGCCGCCTTACCTGCTGTACTTTTCCAGCACCACTCTAATCTTGACTCTTTCCTTCCCTTGAAATTTTACAGCCACTGATTCACTGAACGACCTTGCAGCCTGTCCCGTTGCAGGTACGTTACGGTTCGAGTCTGTTTGTATTTCATCATTCCTGACCCAATATGTCGACAAGTAAATAAGGGTTGAGGACACATTGAATTTGGAACTGGGGAATGAACCTGGTCAGCTTTTAGATTTGAACGTAGGTGAGCACTTTGGTGACAGTTCCCACAATTCGGTTATGTTTACTTTAGCGCTGGAAACGGATGTGCATATAACGGAGGGCAGGAGTTCTAGCTGGGGGAAAGGCTATTATTATGTGATTAGGCAAGATTTAGGATGCATAGGATGTGGAAGGAAACTGCAGGGCTTGGCACAATTGAAATGTGAAGTGTATGCAAGGAACAGCCACTGCGTGTCCTTGATAAGTCTATGACTGTCAGGCAGCGATGAGGCTGTCGAGTGAAGAGACCATGGTTTACTCAAGAAGTTGAATCTCTTTTCAAGAGGAAGAAGAAGGCTTATGTTAGGATGAGATGTGATGCCTCAGTTATGGTGCTTGAGAAGTACAGGTTAACTAGGAAAGACCTAGATCGAGACCTGGGGAGATCCGGGAGTGGACATGAGAATCCATTGGCGGAGAGGATCAAGGAAAACCCGGAAGGTTTATCAGGAATAAAAGAATGGCTCTAGTAAGATTAGGTACAATCAAGGATAGAAGTCGTAAGTGTGTGTGGAGTCAGAGGAGATAGTTTAAGCAGGAAGTGAATATTTTCATCAGCATTCGTGATGGAAAACGACAATGTTATTGAGGTGAATATTGAGATACAGGCAACCAGACTAGATTGGAATCGGGTTCATAACGAGGTGGTGTTAGCAATTCTCGAACGTGTGAAAGTAGATAAAACCCACTGTTAGGATTACAATTCAAATGCATTTGGCATAAGTGTCGGAGCAGTTGATTAGCAGCATATCACCATGACTCCAAAGGTCTGTGAGTACCAAGGAGCACAGTGTGCGATCGTTGAAGGTACGGTTCTCCAGACGATATTTGTCAACATGACAATCTGTAGCTGGGCTGGTGGCATTGCGATTGAAATTGCATGTATCTGGACTTCGTGGACAATTTTGGCTATCAGAGCAAATGGTTATCTCGAGTGTCTGCGTTTAGAAAAGTAATGTGGAAGCATTGGAAAAGATGTTGGGGGGAATTACCAGTCTGTTACCTGAGAGATTTGGGGCTGTTCTCATTGGAAAGAAGAAGGCTAAGGGGGATTTGATAGAGGCGTACAAGATGATCAGGTGGTTAGATAGGGTAGACAGTGAAAGCCTATTTCCTAGGATGATGACGTCAGCTTGTATGAGGGGGCATAACAACAAATTGAGGGCTGATAGATTTAAGATGATGTCAGATGCAGGTTCATTAAATAGAGAGAGGTAAGTGCATGGAATGCTCTACCGGCCAATGTAGTCAACTCAGCCACATTAGGGAGATTGAAACAATCCTTAGATAAGCACATGGATGACGATGGAATAGTGTCGGGAGATAAGAGGAGAATAGTTCATAGGTCGGCGCAACATTGAGGGGATAAAGGCGTGTTCTGCGTTGTAGTGTTCTATGTTCTATGTTCTGCAATAGGGCCCCTTAAATATCAACAAGGCAGCCATTGTGTGGCGTTGATGTCGATGGAGGAAATAATAACCGAGTGTTTTCCATCAGCGTTGACTGTGGAAAAGGACATGGAAGATATAGAATGGAGGGAAATAGATGGTCACAACTTGAAAAATGTCCATATGAGAGAGGAGGAAGTGCTGGATGTCTTCACACATATAAAAGTGGATAAACCTCCAGGTCATGATCAGGTGTGCCCTAGAACTCCGTGGGAAGCTAGGGAAGTGATTGCTGGGCACCTTGCTGAGATATTTGTGTTATCGATAGTCATAGGTGAGATGCTGGAAGACTGAAGGTTGGCAAACGTCATGTTACTGTTTTAGTATGGTGTTAAGTAAAAACCAGGGAACTATAGACCAGTGGGCCTGACGAGTAAGACAAGAGTAAACGAGAACCTTTCTGAAAAATATTTTCACACTTAGAATAAACTATCTTGATGCAGCATTGGATGAAATAGTTTCTAATCTAGGGATGGAACTCATCGTGTTGGAGTGGACAGTGTTATTGCTGTAAAAATCCAGATTCTGTTTATTTTCTTATTTCATTACGACGTACTGAGCAATAACATCCCTTGATAATTTGCATTAAGCTTTTTATTGTAATTAAATTGCTCATTGACAGAAAATTGGAAAACAGCAAAAAAAGCTGCGAAATCGAGTCATGATGTAACTTCGATCTCCCCAAGGAGCTTCCACACAGCAATAAGGTGGCATTTCTGGGAATGCAGCAGCTCAGAGTTTCAAACAGGGAGCTTGCCAGTTGCCTGAAGGGACTGATCATCTTGCGTGGAAGAAATGTTTCAACCAATTGATCACCTGGTCTTCTACACCACCCTTGCCTTTGCTGGCATTCCAGGTATGGCTTCATGACAATTGAATTTGTTTAAATCTGCTGCTGATATGCTCTCCACTTTTTGCTGTTGAAGAATAACGTCTACAGTTCACTACTGGTTCGCCTTATCCAGACACCAGAACAGTGATAGCAATTCACTGAGCAGCATTCTTGGTACAATTCTCCACTGACAGAGATGCCCATCTTCACTGCTGCTGCAGCATTTTAGGATGTCACTGTTCTATCAACTGTTCCACTTTCACATGATTTGAAGTTATGCAGAGCGATCGGGCAGGTTAGTTCTGAAGAAGGGTCACTGGACTGGAAACATTAACTCAACTTTCTCTCACACAGATGTTGTAAGTCCCACTGGGAAATTTCTGCTTTTGTTGTACAAATGAAGCCTGATTTCGCTAGAATTTTGAAGGTTGAGGGATGATCTGAGCGAAATCCTTCAAACTATTAATGGGAAAAGACAGGAAAGGTTATCTATTTCCGTTTCTGGTTGATTGTGGAATGAAGGAGCACAATATGAGTATTAGGGAGAGAAAGTTAAGAAGAGATGTTCTCCACACAAACAATGGGAAAGGTTTGGAACTCTCTTCCGCAAACAGCAGTGGATGCTTGATCAGTTTTGAACTTTAAATCAGTTGTCATTTTTTTCTGTAAGCAAAGGAATCGAAAAATATGTGCTGCACTGTAGTTTGCAAAGCTTTTTCTAACTATCATATCTTCGGGAAAATCTTTCTTCCTCACCGTCTTTGGTCAAGTAATTGCAGTCTTGAGAGATTTCCCTCCTCCCCGCTGCATGTTGAGATTCTTGTCATGTACAGATGTGTAGATTTACAGTGCAAATATATCATCAGTCCTAACACGCACAAGTTGTCCTTAACCAGCCCCAGCATGCTGTGGAGTGTTGTCCTGTGTGTCTTGTTTGAAATCTTGTGCAGTTTTTGATAATCATTTTTTCCTGATCCTGATGTGACTCTGATCAGAATTTCATTCAGTGCTAAGAGCGGGAAATACACCGATCAAAGGAGGTTTGCGTTTGCTTCATTGACAGTCCAATCACCAGCCCGAGGAGTGAGTTGGGAGTGAGTTTTCTAATGGGGTTCTCCTCTTGCCAGAGTTGGAGCTGAGAACTTAAAGAGTTTACTCCAATCATTTTTTAAATAGTCACCTGGAATTCCTTTTGCTCTCCTAGCATGCGCTCAACTTCTGTCAAAACTCCATAATCTCTGAAACGACTGGGCTGGAGGAGCATCTGAAGTGGCTGCAAAAGTCTTAGACATTAAACCCACTCAACACCAACTACTTCCGCTCACACAATGCACTGGGTTTTGGTGGTAAAATCTGACTGTTTTTCTTGGAACAGGCGAACTAGAGTCTAATCAATCATTCATTGCTTCTTTTTCCATTTGTCTTCCACAGTTAATTTGCTGGTGATTGTTATCCTTTCCCGGGGACATTGCGGAATTTCTCGTTCCACTACTCGTTACCTGGTGCTAATGGCAGTTGCCGATCTGATGGTCATTATCTCTGGTGTTATACTGAGGAGATTTACCTATTATTATTACCCACTCTGTTTTTTGGCCATCACTCCTGTGTGCAGTGTTGCTAGGGTCTTAACTTTTGCTGCCACCGATTGTTCTGTCTGGTTCACCGTCACTTTCTCCTTTGACAGATTTGTAACGATTTGTTGTCAGAAGCTGAGAACAAAATATTGCACTGAGAAAACTGCGACTTTGGTTCTAACAACAACATGCACCCTGTTCTTTTTGACAAATATCCCCATCTATTTTACAATTGAGCCTCGGTGGATTATCAATAATGTGCCATTCTACTGTAAAAGAAATTCAAGCTACTATACTGAGACTTGGTGGGTGGCATTCGATTGGCTTGATAAGGTTTTAACCCCTTTACTACCATTCGTTTTAATTATGTTGCTCAATGCTCTGACAGTCAGACACATTTTAGTAACCAGTCAAGTTCGGAAGGGGTTAAAGTGTCAGATCAGAGGAGAGAAGGGCAGAGACCCAGAGATGGAGAGCAGAAAGAAATCCATGATTTTGCTCTTCGCCATATCTGGGAGCTTCATCCTCCTGTGGTTAATCACTGTTGTAGATTTCTTATATTATGTCATTCAAGGAGTCCATCCTGATGATTACTCGCCTTTTCTCTTTCACTTGAGGAAAGTTGGCTTCATGTTGCGGAATCTAACTTGCTGCACAAACACATTTATTTATGTAGTAACATTGTCTCGGTTCAGAGCAAAGATCAGGAACACAGTAAACTACCTGGTTACGCGAATTCCTTGTGTCATGAATAAATAAAGCTCATCAAGCAAACACACAGGAGGGTCCTTTTGTTTCCCGACGGATAAATGAGTTTTAAAAGTTTACTCATGGGATATGGGCATCGCTGGCTGGGTTAGTGTTTATTACCCTCAGCTAGATCCCCCGTGAGAAGGTGTTTGGGAGCTGCCTTCTTGAACTGCTGCTGTGCATGTGCTACATGTCAACTCACCTAATTACTAGGGAGGATAGTCCGGGAATTTGACCCAATTTTACGAAACAAACCAGTCTATATTTGCAAATCAGGAATGTGAGAAGCTTGGAGGGGAACTTGCTGGGGTGTTGTTCCCATGTATGTACAGGCCTTGGACTTCTGGATGAAAGGGGTCAGTTGCTGTCTGAGGATTTGTGGTGAACCTCGACCGTGCACCTTGTAGATGGTACACACCGCTCCTCCTGAGAATTGATTGTGGAAGCATTCGATGCTTGTGGATGTGGTGTGAAAGAAGTGGCTTACTTTGTCCTGGAAGGTATCGAGCATCTTGAATGTTTGTTGGAGCTAGACCCATCCAGGCAAGTGGGAAGTATTTCATCACACTCCTGACAAAGTGTCTTTATACCAATACAGGCAAAGCGTTGAGCTGAGAACGTGCGGGTTCCCTATTGTAGCACAACGCAAATGAATTTGCCAGGTAAATAGAATTTCTTCCTGGGTTATTCTTTCAGCTTAGAACCGTCTATAACCTTCCATCAAAATTACATGATTCAGTGGGGTCTAATGAAACTAAACAGAATGGTTAAACAGAAAATGTTTCACTATTAAATACATGATCTCACTGTTCAGTAACAGTTCAACAAGCCCCATACAAATTCACACAGAGTAATATATGAACCGTTTCGACGTGTGAAGTTGCAGCATGATATAACAAATCGTTACCAGAACCCAACCACCAAAGGAATGATAACAAATGCCTCAACTCCCTAGTTTTCAATGTCAAGCTTCTCAGTTCCAATGGGCTTCTACTCCAATGTGGTCTAATCAGAAATTTTCTGTCCCCGGGAGCAGAGTCAAAACAGTGCAAAAAAGTTCCCTCTCTGCTGGCCTTCCCACGTCATTGCATGGAGTTGGTGGTGGGTGAAAACGCTGAAGGATTCAGTCAGAGAGGAATGATTTGGAGGTGCCAGTTTTGCACTGGGGTGGACAAAGTTAAAAATCACACAGCACCATGTCATAGTCCAACAAGTTTATTTCGAAGCCCGAGCTTACAAGGCACTGCCTCCTCATCAGGTGATTATGGATCATAATCGTACAACACAGAATTTACAGCAAAATGGTTACAGGGCAATGGCAACTTTAGTTGTTTAAACAAGAAATCACACAACACCAGGCTATACTTCTTAAACAAATTTAAATTACGCCGATCATCTTTTGAAATGGGATATGATGGTTTAGGTTCTTTAATGTGTAAATATCAGAATTGCATTCTCAAGGTGGCGTCAGCTTATCTAATAATAGAACATATGACATGGAACATAGAAATGTACAGCACAGAACAGGCCCTTCGACCCACGATGTTCTGCTGAGGCTTAATCCTAATCTCAAATAAAATAACCTAACCCAAGCTCTTCTCAATTTACTGCTGTCTATGTGCGTATCCAGCAGTCACTTAAATGTGCCTCATGACTCTGCTTCCAACACCGCCGCTCGCAATGTCGTCCATGTGCTCACAACTCTCTGTGTGAAGAACCTACCTCTGAAGTCTCCTCTTTACCTTCCTCCGAACACCTGAAAACTATGACTCCTCGTGCAGTCAATTGTGGCCTGGGGAAAAGTGTCTGACTATCATCTTGATGTTTGCCTCTCCAGAGAGAAAAGTCTGAGCTTTATCAACCTCTCTTTATAATACAAGCCTTCCAGTCCAGACAATATCCTGGTAAACCTTCTTTTCACCCTCCCCAAAGCCTCTGTATCTTTTGTGTTATAGGGCGACCTGAAGTGGTCACAGTATTCCAAGTGTGGTCTCACCAGGGCTTTGTAGAGTTGCATCAAAACCTCGTGGCTCTCAAACTCAATCCCCCAGTAAAGAAATCCAAAACAGCATATCCTTTCTGAACAACCCTATACACTTGGGTGGCAACTTTGAGAGTTCTCTGCATTTGAACACCAAGACCCCGCTGTTCCTCCACACTGCCAAGAATCCTGTTTTTAATCCCTTATTCTGCATTCAAGTTCGACCTTCCAAAATGCATCACTTCGCATTTATCCAGGTTGAACTCCATCTGCCATTTCACAGCCCAACTCTGCATCGTGTCAATGTCACGCTGCAGCCTACAATAGCCCAGGATAATATCAACGGCACCTCCAACCTCTGTATCATCAGCAAAATTAATAACCCACCCCTCAACCTCCTCATCCAAGTCATTTATAAAACCTACAAAAAGCAGAGGCCCAAAAACACAGCCCTGCGGGACAACACTCACCACTGACCTCCAGGCAGAATACTTTGCATCTACAACTACTCTCTGCCTTCTGCCAGCCAACTAATTCTGTTTCCAGGGAGCCAAGCCTCCCTGTATCCCATAATTACTGACTTGAGGAATGAGCTGGCCATTGGGAACCTGAACAAATGCACCACCCAGCCCCTCCCCGGCTCTCCTCATTCCATTTCTGAGCTCTTTTCTACAGTGTGTAATCCTCTGAAGCTGTGCTAGATCCTTGCTTCCTCCACCTTACGTAAGCCGCCTTCTTTTTTTTGATGAGAATCACCTCTGTTCTCGTCATCCAAGGCTCCTTAATCTTACTCCTTCTTGACTGTTTCAGGGGAATAAATTTATGCATCACTCGCACCAACTGCAATTTAAACTTTCTCCACATGTCTGTTGTGCCCTTTCTGTGGGCCAATTGCACACAATCTGCATTTCCCAACTCCTGTCTGATAGCATCATAATTTCCTTTTTCCCCATTAAATATCTTCCCATGGGGTATCAGCTCGTTTCCCTTTCCGTGGCTATGGTGCATCTGAGGCAGTTGTGACCACTGTCAACAAAGTCTTCTGCCATGGCTCATTGCCGTGCACCAAATCCAAAAGTGCCTCTCCCCTTGTCGGCCTGTCTATATGCTCCTGTCTGAACACTGACAAAGATGGCTCCATCCAAACCATCTGAACGGAGGAGGTTCCAGTCAATATTGGGAAAGTTGAAGTCACCCATGACAAAAACCCTGCTCCATCTGCATTTTTGTAACATCTGCCGGCCTTTGAGTTCTTTGATCTCCCTCCTGCAATTTGGGGATTTACAAAAAAAAACCAACGAGGTAGCTGCTCATTTGCTGTTCCGAACTTCCACCCGTACTGACTCAGTAGACAAGCCTTCCTCAACAATTTTCATTTGAGTAGCGGTGACGCATTCACTGATGAGCAATGCTACACCCTCTCCACTTTTTCCACTCTCCCTGTTCTTTTTAAAAGTTCTAATTCCTGGAATATGTAACAACCATTCCTGCCCCTGTGCAACACATGTCTCCGTTATGGTCACAAAATCATAGTCCCAAGTACTGATCCATGCTAGACGTTGACCACTGTTATTCCTGACACTCTTTGGGTTAAAGCAGACACACTTCAACCGATCCCTTTGTTTAATTGCATGAAAAGCCTTCCCAATAGATTGACTACATCGTGTCGCTGCCTCATCTACAATACCCCCCAGATATGTAACTCTGGTGCCCAAACCCCTCCCGAACCACAAGAGCAAATCTCCTACACAGGAGATGTGTGCCCCTCCAGTTCAGCTGCAACTTGTCTTTCAAGTACATGAGAAGGCATCCCAGTGTCTAAAAACCTGAAGATCTCTCTGCTCATCTACACTACCAAGAATCTTACCATTACTGCAGTACTTTTTATTCCTAGTACTCAATCCAAATTAAATCTCCTCACACGTTTCCCCATTACATTCCATTTGGCACCATTCAACCCGGCTCTGCAGTTTATCTGGGTCCCTCTGTAACCCATAATATTCTTCTGTACTATCTACAACTCCATTGAGTTTTGTGTCATTCGCAAATTTGGTATCCCATCCATTTTGGCTCTGCCCAAGATGTTCATAAAAATGACAAACATCAGTGAACCCAAAACAGAGACTTGAGTTACACCACGAATAACTGAACTCCACCATGAACAGTTTGCATCAAACATCACTCTCTATCTTCTTCCAGCTAGCCGATGTCTGACCCAAACCGCTAAATCACACTCAATCCAATGCCACCAGATTCTGTGCAATAGCCAACCGTGTGGTGACAGTAATGGAGGAAATGAGAGAAGTTTAACAAAGTTTCACACCACAATTGCCCTCATTTCCACCACAGCACCAAATAACAGCGAGTAGATTCAAGACAGTATTTGGTTTCACAACAGTGGTGAAATAATGATCTCCATTCACTTTCCAAGATCATGGTGAACAACCCAACTTGCCTGGAATATGAAACAGCAGCGCAGCCTGGATGTGCCCGGGATTAGGCCAGAGGACTTTGGAGTAAGAGGTGAAAGTGAAGACCACAGCACCAGGGGAACACAGCGTGGATACTGACTGGTTGGAGGTTCTGTGCTCTCCCACTTCACAGAATGGTTTGGAGGTAATCATTATGTTTTATTGCATTGAACTTTAACACAGCACCCCGCCCCCCCCTTCCTAAAGTTGCCATAATAATCAGTCAGCACAAGTGGGACTCAAGGCCCTGTTTTCTATGAGACTGGAACCTGACCTCAGCGCCTGAGATTGCTCAGTCAGGCCACCAAACACGCGTAGCTCACAAAGCTAAGGAGGTCGGCACCCAGATGATACCCTGCACCATATGGTCATTTCCAGCGCCTGTTCTGCAAAATTAGCGCTTCAAAGGAGGTCCTCACCCTCAAATCTGAGTTAGCAGCAGAATCCGAGAAGGAGAGCTCACATTTCCAGGTTGTTGAATACGGTGCTGGTACAAATTGGTATTTCCCTGATCTTTGCCCTCAACCAGGTTATTCCTGCGCAACTTTCCACATCAGGGCACGACCAATTGTCACTTGGGTGCCAGCTGAGTTGAAAACCAATGTGGGAACCGAAGAGATAAGCGAACTCACTAAATGTTACTAAATCCCACGGTGCTTGCTGAGAGATGTACAAAAGGCAGTGTCTGTGCGTATTGACAGAAGGTAAAAGTCACTGCAAGATCTCAAAGAACTGCAAACTGCACATGATTGGTCTTTTATTCGAGGTGTGAAAAGCTCTCCCGTCTGAGTCATAGCTGAAAATCACACAACGCCATGTTAAAGTACAACTGCTTTAGTTGGAGGCACTAGATTTCAAAGTGCTGTTCTTCATCAGGTGACAACTTCCTGATGATGAAGCAGTTGTTCCAAAGCTAGTGATTCCAAATAAAACTGTTGGACTCTAACCTGGTATTGTGTGACTTTGGGCTTGGTGCAAGTGGGTACTGCAGACACTGGAGATTAGAGTCAAAACAAGAGGTGTGCTGGAAAAACACAGCAAGTCAGGCCGAATCGGAGGAACAGGAAAATAGACGTTTTGGTCCTGATGAAGGACGTTTACCTGAAAGGTAACTGTTAAATTTGTCCAGCCCATTCCAACACTGGCACCACCGAATCACGCCTGAGTCACCTTCACGTCTCTTGTTGCTGACTGAATCAGAAAGTAGGTATTTCACCAGAGCTTAGATTAGAGTGGGGCTGGAAAAGCACAGCAGGTCAGGCAGCATCCGAAGAGCAGGGCAGCTCCTCGGATGCTGCCTGACCTGCTGTGCTTTTCCAGCACCGCTCTACTCTAGACTCTGGTTTGCAGCATCTGCAGGCCTGGTTTTTACCTATTTCACCAGAGCTGCATGTGGTCCACTTTCGTATTCATCTCAGTTTAGACATTCCTGCTCCTCTGTGGTGTGAAGGAAAATAAAATGGATACAATGTCATTCAGCAGCCTGTCAGTCCTTTCCTCAGCTTCAGTTCCCACACGGCTTAGATTTCAGAGCTGAAAACGTGTTGCTGGAAAAGTGCAGCAGGTCAGGCAGCATCCAAGGAGCAGGAGAATCGACGTTTCGGGCATGAGCCCTTCTTCAGGATTTCAGAGCACAAGTTAACATTAGCGACTGAATGAGAGCGCGAGTTAAGAGCTTCATCTGAGACTGTAAATCCACACATTCAGGCTGTTGACTGAATGAGCTGCAAACAAAGCCGGTGCTTAAAACTCTCGAACATGTGAACTGCTCCAAAACATGATTGAGGATTTCTGCCTTTGATTCACACACGTTGACAAACAGCACACAGCATCCCAATGAGGCCATAGAGAGCCTGCTTTGGGAAACAGTTGGAGGACAGTGTACACCAGTAATCCAGTATTCACTTCGGGTTCTCCTTATCTCTGAAATTGTCCGCTTTTTCACACACGCCAAATGCAGTATTGCTGTTACAGAAAAGTCAGTGCCCAGCAACTGCGTTCTTAAAATAGGATGCCCATCGGTGCCATACACAGTGTTTCATATTCAGGACCAGCGAGGAGAGAAATTTAACAAAGATTCACTCAGCAATTAATCGGAATTGTATTCCTTGTCAGCACTTCAGCAGATATGCGCGAGCAAATTCAAAGCCAGGTTTGCTGATGAGATCAACAAGAAATAAATCTCCCTTCACGCCAATCCCAAAAGCTACCACTATTAACAACAGAACATTTGTGTCCCTGTGGGGACTTGAGCCAGATACATTTGCGCATGAGGCAAGTGTGATGACCACTACACTGTAGTGCAACAGTACTCGATGTCCGACCCAACGCACTGACAGTTGTGGCCATCCAATGCATTAACTTTCTCTTTCAAATAGATCATTGTCATTCAGCATTATTGAAAAATTAAAGAGCATCACGTGAAATTGCTCAGGAAATGTTAGCAGGGATGTTGTCAGGTTTGCACGGTTTGGCCTGTTGGCGAGACTGAATATAACAAAGAATAAACAACAAATAACCTTACCCCTGTGGAAGAGGCCTTTCGGCCTTCCCAGCCTGTGCCAATCCAGATCCTCTATCCAAACCTGCTGCCTATTTTCTAACGGTCTGTATCCCTTTGCTCCCTGTTTATTCATGAATCTGCCCAGATGATTATTAAATGATGTTATTGTTCCCGCCCTTACCAACTCCGCCGGCAATGTGTTTCAGGCACCCACCACCCTCTGTGTGAAGAAAGTAACAAACATATCTCCCTTAAACATCCCCCCATCCCCCGGTCACGTTGAACGTGTGACCCGTAGTAATTGAGTTTCCCACTCTGGGAATAAAGGCTTCTTGCTATCTTCCCTGCAAACCTCTCATGATTTTGTAGAGCTTTATCATGTCCTCCCCCAACCTCTGGCTTTTTAATCTACTCCACCTCTCCTCGTAACATCCTGGTAAACCTCCTCTGCACCCCCTTCAAAGCTTTCCCGTCCTTTTTGGCAATGTGACAATCAGAACTGTACACAGTGTTCCAAATTTGGCTGAACCGAAGTCTTATACAGGTGTAACCTGAACAGCCAACTCTTGTACTCAATGCTCCGTCCGATGGAGGAATGTCTTCTTGACCACTCGACTGACTTGCGTTGCCACCTTCGGGGAAGAATGGACATAAACACCCAGATCTCTGTGTCCATCAAATTTCCCGAGGACATTTCATTTTTTCTGCACAGTTCGCTCTTGAATCGGATCTTCCAACTGCATCACCTTGGATTTGCATGGATTGAATTCCATCTGCCATTTCTCTCCCCAACTTTCCTACATATGTTTATTCTGCTGTATTCTCTGACAATCCCAATCACTATCTGCAACTCCAGCAACCTTAGTGTCATCTGCAAACTTACTAATAAGGCACCTATACCTTCCTCGAAGTCACTTTAAAATATCACAAATAACGGTGGCCCCAATACGGATCCCTGTGGAACCACTGTCACATATCTCCACTTTCAGGAAGTCCCTTCCAACTACCCAACTACTACATTCTGTCTCCTGTTGTCGGCCAGTTCTCTACCGATCTAGTTCAAGCACCCTGGACTCCACGTGACTTCACCTTCTCCATCTGCGTACTTTATCAAAAGCCTGGCCAAGGTCCATGTCCATGGAATCTGGATCCTTTCCCTCATCAATCAACTTTGTCTCCTTTACAAAAACATTTATTCGGTTTGTAAGATATGACCTTTCCTGCACAAAACCATGTTGCCTCTCACTGATTAGCCCATTTTCTTCTGAATGGAAATATATCCTAATCTTCAGTAACTTCCCTGTCACTGACAACTGCCTCACAGGTCGGTAATTACTGGATTATTCCTGCTAACCTTCTTAAACAAGGGGACACCATTAGCAATTCTCCAGTACTCCAGATCCTCACACGTGTTCAATCATGTTGGAAAGGTATTTGTTAAAACCTCGGTTATCTACTCTCTCACTTCCCTCAGAAACCTGGGATAGATCCGATCCAGACCTGGAGACTAACCCACCTTTATGCCTTTTGGAATACCCAACACTTCCTCCCTCTTTATGCCAGCTTGACCTAGAGTAATAAAACATCTATCCTTACCTCAGCATCCACCATATCCCTATCCTTGGTGAACAGCAATGCCAGGTACTCAATAAGAATTTCACCCATTTTCCCTGACTGCACGTATAAGGTTCCTCCTTTGTCCTGAGTGGGCCAACACTTTCTCTAGTACCCTCTGGCTCATTATAGCTGAATAAAGACACTTTCCTTTACCCTGTCCACTGAGGATATCTCATGACCCCTTTTAGGCCTCTTAACTCCTCGTTTCAGATTGGCAGAACAGTCCTCATGTTCTTTCAAAAGTTCGTCTGTCTTCAGTCACTTGGACCTTAAGTACGCTCCCCTTTTCCTCTTAGCCAGGCTGGCATTTCACCTGACATCCATGGTTCCCTTGTCTTGCCATTTGTATTGCTCATTTTCCAGGAACATCCTCTCTCCTGAACGCTAATTAACCTTTATTTAAAAACCACCCACATATTGAATATGGATATACGTTCAAACACCTGTTCCCAATCTGCATTCCCCAGCGACAGACTAATGTTGATATAGTTGGCCTTCCACCAATTTAGTCCTCTTCCTTTAGGACCACTCTTGTCTTTCGTGAGAAGTCGACCGAATATGTCGCATTTACTCTCCATCAAACTGCTTCTGCATTTTTATTTTTGATCTTTCCATCTGCAGAGTAGTCTCTACTTGCATTGGAGCATTTACAGATTGCAAAAAAGACCTTTTAACCCAACATGCAGTGCGGCTCATCAGGCATCCATCTCGACTAGTCCCAGCGACCAGCTTTGACCCATAACCTTGTGTGTTCTGATGCTCCCAGTGGAAATGTCAATGAGATTCCCCTTGTGATCTTAAATAACACAGAAATGGGAACGACGTTTGGCCTATTCACACTGTGCTGTAACCCCACTGACGAACACATCTCCCTTTTCACCCACAGAGGGAGATAAACAGACTCATTCCCTGTGAGGGTCAAAGGTTTCAGGATTATATACGCTCTTTGCGCTTCACTTGCGCCCTTTGTCTTCACACACAAGATTCTCTGACAAAAGGCAGCCTTAGGTGGAACACAAGCCAGTTGCACAGTCAATGAGAGACGTTGAGGTGAGTTGGAACTGAAAATGGGCAATGGGTCCAGATGCAACTTTCAACTTTAAAAGCACAGTGATTCAATCGCTGCAGCTCCTCAGAACCTGACATAACATGGCCTGTCACAAACCTCTCTGACAATGAGCTGCAATGGACCCAAAGGCAACGTTCAAACTCAAAAACACTTGGATGGAATCCGTGCAGCTCCTCAGAACCAGGTAAATCAGGACGTGTCATACACCCCTCTGGTAATGAGCTGCAATGGAACCAAATGCAATTTTCAAATTCGATTAAAAAACACCCCACTGATCCCATCCCTACACCTCCTCAGAACCTGACATAACAGGACCTACCATCCAATTGTCTGGCAATGAAATGCAATTGGCCCAAATGCAACGTCCAATTTCAATGAATCCCTGCACCTCCTGGAGAACCCAAAATGGACGTCCAACTCGCAGAATGTACCGAAAAATTCAATGTGCTCGCCCCAGGTATAACCTACGATCTCCTGAGCCGAAGTCAGATGCATTACCCATTACGCCGTTGGCCCAATTCCCTGGTACAGGCCCCAAAGCTTGTCATTACGGAATGTAAACGCTGACATTGGGGAGAGAAAGCATTCACGAGGTGTACAACCAGCAGAGATAATCCCCGTCACTGCTTCACTTGGAAGTCCCCACTTTGTGAAGCAGTGCCTTTCAGTGGAAAAGGGAAAGACATCTGTTTCCAGGTGCCTACTTCGGGGTCGCCTGTTCCTCTGCTGGACGTTTCCAGCGTTTTATTCACAGTCACTGCGCGATTTCACGATCCACTCCAGTGAAATGTCCTTTCATACCTGGCATCACAGTCTCTTCCAGTCAAAGACCCGTCCAAATTCAGTGAGAAAACGCTCGTTATTTCTCGCCCCGGGATCTGGAATCAGACGAGTTGAATGACCCCATTTATAGACGGCGCCACTTCACCACAACCCATCGCCTTAGAACGAGCCCTCGTTATCATCAGCCTATTCTGTACCTTCCTTCAGTGCTACTCCCGAACAACATCAATTTATCAAAGCTCCACCTTGTTCACATTGAAACCCAGGGCGATAAAATGAACTGTTTGGAAACTTGGAGAGAGAAACATTGCTGCCAAAGGTGGTTATAACCCAAAGGACTCTCACTCTCTCTCTGTCCCCTTTCACAGTGACACAGGGAATCACAATTAGTTGGCTGGCAGAGGGCAGAGAGTAGTTGTTGATGCGAAGTATTCTGCCTGGAGGTCAGTGGTGAGTGTTGTCCCGCAGGGCTGTGTTCCAGGGCCACTGCTCTTTGTAGGATTTATAAATGACTTGGATGAGGAAGTTGAGGCGTGGGTAATTAAATTTGCCGATGATACAGAGGTTGGAGGTGCCGGTGATAATATCCTGGGCTACTGTAGGCCAAACCGTGCAAACCTGACAACATCCCTGCTAACATTTCCTGAGAAATTTCACGTGATGCTCTTTAACTTTTCAATAATGCTGAATGACAATGATCTACTTGAAAGAGAAAGTTAATGCATGGGATGGCCACAACTGTCAGTGCGTCGGGTAGGACAGCGAGTACAGTTGCACTGTAGTGTAGTGGTCATCACGCTTGCCTCATGCGCAAATGAATCTGGCTCAAGTCCCCACAGGGACACACATGTTCTGTTGTTAATAGTGGTAGCTTTTGGGATTGGCGTGAAGGGAGCTTTCTTTCTCGTTAGTCTCATCAGCAAACCTGGCTTTGAATTTGCTCACGCATATCTGCTGCAGTGCTGACAAGGAATACAATTCCGATTAATTGCTGAGTGAAACTTTGTTAAATTTCTCTCCTCACTGGTCCTGAATATGTACCACTGTGTATGGCACCGATGGGCATCCTATTTTAAGAACGCAGTTGCTGGGCACTGACTTTTCTGTAACAGCAATACTGCATTTGGCGTGTGTGAAAAAGCGGACAATTTCAGAGATAAGGAGAACCCGCAGTGAATACTGGAATACTGGTGTGCACTGCCCTCCAACTGTTTCCCAAAGCAGGCTCTCTCTGGCCTCATTGGGATGCTGTGTGCTGTTTGTCAACGTGTGTGAATCAAAGGCAGAAATCCTCAATCATGCTTTGGAGCAGTTCACATGTTCGAGAGTTTTAAGCACCGGCTTTGTTTGCAGCTCATTCAGTCAACAACCTGAATGTGTGGATTTACAGTCTCAGATGAAGCTCTTAACTCGCGCTCCCATACAGTCGCTAATGTTAACTTGTGCTCTGAAATCCTGAAGAAGGGCTCATGCCCGAATCGTCGATTCTCCTGCTCCTTGGATGCTGCCTGACCTGCTGCGCTTTTCCAGCAACACAGTTTCATCTCTGAAATCTAAGCCGTGCGGGTACTGAAGCTGAGGAAATGACTGACAGGCTGCTGAATGACATTGTATCCATTTTATTTTCCTTCACATCACAGAGGAGCAGAAATGTCTAAACTGAGAGGGAGAGGAAAGTGGACCACATGCAGTTCTGGTGAAATAGGTAAAAACCAGGCCTGCAGATGCTGGAAACCAGAGTCTAGAGTAGAGTGGTGCTGGAAAAGCACAGCAGGTCAGGCAGCATCCGAGGAGCTGCCCTGCTCTCCGGATGCTGCCTGACCTGCAGTGCTTTTCCAGCCCCACTCTCACCTCTGCTCTGGTGAAATACCTACTTTCTGATTCAGTCAGCAACAAGAGACGTGAAGGTGACTCAGGCGTGATTCGGTGGTGCCAGTGTTGGAATGGGCTGGACAAATTTAACAGTCACCTTTCGGGCAAACGTCCTTCATCAGGCCCAAAACGTCTATCTTCCTGCTCCTCGGGTTCAGTGTTTTTCCAGCACTACTCTTATTTTGACTCTAATCTCCCGTACCCACTTGCAACAAGCTAAAATTCACACAACACCCAGCTTGAGTCCAACAGTTCTATTTGCGATCACTAGCTTTCGAACAACTGCTTCATCATCAGGAAGTTGTCACCTGATGAAGAACAGCACTTTAAAAGATAGTGCCCCCAAATAAAGCAGTTATACTTTCACATGGCGTTGTGTGATTTTCACCTGTGACTCAGACGGGAGAGCTTTTCACACCTCGAATAAAAGACCAATCATGTGCAGTTTGCAGTTCTTTGAGATCTTGCAATGACTTTTACCTTCTATCCATTCGCATAGACACTGCCTTTTGTATATCTCTCAGCAAGCACCGTGGGATTTAGTAACATTTAGTGAGTTTGCTTATCTCTTCGGTTCCCACATTGGTTTCCAACTCAGCTGGCACCCATGTGACATTGATCGAGCCCTGATGTGGAAAGCTGCGCAGGAAAACGCCCGGTTAAGGGCAAAGATCAGGAAAATTACAATTTGTACCAGCACCGTATTCAACAACCTCGAAATGTGATCTCTCCTTCTCGGATTCTGCTGCGAACTCAGATTTGAAGGGGAGGACCTCCTCTGAAGCGCTAATTTTGCAGAACAGGTGCTGGAAATGACCATATGGTGCAGGGTATCATCTGGGTGCCGACCTCCTTAGCTTTGTGAGCTACGCGTGTTTGGTAGCCTGTCTGAGCAATCTCAGGCGCTGAGTTCAGGTTCCAGTTTCAAAGAAAACATGGCCTAGAGTCCCACTTGTGCTGACTGATTATTATGGCAACGTTAGGAATGGGGGTGGGGGTGTTGAAGTTCAATGCAATAAAACATAATGATTACCTCCAAACCATTCTGTGAAGTGGGAGAGCACAGAACCTCCAACCAGTCAGTATCCACGCTGTGTTCCCCTGGTGCCGTGGTCTTCACTTTCACTTCTTACTCCAAAGTCCCCTGGCATAATCCCGGGCACATCCAGGCTGCGCTGCTGTTTCATATTCCAGGCAAGTTGGGTTGTTCACCATGATCTTGGAAAGTGAATGGAGATCATTATTTCACCACTGTTGTGAAACCAAATCCTGTATTGAATCTCCTCGCTGTTATTTGGTGCTGTGGTGGAAATGAGGGCAATTGTGGTGTGAAACTTTGTTAAATTTCTCTCATTTCCTCCATTACTGTCACCACACGGTTGGCTATTGCACAGAATCTGGTGGCATTGGATTGAGTGTGATTTAGCGGTTTGGGTCAGACATCAGCTAGCTGAAAGAAGATAGAGAGTGATGTTTGATGCAAAATGTTCATGCTGGAGTTCAGTTATTCGTGGTGTAACTCAAGTCTCTGTTTTGGGTTCACTGATGTTTGTCATTTTTATGAACATCTTGGGTAGAGCCTAAATGGATGGGATACCAATTTTGTGAATGACACTAAAGTCAATGGAGTTGTAGATAGTACAGAAGAATGTTATGGTTTACAAAGGGACCCAGATAAACTGCAGAGCCGGGTTGAATGGTGCCAAATGGAATGTAATGGGGAAACGTGTGAAGAGATTTACTTTGGATTGAGTACTAGGAATAAAACGTCCTGCAGTGATGGTAAGATTCTTGGTAGTGTAGATGAGCAGAGAGATCTTCAGGTTTTTAGACACTGGGATGCCTTCTCATGTACTTGAAAGACAAGTTGCAGCTGAACTGGAAGGGCACAAATCTCCTGTGTAGGAGATTTGCTCTTGTGGTTCGGGAGGGGTTTGGGCACTAGAGTTACATATCTGGGGGGTGGGGGGTATTGTAGATGAGGCAGTGACACGATGTAGTCAATCTATTGTGAAGGCTTTTCATGCAATTAAACAAAGGGATCGGTTGAAGTGTGTTTGCTTTCACGCAAAGAGTGTCAGAAATAAGTGGTCAATTTATATCATGGATCAGTACTTGGGACTATGATGTTGTGGCCATAACGGAGACATGTGTTGCACAGAGGCAGGAATGGTTGTTACATGTTCCAGGATTTAGAACGTTTAAAAAGAACAGGGAGAGTGGAAAAAGTGGAGAGGGTGCAGCATTGCTAATCAGTGAATGCGTCACAGCTACTGAAATGAAAATTGTTGAGGAAGGCTTGTCTACTGAGTCAGTACGGGTGGAAGTTAGGAACAGCAAATGAGCAGCTACCTCATTTTTTTTTTGTAGATTCCCAAATTGCAGGAGGGAGATCAAAGAACTCAAAGGCCGGCAGATGTTGGAAAAATGCAGATGGAGCAGAGTTGTGGTCATGGGTGACTTCAACTTTCCCAATATTGACTGGAACCTCCTTCGTTCAGATGGTTTGGATGGAGCCATCTTTGTCAGTGTTCAGACAGGAGTATATAGACAGGCCGACAAGGGGAGAGGCTCTTTTGGATTTGGTGCACGGCAATGAGCCATGGCAGAAGACTTTGGTGACAGTGATCACAACTGCCTCAGATGCACCACAGCCACGGAAAGGGAAACGAGCTGTTGCCATGGGAAGATATCTAATCGGTGAAATGGAAATTATGCTGCTTTCAGACAGGAGTTGGGAAATGCAGATTGTGTACAAGTGTTCCACAGAAAGGGCACAACAGACATGTGGAGAAAGTTTCAGGTGCAGTTGTTGCGAGTGATGCATAAATTTATTCCCCTGAAACAGTCAAGAAGGAGTAAGATTAAGGAGACTTGGATGACGAGAACAGAGGTGATTCTCATCAAAAGAAAGAAGGCAGCTTACATAAGGTGGAGGAAGCAAGGATCTAGCACAGCTTCACAGGATTATAAACTGTAGAAAAGAGCTCAGAAATGGAACGAGGAGAGCCGGGGAGGGGCTGGGGGGGCGTGGGGTAGGCATTTGTCAAGGTTCCCAATGGCCAGCTCATTCCTCAAGTCAGCAAGAATGGGATACAGGGAGGCTTGGCTCCCTGGTTTGACAATTAGTGGGCTGGCAGAAGGCAGAGAGTAGTTGTAGATGCAAAGTATTCTTCCTGGAGCTCTGTGGTGAGTGGTGTCGCACAGGGCTGTGTTTTTGGGCCTCTGCTCTTTGCACTTTTTATAAATGACTTGGATGAGGAAGTTGAGGGGTGGGTAATTAAATTTGCCGATGATATAAAGGTTGGAGATGCCGTTGATAATATCCTGGGCTATTGTTGGCTGCAGCGTGACATTGACAGGATGCAGAGTTGGGCTGTGAAATGGCAGATGGAGTTCAACCTGGATAAATGCGAAGTGATGCATTTTGGAAGGTCGAACTTGAATGCAGAATAAAGGATTAAAAACAGGATTCTTGGCAGTGTGGAGGAACAGCGCGGTCTTGGTGTTCAAATACAGAGAACCCTCAAAGTTTCCACCCAAGTGTATAGGGTTGTTCAGAATGGATATGCTGTTTTGGCTTTCATTAACGGGGGATTAAGTTTAAGAGCCACGAGGTTTTGATGCAACTCTACAAAGCCCTGGTGAGACCACACTTGGAATACCGTGACCAGTTCTGGTCGCCATATTATAGAAAAGATACGGAGGCTTTGGGGAGGGTGAAAATAAGGTTTACCGGGATACTGTCTGGACTGGAAGGCTTTTCTTATAAAGAGAGGTTGATAACGCTCGGACGTTTCGTCTTCAGAGGCAAACATCGAGATGATAGTTAGACACGTTTCCCCAGGCCACGATTGACTGCACGAGGAGTGATAGTTCTCAGGTGTGAAGAGGAAGGTAAAGAGGAGACTTCAGAGGTAAGTTCTTTACACAGAGAGTTATGAGCACATGGACTGCATTGCGAGAGGCGGTGGTGGAAGCAGAGTCATGAGGCACATTTAAGTGACTGCTGAATACGCACATAGACAGCGGTAGATTGAGAAGAGCTTAGGTTAGGTTATTTTATTTTAGATTAGGGTTAAGCCTCAGCAGAACATCGTGGGCTGAAGGGCCTGTTCTGTGCTGCACATTTCTATGTTCTATGTCATATGTTCTATTATTAGATAAGCTGACGCCAACTTGAGAATGCAATTCTGATATTTATATATTAAAGAACCTAAACCATCATATCCCATTTCAAAAGATGATAGGCGTAATTTTAGTTTGTTTAAGAAGTATAACCTGGTGTTGTGTGATTTCTTGTTTAAACAACTAAAATTGCCATTGCCCTGTAACCATTTTGCTGTAAATTCTGTGTTGTACGATTATGATCCAGAACCACCTGATGAGGAGGCAGTGCCTTGTAAGCTCGGGCTTCTAAATAAACTTGTTGGACTATGACATGGTGCTGTGTGATTTTTACCTTTGTCCACCCCAGTGCAAAACTGGCACCTCCAAATCATTCCTCTCTGACTGAATCCTTGAGTGTTGTCACCCACCACCAACTCCATGCAATGACGTGGGAAGGCCAGCAGAGAGGGAACTTTGTTGCACTGTTTTGACTCTGCTCCCGGGGACAGAAAATTTCTGATTAGACCACATTGGAGTAGAAGCCCATTGGAACTGAGAAGCTTGACATTGAAAACTAGGGAGTTGAGGCATTTGTTATCATTCCTTTGGTGGTTGGGTTCTGGTAACGATTTATTATATCATGCTGCAACTTCACACGTCGAAACGGTTCATATATTACTCTGTGTGAATTTGTATGGGGCTTGTTGAACTGTTACTGAACAGTGAGATCATGTATTTAATAGTGAAACATTTTCTGTTTAACCATTCTGTTTAGTTTCATTAGACCCCACTGAATCATGTAATTTTGATGGAAGGTTACAGACGGTTCTAAGCTGAAAGAATAACCCAGGAAGAAATTCTATTTACCTGGCCAATTCATTTGCGTTGTGCTACAATAGGGAACACGCACGTTCTCAGCTCAACGCTTTGCCTGTATTGGTATAAAGACACTTTGTCAGGAGTGTGATGAAATACTTCCCACTTGCCTGGATGGGTCTAGCTCCAGCAAACATTCAAGATGCTCGATACCTTCCAGGACAAAGTAAGCCGCTTCTTTCACAACACATCCACAAGCATCGAATGCCTCCACAATCAATTCTCAGGAGGAGCGGTGTGTACCATCGACCAGGTGCACGGTAGAGGTTCACCACAAATCCTCAGACAGCAACTGACCCCTTTCATCCAGAAGTCCAAGGCCTGTACATACATGGGAACACCACCCCAGCAAGTTCCCCTCCAAGCTTCTCACATTCCTGATTTGCAAATATAGATTGGTTTGTTTCGTAAAATTGGGTCAAATTCCCGGACTATCCTCCCTAGTAATTAGGTGGGTTGACATGTAGCACATGCACAGCAGCAGTTCAAGAAGGCAGCTCCCAAACACCTTCTCACGAGGGATCTAGCTGAGGGTAATAAACACTAACCCAGCCAGCGATGCCCATATCCCATGAGTGAACTTTTAAAACTCATTTATCCGTCGGGAAACAAAAGGACCCTCCTGTGTGTTTGCTTGATGAGCTTTATTTATTCATGACACAAGGAATTCGCGTAACCAGGTAGTTTACTGTGTTCCTGATCTTTGCTCTGAACCGAGACAATGTTACTACATAAATAAATGTGTTTGTGCAGCAAGTTAGATTCCGCAACATAGAACATAGAACATAGAACAATACAGCACAGAACAGGCCCTTCGGCCCACGATGTTGTGCCGAACTTCTATCCTAGATTAAGCACCCATCCATGTACCTATCCAAATGCCGCTTAAAGGTCGCCAATGAATCTGACTCTACGACTCCCACGGGCAGCGCATTCCATGCCCCCACCACTCTCTGGGTGAAGAACCCACCCCTGACATCTCCCCTATACCTTCCACCCTTCACCTTAAATTTATGTCCCCTTGTAACACTCTGTTGTACCCGGGGAAAAAGTTTCTGACTGTCTACTCTATCTATTCCTCTGATCATCTTATAAACCTCTATCAAGTCACCCCTCATCCTTCGCCGTTCCAACGAGAAAAGGCCGAGAACTCTCAACCTATCCTCGTATGACCTACTCTCCATTCCAGGCAACATCCTGGTAAATCTTCTCTGCACCCTCTCCAAAGCTTCCACATCTTTCCTAAAGTGAGGCGACCAGAACTGCACACAGTACTCCAAATGTGGCCTAACCAAAGTCCTGTACAGCTGCAACATCACCTCACGACTCTTGAATTCAATCCCTCTGCTAATGAACGATAATACTCCATAGGCCTTCTTACAAACTCTATCCACCTGAGTGGCAACCTTCAAAGATCTATGTACATAGACCCCAAGATCCCTCTGTTCCTCCACCTGACCAAGAACCCTACCATTAACCCTGTATTCCGCATTCTTATTTGTTCTTCCAAAATGGACAACTTCACACTTGGCAGGGTTGAACTCCATCTGCCACTCCTCAGCCCAGCTCTGCATCATATCTAAGTCCCTCTGCAGCCGACAACAGCCCTCCTCACTGTCCACAACTCCACCTATCTTTGTATCATCTGCAAATTTACTGACCCACCCTTCGACTCCCTCATCTAAGTCATTAATAAAAATTACAAACAGCAGAGGACCCAGAACTGATCCCTGCGGAACTCCACTTGTAACTGGACTCCATGCTGAATATTTACCATCTACCACCACTCTCTGACTTCGACCGGTTAGCCAGTTTTCTATCCAATTGGCCAAATTTCCCTCTATCCCATGCCTCCTGACTTTCCGCATAAGCCTACCATGGGGAACCTTATCAAATGCCTTACTAAAATCCATGTACACTACATCCACTGCTCTACCCTCATCCACATGCTTGGTCACCTCCTCGAAGAATTCAATAAGACTTGTAAGGCAAGACCTACCCTTCACAAATCCGTGCTGGCTGTCCCTAATCAAGCAGTGCCGTTCCAGATACTCGTAAATCCTATCCCTCAGTACCCTTTCCATTACTTTGCCTACCACAGAAGTAAGACTAACTGGCCTGTAATTCCCGGGGTTATCCCTATTCCCTTTTTTGAACAGGGGCACAACATTCGCTACTCTCCAGTCCCCTGGTACCACCCCCGTTGCCAGTGAAGACGAGAAGATCATTGCCAACGGTACTGCAATTTCCTCTCTTGCTTCCCACATAATCCTAGGATATATCCCGTCAGGCCCGGGGGACTTGTCTATCCTCAAGTTGTTCAAAATATCCAACACATCTTCCTTCCTAACAGATATCTCTTCTAGCTTATCAGTCCGTTTCACACTCTCCTCTTCAACAATACAGTCCCTCTCATTCGTAAATACTGAAGAGAAGTACTTGTTCAAGACCTCTCCTATCTCTTCCGACTCAATACACAGTCTCCCACCACTGTCCTTGATCGGACCTACCCTCGTTCTCGTCATTCTCAGGTTTCTCACATACGCATAGAATGCCTTGGGGTTATCCTTGATCCTATCCGCCAGGGATTTTTCATGCCCTCTCTTAGCTCTCCTAATCCCTTTCTTCAGGTCCCTTCTGGCTATCCTGTATCCCTCCACTGCTCTGTCTGAACCTTGTTTCCTCAACCTTATGTAAGCCTCCTTCTTCCTCTTTACTAGACATTCAACCTCCCTCGTCAACCAAGGCTCCCTCACACGACCATTTCTTTCCTGCCTGATCGGTACATACATATCAAGGACACGTCGTATCTGCTCCTTGAAAAAGTCCCACATTTCCACCACATCCTTCCCTGACAGCCTATGCTCCCAACGTATGCTCCTCAAATCCTGTCTTACAGCATCGTAATTTCCCTTCCCCCAATTGTAAAAACTTCCTTGTTGTGTGCACCTATCCCTCTCCATAACCAAGGTGAAAGTGACAGAATTGTGGTCGCCATCACCAAAATGTTCACCCACTAACAAGCCCACCACTTGTCCCGGTTCGTTACCGAGTACCAAATCCAATATGGCCTCCCCTCTGGTTGGACAATCTACATACTGCGTTAGAAAAGCTTCCTGGACACACTGCACAAACACCGCCCCATCCAATCTACTTGATCTAAAGAGCTTCCAATCAATATTTGGGAAGTTGAAGTCGCCCATGACTACGACCCTGTGGCTTCTGCACCTTTCCAAAATCTGTTTCCCAATCTGTTTCTCCACATCTTTGCTGCTATTGGGGGGCCTATAATAAACACCCAACAAGGTGAACTGCACCTTTCCTATTTCTGACTTCAGCCCATACTACCTCCAGAGGCAGATCTCCCTCAAACTTCCTTTCTGCAGCCGTTATACCATTTCTAATTAGCAATGCCACCCCCCCTCCTTTTTTACCACCCTCCCTAATCTTACTGAAACATCTGTACCCAGGAACCTCCAACAGCCATTCCTGTCCCTCATCTATCCATGAAGCCAACTTTCCTCAAGTGAAATAGAAAAGCCGAGTAATCATCAGGATGGACTCCTTGAATGACATAATATAAGAAATCTACAACAGTGATTAACCACAGGAGGATGAAGCTCCCAGATATGGCGAAGAGCAAAATCATGGATTTCTTTCTGCTCTCCATCTCTGGGTCTCTGCCCTTCTCTCCTCTGATCTGACACTTTAACCCCTTCCGAACTTGACTGGTTACTAAAATGTGTCTGACTGTCAGAGCATTGAGCAACATAATTAAAACGAATGGTAGTAAAGGGGTTAAAACCTTATCAAGCCAATCGAATGCCACCCACCAAGTCTCAGTATAGTAGCTTGAATTTCTTTTACAGTAGAATGGCACATTATTGATAATCCACCGAGGCTCAATTGTAAAATAGATGGGGATATTTGTCAAAAAGAACAGGGTGCATGTTGTTGTTAGAACCAAAGTCGCAGTTTTCTCAGTGCAATATTTTGTTCTCAGCTTCTGACAACAAATCGTTACAAATCTGTCAAAGGAGAAAGTGACGGTGAACCAGACAGAACAATCGGTGGCAGCAAAAGTTAAGACCCTAGCAACACTGCACACAGGAGTGATGGCCAAAAAACAGAGTGGGTAATAATAATAGGTAAATCTCCTCAGTATAACACCAGAGATAATGACCATCAGATCGGCAACTGCCATAAGCACCAGGTAGCGAGTAGTGGAAAGAGAAATTCCGCAATGTCCCCGGGAAAGGATAACAATCACCAGCAAATTAACTGTGGAAGACAAATGGAAAAAGAAGCAATGAATGATTGATTAGAATCTAGTTCGCCTGTTCCAAGAAAAACAGTCAGATTTTACCACCAAAACCCAGTGCATTGTGTGAGCGGAAGTAGTTGGTGTTGAGTGGGTTTAATGTCTAAGACTTTTGCAGCCACTTCAGATGCTCCTCCAGCCCAGTCGTTTCAGAGATTATGGAGTTTTGACAGAAGTTGAGCGCATGCTAGGAGAGCAAAAGGAATTCCAGGTGACTATTTAAAAAATGATTGGAGTAAACTCTTTAAGTTCTCAGCTCCAACTCTGGCAAGAGGAGAACCCCATTAGAAAACTCACTCCCAACTCACTCCTCGGGCTGGTGATTGGATTGTCAATGAAGCAAACGCAAGCCTCCTTTGATCGGTGTATTTCCCGCTCTTAGCACTGAATGAAATTCTGATCGGAGTCACATCAGGATCAGGAAAAAATGATTATCAAAAACTGCACAAGATTTCAAACAAGACACACAGGATAACACTCCACAGCATGCTGGGGCTGGTGAAGGACAACTTGTGCGTGTTAGGACTGATGATATATTTACACTCTAAATCTACACATGTGTACATGACAAGAATCTCAACATGCAGCGGGGAGGAGGGAAATCTCTCAAGACTGCAATTACTTGAACAAAGACGGTGAGGAAGAAAGATTTTCCCGAAGATATGATAGTTAGAAAAAGCTTTGCAAACTACAGTGCAGCACATATTTATCGATTCCTTTGCTTACAGAAAAAAATGACAACTGATTTAAAGTTCAAAACTGATCAAGCATCCACTGCTGTTTGCGGAAGAGAGTTCCAAACCTTTCCCATTGTTTGTGTGGAGAAGTGCTTCCGAACATCTCCCTTTAACTTTCTCTCCCCAATACTCATATTGTGCTCCTTCATTCTACAATCTACCAGAAATTGAAATAGCTAATCTTTCCTGTCTTTTCCCATGAATAGTTTGAAGGATTTCGCTCAGATCATCCGTCAAACTTCAAAATTCTAGCGAAATCAGGCTTCATTTGTACAACAAAAGCAGAAATTTCCCAGTGGGACTGACAACATCTATATGAGAGAAAGCAGAGTTAATGTTTCCAGTCCAGTGACCCTTCTTCAGAACTAACCTGCCCGATCGCTCTGCATAACTTCAAATCATGTGAAAGTGGAACAGTTGATAGAACAGTGACATCTGAAAATGCTGCAGCAGCAGTGAAGTTGGGCATCTCTGTCAGTGGAGAATTGTACCAAGAATGCTGCTCAGTGAATTGCTATCACTGTTCTCGTGTCTGGATAAGGCGAACCAGTAGTGAACTGTAGACGTTATTCTTCAACAGCAAAAAGTGGAGAGCATATCAGCAGCAGATTTAAACAAACTCAATTGTCATGAAGCCATACCTGGAATGCCAGCAAAGGCAAGGGTGGTGTAGAAGACCAGGTGATCAATTGGTTGAAACATTTCTTCCACGCGGGATGATCAGTCCCTTCAGGCAACTGGCAAGCTCCTTGTTTGAAACTCTGAGCTGCTGCGTTCCCTGAAATGCCACCTTATTACTGTGTGGAAGCTCCTTGGAGAGATCGAAGTTACACCATGACTCGATTTCGCAGCTTTTTTTGCTGCTTTCCAATTTTCTGTCAATGAGCAATTTAATTACAATAACAAGCTTAATGCCAATTATCAAGGAATGTTATTGCTCAGTACGTCATAATGAAATAAGAAAATAAACAAAATCTGGAATTTTACAGCAATAACACTGTCCACTCAAACACGATGAGTTCCATCCCTAGATTAGAAACTATTTCAACCATTGCTGCATCAAGATAGTTTATTCTAAGTGTGAAAATATTTTTCAGAACTGTTCTCCTTGTCTTGTCTTACACGTCAGGCCCGCTGGTCTATAGTTCCCTGGTTTTTACTTAACACCATACTAAAACAGTGACACGACGTTTGCCAACCTTCAGTCTTCCAGCATCTCACCTATGACTATCGATGATACAAATATCTCAGCAAGGTGCCCAGCAGTCACTTCCCTAGCTTCCCACAGAGTTCTAGGGTACACCTGATCAGGACCTGGAGGTATATCCACTTTTATATGTGTGAAGACATCCAGCACTTCCTCCTCTCTCATATGGACATTTTCCAAGTTGTGACCATCTATTTCCCTCCATTCTATATCTTCCATGTCCTTTTCCACAGTAAACGCTGGTGCAAAACACTCGGTTATTATTTCCTCCATCGACATTAACGCCACACAATGGCTGCCTTGTTGATATTTGAGGGGCCCTATTGCAGAACATAGAACTTCGAACACTACAACGCAGAACAGGCCTTTCGGCTCTCAATGTTGCGCCGACCTATGAACTATTCTCAGCTCATCTCCCTACACTATTCCATCGTCATCCATTTGCTTTTCCAAGGATTGTTTCAATCTCCCTAATGTGACTGAGTTGACTACATTGGCAGGTAGAGCATTCCATGCACTTACCACTCTCTATTTAATGAACCTGCATCTGACATCATCTTAAATCTATCAGCCCTCAATTTGTTGTTATGCCCCCTCATACAAGCTGACGTCATCATTCTAGGAAATAGGCTTTCACTGTCTACCCTATCTAACCCCATGATCCTCTTGTACGCCTCGATCAAATCCCCCTTAGTCTTCTTCTTTCCAATGAGAACAGCCCCAAATCTCTCAGGCAACATGCTGGTAAATCCCCTCAACAACTTTTCCAATGCTTCCACATTACTTTCCCAAACTCAGAAACTCGAGATAACCATTTGCTCTGATATCCAAAATTGCCCACAAAGTCCAGATACATGCAATTTCTATCGCAATGCTACCAGCCCAGCTACAGGTTGTCATGTTGACAAATATCGTCTGGAGAACCCGACCTTCAACGATTGCACACTGTTCTCCTTGGTACTCACAGACCTTTGGAGTCATGGTGATACGCTGCTGATCAACTGCTCCGACCCTTATGCCAAATGTATTTGAATTGTAATTCTAACCGTGGGTTTTATCTACTTTCACACGTTCGAGAATTGCTAACACCACCTCGTTGTGAACCCGACTCCAATCTAGTCTGGTAGCCCGTATCTCAATATTCACCTCATTAACATTGTCGTTTTCCATCACGAATGCTGATAAAAATATTGACTTCGTGCTTAAACTATCTCCTCTGACTCCACACACACTTCCTACTACTATCCTTGATTGGACCTAATCTTACTCGAGCCATTCTTTTCTTCCTAATAAACCTTCCGGGTTTTCCGTGATACTATCCGCCAATGGATTCTCATGTCCACTCCTGGATATCCCCAGGTCTCGATCTAGGTCTTTCCTACTTAACCTGTACTTCTCAAGCACCCTAACTGAGGCATCACATCTCATCCTAACATAAGCCTTCTTCTTCCTCTTGACAAGAGATTCAACTTCTTGAGTAAACCATGGTCCCTTCACTCGACAGCCTCATCCCTGCCTGACAGTCATAGACTTATCAAGGACATGCAGTGGCTGTTCCTTGAATAAGCTTCACGTTTCAATTTTGCCATGCCCTACGGTTTCCTTCCACATCCTATGCATCCTAAATCTTGCCTAATCACATCATAAAGCCGTTCCCCCAGCTAGAAATCCTGCCCTCCGTTATATGCACATCCGTTTCCAGCGCGAAGGTAAACATGACCGAATTGTGGGAACTGTCACCAAAGTGCTCACCTACCTTCAAATCTAAAAACTGGCCGTGTTCATTCCCCAGTTCCAAATTCAATGTGTCCTCGACCCTGATTTAATTGTCGACATATTGTGTCAGGAATGATGAAATACAAACAGACTCGAACTGTAACGGACCCGCAACGGGACAGGCTGCAAGGTCGTTCAGTGAATCAGTGGCTGTAAAATTTCAAGGGAAGGAAAGAGTTAAGATTAGAGTGGTGCTGGAAAAGTACAGCAGGTAAGGCGGCATCTGAGGAGCAGGAAAAGCGACACATTGTGCAAGAGCCTTTCATCAGGAATGGTGAAGACTGCTCATCAGATGCTGCCTGACCTGCTCTGCTTTTCCTGAATCACTCCAGTCTTGACTCCAATCTCCAGCATCTGCAATCCACACTTTCACCTAAGGGAAGGAAGGAGTTGCAGTGCCTCTTATACTTCCATCTGAATGTATTTTATTGATTTCAAAACAGGGAAAGGATGGCCACTCAGTTGGACAATGTGGAGTCTGTTCCCATCAATGCTGGCGTATTATTAGCATTAGGTGTGTCCTCCATTGTGTGGGATGCCATATCCTGAAGACTCAGGATGTCCCACCTAAACAAGACCATATACCTAACAGCAGCGTATCCCAACTGCAGACTGGAATAGCCTCCTATCCATGATCGCAGTCATTACTGGAACTGGAAATCCAGGCAAATGAGTAGAAGGGGCCATGGAAGGCGGAGTGTACACAATGTTGCCAGGGCCAGGTTGGTTGGTTCTACTGAGGGCATTAATGATTCATTTAAGATCCCCCCAGTTGGCACATGGACCTTCACCGATAGGGAGAATTGTGAGCACAGCTCTTTCAGTACTATCAAGGTAAAATTGGAGAGCAGCCATGCGAGAAAAATTATTCACGTTCAGTGCTGTACACTTGAGATGGTTTTGTGTGTGTTTGTGCGTAAGGATTTATAATGTTGTTAATAGTCAATTGGTTTCATACATTGGTGATTTATTGTTTATTCATTTGTGGGACTTGAGTGTCGCTGGCTGTCCAGCATTGATAGCCCATCCCTAATTGCCCTCGAGAAGGTAGCGTTCCTGAATTGCTGCAGTCCACGTGCTGTGGGTTGACCCACAATGCCAGTAGGGAGGGAAATTCAGGGTTTTGACCCAACGACTGTGAAGGAATGGCGATATATTTCCAAGTCAGGATGGTGAGAGGCTTGGAGGGGACTTGCAGGTGGTGGTGTTCCTAAGTACCTGCTCCCCTTGTCTTTCTAGACGGAAGTGGTTGTGTGTTTGGAAGGTGATGTCTTGGAATCTTTGGTTAATTTCTGCAGTGCACCATGTAGAGTGTAATAACTGCTGCCACTGAGTGCCGGCGATGGAGGGACGGAATGTTTGTGGATGTGGTGCCAAACAGACAGGCAGCTTTGTGTCAAGCTTGTTCAGGATTGTCAGAGTTGCACCTATCCAGGTAAGAAATTGAGGGTTTAGTTAAGAAAACGAAGGAAGCATCTGTAAGGTATAAACAGGATATATAGAGTAATCCGAAAAAGAGTATAAAGGCAGGAGGAGTATATTTAAGAGATAGTTTTCGTAGATAGAACTAAGGAGAATGCAAAATGTTTTTACAAATACATTAAGAACAGAAGGGTAAGTCGGGAGAGATTAGGACCTCTCAGAGATCGACAAGGCGGCCTTTGTGTGGAGCTGCAGAAAATGGGGAGATGCCAAACGAGTATTTTGCATCAGTATTTAACGTGGAAAAGGATATAGAAGGTATAGATTGTCGGGAAATAGATGGTGAAACCTTGCAAAATGTCCATATTACAGAGAAGGAAGTGCTGGATGTCTTGAAACGCATAAAGATGCAGGGAATCCTGAGGGACAGGATGTGCATGTATTTCAAAAGGCAATGACTTATTAGGGATAGTCAACGTGACTTGGTACATGGGAAATCATGTCTCACAAACTGGACTGAGTGTTTTTGAAGAAATAACAAGGAGGATTGATGAGGACAGAGCGGTACAGGTGATCTATATGGACTTCAGTAAGACAAGGCTCCCCAGAGGAGACTGGTCAGCAAGGTTAGATCTTAAATGCAGGGTGAACTAGGCATTTGGACACAGAACTGGCTCAAATGTAGAAGACAGAGCATGGTGGTGGAAGGTTGCTTTTCAGACTGGAGGCCTGTGACTCGTGGAGTGCCACAAGGATTGATGCTGGGACCTATACTTTTTGTCAGTTATATAAATGATTTGGAACCGAGCTTAAGAGTTCCAGTTAGTAAGCTTGCAGATGACACCAAAATTGGAGGTGTTGTGGGCAGCGAAGAAGGTTACCTCAGATTACAAGAGGATATTGACCAGTTCGGCCAATGGGCTGAGAAGTTGCAGATGGAGTTTAATTCAAATAAATGCGAGGTGCTGCATTTTGGGAAAGCAAATCTTAGCAGGAGTTAGACAGTTAATGGTAAGGTCCTAGGGAGTGTTGCTGAACAAAGAGACCTTGGAGCACAGGTTCATCTTAATTCCCTTTTGGATTTCGTGGGAACTCATAGAGTCATATCGATGTACAGCACGGAAATAGTCTCTTGGGTCCAACTGATCCATGCCGACCATATATCCCAACCCAGTCTAGTCCCACCTGCCAGCACATGGCCCATACCCCTACCACCTTTCCTATTCATATACCTATCCAAATGTCTTTTAAATGTTGCAATTATACGAGCCGTCACCACTTCCTCTGGCAGCTCAATCCATACATATGCCACCCTCTGAGTGAAAACGTTGCCTTTTAGGTCTCTTTTATTCACCAGTCTCTCATGGGGAACCTTGTTGCACGCCTTACTGACGTCCATATAGATAATGTCTACCACTCTGCCCTCATCAATTCTCTATGTAACATCTTCAAAAAAAAACTCAGTCAAGTTTTTGAGACATGATTTCCCACGCATAAAGCCACGTTGATTATCCCTAATAAGTCCTTGCCTTTCCAATTACATGTACATCCTGACCCCCAGGATTCCCTCTAACAACGTGCCCACCACTGACATCAAACGCTCTGGTCTGTAGCTCCCTGATTTGTCCTTACCACCTTTCTTAATCAGTGGCACCACGTTAGCCAACCTCCAGGCTTCGGGCATCTCACCTGTGACTATCAATGATACAGATATCTCAGTAAGAGGCCCTGCAATCACTTCCCTACCTTTCCACAGAGTTCTAGGGTACACCTGATCAGGTCCTGGGGATTTTTAACTTTTATGCGTTTAAAGACATCCAGCACTTCCTCCTCTGTAATATGGACATTTTTCAAGATGTCACCATCTATTTCCCTACATTCCATATGTTCGATTTGCTTTTCCACAGTAAGTACGGATGCATAATACTTACTCAATATCTGCTCCATCTTCTGCGGCTTCAGACAAAGGCCGCCTTGCTGATCTTTCAGGGGCCCTATTCTCTCCCGAGATGCCCTTTTGTCCTTAATGTATTTATCAAAGCACTTTGGATTCTCATTAACTCCGTTTGCCAAAGCCATCTGATGTCCCCTTTTTGACCCTCCTGATTTCTCACTTAAGTTCACTCCAACTGCTTTTATACTCTTCTAAGTATTCACTCGATCTATCCTGTCTATACCTGACATATGCTTCCTTCTTTTTATTGACAGCCTCTACTTCTGCTCTACCCCATGGAGGAAATGTTTTCTCTGCACCTGCTCTGATCAAAACCTTTCATAATTGTTGACCCCTCAGCCTGTTTTTCTTTTCAAGAAAGAAGGGAACAGCACGACATCTCCTCCAAAAATATACACACTCAAAAATTTGTGTTTCACTCTTTTAACTCTCACTTCATCCTCTCCACTGCTTGTGTGCCCATTCTATAATGTGGCAGCAGGAACTGCAGGCAATACTTTTAATTATCGTCGAAACCAGTTTTAATAGGGATCTAGCAAGGCATCCCTCCTATCAAATCTCTCTATTTATACATAAAGTTTAGAGCTTTGTTTGTGTTTTGATGGTCTTCCTTTTCCTTTGGCAATTTGTTGAGTGACTGATGTAATTGTGTGAGACCCCTTTATCTGTCTCTCCCAATTTGACGTGCAAATTCGAATAAGTGACCTGCTACACTGTTCCTACCAAGATACATCACGTTACATTAATTTGTATAGAATTTCATTTGCCAATTATTTCACCACACTTTAAATTTAGTAATGACCTTCTGAAACTTCTAACCGACCTCAGATCTGACTAGCTTACCACATTCCCAGCAATTTGATGTCATTCAATTGCTAAATACTTTTATTTTGTAATAATTAGAGACAGTATTTAATTTGCAGTTATACTTTATTGTGCTTTGGGGATTTTTTTTTGGTTAAGTACTCAGTGAAGTGCAGTAATTCACATGATAACTGCAACAACTAAATGTAAAATGACGGGTTGATAAAAGTTATTACAAATACAGAAATAATTTATAGATTCTATTAACTGCAAGCTCTAGAAATTGAAAAGGCATCCATCCTTGATTTTAAACTAACTAATATTAAAACAATGATATCATTCATGTAAAATGCAGTATGGTTTATGTAGGACTCCTTCCCGGTTTCTACATCTTCAAGGCCACATTCAGTAATATAATAAGATGCTTAATAAGCTGCTTGTTTACCCTGGAGCATCTGAGGGCGAGGGGTATAACATCTTGAGTGGCGTAGATATAGTGGATAGACAGGATTTTTTTCCTGGGTTGAGGGAGTCCAGAACTAGAGGGTGTAGGTTTAGGGTGAGAGAGGAAAATAAATGAAAGGGCCCTCATGGGCAACTTTTAATGCAGAGGATGATGCATTTATGGAATGAGCTGCCAGAGGAAGTGGTGAAGATCGGTACAATCTTCATATATCATATATCATATCATATCACTTTTCTCCCTCCTGATTACTCTTTTTAAAAATGTCTTTACAACTTTTATATTCTACAAGAAATTCACTTCATCTCATTTGTCTATATCTAATATACAACTCATTTTTATTCTTAACCAGAACATTAGCATCTTTATTTCTCCATTGTTCCCTCGTGTTACCAGCCTTACCTTCACTCTAAAGGGAATGCAATGCTGCTGCAGTTTCGTTACCTCACTTATGGAAACCTCACACTTGTTGGCTCTCCCTTTATTTGCAAACAGTTTACTATAATTTACTCTTGGAATTTTTGTTTCATACTATCAAAGTTTCCCCGAATCCAATGAGGAACGTTAACTTTTATACATGACCTATCCTTACCATAAGTATTTTCGAACTCATTGAATTATAGTCACTGGCCCCAAACTGCTCCGCTGCAATCACTTCAATCACTTGCCCCGCTTCATATCACAAGGCAAGGTGAAGATTTTTTTCTCTGTTGTGGTTACATCTACATATTAATTGAGAAACTTTTTTTGAGCACATGTACCAAATTCCTTACCATCCAAGTCCTTAACATTATGGCTGTCCCAGGTTATGTTTGGAAGGTTAAAATTCACTATTATTACAACTCCATTATTCTTATATATAAATGAGATCTCTTTACATTTTTGTTCTTCAATTTCACTCTGACAACTGGAGGGACTGTTACAATTGCATCACCTTCTTATTTCGGACTTCCATTTATTTTGCTTTACTGGACCACCCCTCAGAAATATCCTCTCTTAGTTCAGCATTGCTAACCCAGGCTGTCCTGACATTGGGAGTACTTTTAATTGTTAAACAGATTCAACTTTCTTATTCCATTGTCTGCCTCTTATACGTTTCTGTGGAGCGATGTTCCTGATTTTTATTATGACGTGACCCGTGGGCGTGACGATTTGTGCTTAAGAGGAAATGGTGTCTAATCATTCTGCCTCTGGAGAATTCTCGAAGACCGACAGTGAGAAAGATGCATTTATATTAGTGGTCCACTTGGTGGTGCAGCATTAACCTTATGACTGAATGAAACATAACTGGACAGATCAAGTGAAAAGTGTTTTTGGGAAGGGAGTGGGACGTGTAAACTTGGGAAAATATATTTTTACTTATTGGCCTTGAAAAAAGAATCAAGCAAACTCAAAGTTAGTGCATTTCATTCAAGATTTATTAACCACTTCAGAAGCATTTTTATCGAAAAGCTTTTGTTAAAGTTAATAGAAGTGAATATATTGACTGGATGCTACATTGAGACGAGATTGCATGCAGTATGAGCCGTGAATTTTATGTACATCTGTAACAATCGCCAGAAAGAGAATACAAGGACTCAACATATAATGGAGGCAACCATTCTGAATAAGGAACAAGTAAAAAAAACAAATTGAATTGGTAAGCTATAAATTATTCCAACTATAATAATCTCAATGATATCAAAGTGAAAACGAAAGGCCATCAATATTTTTCTTAGTTACACACTGACAAACTTAAGTGATCTCACTCTTCGAGTCAGCAACAGGACAGATTGTAGATTGGGAATTCAGAAGGCTTGATAGGCAGATGAGGAAAATCTACGGTGTCCACAACTCATTCACTTAACCTGGAAAAGACAGATAAAGTCATGATGCAGATGTTTATGATCCGATGTATTCAGGTTCTCAGTTGCATTCAGTGGCACACTTTGTTATTTCACAAAACATCTGTAGCTCCTTGCTGTGTGAAATATTTGATTACTCTCACCTTCACCAGAGTGACGGCAGCGCTGTAGAAAATACTCAGGAAGAACAGGGTGATGAATGTGGAAGCAGTTGTCCAGATGTTGCCATTATCATCCTCATAGTCTTCAATCCAAGTGCGATCTATTGAATCTATGAATATAAAACCGAGAGAACGTATTCAGATTGTTTATTGATCCTGACTGATCTATCTGCACCTTAGTATTGTAATTAGAGACTGCTACATCTTCTTTAGGCAGTCAGGTGTTTCTCAGGTTTGACTCTCTATCTGCATGTATTAATGCATTACGGACTCTCAGGAAGAAATTACTAAAACTAACTGCACATTATTCCTTATTGTCCGTGCCGGAAAACTTCGAATTACTTTGCCTTTTAATCTATTATTGAAGAATATTATCATTTGAGGAATACTTACAGAGAACAAATATTTTAATTTTATCATTATATTTTAAATATGGGATGTGACCGCAGTTTAGTTCAATATTTAGTCCGTCACTGGATGAAGTTTAAATATGGTTCTCATCTTCATGATATATTGGTAACCAATTGTTTGGCAAGTCATGAACATAAATTTCATCCACAGTAAAAACATTGCTTCATATTTTTGTTTGTAGGACCTGCATATTTAGGAATAAGTTTTTGTCCATGTCTCTCTTAATTTATTTTTTCTGCTGCTTGATGTGTATATTTTTCCTTGTGTTTGTGGATGTGGTAATGCGTGTCTCTTACATTACACCTGCCCATTTTGGAGTGTGTGCATGAATAAACATACTCATATTCTTTACTGCTGATGTGCTCATGTGCTTGTTGTATGTAAATCTTGTTCCCTTCACAATGCGTAAGCATCATCATGCTAACATGGCACTTCTTTGACGCCTATGTCTATCATTTAATGTCCTTGTCTAGTTTTCGTCAGTGCCATCCTACCAATAGACAGCAGGATCTGTCTATTTCAGGTCCTACCTACATTCGGTTATTTTCATGTTTGTACTCAATAAATGTGAGCATGCAACGTCATGTTTGGTGGATGTTTATCTTTGCGAAATGATCTCTGTTTGTGTGGCAATCTATCCTAAACCATTGCCGGATGTGTTTGTTTGTGTTATTATGTGTGGATATTTGCTGACGCTTGTGCCATTCTCCTTGTTTAATAAACACCCCATTACTTGCGCGTCTGCACGTGAGACTCTCAATTTATGTGTGTGTGTGACCATATATAAGTGCTGATCAAAGTGTTTTAAAAATAAATTAAGCTGCCTCTGCAATCATATGTTTGTCATTATGAAAATTAAAAAATAATAATATTAATGTCTAACCCTGTGCTCATATGTGCCTGTGTGAGTTTACATGTGGGAGGACATTTTTCAGATGTTGTAGCTTTGTGCGTATGAATGTATGTCGGTCAGCATTATGCTGCATGAATAGAAATGCAGTCATGTCCATTTGTGTATGAATTTGCATCTATGCTTTTCGTAATTATGTGTGGATATCCTTGTTCACTCGTGCACGTGCTATTCTTTCTGTGTACGTGCGTTTTTGTGCGTTTTAGATGATTGTTCAAGTACTATTTGCATGTTTGGCTCTGTGTATATCAGAGTGTGTGACAGTTCATCTGTATGCACGTTTATGTGTGTGCATAAGCATCTGTCTTTAGGTGAGAGCCTGTGTATGTGTTTTTACATGTGTATTTGTGAGCATTTCTCTGTAACTGTTTCAGCTCTAATACTAGATTGTAATTTGCATTATTGTTCCACTTTTTATGAATTGTCAACATTTATATCTGACCCTGATGTTGTCAGGAACATTTCTGATCGTCGTGGAGAGATAGATGCTTTAGAACATAGAACAATACAGCGCAGAACAGGCCATTCGGCCCTCGATGTGAGCAACTCTTTTTTTACAGCGAAAGAATTTCTGTCTCTGAGACGAGACCTGAGAACAAATCCCCACTACTCCAGATATGCAGAGTTGCATTTCTGAACATGCTGATTACAAAATATCTACAAATGTTCTGTACTTGAAGCAAAATGATGTCAGATGTTCGAATAACAGAATTTATCCCATGTCCTCCAGAAACCGGAGACAAAACTATGCGCTACACACTGGGATGATGTAAATACCAGTTTTGGATTAAGGGGAGTCAATGTTAACAAACGATTAATAGGGTCAATCGAATTGGGCAGACGCAAAGGTTTTATTTTGCATGGAAACATGGAATCTTCGAACAGGATAGAAGAAGCTGACAGTTACTGTCAGAAACTGGGTTACATTACAGAGGACTTCTATCTTGAAAACTCTGCAGTGTGAGTAAGAGTACAGACCATTAATAATTCCCCTCTCCCCCTACCTGGGCTCAACAACAATAACCTTCATTTCGGGTCTCTTTGGTGTGGAAATAAAGATGCATTCTGTCAACCACTGCACTGGTACAAGATCCCTCGTTCCACAGAAACAAGTGTCATATTCAACTTACTCTGCACTGTTTGCGATTGGCATTTTCCAATCAAAACTAATTCCAAATGTCTCTTAAGATTGCGTTCCCAATTGTTGCATTGTGGCAGTTTAAAGCCGACATGAATTTTGTGAGAATGTGCAATCGGGGAATCAGGAAAACAAAGTTCAAAATCCGTGGTCTTTACTTGAGAGAAATTGGGCATTTTAAGATTTCGTTTTAATGGAATTTAAGATGGATAAGGTTCTTTGCAGAATCTGGTATTGAGTGAGCTTTAGTCTGCCTCCGATCCTAAGTTTACCTGTGCAGGGAACATTAACTGCACAAGACACGAGTCCTAGACCTGTTAATAATCCAATTTAACTTTACAGGTGGAATATAAGTAAAAGTGGGAAACACAATTAATTAAACGGTTGTATATTTAAATCACAATTTGAGGAAAAAGCTTTATTACTTTTGTTGAATTATTAAAAACAACTTTGAGTTTTTTTTATTGACATGAATTAACCGTATCCATCAGTGCAAGTGAAATGTTCACAAAACTCGGTTTACCGCTGGATTTATCGACTGTTCTGTTGATGATCTTCAATGGAATCGCTTCATGTCCCACCACACAGGAGTAAGAAGCACCGCTGGCCCACTCCTCCGCTGTAATGGATAACAGGCTGTACATGAAGAAGGAGGTATTCTCGCTCTCCGACATCACCTCAGTGTTCTTGTAGTTACTGGGATTCACCGGCTTGTCATTGTTTGTCCACTTGACGAAGATCTCTCGGGGGTAGAAGCCTCTCACTAAACAGGTGAGGGAGAGAAACCTCTGAGCAGAAACATCTTCTGTTGGTGGCAGTTGGATTGACACTGATGGCTCCAGTAGCTTTTCTCCTGCAGAATATTTGAAACAAATATAAATCAACTATAAAAATCCAGAATCAATATTGCATTTAACTACATATTAAAATATGCCAGTTCTGTTTTTTTTAAAATTTGGGCTTTATACGCTCTCATTTTCTAAACCAGCAGAATGATATCCATTCTATTCATTAAGATAAAAAGAGTTTAATTCGAAAGTCGACTCCATGTTTCTAACCCACAACTAACACATCCTGTACATTTGTCATTGCTGATGTTAAAAATACAAATCAGGTTTCTTCCCACTTTATTTGACTTATAATCATAAAAGATCAATCTTTGGTCCATTTTGTTCTCAGTCAGATGTTTAGCTATCCTGCCATCAGACACATCTTTCATGCTCCCAACGTTATTTGGAGCCAATCTAAGCATGCCATGTATGTAACTGGATCTAGATTACACGTGGAATACTTTGTTCGTTCCTCTCACCACTCACCATTTCCCTTGTGGATGGAGTCTCTCAGAGGAGTCGGGAGGTATGGATGGTTCACCACACATTCAACACTAACGTGACTCAGCCAGGTTTCGGTAGAAATGCTCAATTTGCTGATCACGCTGTCGGGATCTTCTCCAGGCTGGTTAACAATCTCTGATTTCAGAGTCTTCTTTTCTTGTATCCAGGTGACATTGACTCCAGAAGGAGGATTGGACACAACACAGGTTAATGTCACCGTCGCCTCCAGTAAGACCTGTTCTACTGGTGGTGGTAGGATTTTAACTGTGTAATCGTGGCACTCATTAACTCCTATGAAACAGAAATCAAATCAATGAAAAATGCCTCTTTAGAATCAAAACACCGAGCCTTCAGGCTACTCCCACATGAAGTGAAGAAACCACCTTTGACATGGCAGCTTCCAAATATTGCTGAAATGTTGGTTCCTGTTGTTTATATATTTTGATTTGTGAAAACATTTGTTATTATCGATAACATGCACCGTGTAATTATTCATAAAGAACACTGCCTTTGTAACAAGTGAAACCTGTGAAAAAGTAAAATCAAAGATACCACGGCGTAACACATGGAATTACCTTTCTTCTAGAGTTCTTCACTCACTTACGACCATCCATTGATACTTGTGACAAGAGTAATCTGAATATAACGACTTCATTTCTATGTTCATGAAATTTACTTGCAAATGCTGCTGGGCATTCTGAATGCCAAATTTCATCCCCAAGTTTGAGCAAATTGTAATCAATCATAATTATTGTCTTTGTTCTCATGCATTTTCAGAGGATATAAGGTGTTACAGGGTCAGTGATCAGTCACAGAAATTCTATTCAACATGTTTAACATTATTGAAAATAATTGACATTATTAGTGTGAGATCATTCTCTAAAACATACTATGAGATATTATTACTCCTGTCAAACTTGGAGTAGATCTAAAAACAAAACAGTGAATTTCTTAGTAGAACAAAGACTGAACAAATACGAGTGTCTTCAATTATTCTACCAACTTGATGGAAATTTGCGCGAGTATTATTCAGATTCCACTGCTCACTGCATGAACATTTCCATCCTCAACCTGGGCTCAATCAGCCTAACTCAATTTCATAGATCGTTCATCCCTACTGTAGCCTTACCACTAGAATGTATTCTCCTGCCACATCCACGAACTGCAGAGAGTAACTTAAAATGGCTCAATTAGGTCATGTTTATACAGATTAATCAAATGTGAGACCAACTTGGTCCGCGGCCTGGTCCCATGAATGAAGTTGAAGAGCTCAGTACAAGATAAAATCTATGACGTACAATGCCCAAGGACAACAGTTCATTCCTGAGCTGGAAATGAAGCATTGAACACATTTTGATTTATTTTGAAAGAAGGGTCGCTGCATGTTTTACCATGTCATTTTGAGACCACAAGATCGTAAGATAAACGTGCAGAATGAGGCAGTTCGGCCAATCGAGTCTGCCCTGCCATTCGATCATGGCTGGTATGTTTTTCCACCCCATTCTCCAGCCTTCTCCATGTACTAACCGATCTATCGCTACCTTAAGTACAGTCACTGACTTGCCCTCCATAACCCTCTGCAGCAATGAATTCCACACCTGCAACCCCACTGGCTGTAGAAGTTTTTCCCCATCTCAGTTCCAAATGGTGCACCCTTTGACTCTGAGGATATGCCCTCATGTCCTATTCTGGCCTACTGGCCAAAACATTTACTCCACGTTCACCCAATCTCGGCCTCTCAGCATGTTCTAAGTTTCAAAGAAATACCTCTCTGACCCTGCTCCCCGGCCCCCACAAGACACGCACCCCTCCCCCACCCCCAACCCCTTTATCCTTCAGCAAGTCACCAGGCATGGTTTCGGCACTCTGACTCTCCAAGTGTGGTCAGCCAACAAACTACTTTAAAAAAAGACTGTTAATCCAGCTCACTGTCTATATGTCTTCAATATGGAGGGAAACATGCTTTTCTGATTTGACAAAATGTTAAATTATGAGCAATGCTAATGTAACACTCAAACTGAAATACATGGCACGTTTGTGAATAGGATGCTCTACACCTTAGTGCTGTTTACTAACTTTGATAAATGTGTGCATCTGATTGACATCGGAGTTCAAAATGATTTCTAGTTCTCTCGTCTGTATGTCTTACCCTGGGGTGTGGTGATGTTTTGACTTTGAGTGTTCTCTCCATGAGTGACCTGGCAGGTATACACTGCGCTGTTGAACCATTCACTATAAGGGACTGTCAGCCGACTCATCACCGAGAAGTTCCCATTCGTCTCACACACAGGAGACGTGGAGACACCAGAATCCATGGATTGGCCATTTTTCAACCATGTCACGGAGATTTCCTTCGGATGGAAATCAATGATTGAACACACGATGGTTGCAAACTTGCTGCTTGCGATTTCTTCACTGGGACTCACGGTGAGAAGAAGAGTTGGCTCGAGAAATGGGCCTTTATGAAAAACAATGCATAAATTATCTGACAAATTTGATAACAAATACATTCAGATCTATTCTAACTAATTCTATTATGGCTAATAGATACTAACCTGAACATTACAAGTATCATAATTATGCAGAGTGCTATAGAAGATGAAATCAACACAGTACAATTAGCAGGACGATGTGATAATGACAATGTAATGATAAAAATTAGAGGTCACAGCAAGGAAGTCAAGAAGGTCAGTTAGATCAGAGGCTGAGATAGTAAGGTTGAATGGTAATCATTTCAATGAAAGGAGCATGATAAACAAGGCAGATGAGTTAACGGCATGAAGGAGGAAGTGTGCACTTGATATCATGGAGACATGTTGAGAGAGGGGCAGGAGTGGAGTTCAATATTCCTAATATAATGGCTTCAAGCGAGACAGGGAAAGATGTAGAAGGGCGGTAAAAATTGTTGATGTTCACCAGTGTGAGGGAATGTGTGGGTATAGAAAACATGGAGAAGTATGATGTTTTTTCAGGAATTAGGATAGATGATGTGATGTTCTGTCTTGCTAGAAGAAAAATAGTTATATTTCCAGGGCAGATAAAATGTATGCAAGGCAAAGGATGAAATAGTGGGTCGCTGGCAATAATGTATCATTCCTGGCCACAGGGGATATGGCAAAACTGCCAGTGTGGTATTGTTATGCTGGATGGATGAAGGGAAAAGCAATGAAACCACAGGCTGGGCTCAAGTTAGACTCAGTAGTAGGGAATATATTGTAACTATGGAGAGGGAAATTAAACTTCATCTGGAAGATGAATCAACAATTCTCAGCACGATTTTATTGACGGGAAGTAATGTCTGAGCAATTTGATGGTAGTTTTCAACGAAATAAGTCGATGTCCAGATGATAGTAAAGATCAGAGCCAGTTGTCGTCAAGTCAATTTGACGAATTGAATCCTGAGGTAGCTGAGTGGCAGAGTGCAGAGGATAATGGCCATAGGATGTTTGTGTGGCTGGAAGTATATGTCTAGTGGTGATCTGAAGGATTCAGTGTTTATTTATTGATGCCTCAATTATGTAAAAGTGATTTAGAATATACTGTAGGAGATTTAGCTGGTAGGTTCACAGCTGAAGCAAAAGTTGCCGAGTTGGCAGGGAGTGACCATGATACCTTTAGATTGCAGCAAGATACAGAAGGGTTGGCCACTTGTGCTGAAAAATGGCAAATTAAAATCATTATGGATAAGTGTAAGGTGATGCACTTGGTCAGAAGAAACGAAGAGGTATTATGTTTTCAATGGTGGAACCCTGAAAAGGATTGCATGCCCATCGATCCCTTATAGTAATGTGGCAGAGGGATAAAAAGGTGCGAAGAGTATTTGCTTTTATGAGCCAAGACATTTACATCAGGTGTTGGGAGATGATATTGGAAATTAATAAAATACTGGTTAAGCCAGACATGAAGCATCATGTGTAGTATAGGACTGCATGTTACGGAAGGAATGTGATTAGACAGAAGGCAGCATTGTGGAGATATTACAGGATGTTTCCTGGGCTGGAGGTTTTTAATTATGAAATGCAATTCACCAAACTGGGGTTTTCCTTGGAACAGAGAAGATTGAGAGAGAAGATGATTGTGATGTCTGGAATTATGGTAGACATACACAGAGTAAACAGAACAAAACCTTTCCCCTTCATGGATGGAGCAATGTCTCAAGGGAATAGGGTTAGGGTAAGGACAGGAGGATATTGGGGAAAACAAAATCACACACAGGGTGTGATTCTGTAGCTCAGTGCCAGTAAGTCATGTCGAGGCTGAGCCCCGCATAATATGTGAGAAATATTTAGATGGATATAAGAAATGCCAAGTCACACAAAGCAATGGATCAATTGTGGACATATTGAATTGGAATAGTTAGGGGGCTGTTATTGATTGGCTTGGACTGGATGGGACGAATGACCTTTCCCTGTGCTGTATATCTCTATGGCTATGTCAAATGTATTATAACTAATGCCCAAATCATGTTAACCACAGATGTGCTGTTCGCTTCAGTTCCCACAAGACTTACATGGCATTCCAGTGCTCTGCTTTGAACCTCTGTATTGAACCTCACAGGAGATTTTGCTGCAATCCGCTTCTGACTCAGGCAGGGTTAACTGGCTGCTCAGGGTGTAAGCTCCCTTCTTGTTTCTCACGGATGGATAAGTCTTCAATCCAGTCGTGATTGGGTTCCCACCTTTCTTCCAGGTCACCTTGGTAACGTCCGGGGAATAGTCCATGGCCAAACAACCAAAGATCACAGAACCGTCGGCATTGTGTTGCTGACAGGAGGAGACCAGTCCATAAAGTGTGGGGGGAGATGCAGTCTCTAGGATAGAATGAACAATTGAGCAACTTACTTTCTGTTAATTCGACCTGATTGGTTACCCAAATGTTTCCTCAGCTGTAAATGTATGCTAGTGTGTTCCTGCTAAAGTCTTCAGCAAACCTTGAGTTTATTTTTGTTTCCAATCAGTCGTTGATCTTGATCTATTGGTTCCCTCTTCAGAAACATGCCCTCGACCTTGACCATTACTATATAAAACTTAGAAATAAGAACACCCTGATCCCACGAAAAGTAACTGTTAGAAAATCTCACCAACGAACACTTTCATTGGATTGCAGGTGACGAGCAGAGTCGTTTCACAAAATGCAAACCAAGAAAACGTGGAAGTTGGAATTGGAAATAAAAACCGAAGTTGCAGGAGAAACCCAACAACTGGCAGCATCTGTGTAGCGAAACCAGAATGAACGTTTCGAGTCCAGTATCCCTTCCTCGCTTATCAATGTCAGTCAGAATCTACTCTCTGGAAAGAAGGCAGTTGCAGGGCACTGGGACTGAGAGAATGCCTGTCACAGCTGATATCATGCTAATTATCTGGAGCTCAATAATCGACTTGGCAATTATCTGAATTCTGGAGACCTCTGAAATATGGAGGACCATTAAGGTTCAGAGACTTTGGAATGTGACAGCTCGCTGAACTGAGTATTTATGTGAATATGATTCGAGAAATGAACAAGGACTCTTTTACTTCAATAACCGACAAACTTACAAGCAGTTCATCGTAAAACTCTAACCTCTCAGACTAACCACCGCTCTGACTCTCTTCTCAACCTCAATTTCCACTCACATTGACAACCCCTACACCGTTACACGCTCATTCACCCTCGGAACGCATGACCCTCATCACAAGAGACAACACACATTCAAGGCAATCCATATTCCAGACAAGAATGTAATCTCGATTCCTTTCACTCAATTCCACTCCTGCTACACTGCACCTGGTCCTTGGTGAATCTAGTCCTGACACCAGACATTTGACAACCCCTGACAGGATATCCCTCCCCCAGATATGAACTCAGACCTTCACTGATCTCTCATCTTACCCAAGTCAACCTGTGCACATTGCATCCCAGCTCTGTTCCCATCTGCACTTCGCCACACCCCGAGCTTTACATTTTGACATCATATCCACGTGTCACATCAGGACAATGACCTTCTGTCACCGAAACAGCCCAGCACTCTGCTTCAACGATCAACTAAACTTCCTGACACCCTGCCCACCTCTCAACTAACCAGCCCTGCAGCCTGCTGGCCACTCAATTAACCATCTTGGCACCAGAGAGACACCCTGAATTGCTGCTCAAACGACCTACCAAGCACAATGCGACCAAGTTATTTCCTTGTGACCATTATGATTTTCTTTGATGCCACCCTGCCAGACGAGGTGCATGCAAGCTTACCCAGCAGCCACCCAACACCTCACGGGCTATCAGCTCAAAATCTACCACATCACCAACCTCCCTCCTCACTAGATCACCAGGTTCCGACTTTCAGCCTACTCCACCATAATGTCAGAGATTCAGAGAGTCATACAACACAGAAACTGGCCGTTCGGCCCAGCTTGTCCATGACAACCATGGTTCCCAAATTAAACAAATTCCATTAGCCTGCATTTGGCCCATATCAATCGAGATCTATTCACTTCCTGTATCTGTCCAAAGGTCTTGGAAATTTTGTAACTAGATCTGCATTTGCCACTTCCTCTGGCAGTTGATTCCAATGTCCGGTACAGTTGCAACACAAACTCACAACCTTTATACTCAATACTCTGTGCAATGAGAAAACATTTTACAAACATATTCTTCAACACGCCAGCTACTTGAGACACCACTTTCAACAGTATATGTATCTGATCCCTCAGGTCCCTATGTTCGACAAAGCTACCCATTGCCATATCATTAACTCTGCACGAATCTATGTATCTGAATCCCCAGGTGCTTCTGTTCGACATCACGACCCAGTGCACTACCATTCACTTTAGGTTGTTTCCTGATTTCTGTTCCCAAAATGCAATGAGTCATATTCAGTTGAAACTGATCTCTATCTGCCCCTCCTCTGCCCATTGGCCCAGCTGATCATGATCTCGTTGTTCTTTTAGATAACTTTTATTGTCAATTATGGAACCAATTTTGCTGTTATGTGAAAACTTATCAACCATGCCCCATTTAATTTTATCACAATTTTCAACCAACGTTGTACACGGTTCAACTTTTTCTCCCCCACATATCTATTGTTTCCTTCAACGCTTGAAAATACTATCACCTTCTTGAAATCATTTGATGTTTTGACCTTAAACCCTTTCTTTGACTGAGAAACCCAAAGGTTCATTCTTTCGTTGAACAGTACACAAAAGGGTTCAATCTTATCATATGTGGATAAGACTGTTGACTGTTCATCCAAACATTACTACATTTTGACTTGCAATTCTTTCATTGCCCCTTTACTCTTTCTGGATCACAGCCATGGAATTCACTTCCTGACAGAGCTGTGAAAATGCTAATACCACACAAATGTCAGAAAGTCAAGGAGGCCAAAGTCGACTGATCTCTCAAGGAGATGCAAAATGCCAAACATTTCCACGCCTATCTACAGATGCAAATAACTAATAGAAAAAATGAAGATTATTCTGGCGCTTGCGTGTCCACACAAAGATGACGTGCTCAATAGTTTCGTTGTGTGTCGTTTGATTGTATTTCCAGTGAACCACTTCTTAATCATTTCATGGGCAAAAAGTTTTCCTCATTTTTAGCACGGCAATCATACATTATACTTCCCTGGAATAAAGAAATATAATGTTAAATTAAAGGGACCTGACGATTTGGATGATTGAGTTGGAAATTGTTAGAAATTTAAAACTTATTTCCACGAGCAATTAATTAAATCCTTATTGTGTCACATTACATATTACACAAATGCCTTTCAGAAATGGTGTCTCCCTCTGTCACGTGCAGTTGAATCATTAAATCTGGGATAGTTATTGCTTGTTAATCAGATGTGTTAAAGAGTTTTAGTGAAAGGTTAGCTCGCAAATGTACCATGTTTTAAGGAAGTGGTGGAACAGCTCAAGGGGCTGAGTGTTTTACGCCTGATCATACATTCCTATCATTGTGTCATTAATTCAGATAGCACAGGTGCTGAACACTATTTACTAAAATATTTCAACGAATTATTTGTTGAAAATATTCTTTAAATATTCCTGTTGATTATTTGGAACAGGAGCATCGACATTCTCTATTTGAGTGGTCAGAATAACTCCCGCCTACGTACACTCCAAAGATGCGAAGGGAGGTGAATTGGCCATGCTGAATTGCACGTGGTGTTCAGGAATATGTAATTTAGATGTGTTCATTAGCGTTAAATGTATGGTCTACAGGGCAAGGGAATGGGTCTGGGTGTGTTTCTCTTCAAAGGGTAGGTATGGACTTGTTGGGGCAAATGGCCTGTTTCCACACTGTAGAGATTCTATAATTCTATACAGCAGCCATTGCCCTCTGGAACAGGTTGTTACTTCATCATACAGCTTCTTCTGAAATTATGGCTCTACGCCAGATCACTCACTTTCAACGATGACTAGGTACTAAATATTCCTGAAAATTCACAATTTGGTAAAATATATTTTCTCTCTGAACAGCTAGTTTCATATAAAGGAATTCTTTTTTAAAAGAAACAACAAACTTTGAATGCGATAAATCCGAAATTAAAACAGAATTCTCTGAAGAAAAGCGGCAGGTCTGGCAGTTCCTGTGCAGAAAAAGGAAGCTTATCATTTCAAGTGCAGTGATCCTTCTGCAGCAAATTGTTTTCATATTTTCTTGAACGAGAACTCAGACCTATTGAGTTAGACGGTGATTAAGTTTTCCTGACTTCTGTTGGAAAAGCATTATAAGAAGATGTACTGGATGATCTGAGATATCAGTTGAAAACTAGTTGAAAAGCTACCACCAAAGTGTTGGATTCAACCAAAATCCCACCAGACTGAACAGTCAAATTCACTCACAGTAATGGTTTGATACAAACGAAAACTGCTCCGACTTAATGTCATCAAATATGCTTTGGGAATAATTAATTGTTGGTTAGTTATAAATGGTATTGATAGAACAGCCAGTCAAAATTCCAGATTTCTTTGAGGAGTTACACTATTAACCCAGCTCACAATTCCCAAAAGCCTGTGACAAATATTGATTTGAAAAAGGCTCCAAACCGCCAACCTTCTGTCGAATACCTGAGGCCCAAGTCTGGACAGCGATTAAATCGATTTCACAGGCCTCTGTGAGTGGCATTCCAACAGTACTCAAAGAACTCAATGGTTTTTCCCCCGAATTAACCAGATGAGACATGGTATTACATTAGTCTCTAACAGGTTGTAAATGTACACAAACCACCTGTCTCACAGTCAGAGACACTACCACTATGTTATAATAGATCTGAACAGAATCTCCGACAACACAGACCACCGGTTTGAGAGTGCACAAATTTGTTAATAATTAACCAAGGATTTCAGCAACTAGGGATTGTTACAAAATGCTTACATGATGAAAGTAGCATTTCAACAATTATCCAAGAATGCTTTGATAGCAATTCCGAATTGTTCGAGCTCTATGGGAACTGTAGAGGAATAAAACTAGGATTTGCCTTGCCATAAATTTAAATTTAACTGGCTTTCAACTGAGAACGCCCTTCCTCTTAACCCTTTGTATGTTGCTGCACCAGATGGTCTGCTTAGGTTGAAATGGATTAGAATCTTTGGAAGTGTAACATCACCTTTGCCAGTAACATTACATGCAGACAATGAGTTCTGAATAATTTGATTCCACATTGTGCCACTGAATGTGTCATTGACAAGAGAGGCACAAAGAAAATATGCAGCATATTTCCCTCTGTCTCACTGAATGATATATCCTTCATTGCTAACAATTGACTTCAGGGGTCTACAATTTGACTTTTGTTACTGAAGTGTTTATTCGGATTGTAACAATTCAGTCAGGTCTCTCAATTTTGTGGTGCCTAATTTCTGGCAGACAAAAGTGATTTTGAAGCGCCACATGAAATTGAACTGTCTAAGATTCAGGTGTCCGAACTGGTCGATTTACAACTGGTCAGGAACAGCTGACAACTCGGTCGAGATAACACGGGAACACACTGTACAACAGTCTTGATCTGAGCAGATATATCAATTCGTCACATCAAATGTATTCACTGCAATTTAACTTTCATAATAGGGACGAGCCAGAGAGAAAGCATCAATGCTTCTCAGAACGTTTTCACAATGAAGTTAGATTACCTACTGATTTAATCAACTTAATCATGATTGTAAATAAGAAAAATATTGAGGTGTACCATTTCACCAACTGAAGCACAGTTCCAGCGAAAATAGAATATTCTCTAAATTATTTCTTAAAAGATTTCTTGAACTTTGGAAATTTTGCATGTACTGCTCAAAATCAATACTGCATTCCATTGTGTAAATTCATGTCTGTTGGATCCATTAGGGCAAGTATTTACTCTCAGGTGTGCTTGGCAATGGCAAGTTATTTTCCTTCATCGCTCTTTCTAAAGAACGATTTTTAAAAAAGAAAATGTATGAATTGAAAACAGTTTCTGTCTGCATTAACTAATGTCGAAATAAATGATCACCAACACTTAACTAATGTGAACAATCTCATTCAGATTGCTACATTCCAAACATCGCGCCAGTATATTAATTGAAATGAATATTCCTCTATTCTCAATGTCTAAATAAACAATGTGCTCTACTACCCTCCAGTTTCTGTCTTCTCTAAATTTGTTAATTCTGCAACTTTTGGAATGCATGGACAGGAAAACTATGGGGGTGGCACTGTGGCTCAGTGGTTCGCACTGTTGCCTCTCAGTGCCAGGGGATCCGGGTTCAACTCCCGCCTCGGGTATCTGTCTGCATGGAGTTTGCACATTCTGTCTGGATGGCATTCCTGTGGATGCTTCCGTTTCCTTCCACATTCCAAAGATGTGCAGGTCAGGCGATATGGATAAGCTGAATTGCCCATAGTGTTCGGGGTAAACGTCGGGGAACGTGTCTGGGTGGTTGCTCAGCGTGGGTTTGGACTTGTTGGGCCGAAGGGAATCTTTAAAATCTCCGATTTTGCATCATTTATTCCCATGGTGAGTTGATGATGGATTATTTTAATTGATTCGAAATCTAGACTTGGTGACACAATCGACTATAGCATCTGTTTCCTAATGAATGACTCTTCAGTTCCTGTGTGTTGTAAAATGTATCTATTTACTTAAAACACACGGATTGGGAACATCTAAAGCATGGCATGGATTTAATCACTCAGTTAATGTTACATTTTTTAATCCAGTAAATCAAATTTAATCAGATGTACAAGAATTAATCATTTCAAGTTAAACTGAAAAGCTGATCAATTCAGTGAAACCAATTTGTTCAGCATCGAAATATTTGGAGCAGAATTTCTTAATCGTCTTTTCCAATGATCTCTTCCAGCCAGGAAACTTGTGTGTCGGGTAGAGCGGAATTGAAAAGTAATTCTTGATTAATGATATCACAGTAATGGCATTTTTGCTCAATGACAAGAAAAATTAGAACATTATACTTTTAAAATTATATTTATATTTCTTGTGACTTGTAAACTGTTTCAAGACAAACTTTGTGATTTCAGTAGTAAATTAAGTTCTGAGTTTCGAATTTAAGGTTTGGATTAGACCAGTCCTCAATTGTTACTTTCAAATAAAACTCGCACCCTAACGTGTCTGGTTTCCCTTCATTTCCAAATCCTTTGCGATTTGCCTTTCACTAAAATATTAGGTTTAATGAAAGTTCAACTCCAATGCTGATTGCATTGAATGAGGAAACTGGAGCAGTTCACTATCAACAACCATGTAAACATTTCTAAAGCAATGTAGAAATCAAAGACAGCTTCAACAATATATTAGCTTAATTTTACCGCAGCACATTCGCTCACCAACTGAACAACGATGACCAAATCACAACACTGAGGATCAACGATGTGTTTGCAGCAAAACTGTCTCTTTGCAAACATTTTCAAAAGAACCAAGAACATAATGTAACCTCACAACAAATATCCCAAATTGGAAACCATCAAAACTGCTCACCATCACACAAGCGAATAATTAAATCAAATAGAAATAAAAAGTCAGAACAGCTGCCATGGTTCTGAGATAACTTATTGAACAACGCTTAAAGCTTTAACACTTTCGGCAACAACTCAATTTATTACCAACCCATTTAGTATTTCTGATCATGTCAATCTTGTGCAGTGCACAGCAGAGCAGCTTAAGGCATCTATTGATTAATCGCCTTAAGGTCAAAATAAAATGAGTTCAATGGACAAAACATTAGAATTGAATGGTATGATAAGTTCGTCTCAATTATGAAATCTGATGAATTAGGTAGCTTAAGATTTTAGTCCCAAATTTTATTTTGAATGAGGCTGCTCAAAACAGACTTTAACTCGTTTAAAATGAGAACTGAGATTGTGTATCTCAAAAAAAGCTCTAAAAAGATGTCGCGTTTTTTTCGTTTCTCACACTTCCGTGTTTCTGCATTAAGTTGGTCTTCAGACAGTTACAAACGGACATAGTGCTTTCAGTCAATCAGAAAAAATATTGCCCCGCGTTTAACAAACGCTGAAAGGATTCAGTACAAAGAACTTCACAGATATTCGTAACTGAGAGTCATCCAGAGAGACACTCCCCTTTGCCGAAATAAAACACCGATTACTGAAAGCATGAAAACTCAGTTCAATTCCACAAGATGAATCAACTCAATTCAACACAATCAAATAAAGCAAAGCCAGAACCCAATCAACTTTTCAACAAAATCAAATAAAACACAAACAGCATCCAATCAAAAGAATGAAATGTAATGCCGCAAGAAGATTCCATGGCAATATCCAACGTGCTTGTCATCAACAAAATTAACAACTCAAATGACAAAATGCAATCATGGTAAGAGCATTATGCACCCGGGGAATATATTCAATAAATTAACATATTTTCATCCTGTTTAGTGATATTTAGTGATATTTCCAATATCTTTAAGTTCTTATCATTTGTTGTCGATAATAAAACTCACAGATAGTGGGTGTGACTAAACTTTGCATGTACCTGACTGATTGAGAGAGTTTAGGTATTTCATGGAAGTCAGCCACACAGAATGCCCATCTGATTTTTAAAAAGATATACACTGAGCATCTGAATCCGCCACAACGACTTCAGTCATTTTCTGAGACTTAATGTTAGTCTCTAATCAGTTTTAACAATAATCAAACGGAACCAAATCAAGCTCAGCACAGGATCTAAGTTTCATTTAATTCAGGAATTATTCACATGAATAGAACGTTAGTAAAAAATAAAGTCACGAAGAAAGTTCAAGGTTCTTACCTGAAGTCACCGTCACCATGGTCCCTTGGCCCCAGTAATCAAATCACAGCGTTACATTCTCTGGACTGGGTCACACAATAACTGACTCTGCATAAAAACAAACAAAATCCTGCATTATTCTAAATATTCAGAACCATTGTCAAAATGAAGTCGCGATAAATCTTCATCACATTATAATTGTACAGTGGATACTGATCATTCTTACTAAATTATTATAATGTTTTATATTTCACAGAGTAACACATGAGCTGATTCTCAAAATCACCAACTGCTACAATAATAATCACCGATTTTGCGAATTAAATTTACAATTTTAACAGCGATAATTGCACAATACCCCACAGAACTAATACTGAAATGCGAGTTTAGGTAGTCTGTACAGGTAAACATTGACTCGTTTCAAACAATGGGGTCTGGAACGGGTTTTTGTACTGATCATAATTGCAGTGTCACCCCAGTATGTCACTGTGAGACACATTGTGTCAAATAATACGGCGGGCTGCAAGCTGTAAAATGCAGATATTTAATTTCATTAATTCCTGGAAAGAGGTGATTCAGGCTCCTCTAAAAATTATTTAGTGGAATATTTCAGCTTTTCCTATTCACTGTATTTTAAAAGCTCGGAATACTTTTGCAAGTTTGGCGTGCATAAATGTAGCCATAAACATGAGGAAAGTAGAATAATTTTATACATTTGTCCAAACTAGTCACTCCTGGATGGGATTTAAATTAAGTCTCACATTATTTTCCTTGTCCTTCAATGGTAATAATCGCCAGCTTGAGACAAACCCTTGTCAGTGGTTTTTGTATGAGGATGTCACTGTGCACATCACTGTGACCCACTGTAGTATCACAGTGATTTAGACCCGTACATTTTCTGTAATACACTCTGGGTCTGAATTCTCAGGTGAAATGGACATTTAGTGCTGATAGTCTATAGAATTAACGGCATGGTTTGCAGACCACGCTTAGTAGACATTTCCCGAACTGTCAGATATATGAAAGCTAACATTATGTCCAAGCCTTTAATTGGTGGAAGTATCAGCAGTACATACGACATGCCAAAAACATTGTCCTGTGATATCACACAGTTTGTTAGTTTCAATGGTATGTTTCCTCTTTGATAGGTTTGTCAAAGGCAGCCGGAGGTGTGTTTCAGATCGCAGTTGGTTGAAGTGAATTTAAAACGGGTACTGACCGTCAGTGAACGATGAAATTGGCAAAATGTCCCCTTGAGCTGTTTTTTGAATGGGTCCATCCCTGGTTCCTCTCGCTGTGGTATCTTGCACAGTAATAGATGGCGGTGTCTTCGATTTTCAGGTTCTCCATGTCCAACGCGAAAATGTTGTTTGAAGTGTCTTTGGATGCAGTAAATCGATTCTTAATCGCTGGTGCATAGTTACTGCTGGATGAACTTTTGTAATTAAGCAGCCACTCCAGCCCCTGTCCGGGAACCTGTCGGACCCAGTGCATCCAGTAACTGGAAAGATCGAAGCCGCTGGTTTTACAGGTCAGTTTCAGGGTGGCTCCGGGATGGCCACTCTCTGACTCTGGTTGAGTTAAAACAATCTCCGACTGGACACCTTTAAAAATGAAAACAAAAAGAACCCATGAGTATTAATGCTGATACAAAGAAGCCTGAGTCTATTACCTTCCTGAGGGAGACAAACATTGAGACAGTAACAAAGAGAGACATGAACAAAAAAACACTCACATGATAAAAATGTCAGTAACAAACTGAGAAAAATTGTTGACTTGATCATTCTGATAACTTGTGGAAAACGGTTCTGTCAAGAGCTTTCTGAATAAACCAGATCCAGGAGTGTTGAACTAAAGCACAGTGACCCGGATTTATATGATCATCAGAAGGGGCAGGTTTACAGGTTCCGCCTGTTGGTTTCCTGCTGGAGGCTGAGACAGGATCCTCGTATCACCTTGCACAGCCCTAACAGATGGGTTCATATTTACACGAGAGTATTTTAAACATGGAAATATACACAGCTTGGGATATTGTTTTGCTGATTAGCCATCTAGGCAGTGTTTTTTGAATGAGGAAAGTGAAATTTAACAGCTTGAAGTATTTTTCAGATATTTTGTTTAAACCAACAAAACAATTTCAATTGGAAGTTGGCTCTCTGTATTTTAACATGCATTCACGAGTAAATAAAACTAAAAGTAAAGTTCGAAGATATTATCAGCCAAATAATTAACTGGCAATACTTTTTTCTGGACACTCCAAGTCTCCGCCAAACTACAAAATAACTTGTAAATCATACCAGATGTTTCTAAATTCACTTTGTGCAACTGAATACAGAGCGTGTTCAAAGTCATTATGTGTAGAATATTCAATTGGAAATTAACTCCCTTTGATTCTACACACAACCACAAGCAGAAAAAGCTAAAACAAAGTTTAATGCCATTGTCAGACAATACAATTACTGACTTTATTTCTGCAACCACTCCAAGTTTCTCTCAAATTGCAAAATATGATATGATTTCTAATTGGCGCTTCTAAATTCAATTTAGGCAAGTTAATATCGAGCATGTCTAAAATGAATATGTTAAGAATGTGTGTGTATGTCACTAAACTGTTTGGACGCGGAGATTAGAAGAACCTCACCATATTACAGAATCTCTCTCCTTGTACCTTTTTTCAATATGCACCGACCACTAGATAGATATTTGAAAATGTATTGTAAAGGAAAGCTGTGTGCCTGAGAAATAAAAAGTGGATTGACAGTGATACCTAACACTCAGGTAAACCTTTGAAAGAGAATCTAATAAAGTGGAGCAGGCTGGTGGGAAGTTAGAAAATAATTCTCAACATCGAAACCATTGCAGGTAACTGTTTGGGTACATCAGGAGTGTCTGGCAAGTTACAGAGTATTACATCAATAATTGCCACGGATGTCGGTCATAAACAGCACATTTCTCCGCGCATTGGTAACTGTGACACGGGACTGTCAACGAGTAGAAATCAGCTAAACCTATGCATTACACTGCACCGGTGCTCCCTAAGTATAAATGGCCCACTCGGTTTTAATGAGATGCATTAATCAGAGAATGGTGCAACAGGTTATGGGAGTTCAAGCCAATTCAAGTCTATCAACTTACTCTGGGAAAATGACAAATGTTAGTGCAATGTGGGAGTTTGGGAGCATTAACGCTATATTCAAGAGCTTTAAAAATCCTCAATACAAACGGTTTACTAACTAGGCTGATCTTCAGCCGGAGTTAATAGAAATGTCTGTCATGCAGTCAATTTCCTGTTTTCTGATTGTCACACAGTGAATGCTGCGTTGAGTGGCCATCCTTGTTAAAGAAGAAATGGCAAGTTGAGTGTGTCCATTTTGGGAAAACGGGAAAATACATTTTTTTTGAATAGATTTTGTTTTATTTGATTCATACTGCCTTTAATCTGCCAGATACAGTCGTTGGCAGCAATTGAGCCGACTGCAGAAATAGTTCTCGAGTTTCCAATTACATTTACCGGAAGCATCTGGAGTCTCTGCAGTTGATCAAAGATATTTTGTCTCACTGTTGACCACGTGCCAGAAAGCCAACGTCAAACCATAACCACTGCCTCGGCATAAATAAATCTACTCAGCAGCAATGCTACAGAAAATATTAATTTTCAGCTGTGCAACTTGGAGAACTGGTCCCTTCTCTCATTAAAACAAATATTCACTGAGTCTTAGTCACAACGGAAAAATCAACATTTCACGAGAGGATCACTACAGCACTCTATGAAATTAAGAAAAAACAGATAGATAGTTATTCATGGAGTCATGGAGAGAAATCACTTAGAAACAGACCATGAGCAACCATAATCCCAAACTAACCTAATCCCACCTGTATTGGCCCATATCCTCCCAAACAGCAAATATTCATGGACCTAACTAAAAGTCTTTTAAAAGTTATAACTGTATTCATATCTAAGTCTTCCTCTGGAAGATAATTCCTCGCATGAACTATTCTCTGTGTAAAAGTTGCCGCTGATATCATTTTAAATCTTTTCTCCTCTCACCTTGAAAAAAAGTTCTCTACTCTTGAAATCCCCCACCCTAGGGAAAAGACATTTGCCATTTTCCTTACCACTCATGACTTTTACAAACTTGTACAAGGTCACCTCTCGAAGTCTTACACTCCAGTGAAAGAAGTTTCAACCATCTGGATTTCAAACGGTGGATCTGTGCTTCACATTCTCCCATGTGTTTAAATTAGAGATCCTCCTGCCTCCCCAGGTCCACATATTACATTCCTTCTCAATATTTCAAAGAATTGAAAGGGACATGTCCTTCCTGTATTGTTCAATTTTATTTTGCTCCAAACATCATCACAAAATCAGTTGTTCATGTCATTGCTGATTCATGGGAGATCTCTGTGCGCACAATGTCTTCTGAAATAACTACATTACCATCCTGAATGTACTTCAGAAGTGCACCTCTTGCTCACAAACGCAATTATACACCAGGCAACAGTGAATACCCGCTCTGCACGCCGCCACACCTTCTCCTTTGCACTTTGTGAAAACCGTATTTTCAATATTAGGTAAAATAAATATATTTTGTTTTGACTTTCTTAATTTATGTTGCTGATCTTGGCTGAAAAGGGATATTGTTGTCAGCATTAACGTGTGCATTATTTTTTATGTTTACTTAAATTTAATAAGTCAGTAAAGAACAGTTAAAATAACTCGAGAAACGACGATTAGAACGGGTCATTAAGATTCTCAGGGCTGCACCAACTGTTTGATAATGATGTAGTTCTGCCTACAGTTTTCCCATAAGCCAGCATTTAATAGAATTGGATATCATGTCTGAGTGGACAATGGATTTGACCTTACACAATGATCCGGATTGTAATGGCTCCGCATCACCTTTTGCACTATTTCCATCATATTTTGACGTGAATACAAGTAATTTCCCCAGCTGCTGGTGAAGTGATAGTTTACACAATATCAGTTAACGTTAATGCAACTAAACATAAGATCAATGACAATTGAAAAACAAAAAATACGACATCCATGCAGACATACTCGTGGGCACACACACACATCTGATCACTTCATTAATGTCAGAATGGAAGTATTTTCGAATGAGTCTCGGAGGATGCTTCTAAGACTGGAAAGAAAGCAGTCATAACGAAATTCGAGGTGGCCTGGAGCTGTTCATTTGGAGCAGAGGAGGTTGAGGGATATTTTTCTAAAGAAACACTCAAATGTTATGCAAGGATAAAATAGATGGGAAAATATCTTAGCTTGGGGGAGGGGGAGGGAGACGGTGGCGAGTTGGATAACTAAGGTGCTTAGACATAAGTGATAGACAGCAAACTCACGGGGAAGATTCGGGAAACTCACAACCTGAAAGGGTAGGAGATGCAGGAACACTCAAATAATTAAAAATAAGCTTGGCTATATGCTTCATGTGCTATAACCTGAAGAGTTACGGATAATATGCTATGAAGTGGGTGTAGTTTGGGAGGTTCTGTTTTTACGTGGCACAGTCCTGATGGGAGAAGTGATCCCTCTCTGTCATTAAACATTTCTATTACTCTAAATCAACCCTTCCTACTTTGTTTAATTCGAAGGCTGTAATTCATATGATTTATACGGGAAATGTTTCAAACTTTCATTTCAATGATATCACAAATCAATAAACTCCACCTGACACTATGTCGAGTGATGTGGAAATTAATGGTCCAGTTAATGATCCCAAATGATGCCTGGCATAACACCCCTTTATTCAAATAATGATTTGGAGATGCAGGTGTTGAACTGGGGTGTAGAAAGTGAAAAATTACACCACACCAGGTTATAGTTCAACAGGTTTATTTGGAAGCACTATCTTTTGGAGCGCTGCTACTTCATCAGGTGGTTGTGGATTACAAGATTATAAGACACAGAATTTACAGCAAAAGTTTACAATGTGAATGTAACTTTAAGAATGTTCTGCGATTTACATATGAAAGAACTGAAACCAGCATGTTCATTCCAAAAGATAAGAAACTTAATACTATCCAGTTCAATATTTAATTTAAGTTTCTCGCCTTTTAGAATGAACATGTTGGTTTCAGTTCGTTCATGTGTAAATCGTAGAACATTCTTAAAGTTACATTCTCAAGTGAACTTTAACAATTAGTGTCATGTCGGCCCAGATAATGCATTTAAGTTGTGAGATGTCCTCTGTGAGACTGTCTGTGACACAATGTTCAGACTGATTCTGATCTCGAAAAAGGATTTACAGAATCTAACTTGGATTCGTGCAGTTTTTGAGAAAAATAAAATGTAATTCTGCAAGTACAAATTCACCCGACAAATTTCTTTGTGTGTGTGGGGGGGAGGGGTGGGGAGGTTATGATCGTTCGTGTGAGCGTGTGTGTATGTGTGTGATTGTGAGTGTAAAGGGGTACAACTCTGTGAGAGGCTGCACGTCTGACCATGTGAGTGTGTGAGTGTATGAGAGAGAGATCTTGTGCATGAGAGGACCCACATGAGTGTATTTGTAGGATTGTGTGTGTGTGTGTATGTAGGAGCGTGTGTCTAGGAATGTGTGTTGCTGTGTCTGTGTGTGTGCATGCATCTGTATGTGTGCGCATGTCTTTATCTGGGTGTACGTCTGTTTGTGTGTGTGTGTGTGTGTGTGTGTGTGTGAATGGGGGAGGTTATGAGCGGTTGTGTGTGTGTGTGTGTGTGTGTGTGTGTAGTGGGGTCACATGTAGTGTGGTATGAACCCAAAGTCCCGTTTGAGGTCATCCCCACAGGTACCGAACTTGGCTATCAGCCTCTGCTTGGCCACTTTGCTTTGGTGCCCACCCCGGAGTTCACCAAGGAGAACGATCACATGAAGATCCAAGGTCGAATGTCCTGTACCACTGAAGGGTTCACCGTCTGGAAGGGAACACTCCTGTCTGTTAATTGTTGTGTGGTGTCCATTCATATGTTGCAGTAGCTTCTGCTCATTCCCGCCAAAATACTATGCCGCAAAGCATCCTTGCCCACAGTGTATGAGATAGACAACGTTGGATGAGTCACATGCATGCCTGCCATGTACACACACAAAGAGAGAAAACCAGATATACACCCAGACACAGACACACACACACAGGCACACACACACACACACTCCTACACACACACTCCTACAGATCATTAAACATTCCTGCAGATGCACAATTTGAGGAAAGACATTCTGACTATTGTGGGAGTGCAGCATAGGTTCATGAGGTCAATTCCCAGCTTGGCGAGACTATCTTACGTTGAAAGATTGGAGCGGACTGGGCTTTTATACGCTTGAGTTTAGTAGGCTGAGAGGGGATCTGATTGAGACGTATAAGATTATTAAATAATTGGACATTCTGGAGGCAGGAAGCATGTTTCCGCTAATGGGTGAGTTACGAACCAGAGGACACAGTTTAAAAATAAGGGGTAGGCCACTTAGAACAGAGTTGAGGAGAAACTTCTTCACACAGAGAGTGGTGGGTGTGTGGAATGCACTGCCCCAGAAGGCGGTGGAGGCCAAGTCTCTGGATACTTTCAAGAAAGAGTTGGATAGAGCTCTTAAGGATAGTGGAATCAAGGGTTAAGGGGATAAGGCAAGAACAGGATACTGATTAAGGATGATCAGCCATGATCATAATGAATGGTGGTGTTGGCTCTAAGGGCAGAATGGCCTACTCCTGCGTTTATTGTCTATTGCCTATTGCCTATTACTCACACGGGCTCTCTCATAACACAAGCTCTCTCTCATACGGTCACACGTACACTCCCACATCCGCATGCATCCACTCACAGACTTACACCCCTTTCCGCTCACACTCATACTCACACACATATGCCCACTCTCTCACACTCTCCACCCCTCCGTGACACAAACACACACAAACACAAATAAGTTTGTGAGTTGAATTTGTACTTGCAGAATTAGATTTTATTTTGCTCAAAAATTGCCTGAATGCATGTAAGATTCTGTAAATCAGTTATTTTTTAGGATGAGAATCAGTTTTTATTTAAGATTAGAATCACTCTCATGTACAATCTCGCACAGGGCACCTCACACCTTAACTGCATTATCTGGGCCGATATGATACCAATTGTTAAAGTTCACTTGAGGATGCGATTTACATATGAAAGAATTGAAACCAATATGATCATTCTAAAACATGAGAGACTTAGCAAACAATCCAGGTATTTTTCATTACATATTTTCAATTATATCACACTATCAAATTTTTATGTAAATTCTGTGTCTTGCGATCTTCTACTCCACAACCATCTGATAAAGGAGCTGCTCTCCGAAAACTCGTGCTTCCAAATAAGACTTGTTGGACTATAACCTGGAGCTGTGTGATTTTTAAGTTTATTCAACTAAGGTCAATAAATGTAATTAACAAAGTGAAAAGCACACTCCATACATTAAGGCAGATCAGACAGTTTCATGTCTCAGTGGCCACAACTTAAAATTCAGAACAATGTAGTGATGAAAGATGAGACCTCATAACATTGGAAATTTTTTTTTGATAAAATAATCCATCGCAGACATGCTGAGATTAATTCCTGCGAACCAAGTTGTTTAATTTCTTGCAGGGTAACACAGGAGATGTTACTTTAATCCGATTGATGTGAACCATTTACACGTCAAAAGTTATTTGAACACGTTCTTCACAACTGACGTGCCAGCAAAGTTTAGAAATTATGGGTCAAAATGGACAGTTGGCTTTTTTCGACTCAAGAAAGATCCATAGTGATAGGTTGCAGGTGGAGATTAGATTAGATTAGATTAGATTACTTACAGCGTGGAACCAGGCCCTGCGGCCCAACAAGTCCACACCGACCCGCCGAAGCGCACCCACCCACACCCATTCCCCTCCATTTACCCTTCACCTAACACTGTGGGCAATTTAGCATGGCCAATGGGGGAAGTGTTTGGACCTGTGACTGCTTTCATTTTTAGTTTTGACTAAACTCTTGGCAAACAATGGACAGCTTCTCAAGTTGCTAAAACATGAACCTACCAACCATTGGGATCCAGGAAGATGGTCATACAAAATTGAGTAAGGACCGAGCGAGGTTTGCAGATGGGACGATGAGATGACAATAACATTTAGCACAGGGATTTTTGACATAATTAATTTCGCTCGGAAGGACACAGAAACACAAATTCATGTCTCTGTTTGCATTTCCATACACTATAAATTACTTTTCTATTATATTCTAAAATACTGGTGTCTTTGTCTGTTTGTAGTTGATACACCATGTCTTCTCCTGAGCTAAGATAGTTCCTTTATTTAATGAATACAGAACTCTATCTAAAATACACCATACTTTCTCTCAGTAGTAACCCAACTCGATCTGGTGTCAGCTTATATCACAGGATGTGCTTTTTCAGCAATTCAATCTCTCCTTGACTTGGAGATGCTGGTGTTGGACTGTGATTTACAAAGTTAAAAATCACACAACACCAGGTTTTTGTCCAATAGGTTCATTTGGAAGCACTAGCTTTCGGAGAGCTGCTCCTTCATCGGGTGGTTTTAGAGTATAAGACCATAAGACACAGAATTTATCGCAAAGGTTTACAGTGTGACCTAACTGAAATTGTATATTGAAAAAGACCTGGATTGGTTGTTAAGTCTCTCATATTTAAAATAAACATGGTGGTGCCAGTTTCTTCTCGGGTGGCAAAGTGGTTGGCACTGCTGCCTCACAGCACCAGAGACTCGAGTGCAACTCCTGCCTCTTGTGGCTGGGACTGCTGTTCACTACAGTCGTCGAGTCGTTGAGTTGTGCAGCTCTTAAACAGACCTTTCGGTTCAACTCATCCATGCTGAACAGATATCTTAGCCCCATACGCCAGCGCTTAGCCTATATCCCTCTAAAACCTTAATACTTGCGTAACCATCCAGATTCCTTTTAAATGTTGCAATTGCACCAGCTTCCACCACGTCCTCTAGCAGCTCAAACCATGCACGTACCACCCTCTGCGTGAAAACTTGTTTCCTTTGGACCCTTCTATATCTTACCACTCTCACCCTAAATCTATGCCCAGTAGTCTGGGACTCCCGATCCCCAGGGAAAATACCTTGTGTGTTTATCATATCCATGCTCCTCATTATTTTATGAACTTCTATAAGACCGCCCCTAAGCTTCTAAATCTCCAGGGAAAACAGCCCCAGCCTATTCATCCCCACACCCCAAATCCCCTTCCCCACTTCACGGAGTCTGCATGTCTCCTCATCCCCACACCCAAGGCTCTGCGTGTCTCCCTCCCCACCACACCACAGTCCCACTCCCACAGTCTGAGTGTCTCCCTCCCCCCACGTCCCCATGCCCTGTCCCCAGAGTTCGAGTTTCTCCCACACCGCACACCCCATCCCCACTCCCTAGAGTCTGTGCCTCACCCTCCCCACACCCCCTTTCCAACTCCCAGAGTCTGTGTGCCTTCCTCCATCCACGCCCCCATTCCCTGTCCCAAGAGTTTGAGTTTCTCCAAACCCCACACCCCCAACCTACTCCCATAGTCTGCGTGTCTCCTTCCCCCTCACGCCCACTCCCCGACTCCCCAGAGTCGAAGTGTGTCTCTCACCCCACAACCCAAACTACACTCCCCGAATGTGTATGGCTCCCTTTCCCCAACTCACACCAATCCCCATTACCAGAATCTGTATGGCTTCCCCCACACCACAGTCGCACTCTCAAAGACTGAGGGCCTCCCTCTCGACACACCCCCATTTCCAGTTCCCAGAGTTCGAGTTTCTCCAACACCACACACTTCATTCCCACTCCCAGAGTCTGTGTGTCTCACTTCATCCCCACAACCCGATCCCCAATCTGCGAGTCCATGCATCTCCCTCCCCAACACCTCCATCCCCACTCCCAGAGTCTGTGTGTCTCCTTCCTCCCACAGACCCATTATCACTGCCAGAGTCTGTGCATCTCCCTCCCACCACACCTCTATCCCCACTCCCAGAATCTGTGTTTCTCCCTCCCCAACACCTCCATCCTCACTCCCTGAGTCTATGCATCTCCCTCCCCCCACACCTCTGTCCCCACTCCCAGTGTCTGTTGTCAAAATCCCCCGACGTCTCCATCCCCACTCATAGAGTCTGTGTGTCTCTCGCCCCAATCTTTAATCCCAGAGTCCGTGTGACTCCCTCCCCCACACCCCACTGCCCACTCCAGCGTCTGTGCGTCTGTTCACCCATACATACCCCCACTTCCACAGACTGTGTATCTCCGACCCGCAACATCTCCACCCCTTCGCAGAGTCTATGTGTCTCCCTCTCCCTCACACACCCCTCCCCACTCCCAAGGTCTGTGGGTCTCCATCCCTCCATACCCCCATCGCCACTCCGAAAGTCTGTGTGCCTCCCTGGCCCCACTGCCCCATCCCCACTCCCCGGGTTTCTCTGTCTCCCTCCACCCCACCATACCCCCATCCTCACTCCCAGAGTCTGTGTGCTCCCCTTTACCCCACAACCCCATCCCCACTCGGCAGTGTTTATAACCCTCCCCACACACCCCAATCCTGTCTCCCAAAGAATGTGTCTCCCTCTCCCCCCACACTGCCATTTGCATTCCCAGAGTCTGTGCGTCTCCCTGGGCCCCCACATCTACATCCCCACTCCCGGAGTCTGTGTGCCTCCCTGGTCCACACATCTAGATCCCCAATCCTGGAGTCTGTGCATCTCCCTGCCCCCTACATCTCCATCCACACTCCCACAGTCTGTGTGTCTCCCTGGCCCCACATCTCCATCCCCACTCCCACAGTCTGTGTGTCTCCCTGCCCCCTACATCTCCATCCACACTCCCACAGTCTGTGTGTCTCACTGGCCCCCATATCTCCATCCCCACTCCCACAGTCTGTGTGTCTCCCTGGCCCCCACAACTCCATCACAACTCCCGGTGTCTGTGTGTCTCCCTGGCCCCCACATCTCCATCCCCATTCCCAGAGTCTGTGTGCCTTTACCCCACAACCCCATCCACACTCGGCAGCGTGTGTTTATCACCCTCCCCACACACCCCAATCCTGACTCCCAAAGACTGTGTATCCTGCTACCCCACACTGCCATCCCTACTCCTGGAGTCTGTGTGTCTCCCTGGTCCCCGCATCTCCATCCCCACTCCTGGAGTCTGTGTGGCTCCCTGACACCCACATCTACGTCCCCACTCCTGGAGTCTGTGTGTCTCCCTGGACCCCACATCTCCATCCCCACTCCCAGAGTCTGTGTGGCTCCCTGACCCCCACATCTACGTCCCCACTCCCGGAGTCTGTGTGTCTCCCTGTCCCACACAGCTCCATCCCCACTCCCGGGGTCTGTGTGTCTCCCTGGCTCCCACATCTACGTCCCCACTCCTGGAGTCTGTGTGGCTCCCTGACCCCCACATCTACGTCCCCACTCCTGGAGTCTGTGTGGCTCCCTGGCCCCCACATCTCCATCCCCACTCCCAGAATCTGTGTGGCTCCCTGGCCCCCACATCTCCATCCCCACTCCCAGAGTTTGTGTGGCTCCCTGGCCCCTACATCTCCATCCCCACTCCCAGAGTCTGTGTGTCTCCCTGTCCCCCACATCTCCATCCCCACTCCCAGAGTCTGTGTGTCTCACTGGTCCCTACATCTCCATCACCACTCCCGGAGTCTGTGTGTCTCCCTGGCCCCCACATCTCCATCCCCACTCCCGGAGTCTGTGTGTCTCCCTCCCCCCCCCCACATCTCCATCCACACTCCCGGAGTCTGTGTGTCTCCCTTCCCCCCACATCTCCATCCCCACTCCCGGAGTCTGTGTGTCTCCGTGGCGCCCACATCTGCATCCCCACTCCCATACTCTGTGTGTCTCCTTGGCCCCTACATCTCCATCCCCACCCCCGGAGTCTGTGTGTCTCCCTGGCCCCCACATCTCCATCCCCACTCCCGGGAGTTTGTGCGTCTCCCTCCACACCTCCCCACACTGCTGGGGAGATGATGGCTGCAGAATATAGAATCTAAAACTGATTAAAATTACTATACACCATAAGACAAAGTAACAAAAAGTGCAAGATCAGAAATGTTAAAAGGTGCAGCCGAAGTGTTCCAGATTTTGCGAATTGAATGATCTTGTTAGATGGTTTGGAGATTCGTCCAACAACGTCATGGAATCGGACTGTTAAACCCAGTTAGACAGGGTTGATTTGTAAATGTTACTTCAACGTGATTGCATACCGCCCCATGAACCTGTTACCAGATATAGGCCACATGAGCAGATGTTTCCTCAGACTGTTTCCCCTGTGTTTTTATTTTCTGATCAGAAGTGAAATATGTGGCACACAGAAACAGGAAGTTTTATGTCAGCTGAGAATGACACACCGGGCAACAATTCCCTGTTATCAATGCGAGCAGTCTTCCTTCCTGTGAGGGTGAACAAACACTGACAGCATCAAAACCAAATAGGCAGATTACGGTTGGTTTCAACGTTGTATTCAATTCCATTCCCACTTTACAGAATGAAACATAAAACACCCAAGATTATTTCAGCTAAAGTACATTAACTGTCAGCTGAGAGTTATCACTGGGCGAAACATGCCAAAAGACAATTATTAGTTTCATTTGCAATTCTCTGATTGAACACGGAAACCTTTCGCAAACTTTGGCGATATCTCAGATCAAAGGCAAGGAGAGTTTGCATCAATGCACAGGTATTTCTACCTTGTACCTATCTTCAGTCAGATTTTGGTATTCTCTTTTTGTTTTCATTCATGTAAGATATCAAGAAGCAATTTAAGATTTTAGTTTGTGAATCACAGGTATTTCTCAGAGAACGAGAAGAGATTAAGTGCTTCTGGTGTTACGCCACGAGATTTGATAAAATAATGACCCTAGAGAGTAGCGATCTTGCTGTGAATTTTCTCTTTGTTCTGAGGGCACAAACAGTGGGCTAAGACTCGTATTACGAAATTAAATAAGGATAACTATGAAGGTATAAACACAGATACAATTAAAAAGAGTTGGTAAATCATTCAAATGAATAATTAATAACGGTGTGCCAATTATAAACGCCAAAAAAGGGATTCCTGGATGGAATGTTGTTTCCCTAGAGCTCGGGTCAGAGATGTCACCGATCGGTTGTAGAGCATTCTGAAAGTGGAGCGTGAACAGACAGTTATCGTGGTGCATACAGGCACCAATGATATAAGTAAAAATTGAGATGAGGTCCTGAAAGCAGAACTCAAGGAGCCAAGAGAGAAGTTTAAGATGAGGATCTCGAAGGTAGTGATCTCAGGATTGCTACAAATCCCACGTACTGGCCAGGGTAGAAATGAAAGAATCGGCAGCATGAACACGTGGCTTGAGAGACGGTGATGGAGGGAGAGGTTCAGATTTCTCGGACATTGGGGCCAGTCCCGGAAAGGTAGGGCTATTACAAATTCAGGTCTACACCTGAACCTGCCAGAAACTAATGTCCTTTGGGGAGTTTTGTTACCGCTGGTAAGGAAGCTTTAAACTAATGTGGCAGGGGGCTGGGAAAAAGAGAAAGGAGCAGACTGTGAGGTGGAAACTATAGACTGTAAAGATGATGAAGTTAGCATTACCGAGTGGAAGAGTAGGCAGAGAACAGATGAACACAAAAGAACTGGCAGTCTGAAGGGCACAAACATTAATGCAAGGAGTATAGTGAGTAAGGCAGATGAACGTAGGGCTTGGATTGATGCCTGGGAGAATGATGTTATTGCGATCACCGAGACGTGGTTGAAGAAAGGGCACGATTGTCTACTAAATGTTCCAGGAGAGAGATGATTGTGACAGGACAGGGAGGGAAATAAAAATTGCGGGTTGGGCGGGTGGGAGGAGTTGTTTTGCTGGCTAGGGATGATATCATGTTTGTGCTAGAGGAGGACACGAAGGAGGACTTGAGCAGCGAGGCATTATGGGTAGAGCTGAGGAATAAGAAAGGTGCAGTTCCATTTTTGGGGATGAACTACAGGCTCCCCAACAGTGACCATGAGGTAGAAGAACAAATAGGTAAACAGATCATGGAAAAATGTAGAGACAACAGGTTGATGGTGAAGGGAGATTTTTATTTTCCCTACATTGACTGGGATACATTTAGTGTCAGAGGTCTGGATGGGCACAATTTGAAGGAGCATCCAGTAAAGATTTCGAGAGCAGTATGTCAATAGTTCAATGCGGGTAGAGGCCATATTGGACCTGAGGTTGAGGGAAGATCCAGGCCAGGTGGTAGATGTTGCAGTGGGGGATTTCTCTGAGAACAGTGCACACCGTTCGCCAATTGTGGTCTACCCAAACTGCTATGTAACTAAAGCAAAGCTTCATTGCTCCAGTGTTCAAATTATCTGAGAGTAAGGGCTAACATTCCATCAATCTTCCAAATGTGCATTGAGTAAAGGGTCACATGAAACGTTTTTCTGGTGGATAATTAAACAACTCATCGGAGGGGTAGGCTCCACAGATATTTCTATCGTCCCTGATGGAGAGCACAACATATCAGTGTAAAAGTTAAGGCTGAAGCATTCACAGCATTCTATCGTCAGAAGTGCCAATTGTACGATCCACCTCGGCTTTGTCCAAGTATCAGCAATATTACAGATATATGTATTCAGCCAATTCGCTTCTCTCCACGTGATAACAAGACACTCTGGGAAGCACTGCTTACTCAAACGTTATGTAGCCGACAAAAGTACTGATGGCTTGAGTGAGGCAGGCACTTCCAGTGCAGCTGCAACACCGGCAAAAATCCGACAGTGTGTCAAATAGTTGAAAAGTGTGGTGCTGGAAAAGCGCAGCAGGTCAGGCAGCATCCGAGGAGCAGGAGAATCGACGTTTCGGACATAAACCCTTCTTCAGGAATCAGGACATCGATTCTTCTGCTCCTCGGATGCTGACTGGCGAGCTGCGCTTTTCCAGCACCACACTTTTCAACTCTGGTCTCCAGCATCTGCAGTCCTCACTTTCTCCCAGTGTGGGAAATAGGCCAGGCACGTCCTGAGCACAGAAAACAGGACAATCCAAACTGACCAATTTCTGCTCCCATGTTCAGCCCTGAGTTGGGTGTGTGAAAAATGCTGTCAACAGAGTAATCAAGCAGCACTGGCTAAGCAATAACCTGCTCAGTGACATGAAATGTGGGCTACACAAGCTCCACTCAGCTCCTGACCGAATTACACACTTGAGTTAAGCATAGACAAAGAACTGAGCTCCTGAAGTGTGGGCAGAGCGACAGCACTTGACTTAAAGGTCACATTCGCCCGAGATTGATATTACAGGGCCCGACGAGAACTGGAATCAGTGAGTATCAGGTGACAAACTCGCGACTGCCTGGAGTCGCACCTCGTACATTGAAAGATGGATCTGATTGTTGTAGGTCAATCGTCTCTGCTCAAGGACATCTCCATTAGAGTTCGTGAAGGAAGGAGCCTTGGCCGAAGCATCTTCAGCTGTGTCATCAATTATCTTCCTTTCATTATAAGGCCAGAATTGATATCTGCACCGATGGTAGCACTTTTTATGACACCTCGTACATGGAAGCAGTATACCTTCAAACGTAACAAAAGCAGGACAATATCCGGAATTGGACTGACGAGTGGCATTGACACCACTTCCAGACAATAAGAGATAATCTAGCAAAACGCCTTGACATTCAATGGTGTTACCATCATTGAACCCCCCAACGATCAACATTCTGGAATTTATTGTTAACTAGAAACTTAACTGGACATTCCATATGAGCACAACGGTTAGAAAAGCAGGCCAGAGGCTAGGAATACTGTGGCAACTAATTCACCCTCCTGACCCCCAAAGTTAATTGACTCTCTAAAAGGCAGAAGTTAGGAGTGTGATGGCACAGCTCCCCACTTGACTGGATTGGTCCAGCTTCAGCAACACTCAACAACCTTGACATCATTCAGGATAAATCTTCCCACTTCATTAGTAGCACTCTCACAAGCACACTTTGCCTCCAAATCTGATACTCAGTACCTGCAGTATCCACTATCTAAAAACTACACTGCAGTAATTGACCAACATCCTTAGACAGTACCTTCCCATGATCACTTCCATCTCGAAGGAGAAGAGCAGCAGATATATGAGAACAGCAATACTTGTCAGCTCATCTCTAAACCACTCATCATCCTGACATGGAAATACTTCAACGATCCTTCACTGTGACTGGATCAAAACTCCAGGAATTCCCTTCTTAAGAATATTTTGGACCACAGCATTTCAGAAAGGCAGATTATTTCGATTTTCTGAAGGACACATACAGAAGGGTAATAGCGCTCACTGTGTCGCATAGGTCAGTAAAAAAAAAAAATCCTTGAAGCGAACATATCAGTTCAATAAAGTGGTTAGTAGGCCTTATGAATACTTGATAAGCAATCGAAATTTCCAAACTCAGGGTTCAATATCTACCATGGTAGCTTCAATTCATTGAAGGATATGAAATGAAAATTATGGTGTAATGAACGATGATCATGGACTTTCCAAAGTTCTGAAGCAAGTTAAATGGCTCAGTATTGTCCTTCAGGGGACGCCTGCCCTTCCGACCTGAACTCCCCACCCTATTCAACAATAAGGCACTTGTTCCGTGCATGTGGCAAACGTGACGCAGAAGGCAAACATTTGTATTAAAGCTTCTTCAGAAAGATTAACCATAATTAGTCTAACAAGATGGCAGTCTTTCGAAAAGATAGCTGACGACAACATTGGAATATGTGACTCACATTTTCATATTTCAACCAAGAACCCAACACGTGCAAATTATGGGGGAGCATGGAAATCTGAAAAGAAAACAGAACAGAAATTTGGGAATTATGTACCAGGTGAATCAGGTCTGCAGCCAGAGCATCAGATACAGATTTTAGATTGATTATTGGATGCAAAGTCTCCTGTGATGCTGTCAGTATTCCATTCCAATATTTATTCATGATATAAAGTGTCAGATTTATTGCATTTCTGTTTGTGAGAGCTTTCTCACTGCATTTTCAACATGAGGATCAGAGTGGGAGTATCACTGGAACAGTATTCCAAACTCCAGTTGGACTTTGAGTGGACAGGAGGTGGAATACACCACTTGCCAAGGGGAAATTTGAATATAAATTAATCCTGGAATCAGGGGAATAAATGGTGACAAGGTAACCATAGTCAATGGAAAAATACTAAAACAGCTGGTTTACTAATTGCCATGAGAAAATCCGTCTATCGCCTTTACCTCATCAGCCAACATCATAGATGGTACTGTGGCTCAGTTTTTCGCACTGCTCCCTCACAGCGCCAGGGTCCTGGGTTCGATTTCCCCCCTGTCTGTTTGGAGTTTGCACACTCTCACTGTGTCTGCGTGGGTTTCCTCCCACAATCCAAAGCTGTGCAGGCCAGACGAATTGGCCATGCTAAATTCCCCACAGTGTTATGTGCCCTAGTAAGGGTAAATAAGGGTAGAGAGATGGGCTCCTCTTCGGAGGGGCGGCCTGGACTTGTTGGGCCAAAGGGCCTGTTTCCACACTGTAGAGAATCTAATCATCAGAATCCGCACCCACTTTCAGGTAATTGATGATTTTTGAAGTGGCATTAGCAAGTGACACAGCGGGTAATTAGGGAGAGGGTCCCATCGATGATTGAGCCAGCAACATCAACGTTTTATGAAAGATTAAAAGAAAATATAAGCGTGACTAAACCTCACAACAACAATATCGATTCGATGAAATTGTTGTAGCAGTGTTTGATTTCATTTCAACTATTTTATATGAATATTCTAAAATGCACTTTGAGCTATGTTGCACTGTTGGAAATGCTATTGTCTAAAAGGACGACAATATAAATCAATGTTCTAAGTGGATCCAATTGAAGAGAAATGTTTCATTGCATGAACTTCCAGAATTCAAATATTAAGCTAAATTCAAGTGTTAAATTAGGTTTATCTTCCAGATATAAATAATATCTGTTGCAATCGATAGTCATGAAATTTGCATTCACTGCTGCAAACTGTCAACCTTCTTCTAATAAACTTGGTTTGGTTTGAAACTTATCATTTGAAACTCCGTTCATCTGGCTTTACTGTCATCAACTCTGCTTTGAAACCAGTGAAACGTTTATGTAAATAAACACAGAAATAGAACTCTCAGAATAGATGACAGAACAACAAACCCCCAGGTTATATTTCCCCACAAGCACAGCACACAAATAATGGCAAATATGCAAATAAAACTACGGATTTAAAAAAAAAGTATGAATCATTTGTGGGACCTGGGCATCTCTTGGCTGGCTCGCATTGATCCCTCTTGGCCCTCGAGAAGGTGATCGTCAGCTGCCTTCTTGAATCGCCATTGTGGATTAACCCATTATGCCGGTAAGGAGGGAATTTCCATACTAATTGATTAAAGTCCCTTTAAATATGCAAGTTGTCTGATTCTAAAATCACAGTGATATCAATTTCCATGTTTAGTCCAAAAAAACCCTACAATTTCTATTCCTAGCTGCGAGCACCCGACCCATATCCCACCAAACCCTTCCTATTCATAAATCTATGTAGATGTGTTTCAAATGTTGCAATTGTACTTGGCTCCACTACTTCCTGTGGCAGCTCATTCCATACATGTACCACCCTTTATGTGAAACAGTTGCTCCTTAGGTCCCTTTTACATCTTTCCCCCCACACCCTAAACCTACGCCATCTAGTTCTGGACTCCCCCACCCAGGGAAAAGACTTTCTCTATTTATCTTATCCATTCGACTCATGATTTTATAAACCTCGATGATTTTATAATGCCTTACTGAATTCCATATAGATCACATCCACTGCTGTCGTCTCATCAATCCTCTTGGCAACTTCTTCAAAAAACTCAATCAAGTGTGTGAGACATGAATTCCCACGCATGTTGACGATCCCGAATCAGTCCTTACCTTTCCAAATACATGTACATCCTATCAATCATAATTCCCTCCAAGACCCTTCCCACCACCAACGTCATGTGCACTGGTCTACAGTTCCCTGGCTTGTCCTTACTGTTTCTTAAACAGTGGATCCACGTCAGCCAACCTCCAGTCTGCCAGCACCTAACCTGTGACTATTGGTTACACAAGTACCTCAGCAAGGGGACCAGCAATCACTTCCTTAGCGTCCCATAGAGTTCTAACCTACATATGATCAGGTCCTGGGGATTTAAGGTCAATTATAATGAACCAGAAGCGGGCAATATTGTCAATGGAATTTTGTCTTCTATTCAATGACGTTGTGGTTGAACTGATAATCCTTACATCCGCTTTTCAACCTTTTCCCAATCAGCACTGATTCCATTAAAAATTGAAAATCTGCCCAGTTACATTTGAAAGTACTCAATGGTCCAACCTCGGTGTCCTGCAGTAAAGAATTCTACAGATTCACTCCATTTTGCGAGAAGAATTTCTCTTCAGCCTTAAATCTGTGACCTCTAAGCCAGAGATTACCCTCCCTGAACTCTCCCAAAAGTGGAAACAACATTTCTGCATTTAAAGCACCATGTTTCCTGAAAGTTCAGACTGTCACCACTGAATAATCTATGTTCCAACTGGTACGAGCTCAAACTACGCAATCTCTACTCTCAAGACAGTCCCTCCATCCTCAAGATCAGTCTATTGAACCTCATGTGGATTGTCTCGGATTCCAGAGTAAATTTCCTTTAATCCGAGTCCCACAGTAGTAGAGAGTATTCAGCTGTGATATGACGAGAGCTTCTTCTAAGTTTTAACAAAACTTACAGTCATACAGTTATACAGCACGGAAGCAGATCCTTCGTTCCAACTCATCTGTGCTGAACTGATATCCCAATTTGACCGAGTATCATATGGCCAATAGGTGACCCATATTTGTCACTGACTGTGTGGAGGTTGCACGTTCTCCCCGTCTCTGTGTGGGTTTCCTCCGGGTGCTCCAGTTTCCTCTCACAGTCCAAAGATGTGCTGGTCAGGTGAATTGGCCATGCGAAATTGCCCGTAGTGTTAGGTAAGGGGTAAATGTAGGGGCTTTTTGGGTGGGTTGCGCTTCGGTGGGTCGGTGTGGACTTGTTGGGCAGAAAGGCCTGTTTCCACACTGTAATGTAATGCAATCTAATCTAATCTAATTTGTCTAAATGTTTCCTTCTCGTGCACATATCCAGATGCTTTTTAAATTTTAAAGTGATACTCGCCTCCACCACTTCCTTTTGCAGATTTTTCTGTGTTTTCACCACCATCTATGTGAAAGCATTAACCTTCAGGACCTTTTCCAACGTTTCTCCTCTCGCCATAATCCTCTGTCTTATAGTTTTGGACTCTCCAACACTTTGAAAGAGACCTCGGCTATTCATCATAACAATGCCCCTCATGATTTCTGGATCTTGTTCAGGCCAACCCTCAGCCCCCTTTCCTCGTGCTGAAGGGAAAAGAAGTGACCTCGCCTATTCAGGGTCACCTTATTGATAAAACGCTGAGAGTTTGTTTCTGAAAAATCACCGCGAGTCAGTCAGCATCCGAGGAGGAGGATATTCGACGTTTCGGGCAAAAGCCCTTCATCAGGAATGGAGGCAGGGATCCCCCAGGTGGGTAAGTGGAGCTCAGTCCATGGAATGATCATCCATGGTCTTGCTGAACAGAGGAGCAGGCTCGGAGGGTCAGATGGCTGAATCCCACTCACATTTCTTACGTTCTGGTATTGTTATGTTTTCACAGACCTCCAATCCAGAAGACAACACTCCACGACCACTAAATAAAAATCAAAAGAACTGCAGATGTCGTGTATCTGAAACAAAAACAAATGGAAATTGTGGAAAAACTCAGAGGGTCTGGCAGCATCTGTGGGAGAGAAAGCTCAACTCTCCATGGTTTCTTGCTTTTCCTTTCGAGCCAACTTCCGTAATGCCACCACATTAGCCAATCTCCAATCTTCCAGCACCTCATCCATGATTATCAATAATACAAATATCTCAGCAAGGGGCTCAGGAATCCCCTCCTAAGCTTCCCACTAAATTCTGGGAAACACCTGATCAGATCTCAGGGATTTCAGGGATTTCTCTCTGTTTTTGGTTTCTTCACATGCAGTGCCTCCTCTACTCTGAGATGAACTCTTTTTAAGGCATCGCAATGTATTTCCCAATTTCCGTAGTTTCCATGCACCTATTAAAGCAAAATATTTGCTCAGTGTCTCAGCCAACTCTTGTGGTCTCACACATAGACAGCTATGTTGGCCATTAAGTGGCTGTATTGTCTCCTTGATTATTTTTGTACCCTTTCTGTTTTAATGGAATCATTTGGGATTTTCATTAACTCTATTTGACAAAGTGACTTCATGCCTTTTTGACCCTCGTGATTTCCGACTGCCCTTATATCCTTTTCCGGATTCACTCGATCCCAGCTGTCTTCACCTGATATATATATCTCCTAATTCTTGACCAGAGTCTGAATTTCTCTTGTCATTCTGCTTTCCCTGCACCGACGAGATTGGTCCTTCACACAAACAGGAACATACCATCCACTGAACTCTCATGATCTCATGCTTAAATGTTTCCCACTTCCCAACCGTCCCTTTTCTAGCGAATAGCCCGCGATCCCCACCCCAACCAGATTTTCAAAGTTCCTGTCAGATAACGTCAAACCTGGCCTCACTCCAATTTGAAACATTCATTTTTTTAATCAATTCTACCCTTTTTCATAACGGTTTTTAAACCAATAGAATTACGATTACTTGCTCTGAAGTCTGCGCCCCAGGACATCTCAGTCACTTGTCCTGCTCCGTTTCACAACAGAAGGTCAAGTCTTCCACAACCTCTAGTGGGTGCTTCCATATATTGAATAGGAAATTTTCCTTGTATACACCTAACCAATTACTCCCCTTCCAAGACCTTAACACGATGACAGTCCCAAACTATGTTTGGAAAGTTAAAAATCACCGACCATAATCCGATTGTGTTTACACATAGCTGAGACCCCCTTACATATTCACTTGCGAATTTCCAATTGACTATTGAGAGGACTATATCACACTCCCAGCAAGGTGATCATCCCTTTCTCAAAATTAGGTTCCATCCATGTCACGTCTCTGGGCAGTCTCCCAGGAATTTCCTCGCAACATCCAGCCATAATGTGCTTCCGAACCACAAGTACCACTCCTCCTCCACTCTTGTTTCCCCCCTCACCCCGTCTATCCTTTATATAACATCTGCACCCCTGAAGATTAAGCTGCCAGTAAGGCATCTCGCACTCAAGTAAATGCTGCTTTGCAGTCTTACCTCAGTTATGCCAAACCTTTGCCTGCCTTGACTCCCAGTATGGTTCGCCTTGTCTATTTTACCATCCTCAACCTTTTCCTTTTTCTCACTATTGTGTTGAGTCTCACCATCACCCTGACCAGCTTGAAGTCTTCAGGGCACCACGAGAAAGAATTCCTGCAAGAGGAGTGGTCCCTTTCCAATTCAAGTGAAACCTGTCCCTCTTATACGTGTCATTTCTGTTGCTGAAGAGATCTCAGTGAGAGGAGAATGTGAATCCTAGCCCCTGGAGCACCTCCTCAGCCACGCATTTATCAGCTCGGTCTTTTTTTAAATTCCAACTCTCAATATTCCATTAGTTTTTAAACAAAGCCCAGTATTATGATTGCCTTTGTTGCAGTTAAAATTAAAAGCTAGCTTTTCGTCATTCTGTGATGAGGATTCCCAAACCTATTCTGTAGATTTCAGAATTCAATCTCTATGTAAATAATATTCAGTTGCTCGACCGTTCCTGCTAAAATTCATAACTTCATTTTTTATGGCATTTCTCATTTACTTCACCATGTTATATTAATATGCAAAGTTTCTTGTTCCCTCTCTTTTCCAATCTGTAGCCCTCTGCAAACTGGTTTGCTTCGTACCCACCAATTACCTCCTCTACAATTTTTGTGCCATTTGCCAACTTGTCTGCAGTACATTCACTTCCCTCATCTAAGTCGTTAAAATATTTTGGAAATATTTGTGTCCCCTGAAACCGATTTATGTGGTATTCACCAGCTCCAGATTGACATCTGTAAAGTAAAATTCGTCATCAAACGCTCTTACGATTGTGATTCCCACAATCTTCTCTCCGTGGTAAGATAATACCTCCAAAACCACAGGCTGTTATCTTGTTAAATAATCTGACGTGTGGTATCTTATCAAATATCTTCAGAAAACAAAATAAATCACTATTTCCTCCTTGTTCTCAAAGAATTCTAGTACATTTATCAAGCAAGATTTCCCTTTTGTAAATCCATTCTCAGTCCTCTCGATCATGACATGTAATTCTAAATGCTTTGGTGTTACGTGCTTTATTATAGACTTGGCAATTCTTCCAATACATTATGTTAATTGGTCAATATCGGCCTGAGTCATTTTTTTTGTGTCCATACTTTTTTTGAGTAAAGGTGTTACCTTGTCCCTTTGCCAATCCAGTAATACTTTTCTGAAACCTAATGATTATTGGAAAGTTACAACTAGTGCATCCAACACATTTTTTTCATATTTATTTTTCTATCTTGGATTGCACCTCCTTCGTTCCAGTGCATTTTGCAGTAAATTCTCCTGTGAAGTTCTCTGACTTTTTCTTTGTTGTGAAAGTCATTGGATCGCATTACTCGCCGTTTCTTTTGCCCTTCATTATTTTGTAATTATAGAATGTTCTTTGCCTGCTTCTTCCAAGGCAGATGCAGACTATTTATTCATCTTTTCTGTCATTTCGTGGTTCCCAGTCACGAATTCCCAGCTTCGTTCAATATGGGCCTATATTCACGTTGGCTTTTCTCTTCAGTTCTTTCTGTTTAAGAATGCTCTTGCTGTCCACTTTAATATCAGCTGCAGCTTCGCTTTCGATGTTTACTGCTCCCTCCTTATTAACCTTTACATAGAACATAGAACATTACAGCGCAGTACAGGCCCTTCGGCCCGCGATGTTGCGCCGCCCTGTCATACTAACCTGAAGCCCATCCCAACTACACTATTCCATGTACGTCCATTTGCCTGTCCAATTTGCTGGCTTATTGATATTTCTATAAACATTCCGAATGTCCTGCTCACCGAAAATATTTCCCTCATTTCATGTTTTCCGTTTAATTCAATTTGTTGCTATTTGTAACTTTTCTACATAAACGTAATACACTCGTCCCCTTCCTAGATTTCTTCCTTCTCACTTGAGTTATTTAATTCCTGTGAGCATTGAACTGTTTTTTTTCTGAATGGATTGTCACTGTTCTTCACAGGGTTTTTGCCTCGAAACCCGTTTCCTGGTCCACTCCAACAAGCTCTTCCATCATCCGTTTACAATTTACACTTATATAAGCTGAGCACATTTGTTTCGGATGTCAGATCCTCCCTCTCCAAATGAATGCTCAAAATTTGCTGTTCCGAGGCAATCTTTCAGTCTGTCACCATGCATAAAATCTGACGCATTGCACATGACCAGATTCAGTACATCAATACTCCAGGTCGAACCACGACATACTGTTTCAGGAATCTATCTGAATTCTTCTTTGTGACTACCTTTGCTGATAGAGTCATAGGAATATACAGCACAGAAACAGACGCTTCGGTCCAACTCGTCCATGCCGACCAGATATCCCATCCCAGTCTAGTCCTACTTGCCAGTACCTGGCCCATCCCCCTCCAAACGCTTCCTATTCATATACCTATCCAGATGTCCTTTAAATATTGCATTTGTACCAGCCTCCACCACTTCCTCTGGAAGTTCATTCCATACACGTACCACCCTCTGCATGAAAAAGATGCCCCTTAGGTCTCCTTTATTTATTCCCTCTCTCACCGTAAACTTATGCCTTCTAGTTCTGGCCTCCCCCACTCCAGAGAAAAGACTTTGTTTATTTAATCTATCCATACCCCTCATGATGTTGGAACCCTCGATAAGGTCACTCCTCAGCCTCCGATGCTCCAAGGGAAACAGCCCCAGCCTATTCAACCTCTCAAATCCTCCAACCCTTGCAGCATCCTGGTAAATCTTTTCTAATCCCTTTCAAGTTTCACAGCATCATTCCAATGGAAAGGAGACCGGAATTGAACACAATATTCCAACAGGGGCCCCGAACCCAATGTCCTGTCCATCCACACCATGACCTCCCAACCCCTGTACTCAATACTCTGACCAATACAGGAAAGCATACCAAATGCCTTCTTCACTATCCTATCTACCTGTGACTCCACTTTCAAGGAACTATGAACCTACAGTCCAAGGTCTCCTTGTTCAGCAACACTCCCTGGGACCTTGCCATTAAGTGCAAAAGTCTTTCTGACTGTCTGTCAATTGATGTGAAGATTAATTAGCCAATGATTAATACACTGCCTTTCTTTCCATGCTTGATTATCTTCTGATCTCTGTCATGCTTTATTAATAATTCCATGATTCCAGCAGTTATTCCAGCAACGTTGTCTTTCCCATGGTCTTTCTGACCTTCACCTACATGGATTCTATATCGACTAATGATCAAGCCTATGACTCTGTAATACTTAAACATGCCTGCTTTCCGTCATGTCTTTCAAAAACTCTAAAACATCTAATAGTTGTGACGTGACTAAGAAACCCGGCACTTCAGTCTCAATTGTACCAGCAGTGTATCACAACAGGCCTGAATGTGTTGATCGGAGAAGCTACTATCAGTCCTCACTTCCATCTGCTGAAGAAGCACTGACATTACACTGATGGTGAAAATTCAACGATACGAATCTGATGTCAATCTATTGAGAAAGCAAGTGCACGCTTATTCTAGCTCATCACCACTGGCAGCTGTCGTATTATGAAACAACTCATTGGAAGTGGATAAGACTAATTAGCATCAAATCAAGGTCAACTTTTGAGCGAAATGTCTCCATTACTTGGCATGTAGGTTTGTTCATCTCTTTTAAGGATACCAGCTCTGACAATTTGGTGTCTTCATGGCTAGAGTGAAAAGAAAGGGTAAAAAATATAAGTGGGTGCCACATGCTTCCCCCAACCACTCCCCCACAAACTGCAGTAGTGATGTTGGGAATGGCAGTAAACAGGAAATTAGAGATGCATGAGATAAGGGTATTTTGGTGATCATGCATGATGTTAACCGCACATCGACTGGACTAATCAATTTAGTTACAATGGTGGAGAGGAGGAATTTCTGGATTATACGTGGGATGGTTTCCTTGACCAATACATGCGGAAACCAACTAGAAAGAAGGCCATCTTACACTGGCAATGAGAAGTTAATCATTGCTAATCTAACTGTAGCAGATCCCTTGGGGGCAAGCAACTGTGACACGCTAGAACTTTTTAATCAAAATGGAGAGTGAGATCATTGATGCGGACAATCGGGTGCTGAATCTTTAATTTTAACTTAAAGGGTAGGAGGTTTACGGGGTATCTTATGGAAATGTAATCGACCATGAGAGGCATGCACTCAGTAGTTTCCCAGCGTTGGGTAATCCAGGACTAGAAGGAATCAGTCTAAGGTTAAGATGGAAATAATATAAGGGAACCTGAGGGCCAACTTTTATACACTAAGACTGTTAAGCATATGGAATGAGCTGCCAGTGGAAGTGATTGAGGGAGAAACATTAACCATATTTATCAAGGTATTTGGACAAATACATGCACAGGAATGGTTCAGAAGGATAAAGTGCCAAGTGCAGGGAAATAAGATTATCGTGGAAGGATAATTTGTTTAGCATGGATCAGTTTGGGCCAAAGCCCTGCCTCTGTGATGCGCAACTCTAACACTCTCGGATGCAAATCAGATACCAGAAATGTTGGAGAATGCAAATTTTACTGAGTTGGAGAACTGAGGCTGATCAATATTTGTAAAGAAATGTTGCATTGAAAATTGCGGGGATGGGACGGTGGACCAACCGCCAGGGCCTGATCATCTATATCCAAGCGTACTTCACAAAGTGGTTCCAGCGGAAGAGAATGCATTCACTGTCAGGGTTGTATACATTCCGATACAGTCCCTGCAGACTGGAGAGCAGCTGATATCACTCGAATATTCAAAATTGGAGACGTTGTCTTTGTTTCCTCTATAACCCTGTAATTTCCTGTGGTAGTTCGGAGTTCTACTGAGCCACTCTTGGGACGGAGTGTGTCCCCATGATGCATCGTGCAATAAACTGATTAATGCTCAAGGTTCTGCCTGCAGTGATTTTCCACAGCAGCGCGTGTGTTTAATTATGTAACAGCATATACATTTCTGTATCTATTGCCATGTCAGCACATCATATTGCCTTGAAACCACTTTGATTGTCAGAGGTCACCAGCATGCTCTCGTCGTTGGAAGATGCTCAAGTGCATTTCAGGTAATGTGCTTTCATGCAATGTAGCTTTACTGCTTGATGAAGGGGTGGTATATTAGGCTTCATTGTGAGAGGTTGAGTCCAGGAGCAGGAATGTGTTGTCGCCTTGGTGAGGCCACGCCTAGAATATTGTGTGCAGTTTTTGTGTCCTTTTCTGAGGAATGTGTCATCTATCCTGTCTATTCCTGTTTAGATTTTATAAGTCTCGATGGGATTCCTTCCTCATCCGTCTGAACTCTGGAGGAAACAGTCCTAACGCAGTTAATCTCTCCTCATAGGTCAGCCCCACCAACCCCGGAAACATGCCTGGTAAACCTTCACTGCAGTCCCTCAAGAGAAAGACCCTATTATTCTTAATCATTCTTGAGGCGGATCCTTTGCCTTCCTGAAGAAATCTCACCATGCAAAAAGTAAATTCACAAGTCATATGTATCCATTCCGTACTCATGCCCAGACACACTTGTTTGATGATTTAGGGATTCCGCACTTGAGAGGACGCAGAATGTGAGAATTTGTAATGTCACCTCCAAACCTCAGCAGAGCAACTGGGATACTCTCGTCCACATCTCAATTAAACCCAACACGTCTTTCACTCCTCCCTCTTCACCTTCCAGGATCGTATAATTCCTTGCAAGCACATCTGTGCCTCTCAGTTGTCCGGACTGAAATAAAGGGGATTGTAGTGACAAGATCTGCTGTTGGAATTGCTGAGGGAACTCAAGCAGGGGCGGCAGTACCTGAGGGAGGAAACGGAATTCTCATAAAGGTCTGCAGAAATTCTGCAACTGTGTCTCTGATTCTCTTCTCCACGGATGCTGCCAGACCAAATTCACACTTGCATTGCCAACTTTGTTTGAACTCGTCTGTTTGCAGAACCCTGGCGAGAGCTGTCTCGCTGAATTTGGTCAATGCCTCGACTGGAATAGACCATGATTCAACGTATGTAAGAATGTAAGTACATTTCACTGGGGTGGAACCGAAACCCGCATAGTGACTGTGAATAAAACAGTGGAAACTTCCAGCACGGGAGCAAGAGATCCTGAAGCAGACCCGGGAGGACAAATATCTTTCCTTGGTCAGTGAAAGGCTCTGCTTCACAAAAGGGGAGACTTCGAAGTGAAGCAGTGACGGTGATTGACTCTGCTGGTTATTCACCTTATGGATGCCGTTTCTGCCCGAAGTCAATGTTTACATTACATATGGACAACCTGTGACAGTGCCTCGTGTGAATGGGGCCAGTGGCATAATGGATAACGCGTCTGACTTCGGGTTGAAGTCTGTAGGTTCGAGTTCTACCTGGCTCGAGCGCATGTTTCCTGTTGCATATCCGTTTCTGAGGTGCTGGGATTGCGTTCGTGCGTTTTTGAATTTGAAAGTTGCCTTTAATCCCGATGCAGCTCATTGTCAGACAGGTGTCTGTCAGCTTCTGAGGAGTTCCAGGGATTTGATCAGTGCTCCGCCGAATTTGAAAGCTGCATTCGGGTCCATTGCAGTCTATTGTCAGACCGATGTGTGGCAGGTCCTGAGTTGACACGAGGTGAGGAGCTGCTGGGATTAGAACCGTGTGTTTATCGCAATTGAAAATTGCATTTGTGTCCACTGCAGCTCATTGTCAGGCCGGTGTATGACAGCTCCTCTTATGTCAGGGTCTGTGGAGCTGCAGGGATTGGATCAGTACGTTTTTAAATTTAAAAGCTGCAACTGGGTCTGTTGACCGTTTTAAAATTCCAGCTCACCGCAGCGTCTCTCATTGTGTGTCGAACTGGCTTGAATTACACCTAAAACTTGGAGAAGCAGGTCTGTGGGGTCGGAGGACAACAGTGAAGCATAAGGGGGGTTGTAATCCTGACACCTATCTCCCTCCCAGGGTATGAGTCTGTGTGTCTCTCTCTGTGGGTAAAAATAAGGATGTGTTCTTCAAGGGGGGGCACAACACAGTGTGACCATTTCAAACTTCAGTCCCATTGTTGTGCCATGTAAGATCACAGGGAGAATCTCTTGGACATTTGTACTGCAGGCCTCAGATCATGCAATGTTATGGGTCAAGACCTGGAAGCTGGGACCAGAATAGATGAGTGTCTTTAAGCCGCACAGCACGATGGGCTGAATGGTCGTTTCCCATTCGGCAAAAGTTCAAAGACAAATTTAAACTAATTGGCAGATTAAAAAAAATCAGGAAGAAAAAGACAAAAGCGGTTTCACTGAGAATAAATGCGAATGCTTCTCTCACCTTCTCATGTTAGCTCCTGGTTCAGATTCGGTGCTCTCACCGCCTCAATGCTGGTTCTATTCCCTGACAGGGAATGGGGATTTTGTTCTGTCAACATATCGTGGTAACAGTGTTTCTGACCAATTTTCCAAACCTGCCAGTTCATTCGATTTGTCCCAAACATTAATAAGCTGAACAGAAAACAAAGAGCTGCAGATGCTGGAAATCCGAAACAAGAATTGATAGAGAAACTCAGCAGGCCCGGCAACATCTGTGGAGAGAAGCAGGGTTAGTGTTTCAGAGCGACAGAACCAGGTTAGTTTTACATTTCTATGTAATATTGCCGGGAGAATGATCAGATTTATCTGTCAGAATGTTCAACAAATCTCTCATGAGCTGACAGCGTTACAAATTCAAAAGGACTCTTCGGCTGGAATGCTGTTTCCATTGCCCTGAGCTGCTGAAAGATCGTACTTAAATTTTTAATTCTTTTTGTCGTTTCGTTTCTGTCAGTTCGCAGCCATGTCAAAAGGAGAATTAGTCCTTTCAGTGTACATCAACATGTGTCTCCATTTGTGTCTCTTTCTCTGTGTATCAATCTGACCCTCTCCCACATTCTCCGACACTCTGTCTGTCCATATCCAACATTTCCCATTTCTGTTCTTCACAAGCCTGACATTAGGAGGCAGTTTGAGAGTGGAGCTGCTGAGTGGCTTTCTCCACACTGGCTGGACTCTGTAGAACTGGGCTCACGTTCTCCGATTAATGTGTCTGTCCCTTCGACCTGAGGTCAGGAGACATTTCCTCCTCAATAAATTATGACCCTTTCGAAATCAAAATAAAATTCCTAATCCACCAGGAAAACAAGCACAATTACAGGTCAACTATAGGAGCATAATGAGTCCTTGCTGTGGGTGTAAAATGAATGAACGGTGACAGTAGAGAATCAGGGGGATCGGCTCGAGGTGTCTGTGCCATGACCAGATCATTCCCCAGTAAGTCTGCAGAGTCTCCTGCCTCACCTCGTCATTTCCACCAAACTGGGAATGAAGCGGGGCTGGGGGTGGGGTGGAGTAAAAGAGGAGCGGAAGCAGAAATGCTTGTGAAACAACTGAAAGAAAGTCCAGGTTGAATTGATAGTTCGAGAGAAATATAATTCACTCGTGGTATTAAACCAGGAAACAGAAGTAGGATCACCGACTCAAACAGGATGCGGAATTGTTTGATCAGAGATCACACACTTGCAACAAGTTGACACAGCGATCCATTAACACAATAAGCGATCACCACGCAGATCTCAACGGAATAACCCCCATCGACTTCGCAGATGCATTAACTAACTAAATCACAGCACCAGGACGTGAGCAGATTCACTTACTGATATGTGCAGTCCTGTAACCACCTGGTCACTAACACTGAAATGTGTTCTCTGTATCAATGTTGCTCAGTGAGAATTGCAATCAACCTGCACTTTTGCAAAAACAGTTCACAGCTGAACATTCTTCACTGAAAATGGACGGGAAAAAAGACAATCTCTTTTTGCATTGGCTTCAACATGATTCTTTCCAACTGTCTCACCTGACAGGGTAAAGAGGATGTGTTCAACCTCTTGGCCTCCCTTAATCATATTAATACACACTCAGGTAACCGCACACCAAGAGGAACAGTGTCATTGAGGTGAATTGGGCAGGTGTGGTGTTTGAGTAGGTGTAAACAGTGTGCAGTGAAGGCTGACCCATGAACACCGACACTGAGCCTTGTACCACCAGCTCCACCTCACATCCTGCCTCATTCCTCCCAGTCATCTTTGCTGTTGTCATAAACCTGGTCCCTTTTTGTTTCAAAAGTTGTTCCTTCTCTCAAGCATACTCTGCCCTTGATTTTTTTCAGATGGATAATACAGCAGGCCAGGCTTATGATAAGATCGGTTTGGTACAGAGATGAAAAGGGTTTTGAGAGACCTTTGTTTATATATAAACAGATGAGACTTCATTCCAAAGTGGTCATGTTTTAGAAGTGACCTGTGCAATGAAAGGAGAGTGGTCAGATCTGTAGCTGAGCAGTTCAGTTCAGTCCAGAATTGGTTGGGAGTTCAACAGTTAGTTGTGTGATGCATTTGGAAGATCCAATTCAAGAGCGAAGTTTTCACAAAAACGAAATGTCCTGGGGAAACTTGATGGACAGAGAGATCGGGGTGTTTATCTCCACTATTCCCTGAAGGTGGCGATGCAAGTCAGTAGAGTGGTCAAGAAGACATTGCTTCATCGGACGGAGCATTGAGTACAAGAGTTGACAGTTCATATCACAGTTGAATAAGACTTCGGTTCAGCCACATTTGGAACACTGTGGAAAGTTCTGATTCTAACATTGCCAAAAAGGACGGGAAAGCTTTGAAGGGGGTGCAGAGGAGGTTTACCAGGATGTTGCCTGGCATGGACGACACTATCTACGAGGAGAGGTGGAGTAGATAAAAAAGCCGGAGGTTGGGGGAGGACATGATAAAGCTCTACAAAATCATGAGAGTTTCGCAGGGAAGATAGCAAGAAGCCTATTTTCCCAGAGTGGGAAACTCAATTACTAAGGGTCACGCGTTCAACGTGACCGGGGGGTGGGGGGATGTTTAAGGGAGATATGTTTGGTACTTACTTCACACAGAGGGTGGTGGGTGCCTGAAACACATTGCCGGCGGAGTTGGTAAGGGCGGGAACAATAACATCATTTAATATTCATCTGGGCAGATACATGAATACACAGGGAGCAAAGGGATACAGACCGTTAGAAAATAGGCAGCAGGTTTGGATAGAGGATCTGGATTGGCACAGGCTGGGAAGGCCGAAAGGCCTCTTCCACTGGGGTAAGGTTATTTGTTGTTTGTTCTTTGTTATATTCAGCCTCGCCATCAGGCCAAACCATGCAAACCTGACAACATCCCTGCTAACATTTCCTGAGCAATTTCACGTGATGCTCTTTAATTTTTCAATAATGCTGAATGACAATGATCTACTTGAAAGAGAAATTTAATGCATTGGATGTCCGCAAATGTCAGTGCGTTGGGTCGGACAGTGAGTACAGTTGCACTACAGTGTAGTGGTCGTCACGCTTGCCTCATGCGCAAATGTATCTGGCTCAAGTCCCCACAGGGACACACATGTTCTGTTGTTAATAGTGGTAGCCTTTGGGATTGGCGTGAAGTGAGATTTCTTTCTTGTTGATCTCATCAGCAAACCTCGCTTTGAATTTGCTCTTGCATATCTGCTGCGGTGCTGACAAGGAATACAATTCCGATTAATTGCTGAGTGAAACTTTGTTAAATTTCTCTCCTCGCTGGTCCTGAATATGTACCACTGTGTATGGCACCGATGGGCATCCTATTTTAAGAACGCAGTTGCTGGGTACTGACTTTTCTGTAACAGCAATACTGCATTCGGCGTGTGTGCAAAAGTGGCCCAGTTCAGAGATAAGGAGAACCCGCAGTGAATACTGGATTACTGATGTACACTCTCCTCCTACTGTTTCCCAAAGAAGGCTCTCTATGGCCACATTGGGATGCTGTGGGCTGTTTGTCAACGTGTGTGAATCAAATTCAGAAATCCTCAATCATGTTTTGGAGCAGTTCACATGTTCGAGAGTTTTAAGCACCGGCTTTGTTTGCAGCTCATTCAGTCAACAGCCTGAATGTGTGGATTTACAGTCTCAGATGAAGCTCTTAACTCGCGCTCTCATACAGTCGCTAATGTTAACTTGTGCTCTGAAATCCTGAAGAAGGGCTCATGGCCGAAACGTCGATTCTCCTGCTCCTTGGATGCTGCCTGACCTGCTGCACTTTTCCAGCAACACATTTTCATCTCTGAAATCTAAGCCGTGTGGGAACTGAAGCTGAGGAAATGACTGACAGGCTGCTGAATGACATTGTATCCATTTTATTTTCCTTCACATCACAGAGGAGCAGAAATGTCTAAACTGAGAGGGATAGGAAAGTGGACCACATGCAGCTCTGGTGAAATAGGTAAAAACCAGGCCTGCAGATGCTGGAAACCAGAGTCTAGAGTAGAGTGGTGCTGGAAAAGCACAGCAGGTCAAGCAGCATCCGAGGAGCTGCCCTGCTCTTCGGATGCTGCCTGACCTGCAGTGCTTTTCCAGCCCCACTCTCACCTCAGCTCTGGTGAAATACCTACTTTCTGATTCAGTCAGCAACAAGAGACGTGAAGGTGACTCAGGCGTGATTCGGTGGTGCCAGTGTTGGAATGGGCTGGACAAATTTAACAGTCACCTTTCGGGCAAACGTCCTTCATCAGGCCCAAAACGTCTAACTTCCTGCTCCTCGGATTCTGTGTTTTTCCAGCACTACTCTTATTTTGACTCTAATCTCCAGTATCTGCAGTACCCACTTGCACCAAGCTAAAAGTCACACAACACCCAGCTTGAGTCCAACAGTTTTATTTGCGATCACTAGCTTTCGAACAACTGCTTCATCATCAGGAAGTTGTCACCTGATGAAGAACAGCACTTTAAAAGCTAGTGCCTCCAAATAAAGCAGTTGAACTTTAACATGGCGTTGTGTGATTTTCAGCTGTGACTCAGACGGGAGAGCTTTTGACACCTCGAATAAAAGACCAATCATGTGCAGTTTGCAGTTCTTTGAGATCTTGCAATGACTTTTACCTTCTATCCATACGCATAGACACTGCCTTTTGTACATCTCTCAGCAAGCACCGTGGGATTTAGTAACATTTAGTGAGTTTGCTTATCTCTTCGGTTCCCACATTGGTTTCTAACTCAGCTGGCACCCATGTGACAATTGATCGTGCCCTGATGTGGAAAGCTGCGCAGGAAAACGCCCGGAAAAGGGCAAAGAATAGGAAAATTCCAATTTGTACCAGCACCGTATTCAACAGCCTCGAAATGTGATCTCTCCTTCTCGGGTTCTGCTGCTAACTCAAATTTGTGGGGGAGGACCTCCTTTGAACCGCTAACTTTGCAGAACAGGCGCTGGAAATGACCATATGGTGCAGGGTATCATCTGGGTGCCGACCTCCTTAGCTTTGTGATCTACGCGTGTTTGGTGGCCTGTCTGAGCAATCTTAGGCGCTGAGGTCAGGTTCCAGTTTCAAAGAAAACAGGGCCTTGAATCCCACTTGTGCTGACTGATAATGATGGCAACTTTAGGAAGGGTGGGGGGCGGGGTGCTGAGTTGAAGTTCAATGCAAAAAAACATAATCATTATCTCCAAATCATTCTGTGAAGTGGGAGAGCACAGAACCTCCAACCAGTCAGTATCCATGCTGTGTTCCCCTGGTGCTGTGGTCTTCACTTTCACCTCTTACTCCAAAGTCCCCTGGCATAATCCCGGGCACATCCAAGCTGCGCTGTTGTTTCATATTCCAGGCAAGTTGGGTTGTTCAACATGATCTTGGAAAGTGAATGGAGATCATTATTTCACCACTGTTGTGAAACCAAATCCTGTATTGAATCTACTCGCTGTTATTTAGTGCTGTGGTGGAAATGAGGGCAATTGCGGTGTGAAACTTTGTTAAATTTCTCTCATTTCCTCCATTACTGTCACCACACGGTTGGCTATTGCACAGAATCTGGTGGCATTGGATTGAGTGTGATTTAGCGGTTTGGGTCAGACATCGGCTAGCTGAAAGAAGATAGAGAGTGATGTTTGATGCAAACTGTTCATGCTGGAGTTCAGTTATTCGTGGTGTACCTCAAGTCTCTGTTTTGGGTTCACTGATGTTTGTCATTTTTATGAACATCTTGGGTAGAGCCTAAATGGATGAGATACCAATTTTGCGAATGCCACTAAACTCAATGGAGTTGTAGATAGTACAGAAGAATGTTATGGGTTACAGAGGGACCCAGATAAACTGCAGAACCGGGTTGAATGGTGCCATATGGAATGTAGTTGGAAAACGTGTGAAGAGATCTAATTTGGATTGAGTACTCCGAATAAAAAGTACTGCAGTAATGGTAAGATTCTTGGTAGTGTAGATGAGCAGAGAGATCTTCAGGTTTTTAGACACTGGGATGCCTTCTCATGTACTTGAAAGACAAGTTCCAGCTGAACTGAAGGGGCACAGATCTCCTGTGTAGGAGATTTGCTCTTGTGGTTTGGGAGGGGTTTGGGCACCAGAGTTACATATCTGGGGGGTGGGGGGTATTGTAGATGAGGCAGTGACACGATGTAGTCAATCTATCGGCAAGGTATTTCATGAAATGAAACAAAGGGATCGGTTGAAGTGTGTCTGCTTTAACCCAAAGAGTGTCAGGAATAACAGTGGTCAACTTATAGCATGGATCAGTACTTGGGACTATGATTTTGTGGCCATAACGGAAACATGTGTTGCACAGAGGCAGGAATGGTTGTTACATGTTCCCGGAATTAGAACTTTTAAAAAGAACAGGGAGAGTGGAAAAAGTGGAGAGCATTGCTCATCAGTGAATGCGTCACCGCTACTCAAATGAAAATTGTTGAGGAAGGCTTGTCTACTGAGTCAGTATGGGTGGAAGTTAGGAACAGCAAATGAGCAGCTTCCTCGTTGGTTTTTTTTGTCGATCCCCAAATTGCAGGAGGGAGATCAAAGAACTCAAAGGCCGGCAGATGTTACAAAAATGCAGATGGAGCAGGGTTTTTGTCATGGGTGACTTCAACTTTCCCAACCTCCTTCGTTCAGATGGTTTGGATGGAGCCATCTTTATCAGTGTTCAGACAGAAGCATATAGACAGGCCGACAAGGGGAGAGGCTCTTTTGGATTTGGTGCACGGCAATGACCCATGGCAGAAGACTTTGGTGACAGTGGTCACAACTGCCTCAGATGGACCACAGCCACGGAAAGGGAAACGAGCTGTTACCATGGGAAGATATTTAATGGGGTTAAAGGAAATTATGCCGCTTTCAGACAGGAGTTGGGAAATGCAGATTGTGTTCAATTGGTCCACAGAAAGGGCACAACAGACATGTGGAGAAAGTTTAAAGTGCAGTTGGTGTGAGTGATTTATTCCCCTGAAACAGTCAAGAAGGAGTAAGATTAAGGAGACTTGGATGACGAGAACAGAAGTGATTCTCATCAAAAGAAAGAAGGCAGCTTACGTAAGGTGGAGGAAGCAAGGATCTAGCACCGCTTCAGAGGATTACAACTGTTGAAAAGAGCTCAGAAATGGAATGAGGAGAGCTGGGGGCTGGCAGGGGGGGTGCATTTGTGAAGGTTCCCAATGGCCAGCTCATTCCTCAAGTCAGCAATTATGGGATACAGGGAGGTTTGTCTCCCTGGATTCAGAATTAGTTGGCTGGCAGAAGGCAGAGAGTAGTTGTCGATGCAAAGTATTCTGCCTGGAGGTCAGTGGTGACTGGTGTCGCACAGGGCTGTGTTCCTGGGCCTCTGCTCTTTGTAGGCTCTTTAAATGACTTGGATGAGGAGGTTGAGGGGTGGGTTATTAAATTTTCCGATGATATAAAGGTTGGAGGTGCCGTTGATAATATCCTGGGCTATTGTGGGCTGCAGCATGACATTAACAGGATGCAGAGTTGGGCTGTGAAATGGCAGATGGAGTTCAACCTGGATAAATGCGAAGCGACACATTTTGGAAGGTCGAACTTGAATGCTGAATATAGGATTAAAAACAGGATTCTTGGCAGTGTGGAGGAACAGCGGGGTCTTGGTGTTCAAGTGCAGAGAACCCTCAAAGTTGCCACCCAAGTGTATAGGGTTGTTCAGAATGGATATGCTGTTTTGGCTTTCATTAACGGGGGATTGAGTTTAAGAGCCACGAGGTTTTGATGCAACTCTGCAAACCCCTGGTGAGACCACACTTGGAATACTGTGACCAGTTCTGGTCGCCCTATTATAGAAAAGATACGGAGGCTTTGGGGAGGGTGAAAAGGAGGTTTACCAGGATACTGTCTGGATTGGAAGGCTTGTCTTATAAAGAGAGGTTGATAAAGCTCGGACTATTCTCTCTGGAGAGGCAAACATCGAGATGGTAGTCAGACACTTTTCCCCAGGCGACCATTGACTGCACGAGGAGTCATAGTTTTCAGGTGTTAGGAGGAAGATATAGAGGAGACTTCAGAGGTAGGTTCTTTACACAGAGAGTTGTGAGCACATGGACGACATTGCGAGTGGCGGTGGTGGAAGCAGAGACATTATGCACGTTTAAGTGATTGCTGGATACGCACATAGACAGCAGTAAATTGAGAAGAGCTTCGGTTAGGTTAATTTATTTGAGATTAGGATTAAGCCTCAGCAGAACATCGTGGGCTGAAGGGCATGTTCCGTGCTGTACATTTCTATGTTCTATGTCATATGTTCTATTATTAGATAAGCTGGCGCCACTTGAGAATGCAATTCTGAAATTTACATATTAAAGAACCTAAACCATCATATCCCATTTCAAAAGATGATCGGCGTAATTTAAATTTGTTTAAGAAGGATAACCTGGTGTTCTGTGATTTCTTGTTTAAACAACTAAAGTTGCCATTGCCCTGTAACCATTTTGCTGTAAATTCTGTGTTGTACGATTATGATCCAGAACCACCTGGTGAGGAGGCAGCGCCTTGTAAGCTCGGGCTTCGAAATAAACTTGTTGGACTATGACATGGAGCTGTGTGATTTTTAACTTTGTCCACCCTAGTCCAACACTGGCACCTCCAAAAAATTCCTCACTGACTGAATCCTTGAGTGTTGTCACCCACCACCAACTGCATGCAATGGCGTGGAATGGCCAGCAGAGAGGGAACTTTGTTGCACTGTTTTGTCTCTGCTCCCAGAGACAGAAAAATTCTGATTAGACCACATTGGAGTAGCAGACCATTGGAACTGAGCAGCTTGACATTGAAAAATAGGGAGCCGAGGCATTTGTTATCATTCCTTTGGTGGTTGGGTTCTGGTAACGATTTGTGATATCATGCTGCAACTTCATGCGTCGAAACGGTTCAAATGTTACTCTGTGTGAATTTGTATGGGGTTTGTTGAAATGTTTCTGAACAGTGAGATCATGTATTTAATAGTGAAACATTTTCTTTTAACCATTCTGTTTAGTTTCATTAGACTCCACTGAATAATGTAATTTTGATGGAAGGTTACAGACGGTTCTAAGCAGAAAGAATAACCCAGGAAGAAATTCTATTTACCTGGCCAATTCATTTCCGTTGTGCGAGAATAGGGAATCCGCATGTTCTCAGCTCAACGCTTTGCCTGCATTGGTAGAAAGACACTCTGTCAGGAGTGTGATGGAATACTTCCCACTTGCCTGGATGGGTCTAGCTCCAACAAACATTCAAGATGCTCGATACCTTCCAGGACAAAGTAAGCCGCTTCTTTCACACCACATCCAGAAGCATCGAATGCCTCGACAATCAATGTTCAGGAGGTGCGGTGTGTACCATCTACAAGGTGCACGGTAAAGGTTCACCACAAATCCTCAGACAGCAACTGACCACTTCCATCCAGAAGTACAAGGCCTGTATATACATGGGAACACCACCCCAGCAAGTTCCCCTCCAAGCTTCTCACATTCCTGATTTGCAAATATCGATCGGTTTGTTTCGTAAAATTGGGTTAAATTCCCGGACTATCCTCCCTAGTAATTAGGTGGGTTGACATATAGCACATGCACAGCAGCAGTTCAAGAAGGCAGCTCCCAAACAACTTCCCACTGGGGAGCTAGCTGAGGGTTATAAACACCAACCCAGCCAGCGATGCCCATATCCCATGAGTGAACTTTTAAAACTCATTTATCAGTCGGGAAACAAAAGGACCCTCCTGTGGGTTTGCTTGATGAGCTTTATTTATTTATAACACAAGGAATTCACGTTACCAGGTAGTTTACTGTGTTACTGATCTTTGCTCTGAACCGAGACAATGTTACTACATAAATAAATGTGTTTGTGCAGCAAGTTAGATTCCACAACATGAAGCCAACTTTCCTCAAGTGAAATAGAAAAGGCGAGTAATCATCAGGATGGACTCCTTGAATGACATAATATAAGAAATCTACAACAGTGATTAACCACAGGAGGATGAAGCTCCCAGATATGGCGAAGAGCAAAATCATAGATTTCTTTCTGCTCTCCATCTCTGGGTCTCTGCCCTTCTCTCCTTTGATCTGACACTTTAACCCCTTCCGAACTTGACTGGTTACTAAAATGTGTCTGACTGTCAGAGCATTGAGCAACAGAATTAAAACGAATGGTAGTAAAGGGGTTAAAACCGTATCAAGCCAATCGAATGCCACCCACCAAGTCTCAGTATAGTAACTTGACTTTGTTTTACAGTAGAATGGCACATTATTGATAATCCACCGAGGCTCAATTGTAAAATAGATGGGGATATTTGTCAAAAAGAACAGGGTGCATGTTGTTGTTAGAACCACAGTCGCAGTTTTCTCAGTGCAATATTTTGTTCTCAGCTTCTGACAACAAATCGTTACAAATCTGTCAAAGGAGAAAGTGACGGTGAACCAGACAGAACAATCGGTGGCAGCAAGAGTTAAGACCCTAGCAACACTACACACAGGAGGGATGGCCAAAAAACAGAGTGGGTAATAATAATAGGTAAATCTCCTCAGTATAACACCAGCGATAATGACCATCAGATCGGCAACTGCCATAAGCACCAGGTAACGAGTAGTGGAACGAGAAATTCCGCAATTTTCCCCGGGAAAGGATAACAATCACCAGCAAATTAACTGTGGAAGACAAATGGAAAAAGAAGCAGTGAATGATTGATTAGAAACTAGTTCGCATGTTCCAAGAAAAACAGTAAGATTTTACCACCAAAATCCAGTGCACTGTGTGAGCAGAAGTGGTTGGTGTTGAGTGGGTTTGATGTCTAAGACTTTTGCAGCCACCTCAGATGCTCCTCCAGTCCAGTCGTTTCAGAGATGATGGAATTTGGACAGAAGTTGAGCGCATACTAGGAGAGCAAAAGGAATTCCAGGTAACTATTTAAAAAATGATTGGAGCTTTTCTGGAAGCTTCATCCTCCTGTGGTTAATCATTGTTGTAGATTTCTTAAATAGTTACCTGTCAGCGCATTGAGCAACAGTATTAAAATGAATGGTAGTAAAGGGGTTAAATGATTGGAGTAGACTCTTTAAGTTCTCAGCTCTAACTCAGGCAAGAGGAGAACCCCATTAGAAAACTTACTCCGAACTCACTCCTCGGGCAGGTGATTGGACTGTCAACACAGCAAACGCAAGCCTCCGTTGATTGGTTAATTTTCCTCTCTTATCACTGAATAAAATTCTGTTCAGAGTCCCATCAGGATCAGGAAAAAAATGATTATCAAAAACTGCACAAGATTTCAAACAAGACACACAGGACAACATTCCACAGCATGCAGTGGCTCGTTAAGGACAATTTGTGCGTGATGGAATGCTGATATATTTACAATGTAAATCTACACATCAGTACGTGACAAGCATCTCAACATGCAGGGACGAGGGAGGAAATCTCTCAAGACTGGAATTACTTGACCAAAGACAGTGAGGAAGAAAGATTTTCCCGAAGATATGATATTTAGAAAAAGCTTTGCAAACTACAGTACAGCACATATCCTTCGATTCCTTTGCTTACAGAAAAAAAAAAGACAAAACTGATCAAGCATCCACTGCTGTTTGCGGAAGAGAGTTCCAAACCTTTCCCATTATTTGTGTGGAGAAGTACTTCCGAACATCTCTTCTTAACTTTCTCTCCCCAATACTCATATTGTGCTCCTTCATTCTACAATCTACCAGAAATGAAAATAGCTAATCTTTCCTGTCTTTTCCCATTAATATTTTGAAGGATTTCGCTCAGTTCATCCCTCAAACTTCAAAATTCTAGCGAAATCAGGCTTCATTTGTACAACAAAAGCGGAAATTTCCCAGTGGGACTGACAACATCTATATGAGAGAAAGCAGAGTTAATGTTTCCAGTCCAGTGACCCTTCTTCAGAACTAACCTGCCCGATCGCTCTGCATAACTTCAAATCATGTGAAAGTGGAACAGTTCATAGAACAGTTACATCTGAAAATGCAGCAGCAGCAGTGAAGTTGGGCATCTCTGTCAGTGGAGAATTGGACCAAGAATGCTGCTCAGTGAATTGCTATCACTGTTCTGTGTCTGGATAAGGCGAACCAGTCGTGAACTGTAGACGTTATTCTTCAACAGCAAAAGGTGGAGAGCATATCAGCAGCAGATTTAAACAAATTCAATTGTCATGAAGCCTTACCAGGAATGCCAGCAAAGGCAAGGGTGGTGTAGAAGACCAGGTGATCAATTGGTTGAAACATTTCTTCCACGCGAGATGATCAGTCCCTTCAGGCAACTGGCAAGCTCCCTGTTTGAAACTCTGAGCTGCTGCGTTCCCTGAAATGCCACCTTATTACTGTGTGGAAGCTCCTTGGGGAGATCGAAGTTACACCATGACTCAGTTTCGCAGCTTTTTTTGCTGTTTTCCAATTTTCTGTCAATGAGCAATTTAATTACAATAAAAAGCTTAATGCCAATTATCAAGGAATGTTATTGCTCAGTACGTCATAATGAAATTAGAAAAAAAACAGAATCTGGAATTTTACAGCAATAACACTGTCCACTCAAACACGATGAGTTCCATCCCTAGATTAGAAACTATTTCAACCAATGCTGCATCAAGATAGTTTATTCTAAGTGTGAAAATATTTTTCAGAACTGTTCTCCTTTACTCTTGTCTTATACGTCAGGCCCGCTGGTCTATAGTTCCCTGGTTTTTACTTAACACCATACTAAAACAGTAACATGACGTTTGCCAACCTTCACTCTTCCAGCATCTCACCTATGACTATCGATAACACAAATATCTCAGCAAGGTGCCCAGCAATCACTTCTCTAGCTTCCCACAGAGTTCTAGGGTACACCTGATCAGGACCTGGAGGTTTATCCACTTTTATATGTGTGAAGACATCCAGCACTTCCTCCTCTCTCATATGGACATTTTTCAAGTTGTGACCATCTATTTCCCTCCATTCTACATCTTCCTTGTCCTTTTCCACAGTAAATGCTGATGCAAAACACTCGGTTATTATTTCCTCCATCGACATCAACGCCACACAATGGCTGCCTTGTTGATATTTGAGGGTCCCTATTGCAGAACATAGAACATAGAACACTACAACGCAGAACAGGCCTTTATCCCCTCAATGTTGCGCCGACCTATGAACTATTCTCCTCTTATCTCCACACTATTCCATCGTCATCCATGTGCTTACCTAAGGATTGTTTCAATCTCCCTAATGTGGCTGAGTTGACTACATTGGCCGGTAGAGCATTCCATGCACTTACCTCTCTCTATTTAATGAACCTGCATCTGACATCATCTTAAATCTATCAGCCCTCAATTTGTTGTTCTGCCCCCTCATACAAGCTGATGTCATCATCCTAGGAAATACGCTTTCACTGTCTACCCTATCTAACCACCTGATCCTCTTGTACGCCTCTATCAAATCCCCCTTAGCCTTCTTCTTTCCAATGAGAACAGCCCCAAATCTCTCAGGCAACATGCTGGTAATTCCCCCCAACATCTTTTCCAATGCTTCCACATTACTTTTCTAAACGGAGAAACTCGAGATAACCATTTGCTCTGATATCCAAAATTGTCCACAAAGTCCAGACACATGCAATTTCAATCGCAATGCCACCAGCGCAGCTATAGATTGTCATGTTCACAAATATCGTCTGGAGAACCGTACCTTCAACGATCGCACACTGTGCTCCTTGGTACTCACAGACCTTTGGAGTCATGGTGATATGCTGCTAATCAACTGCTCCGACCCTTATGCCAAATGCATTTGAATTGTAATCCTAACAGTGGGTTTTATCTACTTTCACACGTTCCAGAATTGCTAACACCACCTCGTTATGAACCCGATTCCAATCTAGTCTGGTTGCCTGTATCTCAATATTCACCTCAATAACATTGTCGTTTTCCATCACGAATGCTGATGAAAATATTCACTTCGTGCTTAAACTATCTCCTCTGACTCCACACACACTTACGACTTCTATCCTTGATTGTACCTAATCTTACTAGAGCCATTCTTTTATTCCTGATAAACCTTCCGGGTTTTCCTTGATCCTCTCCGCCAATGGATTCTCATGTCCACTCCCGGATCTCCCCAGGTCTCGATCTAGGTCTTTCCTAGTTAACCTGCACTTCTCAAGCACCATAACTGAGGCATCACATCTCATCCTAACATAAGCCTTCTTCTTCCTCTTGACAAGAGATTCAACTTCTTGAGTAAACCATGGTCCCTTCACTCTACAGCCTCATCCCTGCCTGACAGTCATCGACTTATCAAGGACACGCAGTGGCTGTTCCTTGAATAAGCTTCACATTTCAATTGTGCCATGCCCTACAGTTTCCTTCCACATCCTATGCATCCTAAATCTTGCCCAATCACATCATAATAGCCGTTCCCCCAGCTCGAACTCCGGCCCTCCTGTATATGCACATCCGTTTCCAGCGCTAAAGTAAACATAACCGAATTGTGGGAACTGTCACCAAAGTGCTCACCGACCTTCAAATCTAAAAACTGTCCGGGTTCATTCCCCAGTTCCAAATTCAATGTGTCCTCGACCCTTATTTACTTGTCGACATATTGTGTCAGGAATGATGAAATACAAACAGACTCGAACCGTAACGTACCCGCAAGGGGACAGGCTGCAAGGTCGTTCAGTGAATCAGTGGCTGTAAAATTTCAGGGGAAGGAAAGAGTCAAGATTAGAGTGGTGCTGGAAAAGTACAGCAGGTAAGGCGGCATCTGAGGAGCAGGAAAATCGACGCTTTGGGCAAGAGCCTTTCATCAGGAATGGTGAAGACTGCTCATCAGATGCTGCCTGACCTGCTCTGCTTTTCCCGAATCGCTCCAATCTCCAGCATCTGCAGTCCACACTTTCACCTAAGGGAAGGAAGGAGTTGCAGTGCCTCTTATATTTCCATCTGAATGGTATTTTATTGATTTCAAAACAGGGAAAGGATGGCCACTCAGTTGGACAATGTGGAGTCTGTTGTCATCAATGCTGGCATTTTATTAGCAGTAGGTGGTCCTGTATTGTGTGGGATACCGTATCCTGAAGACTCAGGGTGTCCCACCTAAACAAGACCATATAGCTAAGAGCAGCGTATCCCAACTGCATACTGGAACAGCCTCCTATCCATGATCGCAGTCATTACTGGAACTGGAAATCCAAGCAAATGAGTAGAAGCGGCCATGGAAGGCGGAGTGTACACAATGTTGCCAGGGCCAGGTTGGCAGGTTCCACTGAGGGCATTAATGATTTATTTAACATCCCCCCAGTTGGCACATGGACATTCACCGAGCGGGAGAATTGTGAACACAGCTTTTTCAGTACTATCAAGGTAAAATTGGAGAGCAGTCATGCGAGAAAAATTATTCACGTTCAGTGCTGTACACTTAACGCGTTTTTTTGTGTGTTTGTGCGAAAGGATTTATAATGTTATTAATACTCAATTGGTTTCATACAATGGTGATTTATTGTTTATTCATTTGTGGGACTTGAGTGTCGCTGGCTGTCCAGCTTTGATAGCCCATCCCTAATTGCCCTCGAGAAGGTTGTGGTGAACTGCCTTCCTGAATTGCTGCAGTCCACGTGCTGTGGGTTGACCCACAATGCCAGTAGGGAGGGAAATTTAGGGCGTTGGCCCAACGACTGTGAAGGAATGGCGATATATTTCCAAGTCAGGATGGTGGGAGGCTTGGAGGGGACTTGCAGGTGGTGGTGTTCCCAAGTACCTGCTCCCCTTGTCTTTCTAGACGGAAGTGGTTGTGTGTTTGGAAGGTGATGTCTTGGAATCTTTGGTTAATTTCTGCAGTCTTCCATGTAGAGTGTAATAACTGCTGCCACTGAGTGCTGGCGATGGAGGGACTGAATGTTTGTGGATGTGGTGCCAAACAGGCAGGCAGCTTTGTGTCAAGCTTGTTCAGGATTGTCAGAGTTGCACCTTTCCAGGTAAGAAATTGAGGGTTTAGTTAAGAAAACGAAGGAAGGATATATAGAGTAATCCTAAAAAGAGTATAAAGGCAGGAGGAGCATAGTCAAGAGATAGCTTTCGTCGATAGAATTCAGGAGAATTCAAAAGGCTTTTACAAATACATTAAGAACAATAGGATAAGTCGGGAGAGAATACGACCCCTCAGAGATCGACAAGGCGGCCTTTGTGTGGAGCTGCAGAAAATGGGGAGATGCCAAATGAGCATTTTGCATCAGTATTTACTGTGTAAAAGGATATAGAAGGTATAGATTGTAGGGAAATGGATGGTGACACCTTGCAAAATGTCCATATTACAGAGAAGGAAGTGCTGGATGTCTTGAAACGCATAAAGATGCAGGGATTCCTGAGGGACAGGATGTGCTTGTATTTCAAAAGGCAAGGACTTATTAGGGATAGTCAACAAATAGTGCATGGCAAATCATGACTCACAAACTGGACTGAGTTTTTTTGAAGAAGTAACAAGGAGGATTGATGAGGACAGAGCGGTACAGGTGATCTATATGGACTTCAGTAAGACAAGGCTCCCCAGAGGAGACTGGTCAGCAAGGTTAGATCTTAAATACAAAGTGAATTAGACATTTGGATACAGAACTGGCTCAAATATAGAAGATAGTGCGTGGTGGTGGAAGGTTGTTTTTCAGACTGGAGGCCTGTGACCAGTGGACTGCCACAAGGATCGGTACTGGGTCCATTAAATTTCATTATTGTAGCCCCTTAAACTGGATGCAATATTCCAGGAGAGACAACGGATAGTTTTATTCCAGTTTAACAGAATTCCTTTTTGCTTGGTGTCTGCAGCACTATTTATGAATTTGGTATTTATTTTCAAAGTTTGGAAGAAGGTTTGTAACTCGGGTGCTCGTTGTTGTGGTTCTGTTTGCCGAGCGGGAATTTGTGTTGCAGACGTTTCGCCTCCTGTCTAGGGGACATCCTCAGTGCTTGGGAGCCTCCTGTGATCTTTCCTCCGGCATTTATAGTGGTTCCGGTAGCCAGTTCCAGCTGTCCGCTGCAGTGGCCGGTTTATTGGGTCCTGGTCGATGTGCTTATTGATTGAATCTGTGGATGAGTGCCATGCCTCTAGGAATTCCCTGCCTGTTCTCTGTTTGGCTTGCCCTATCATAGCAGTGTTGTCCGAGTCGAATTCATGTTGCTTGTCAGAATAGCTGGTCGTGCCGTCTCGAGGCTAGTCGGTGTTCATGGATGGGTTTCGGAGCGATGAGGTCATGCAGCAGCTGTGCAAATATCTGGTGCGGCTGGTGTTGGAGTATTGCACATAGTTCTGATCACCGCATTATAGGAAGGATTGTGGATGCTTTGGAAAGGGTTCCCAAGATATTTACTGGGATGTTTACTGGTATGGGGAGGTCTTACAAGGGAAGGCTAAGGGACTTGAGGCTGTTGTCATTAGAGAGAAGAAGATTGAGAGGAGTCTGAATTGAAACATTTGAGATGATCAGAGGGTTAGACAGGGTGGACGATGAGAGCGTTTTTCCTCGGATGGTGATGGCTCGCACGAGGGGACATATCTTTAAATTCGGGGCGTGATAGAAATAAAGACAGATATCAGAGGTAGTTTATTTACTCAGAGAGTAGTGGGGTTGTGGAATGCCCTGGCTGCAACAGTGGTAGACACGCCAGTTTTAAGGACATTTCAATGGTCATTGGACAGACATATGGATTATTTTGGAATAGTGTCGGGTAGATTGGGCTTCAGATTAGTTTGACAGGTTCACGCAGAATCAAGGACCAAAGGGCCTGTGTTGCACTGCAGTGTTCACTGTTCGATTCTCTATTTCTATGTATGGAATGAACTGTCAGAGGAAATGTTAGAAACAAGTAAAATTAAAACATGAGAGAGACATTTGGGCAGATGCATGGAGTGGAGAAGGGTTGAAGAGATATGGGCCAAACGCAGGCAAATGCGACTCATTCAGTTTCGGAAACCTGGTCCGCATGGAGGAGATGGATTGCAGAGTCTGTTTCTGTGCTGCATGTCTGTAGTTACTGGAAGAGAAGGATACCAAGATAAGACATGCAATGGTAACAATCAAAATTTACAGAGATAGGGATGATCGTCTGGGTGGGAGTAGGTTTCAAACATGTGGAGAAATAAGCGAGAGACGAGAAGGTTACAACGATGGTAACTGTTATAGGAGTTAGAATGATTGAATACACTGGTCGACAAAATGTGCCACAGATACAATTTCAGAGAGGGAACACAGAACAGAAGGATCCCAGGAAGCATTGCCAGCGTCTCTTGGTAGCGCTGCTTTCACCTGTGTTATACTGATGCTCACTAGACAGGACAGGACAGGATTGATTACTGTGAACTCCTTATGCTGTCTTACTACAACATATATTAAATTAGGGGTGATGATTAAGCTTGGAGTGTGCCTGTACTGTGCTCCATTTCCAGAAATGTATCAATGCCACACTTTGTGAGCCGATGATTGGAGCCCTCCTATTGATCTCTGCTCTGATCATAGTGAATGATCTTACCTCGCTGCAGGATTTATTGAAAGCTCCAGGCCTCCATTAACGTTTGTCCCCATGGATAACAAACCATCTTCAAAGACGTGATGGACGAGACACTCAGCAACTGGGAGGTCTATGGAGACAGGAACTTCCTGAGGACGTACAGGAGACGGAGAGATAGACAGAAAGGGAAATTAGACTGATGGAGTAAGGCTTACACATAGAGAATGGCACTGAGTACCACAGAGACCCTGATAGGCAGAGGTAAGTATGGAATCAGATTTGTTAGGAGTTATCAGTTATCTGTAAGAATAATGGGATGGTTATGGTAGGGGATTTCCAACCATTGACTTGGACTGCCAAAGTGTTCAGGGTGTAAATGGAGAGGAAATTATTAAGTATGTATGAGAAAATTTTCTGCTTAACTACGTGGATGCACGTATTACAGAAGGCGTAAAACTTGACCGAATGTTGGGAAATAAGGCAGGGTAAGCGACTGGGCTTTCAGTGGGGGAGCAATTTGGGGCCAGTAATCATAATATTATTAGTTTTAAAATAGTGGTGGAAAAGGGTAGAGCAGATCTAAAAGTTGAAGTTCTAAACTGGAGGAAGGCTAATTATGATGATATTGGGCACACACTTTCAAAAGCTGCTTGGGGCAGATATTCACAGGTGAAAGGATGGCTGGAAAATGGGAGGCCTTCAGAAATGAGATAACGAGAGTCCAGAGACAGCATATTCCTGTCAGGTTGGGAGGAAATATTGGAAGGTGAAGGGAATGCTGGATGAGTAAAGAAATCGAGGATTTGGTTAACAAAGCGTAGGTAGCATATGTCAGGTACAGACAAGATAGATCGAATGCATCCTTGGAAGAGAGCAAAGGCAATAGGAGTACAATTAAGAAGGAAATCAGGAGGACAAAAAGGGGGCATGAGAGAGATTTGGCAAACAGAGTTAAGGAGAATCCAAATGCAAAACATGAAATGTATGCCGTATGAAGCAGAATGGGCACAGTCTCGGATGAGAAACAGAGTTAAGGTTTCAAATCAAATCAAAGATGTGTTCATTTTATTTTGCTGCATCTCTGTCAACACTTTTCACATCAGTTCCAGGGGAATGAACTCGCTGGCTCAACTCTCATACATCAACATTGGAATTATCATATGACCCTCTCACCCTGTTAGCAACGTGTGCAGCAATATCATAGAGCCATTATATGTGGACAGCACGGAAAACACAGACTTCAGTCCAACTCGTCCATGTCCGACAGATCTCCTAAACCGATCCAGCCACGATTGCAAGCACTTGACCCACGTCACTCTAAACCCTTGCTATTCAAATACACGTCCAGATTCCTTAGAAGTATTGGAATTGTACCAGCCGCCAACAACTCATCTGGCAACTTATTCCAAACACGCACCACCCTCTGCGTGATGCCATTGGCCCTCACTGCCTTTCGAATTTTCACCCTCCCACACCAGATCTACACCCTCTAGTTCTTCACTGTCCCACCTGAGTGGAAGGAACTTGTCTATTTACCCTCTTGATGCCCCTAATGATTGAAAAACCTCTATAAGATCAGCTCCCAGCCTCTGACGTACCTGGGAAAATATTCAGCCTATAAATGTTTCCATCTTTTCCATTTTCAAATGTAGGATGTAACATGCAGTCTGAAGCAATCATCTTAGCAGCTGATCTGTCGCTGACAAACGCTGCAGGAAGGCCTGATAACTTGCTGGATGTGCGGTCAAGTGAAGATTACATAGTCAACATGAGCCATTGAACAAAACGTGCAACTGAGTTCTGAGCTGTTGGTGACACCAAAGCAACTTTACCATTCGGGGGCGAAAACAATCCCACTGTTAGATGACAATTCAAATGCATTTGGCATAAGGGTCGGAGCAGTTGATCAGCAGCGTATCACCATGACTCCAAAGGTCTGTGAGTAACAAGGAGCACAGTGTGCGATCGTTGAAGGTACGGTTCTCCAGACGATAATTGTCAACATGACAATCTGTAGCTGGGCTGGTGGCATTGAGATTAAAATTGCTTGTGTCTGGACTTTGTAGACAATTTTGATATCAGAGCAAATGGTTATCTCGAGTTTCTGCGTTTGGAAAAGTAATGTGGGAGCGTTGGAAAAGTTGTTGAGGGGATTTACCAGTATGTTACCTGAGAGATTTGGGGCTGATCTCATTGGAAAGAAGAAGGCTAAGGGGGATTTGATAGAGGCATACAAGAGGATCAGGTGGTTAGATAGGGTAGACAGTGATCCTATTTCCTAGGATGATGACGTCAGCTTGTATGAGGGGGCATAACAACAAATTGAGGGCTGATAGATTTAAGATGATGTCAGATGCACGTTCTTTACTTAGAGAGTGGTAAGTGCATGGAATGCCCTACCGGCCAATGTAGTCAACTCAGCCACATTAGGGAGATTTAATCTATCCTTGGATAAGCACATGGATGACGATGGAATAGTGTAGGGAGATGAGCTGAGAATAGTTCATAGGTCGGCGCAACATTGAGGGTCGAAAAGCCTATTCTGCGTTGTAGTGTTCTACGTTCTATGTTCTGCAATATGGCCCCTCAAATATCATCAAGGCAGCCATTGTGTGGCGTTGCTGTCGATGGAGGAAATAATAACCGAGTGTTTTGCATCAGCGTTTACTGTGGAAAAGGACATGGAAGATATAGAATGGAGGGAAATAGATGGTCACAACTTGAAAAATGTCCATATGAGAGAGGAGGAAGTGCTGGATGTCTTCACACATATAAAAGTGGATAAACCTCCAGGTCCTGATCAGGTGTACCCTAGAACTCTGTGGGAAGCTAGGGAAGTGACTGCTGGGCACCTTGCTGAGATATTTGTATCATCGATAGTAATAGGTGAGATGCTGGAAGACTGAAGGTTGGGAAAACGTCGTGTCACTGTTTTAGTATGATGTTAAGTAAAAACCAGGGAACTATAGACCAGTGGGCCTGACGTGTAAGACAAGAGTAAAGGAGAACAGTTCTGAAAAATATTTTCACACTTAGAATAAACTATCTTGATGCAGCAATGGTTGAAATAGTTTCTAATCTGGGGATGGAACTCATCGTGTTTGTGTGGACAGTGTTATTGCTGGAAAATTCCAGATTCTGTTTATTTTCTTATTTCATTATGACGTACTGAGCAATAACATTCCTTGATAATTGGCATTAAGTTTGTTAGTGTAATTAAATTGCTCCTTGACAGAAAATTGGAAAACAGCAAAAAAAGCTGCGAAATCGAGTCATGGTGTAACTTCGATCTCCCCAAGGAGCTTCCACACAGTAATAAGGTGGCATTTCAGGGAATGCAGCAGCTCAGAGATTCAAACAGGGAGCTTGCCAGTTGCCTGAAGGGGCTGATCATCCCGCGTGGAAGAAATGTTTCAACCAATTGATCACCTGGTCTTCTACACCACCCTTGCCTTTGCTGGCATTCCTGGTAAGGCTTCATGACAATTGAATTTGTTTAAATCTGCTGCTGATATGCTCTCCACTTTTTGCTGTTAAAGAATAACGTGTACAGTTCACTACGGGTTCGCCTTATCCAGACACCAGAACAGTGATAGCAATTCACTGAGCAGCATTCTTGGTACAATTCTCCACTGACAGAGATGCCCAACTTCACTGCTGCTGCAGCATTTTCAGATGTCACTGTTCTATCAACTGTTCCACTTTCACATGATTTGAAGTTGTGCAGAGCGATCGGGCAGGTTAGTTCTGAAGAAGGGTCACTGGACTGGAAACATTAACTCAGCTTTCTCTCATATAGATGTTGTCAGTCCTACAGAGAAATTTCTGCTTTTGTTGTACAAATGAAGCCTGATTTCACTAGAATTTTGAAGTTTGACGGATGATCTGAGCGAAATCCTTCAAACTATTCATGGGAAAAGACAGGAAAGATTAGCTATTTCAATTTCTGGTTGATTGTAGAATGAAGGAGCACAATATGAGTATTGGGGAGAGAAAGTTAAAGGGAGATGTTCAGAAGCACTTCTCCACACAAACAATGGGAAAGGTTTGGAACTCTCTTCCGCAAACAGCAGTGGATGCTTGATCAGTTTTGAACTTTAAATCAGTTGTCATTTTTTTTCTGTAAGCAAAGGAATCGATAAATATGTGCTGCACTGTAGTTTGCAAAGCTTTTTCTAACTATCATATCTTCGGGAAAATCTTTCTTCCTCACCGTCTTTGGTCAAGTAATTGCAGTCTTGAGAGATATCCCCACTCCCCGCTGCATGTTGAGATGCTTGTCATGTACAGATGTGTAGATTTACAGTGTAAATATATCATCAGTCCTAACACGCACAAGTTGTCCTTAACCAGCCCCAGCATGCTGTGGAGTGTTGTCCTGTGCGTCCTGTTTGAAATCTTATGCAGTTTTTGATAATCATTTTTTCCTGATCCTGATGTGACTCTGATCAGAATTTCATTCAGTGCTCAGAGCGGGAAGTAAACCAATCAAAGGAGGCTTGCGTTTGCTGTGTTGACAGTCCAATCACCAGCCCGAGGAGTGAGTTGGGAGTGTGTTTTCTAATGGGGTTCTCCTCTTGCCAGAGTTGGAGCAGAGAACTTAAAGAGTTTACTCCAAACATTTTTTAAATAGTTACCTGGAATTTCTTTTGCTCTCCTAGCATGAGCTCAACTTCTGTCAAAACTCCATAATCTCTGAAACGACAGGGCTGGAGGAGCATCTGAGGTGGCTGCAAAAGTCTTAGACATTAAACCCACTCAACGCCAACTACTTCCGCTCACACAGTGCACTCGGTTTTGGTGGTAAAATCTGACTATTTTTCTTGGAACAGTCGAACTAGATTCTAATCAATCATTCATTGCTTCTTTTCCCATTTGTCTTCCACAGTTAATTTGCTGGTGATTGTTATCCTTTCCCGGGGAAATTGCGGAATTTCCAATTCCACTACTCGTTACCTGGTGCTTATGGCAGTTGCCGATCTGATGGTCATTATCTCTGGTGTTATACTGAGGAGATTTACCTATTATTATTACCCACTCTGTTTTTTGGCCATCCCTCCTGTGTGCAGTGTTGCTAGGGTCTTAACTTTTGCTGCCACCGAATGTTCTGTCTGGTTCACCGTCACTTTCTCCTTTGACAGATTTGTAACGATTTGTTGTCAGAAGCTGAGAACAAAATATTGCACTGAGAAAACTGCGACTGTGGTTCTAACAACAACATGCACCCTGTTCTTTTTGACAAATATCCCCATCTATTTTACAATTGAGCCTCGGTGGATTATCAATAATGTGCCATTCTACTGTAAAAGAAAGTCAAGCTACTATACTGAGACTTGGTGGGTGGCATTCGATTGGCTTGATAAGGTTTTAACCCCTTTACTACCATTCGTTTTAATTCTGTTGCTCAATGCTCTGACAGTCAGACACATTTTAGTAACCAGTCAAGTTCGGAAGGGGTTAAAGTGTCAGATCAAAGGAGAAAAGCGCAGAGACCCAGAGATGGAAAGCAGAAAGAAATCTATGATATTGCTCTTCGCCATATCTGGGAGCTTCATCCTCCTGTGGTTAATCACTGTTGTAGATTTCTTATATTATGTCATTCAAGGAGTCCATCCTGATGATTACTCGCCTTTTCTATTTCACTTGAGGAAAGTTGGTTTCATGTTGCGGAATCTAACTTGCTGCACAAACACATTTATTTATGTAGTAACATTGTCTCGGTTCAGAGCAAAAATCAGGAACACAGTAAACTACCTGGTTACGCGAATTCCTTGTGTCATGAATAAATAAAACTCATCAAGCAAACCCACAGGAGGGTCCTTTTGTTTCCCGATGGATAAATGAGTTTTAAAAGTTCACTCATGGGATATGTTCATCGCTGGCTGGGTTGGTGTTTATTACCCTCAGCTAGATCCCCCGTGAGAAGGTGTTTGGGAGCTGCCTTCTTGAACTGCTGCTGTGCATGTGCTATATGTCAACCCACCTAATTACTAGGGAGGATAGTCCGGGAATTTGACCCAATTTTACGAAACAAACCAATCTATATTTGCAAATCAGCAATGTGAGAAGCTTGGAGGGGAACTTACTGGGGTGGTGTTCCCATGTATATACAGGCCTTGTACTTCTGGATGGAAGGGGTCAGTTGCTGTCTGAGGATTTGTGGAGATCCTCTACAGTGCACCTTGTATATGGTACACACCGCACCTCCTGAACATTGATTGTGGAGGCATTCGATGCTTGTGGATGTGGTGTGAAAGAAGCGGCTTACTTTGTCCTGGAAGGTATCGAGCATCTTGAATGTTTGTTGGAGCTAGACCCATCCAGGCAAGTGGGAAGTATTCCATCACACTCCTGACAGAGTGTCTTTATACCAATGCAGGCAAAGCGTTGAGCTGAGAACGTGCGGGTTCCCTATTGTAGCACAACGCAAATGAATTGGCCAGGTAATTGAATTTCTTCCTGGGTTATTCTTTCAGCTTAGAACCGTCTGTCACCTTCCATCAAAATTACATTATTCAGTGGGGTCGAATGAAACTAAACAGAATGGTTAAACAGAAAATGTTAGACTATTAAATACATGATCTCACTGTTCAGTAACAGTTCAACAAACCCCATACAAATTCACACAGAGCATCATATGAACCGTTTCGACGTGTGAAGTTGCAGCATGATATCACAAATCGTTACCAGAACCCAACCACCAAAGGAATGATAACAATGCCTCAACTCCCTAGTTTTCAATGTCAAGCTTCTCAGTTCCAATGGGCTGCTACTCCAATGTGGTCTCATCAGAAATTTTCTGTCCCCGGGAGCAGAGTCAAAACAGTGCAACAAATTTCCCTCTCTGCTGGCCTCCCCACGCCATTGCATGGAGTTGGTGGCGAGTGACAACACTCAAGGATTCAGTCAGAGAGGAATGATTTGGAGGTGCCAGTTTTGGACTAGGGTGGACAAACTTAAAAATCACACAACGCCATGTCATAGTCCAACAAGTTTATTTCGAAGCCCGAGCTAACAAGGCGCTGCCTCCTCATCAGGTGGTTCTGGATCATAATCGTACAACACAGAATTTACAGCAAAATGGTTACACGGCAATGACAACTTCAGTTGTTTAAACAAGAAATCACACAACACCAGTTTATACTTCTTAAACAAATTTAAATTACGCCGATCATCTTTTGAAATGGGATATGATGGTTTAGGTTCTTTAATGTGTAAATATCAGAATTGCATTCTCAAGGTGGCGTCAGCTTATCTAATAATAGAACATATGACATGGAACATAGAAATGTACAGCACAGAACAGGCCCTTCGGCCCACGATGTTCTGCTGAGGCTTAATCCTAATCTAAAATAAAATAACCTAACCTAAGCTCTTCTCAATTTACTGCTGTCTATGTGCGTATCCAGCAGTCACTTAAATGTGCCTAATGACTCTGCTTCCACCACCATCGCTCGCAATGTAGTCCATGTGCTCACAACTCTCTGTGTGAAGAACCTACCTCTGAAGTCTCCTCTGTATCTTCCTCATAACACCTGAAAACTATCACTCCTCGTGCAGTCAATCGTGGCCTGGGGAAACGTGTCTATCATCTCCATGTTTGCCTCTGTAGAGAGAAAAGTCCGAGCTTTATCAACCTCTCTTTATAAGACAAGCCTTCCAGTCCAGACAGTATCCTGGTAAAACTTCTTTTCACCCTCCCCAAAGCCTCCGTATCTTTTCTCTAATAGGGCGACCAGAACTGGTCACAGTATTCCAAGTGTGGTCTCACCAGGGCTTTGTAGAGTTGCATCAAAACCTCGTGGCTCTTAAACTCAATCCCCCGTTAAAGAAAGCCAAAACAGCATATCCATTCTGAACAACCCTATACACTTGGGTGGCAACTTTGAGGGTTCTCTGCATTTGAACACCAAGACCCTGCTGTTCCTCCACACTGCCAAGAAATCTGATTTTAATCCTTTATTCTTCATTCAAGTTCGATCTTCCAAAATGCATCACTTCGCATTTATCCAGGTTGAACTCCATCTGCCATTTCACAGCCCAACTCTGCATCCTGTCAGTGCCACGCTGCATCCTACAATAGCCCAGGATATTATCAAAGGCACCTCCAACCTTGATATCATCGGCAAATTTAATTACCCACCCCTCAACTTCCACATCCAAGTCATTTATAAAAAGTGCAAAGAGCAGAGGCCCAAAAACACAGCCCTGTGGGACACCCCTCACCACTGACCTCCAGGCAGAATACTTTGCATCGAAAACTACTCTCTGCCTTCTGCCAGCCAACTAATTCTGTTTCCAGGGAGCCAAGCCTCCCTGTATCCCAATCTTGCTGAGTTGAGGAATGAGCTGACAATTGGGAACATTAACAAATGCCTTGCTGTAGTCCATATAGACCACATCCACTGCTCGACTTTCGTCGACTGGTCTTGTCACCTCCTCAAATAACTCAACGAGCTTTGTGAGGAATGACCTACTTCTCATAAAGCTATGCTGACTGCCTTTAATCACGCTATGCTTTTCCAAATAATCATAAATCTATCCCTCAAAATTATTTCCAAAGCCTTGCTGACCACAGACATAAGAGTGACTGCTCTGTAATTGCCAGAGATTTCCCCATTACCCATCTTGAAAAGAGGAACAAATGCCTCCCTCTAATCATTTGGTATGACTCCCGTGGATAGCGAGTAAGGAAAGGTCTTCGTCAGCAGGTTATCAACCTCCTGTCCCTCACTGCATATCAACTTAGTAGGAATCTGGTCTGTCCCTGGGTGCGTATCAATCTCAATGTTTGCCAAAATTTCCAGCACATCAACTTCCTCAATCTCTATCTGTTCAAGCCTATTTCCCAGCTCCTCAAAGTTCTCATTAAGGCCCCTTTCCTTCGTGAAAACTGAAGCAAAAAAACTCATGTAGGGCTTCCCCTATCTGCTCAGAGACCACGCACACAATTTCCCCATGTTATCCCTGACCGGCCCTACCTTCTCCTTGATCATTCTCGTATTCCTGATGGATGAGTCTTTTCCATGCCTTCTCACCCCAGCTCTCCTCATACCATTTCTGAGCTCTTTTCTACAGTGTGTAATCCTCTGAAGCTGTGCTTGATCCTTGCTTCCTCCACCTTACGTAAGCTGCCTTCTTTCTTTTGATGAGAATCACCTCTGTTCTCGTCATCCAAGGCTCCTTAATCTTACTCCTTCTTGACTGTTTCAGGGGAATAAATTTATGCATCACTCGCACCAACTGCACCTGAAACTTTCTCCACTTGTCTGTTGTGCCTTTTCTGTGGGCCAATTGCACACAATCTGCATTTCCCAAGTCCTGTCTGATCGCATCATAATTTCCTTTTGCCCCATTAAATATCTTCCCTTGGTAACAGCTAGTTTCCCTTTCCGTGGCTGTGGTGCATCTGAGGCAGTTGTGATCACTGTCACCAAAGACTTCTGCCATGGCTCATTGCCGTGCACCAAATCCAAAAGAGCCTCTCCCCTTGTCGGCCTGTCTATATACTCCTGTCTGAACACTGACAAGGATGGCTCCATCCAAACCATCTGAACGAAGGAGGTTCCAGTCAATATTGGGAAAGTTGAAGTCACCCATGACAACAACCCTGCTCCATCTGCATTTTTCTAACAACTGCCAGCCTTTGAGTTCTTTGATCTCCATAAGACCATAAGACCATAAGACATAGGAGTGGAAGTAAGGCCATTCGGCCCATGGAGTCCACTCCGCCATTCAATCATGGCTGATGCGCATTTCAGCTCCACTTGCCCGCATTCTCCCCGTAGCCCTTAATCCCTCTAGACAACAAGAACCTATCAATCTCCCTCCTGCAATTTGGGGATCTACAAAAAATAAACCAATGAGGTAGCTGCTCATTTGCTGTTCCTAACTTCCACCCGTACTGACTCAGTAGACAAGCATTCCTCAACAATTTTCATTTCAGTAGCTGTGACGCATTCACTGATGAGCAATGCTACACCCTCTCCACTTTTTCCACTCTCCCTGTTCTTTTTAAAAGTTCTAAATCCTGGAACATGTAACAACCATTCCTGCCTCTGTGCAACACATGTCTCCGTTATGGCCACAATAGTCCCAAGTAGTGAACCATGCTATAAGTTGACCACTCTTATTCCTGACACTCTTTGGGTTAAAGCAGAGGAACTTCAACCGATCCCTTTGTTTAATTGCATGAAAAACCTTCCCAATAGATTGACTACATCTTGTCACTGCCTCATCTACAATACCCCCCCACGCCCCAGATATGTAACTCTGGAGCCCAAACCCCTCCCGAACCACAAGAGCAAATCTCCAACGCAGGAGATGTGTGACCTTCCAGTTCAGCTGCAACTTGTTTTCAGGTACATGAGAAGGCATCCCAGTGTCTAAAAACCTGAAGATCTCTCTGCTCATCTACACTACCAAGAATGTTACCATTACTGCAGGACGTTTTATTCATAGGACTCAATCCAAAATAAATCTCCTTACATGTTTTCCCATTACATTCCATATGGCACCAATCAACCGGGCTCTGCAGTTTATCTGGGTCCCTCTGTAACCCATAACATTCTTCTGTACTATCTACAACGCCGTTGACTTTAGTGTCATTCGCAAAATTGGTATCCCATCCATTTAGGCTCTACCCAAGATGTTCATAAAAATGACAAACATCAGTGAACCCAAAACAGAGACTTGAGTTGCACCACGAATAACTGAACTCCAGCATGAACATTTCGCATCAACCACCACGCTCGATCTTCTTTCAGCTCGCTGATGTCTGACCCAAACCGCTAAATCACACTCAATCCAATGCCACCAGATTTTGCGCAATAGCCAACCGTGTGGTGACAGTAATGGAGGAAATGAGAGAAATTTAACAAAGTTTCACACCGCAATTGCCCTCATTTCCACCACAGCACCAAATAACAGCGAGTAGATTCAATACAGGATTTGGGTTCACAACAGTGGTGAAATAATGATCTTCATTCACTTTCCAAGATCATGGTGAACAACACAACTTGCCTGGAATATGAAACAGCAGCGCAGCCTGGATGTGCCCGGGATTATGCCAGGGGACTTTGGAGTAAGAGGTGAAAGTGAAGACCACAGCACCAGGGGAACACAGCGTGGATACTGACTGGTTGGAGGTTCTGTGCTCTCCCACTTCACAGAATGGTTTGGAGGTAATAATTATGTTTTATTGCATTGAACTTCAACACACACCCCCGCCCCCCACCCTTCCTAAAGTTGCCATAATTATCAGTCAGCACAAGTGGGACTCAAGGTCCTGTTTTCTTTGAAACTGGAACCTGACCTCAGCGCCTGAAATTGCTCAGACAGTCCACCAAACACGCGTTGCTCACAAAGCAATGGAGGTCGGCACCCAGATAATACCCTGCACCATACGGTCATTTCCAGCGCCTGTTCTGCAAAGTTAGCGGTTCAAAGGAGATCCTCCCACTCAAATTTGAGTTAGCAGCAGAATCCGAGAAGGAGAGATCACATTTCGAGGTTCTTGAATACGGTGCTGGTACAAATTGGAATTTTCCTGATCTTTGCCCTGAACCGGGCGTTTTCCTGTGCAGCTTTCCACATCAGGGCCGGATCAATTGTCACATGGGTGCCAGCTGAGTTGGAAACCAATGTGGGAAACGAAGAGATAAGCGAATTCACGAAATGTTACTAAATCCCACGGTGCTTGCTGAGAGATGTACAAAAGGCAGTGTCTATGCGTATTGACAGAAGGTAAAAGTCATTGCAAGATCTCAAAGAAGTGCTAACTGCACATGATTGGTCTTGTATTCGAGGTGCGAAAAACTCTCCCGTCTGAGTCACAGCTGAAAATCACACAACGCCATGTTAAAGTACAACTGCTTTATTTGGAGGCACTAGCTTTCGAAGTTCTGTTCTTCATCAGGTGACAACTTCCTGATGATGAAGCAGTTGTTCGAAAGCTAGTGATCCCAAATAAAACTGTTGGACTCTAACCTGGTATTGTGTGACATTGAGCTTGGTGCAAGTGAGTACTGCAGATACTGAGGATTAGAGTCAAAATAAGAGTCGTGCTGGAAAAACACAGCAAGTCAGGCAGAATCTGAGGAACAGGAAAATCGACGTTTTGGGCCTGATGAAGGACGTTTGCCCGAAAGGTGACTTTGAAACTTGTCCAGCCCATTCCAACACTGGCACCACCAAATCACGTCTGAGTCACTTTCACGTCTCTTCTTTCTGACTGAATCAGAAAGTAGGTATTTCACCAGAGCTTCGGTTAGTGTGGGGCTAGAAAAGCACTGCAGGTCAGGCAGCATCCGAAGAGCAGGGCAGCTCCGAGGATGCAGCCTGACCCGCTGTGCCTTTCCAGCACCACTCTAATCTAGACTCTGGTTTCCAGCATCTGCAGGCCTGGTTTTTGCCTATTTCACCAGAGCTGCATGTGGTCCACTTTCCTCTCCCTCTCAGTTTAGACATTCCTGCCCCTCTGTGATGTGAAGGAAAATAAAATGGATACAATGTCGTTCAGCAGCCTGTCAGTCATTTCCTCAGCTTCAGTTCCCACACGGCTTAGATTTCAGAGATGAAAACGTGTTGCTGGAAAAGTGCAGAAGGTCAGGCAGCATCCAAGGAGCAGGAGAATCGACTTTTCGGGCATGAGCCCTTCTTCAGGATTTCAGAGCACAAGTTAACATTAGCGACTGTATGAGAGCGCGAGGTCAGAGCTTCATCTGAGACTGTAAATCCACACATTCAGGTTGTTGACTGAATGAGCTGCAAACAAAGCCGGTGCTTAAAACTCTCGAACATGTGAACTGCTCCAAAGCATGACTGAGGATTTCTGCTTTTGATTTACACACGTTGATAAACAGCACAAAGCATCCCAATGAGGCCAGAGAGAGCCTGCTTTGGGAAACTGTTGGAGGGCAGTGCACACCAGTATTCCAGTATTCACTGCGGGTTCTCCTTATCTCTGAACTGGGCCGCTTTTGCACACACGCCAAATGAAGTATTGCTGTGACAGAAAAGTCAGTGCCCAGCAACTGCGCTCTTAAAATAGGATGCCCATCAGTGCCATTCACAGTGGTACATATTCAGGACCAGCGAGGAGAGAAATTTAACAAAGTTTCACTCAGCAATTAATCGGAATTGTATTCCTTGTCAGCACTGCAGCAGATATGCGTGAGCAAATTCAAAGCCAGGTTTGCTGATGAGACTAACGAGAAAGAAAGCTCCCTTCACGCCAATCCCAAAAGCTACCACTGTTAACAACAGAACATGTGTGTCCCTGTGGGGACTTGAGCCAGATTCAGTGGCGCATGAGGCAAGCGTGATGACCACTACACTGCAGTGCAACTGTACTCGCTGTCCTACCCAACGCACTGACAGTTGTGGCCATCCCATGCATTAACTTTCTCTTTCAAGTAGATCATTGTCATTCAGCATTATTGAAATGTTAAAGAGCATCACGTGAAATTTCTCAGGAAATGTTAGCAGGGATGTTGTCAGGTTTGCACGGTTTGGCCTACAGTAGCCCAGGATATTATCACCGGCACCTCCAACCTCTGTATCATCGGCAAATTTAATTACCCACCCCTCAACTTCCTCATCCAAGTCATTTATAAATCCTACAAAGAGCAGTGGCCCAGGAACACAGCCCTGCGGGACAACACTCACCACTGACCTCCAGGCAGAATACTTCGCATCAACAACTACTCTCTGCCTTCTGCCAGCCAACTAATTCTGATTCCCTGTGTCACTGTGAAAGGGGACAGAGGGAGAGTGAGAGTCCTTTGGGTTATAACCACCTTCGGCAGCAATGTTTCTCTCTCCAAGTTTCCAAACAGTTCATTTTATCGCCCTGGGTTTCAATGTGAACAAGGTGGAGCTTTGATAAATTGATGTTGTTCGGGAGTAGCACTGAAGGAAGGTACAGAATAGGCTGATGATAACGAGGGCTCGTTCTGAGGCGATGGGTTGTGGTGAAGTGGCGCCGTCTATAAATGGGGTCATTCAACTCGTCTGATTCCAGATCCCGGGGCTAGAAATAACGAGCGTTTTCTCGCTGAATTTGGACGGGGCTTTGACTGGAAGAGACCGTGACGCCAGGTATGAAAGGACATTTCACTGGAGTGGATCGTGAAATCGAGCAGTGACTGTGAATAAAACGCTGGAAACGTCCAGCAGAGGAACAGGCGACCCCGAAATCGGCACCTGGGAACAGATGTCTTTCCCTTTCCACTGAAAAGCACTGTTTCACAAAGTGGGGAGTTCCAAGTGAAGCAGTGGGGATTATCTCTGCTGGTTGTTCACCTCGTGAATGCTTTCTCTCCCCAATGTCAGCGTTTACATTCCACAATGACAACCTTTGGGGTCTGTACCAGGGAATTGGGCCAACGGCGTGATGGGTAACGCCTCTGACTTCGGCTCAGGAGATCGTAGGTTATACCTGGGGCGAGCACAATGAGTTTTTCGGCACATTCTGCGAGTTGGACGTCCATTTTGGGTTCTCCAGGAGGTGCAGAGATTCATTGAAATTGGAAGTTGCATTTGGGCCAATTGCATTTCATTGCCAGACAATTGGATGGTAGGTCCTGTTATGTCAGGTTCTGAGGAGCTGTAGGGATGGGAGCAGTGGGGTTTTTTTAATCGAATTTGAAAATTGCATTTGGTTCCATTGCAGCTCATTACCAGAGGGGTGTATGACACGTCCTGATTTACCTGGTTCTGAGGAGCTGCACGGATTCCATCCAAGTGTTTTTGAGTTTGAACGTTACCTTTGGGTCCATTGCAGCTCATTGTCAGAGAGGTTTGTGACAGGCCATGTTATGTCAGGTTCTGAGGAGCTGCAGCGATTGAATCACTGTGCTTTTAAAGTTGAAAGATGCACCTGGACCCATTCCCCATTTTCAGTTCCAACTCACCTCAAGGTCTCTCATTGACTCTGCAACTGGCTTGTGTTCCACCTAAAGCTGCCTTTTGTCAGAGAATCTTGTGTGTGAAGACAAAGGGCGCAAGTGAAGCGCAAAGACCGGATATAATCATGAAACCTTTGACCCTCACAGGGAATGTGTCTGTTTGTTTCCCTCTGTGGGTGAAAAGGGAGATGTGTTCGTCAGTGGGGTTACAGCACAGTGTGAATAGGCCAAACGTCGTTCCCATTTCTGTGTTATTTAAGATCACAAGGGGAATCTCATTGACATTTCCACTGGGAGCATCAGAACACACAAGGATATGGGTCAAAGCTGGTGGCTGGGACTAGTCTAGATGGATGCCTGATGAGCCGCACTGCATGATGGGCTGAAATGTCTTTTTGCAATCTGTAAATGCTCCAATGCAAGTAGAGACTACTCTGCAGATGAAAAGATCAAAAATAAAAATGCAGAAGCAGTTTGATTGAGAGTAAATGCGACATATTCGGTCGACTTCTCACGAAAGACAAGAGTGGTCCAAAAGGAAGAGGACTAAATTGGTGGAAGGCCAACTATATCAACATTAGTCTGTCGCTGGGGAATGCAGATTGGGAACAGGTGTTTGAACGTATATCCATATTCAATATGTGGGTGGTTTTTAAATACAGGTTAATTAGCGTTCAGGAGAGAGGATGTTCCTGGAAAATGAGCAATACAAATGGCAAGACAAGGGAACCATGGATGTCAGGTGAAATGCCAGCTTGGCTAAGAGGAAAAGGGGTGCGTACTTAAGGTCCAAGTGACTGAAGACAGACGAACGTTTGAAAGAACATGAGGACTGTTCTGCCAATCTGAAACGAGGAGTTAAGAGGCCTAAAAGGGGTCATGAGATATCCTCAGTGAGCAGGGTAAAAGAAAGTGCCTTTATTCAGATATAATGAGCTAGAGGGTACTAGAGAATGTGTTGGCCCACTCAGGACAAAGGAGGAACCTTATGCGTGCAGTCAGGGAAAATGGGTGAAATTCTTATTGAGTACCTGGCATCGGTGTTCACCAAGGATAGGGATATGGTGGATGTTAAGGTTAGGAATAGATGTTTTATTACTCTAGGTCAAGCTGGCATAAGGAGGGAGGAAGTGTTGGGTATTCCAAAAGGCATAAAGGTGGGTTAGTCTCCAGGTCTGGATCGGATCTATCCCAGGTTTCTGAGGGAAGTGAGAGAGGAGATAACCGAGGTTTTAACAAATACCTTTCCAACATGATTGAACACGTGTGAGGATCTGGAGTACTGGAGAATTGCTAATGGTGTCCCCTTGTTTAAGAAGGTTAGCAGGAATAATCCAGTAATTACATACCTGTGAGGCTGTTGTCAGTGACAGGGAAGTTACTGAAGATTAGGATATATTTCCATTCAGAAGAAAATGGGCTAATCAGTGAGAGGCAACATGGTTTTGTGCAGGAAAGGTCATATCTTACAAACCAAATAAATGTTTTTGTAAAGGTGACAAAGTTGATTGATGAGGGAAAGGATCCAGATGCCATGGACATGGACCTTGGCCAGGCTTTTGATAAAGTACGCAGATGGAGAAGGTGAAGTCACGTGGAGTCCAGGGTGCTTGAACTAGATCGGTAGAGAACTGGCCGACAACAGGAGACAGAATGTAGTAGTTGGGTAGTTGGAAGGGACTTCCTGAAAGTGGAGATATGTGACAGTGGTTCCACAGGGATCCGTATTGGGGCCACCGTTATTTGTGATATATAAAAGTGATTTCGAGGAAGGTATAGGTGCCTTATTAGTAAGTTTGCAGATGACACTAAGGTTGCTGGAGTAGCAGATAGTGATTGGGATTGTCAGAGAATACAGCAGAATAAACATATGAAGGAAAGTTGGCGAGAGAAATGGCAGATGGAATTCAATGCATGCAAAACCAAGGTGATGCATTTGGAAGATCCGATTCAAGAGCGAACTGTACAGAAAAAATGAAATGTCCTCGGGAAACTTGATGGACAGACCGATCTGGGTGTTTATGTCCATTCTTCCCCGAAGGTGGCGACGCAAGTCAGTGGAGTGGTCAAGAAGACATTCCTCCATCGGACGGAGCATTGAGTACAAGAGTTGGCTGTTCAGGTTACACCTGTATAAGACTTCGGTTCAGCCACATTTGGAACACTGTGTACAGTTCTGATTGTCACATTGCCAAAAAGGACGGGAAAGCTTTGAAGGGGGTGCAGAGGAGGTTTACCAGGATGTTGCCAGGCATGGAGGACACTCGCTGTGAGGAGAGGTGGAGTAGATTAAAAAGCCGGAGGTTGGGGTCGGACCTGCTAAAGGTCTACAAAATCATGAGAGGTTTGCAGGGAAGATAGCAAGAAGCCTATTTTCTCAGAGTGGGAAACTCAATTACTAAGGGTCACGCGTTCATCGTGAGGGGGGGTTGGGGGGATGTTTAAGGGAGATATGTTTGGTACTTTCTTCACACAGAGGGCGGTGGTTGCCTGAAACACATTGCCGGCGGAGCTGGTAAGGGCGGGAACAATAACATCATTTAATATTCATCTGGGCAGATACATGAAAAAACAGGGAGCAAATGGATACAGACCGTCAGAAAATAGGCACCAGGTTTAGATAGAGGATCTGGGTTGGCACAGGCTGGGAAGGCCGAAAGGCCTCTACCACTGGGGTAAGGTTATTTGTTGTTTGTTCTTTGTTATATTCAGCCTCGCCAACAGGCCAAACCGTGCAAACCTGACAACATCCCTGCTAACATTTCCTGAGCAATTTCACGTGATGCTCTTTAATTTTTCAATAATGCTGAATGACAATGATCTACTTGAAAGAGAAAGTTAATGCATTGGATGGCCCCAAATGTCAGTGCATTGGGTCGGACATCGAGTACTGTTGCTCTGTAGTGTCGTGGTCGTCACGCTTGCCTCATGCGCAAATATATCTGGCTCAAGTCCCCACAGGGACACACATGTTCTGTTGTTAATAGTGGTAGCTTTTGGGATTGGTGTGAAAGGAGCTTTCTTTCTTGTTGATCTCATCAGCAAACCTGGCTTTGAATTTGCTCTTGCATATCTGCTGCAGTGCTGACAAGGAATACAATTCCGATTAATTGCTGAGTGTAACTTTGTTAAATTCCTCTCCTCGCTGGTGCTGAATATGCACCACTGTGAATGGCACCGATGGGCATCCTATTTTAAGAACGCAGTTGCTGGGCACTGACATTTCTGTCACAGCAATACTGCATTTGGCATGTGTGCAAAAGCGGCCCAGTTCAGAGATAAGGAGAACCCGCAGTGAATACTGGATTACTGGTGTACACTCTCCTCTAACTGTTTCCCAAAGCAGGCTCTCTCTGGCCTCATTGGGATGCTGTGTGCTGTTTGTCAACGTGTGTGAATCAAAGGCAGAAATCCTCAATCATGTTTTGGATCAGTTCACATGTTCGAGAGTTTAAACCACCGGCTTTGTTTGCAGCTCATTCAGTCAACAACCTGAACGTGTGGATTTACAGTCTCAGATGAAGCTCTTAACTCGCGCTCTCATACAGTCGCTAATGTTGACTTGTGCTCTGAAATCCTGAAGAAGGGCTCATGCCCGAAACGTCGACTCTCCTGCTCCTTGGATGCTGCCTGACCTGCTGCACTTTTCCAGCAACACATTTTGATCTCTGAAATCTAAGCCGTGTGGGTACTGAAGCTGAGGAAATGACTGACAGGCTGCTGAATGACATTGTATCCATTTTATTTTCCTTCACACCACAGAGGAGCAGGAACGTCTAAACTGAGAGGGATAGGAAAGTGGACCACATGCAGCTTTGGTGAAATAAGCAAAAAGTAGGACTGCAGATGCTGGAAACCAGAGTCTCGAGTAGAGTGGTGCTGGAAGAGCACAGCAGGTCAGGCAGCATCCGAGGAGCTGCCCTGCTCTTCGGATGCTGCCTGACCTGCTGTGCTTTTGCAGCCCCACTCTAATCTAAGCTCTGGTGAAATACCTACTTTCTGATTCAGTCAGCAACAAGAGACGTGAAAGTGACTCATACGTGATTCGGTGGTGCCAGTGTTGTAATGGGCTGGACAAATTTAACAGTCACCTTTCGGGCAAACGTCCTTCATCAGGCCCAAAACGTCGATTTTCCTGCTCCTCGGATTCTGCCTGACTTGCTGTGTTTTTCCAGCACTACTCTTATTTTGACTCTAATCTCCAGTATCTGCAGAACCCACTTGCGCCAAGCTCAAAGTCACACAACACCCAGCTAGAGTCCAACAGTTTTATTTGGGATCACTAGCTTTCGAACAACTGCTTCATCATCAGGAAGTTGTTACCTGATGAAGAACAGCACTTCAAAAGCTAGTGCCTCCAAATAAAGCAGTTGTACTTTAACATGACGTTGTGTGATTTTCAGCTGGGACTCAGACGGGAGAGCTTTTCACACCTCGAATACAAGACCAATCATGTGCAGTTTGCAGTTCTTTGAGATCTTGCAATGACTTTTACCTTCTGTCCATACGCATAGACACTGCCTTTTGTACATCTCTCAGCAAGCACTGTGGGATTTAGGAACATTTAGTGAGTTCGCTTATCTCTTTGGTTCCCACATTGGTTTCCAATTTAGCTGGCACCCATGTGACAATTGATCATGCCCTGATGTGGAAATCTGCGCAGGAATAACCTGGTTGAGGGCAAAGATCAGGAAAATACCAATTTATACCAGCACCGTATCCAACAACCTGGAAATGTGAGCTCTCCTTCTCGGATTCTGCTGCTAACTCAGATTTGAGGGGGAGGACCTCCTTTGAACCGCTAATTTTGCAGAACAGGCGCTGGAAATGACCGTATGGTGCAGGGTGTCATCTGGGTGCCGACCTCCTTAGCTTCGTGAGCTACGCGTGTTTGGTGGCCTGTCTGAGCAATCTCAGGCGCTGAGGTCAGGTTCCAGTTTCAAAGAAAACAGGACCTTGAGTCCCACTTGTGCTGACTGATAATTATGGCAACGTTAGGAATCGGGGTGGGGGTGTAGAAGTTCAATGCAATAAAACATAATCATTACCTCCAAACCATTCTGTCAAGTGGGAGAGCACAGAACCTCCAACCAGTCAGTATCCACGCTGTGTTCCCCTGGTGCTGTGGTCTTCACTTTCACCTCTTACTCCAAAGTCCCCTGGCATAATCCCGGGCACATCCAGGCTGCGCTGCTGTTTCATATTCCAGGCAAGTTGGGTTGTTCACCATGATCTTGGAAATTGAATGGAGATCATTATTTCACCACTGTTGTGAACCCAAATCCTGTATTGAATCTACTCGCTGTTATTTGGTGCTGTGGTGGAAATGAGGGCAATTGCGGTGTGAAACTTTGTTAAATTTCTCTCATTTCCTCCATTACTGTCACCACACGGTTGGCTATTGCACAAAATCTGGTGGCATTGGATTGAGTGTGATTTAGCGGTTTGGGTCAGACATCGGCTAGCTGAAAGAAGACAGAGAGTGATGTTTGATGCAAAAATGTTCATGCTGGAGTTCAGTTATTTGTGGTGTAACTCAAGTCTCTGTTTTGGGTTCACTGATGTTTGTCATTTTTATGAACATCTTGGGTAGAGCCTAAATGGATGGGATACCAATTTTGCTAATGACACTAAAATCAATGGAGTTGTAGATAATACAGAAGAATGTTATGGGTTACAGAGGGACCCAGATAAACTGCAGAGCCGGGTTGAATGGTGCCATGTGGAATGTAGTGGGGAAATGTGTGAGGAGATTTACTTTGGATTGAATACTAGGAATAAAACGTCCTGCAGTAATGGTAAGATTCTTGGTAGTGTAGATGAGCCGAGAGATCTTCAGGTTTTTAGACACTGGGATGCCTTCTCATGTACTTGAAAGACAAGTTGCAGCTGAACTGGAAGGGCACACATCTCCTGTGTAGGAGATTTGCTCTTGTGGTTCGGGAGGGGTTTGGGCACCAGATTTACATATCTGGGGGGTGGGAGGTATTGTAGATGAGGCAGTGACACGATGTATTCAATGTATTGGGAAGGCTTTTCATGCAATTAAACAAAGGGATCGGTTGAAGTGTGCTTGCTTTAACCCAAAGAGTGTCAGAAATAAGAGTGGTCAACTTATAGCATGGATCAGTACTTGGGACTATGCTGTTTTGGACATAAAGGAGACATGTGTTGCACAGAGGCAGGAATGATTGCGACATGTTCCAGGATTTAGAACGTTTAAAAAGAACAGGAGAGTGAAAAAAGTGGAGAGGGTGTAGCATTGCTCATCAGTGAATGCGATACAGCTACTGAAATGAAAATTGTTGAGGAAGGCTTGTCTACTGAGTCAGTATGGGTGGAAGTTAGGAACAGCAAATGAGCAGCTACCTCATTGGTTTTTTATTTAGACCCCCAAATTGCAGGAGGGAGATCAAAGAACTCAAAGGCCGGCAGATGTTAGAAAAATGCAGATGGAGCAGAGTTGTTGTCATGGGTGACTTCAACTTTCCCAATATTGACTGGAACCTCCTTCGTTCCGATGGTTTGGATGGAGCCATCTTTGTCAGTGTTCAGACAGGAGTATGTGGACAGGCCGACAAGGTGAGAGGCTCATTTGGATTTGGTGCACGGCAATGAGCCATGGCAGAAGACTTTGTTGACAGTGGTCACAACTGCCTTAGATGCACCATAGCCACGGAAAGGGAAACGAGCTGTTACCATGGGAAGATATTTAATGGGGAAAAAGGAAATTATGATGCTATCAGACAGGAGTTGGGAAATGCAGATTGTGTGCAATTGGCCCACAGAAAGGGCACAACAGACATGTGGAGAAAGTTTAAATTGCAGTTGGTGCGAGTGATGCATAAATGTATTCCCCTGAAACAGTCAAGAAGGAGTAAGATTAAGGAGCCTTGGATGACGAGAACAGAGGTGATTCTTATCAAAAAAAAGAAGGCGGCTTACGTAAGGTGGAGGAAGCAAGGATCTAGCACAGCTTCAGAGGATTACACACTGTAGAAAAGAGCTCAGAAATGGAATGAGGAGAGCCGGGGAGGGGCTGGGTGGTGCATTTGTTCAGGTTCCCAATGGCCAGCTCATTCCTCAAGTCAGTAATTATGGGATACAGGGAGGCTTGGCTCCCTGGAAACAGAATTAGTTGGCTGGCAGAAGGCAGAGAGTAGTTGTAGATGCAAAGTATTCTGCCTGGAGGTCAGTGGTGAGTGTTGTCCCGCAGGGCTGTGTTTTTGGGCCTCTGCTCTTTGTAGGTTTTATAAATGACTTGGATGAGGAGGTTGAGGGGTGGGTTATTAATTTTGCTGATGATACAGAGGTTGGAGGTGCCGTTGATATTATCCTGGGCTATTGTAGGCTGCAGCGTGACATTGACACGATGCTAAGTTGGGCTGTGAAATGGCAGATGGAGTTCAACCTGGATAAATGCGAAGTGATGCATTTTGGAGGGTCAAACTTGAATGCAGAATATAGGATTAAAAACAGGATTCTTGGCAGTGTGGAGGAACAGCGGGGTCTTGGTGTTCAAATGCAGAGAACCCTCAAAGTTGCCACCCAAGTGTATAGGGTTGTTCAGAAAGGATATGCTGTTTTGGATTTCTTTACTGGGGGATTGAGTAAAAGAGCCACGAGGTTTTGATGCAACTCTACAAAGCCCTGGTGAGACCACACTTGGAATACTGTGACCACTTCTGGTCGCCCTATTATAGAAAAGATACGGAGGCTTTGGGGAGGGTGAAAAGAAGGTTTACCAGAATACTGTCTGGACTGGAAGGCTTGTATTATAAAGAGAGGTTGATAAAGCTCGGACTTTTCTCTCTGGAGAGGCAAACATCAAGATGATAGTCAGACACTTTTCCCCAGGCCACAATTGACTGCACGAGGAGTCATAGTTTTCAGGTGTTCGGAGGAAGTTAAAGAGGAGACTTCAGAGGTAGGTTCTTCACACAGAGAGTTGTGAGCACATGGACTACATTGCGAGCGATGGTGGTGGAAGCAGAGTCATGAGGCACATTTAAGTGACTGCTGGATACGCACATAGACAGCAGTAAATTGAGAAGAGCTTAGGTTAGGTTATTTTATTTGAGATTAGGATTAAGCCTCAGCAGAACATCGTGGGTCGAAGGGCCTGTTCTGTGCTGTACATTTCTATGTTCCATGTCATATGTTCTATTATTAGATAAGCTGACGCCACCTTGAGAATGCAATTCTGATATTTGCACATTAAAGAACCTAAACCATCATATCCCATTTCAAAAGATGATCGGCGTAATTTAAATTTGTTTAAGATGTATAACCTGGTGTTGTGTGATTTCTTGTTTAAACAACTGAAGTTGTCATTGCCCTGTAACCATTTTGCTGTAAATTCTGTGTTGTACGATTATGATCCAGAACCACCTGATGAGGAGGCAGCGCCTTGTAAGCTCGGGCTCCTAAATAAACTTTTTGGACTATGACATGGCGTTGTGTGATTTTTAACTTTGTCCACCCTAGTCCAAAACTGGCACCTCCAAATCATTCCTCTCTGACTGAATCCTTGAGTGTTGTCACCCACCACGAACTCCATGCAATGGCGTGGGAAGGCCAGCAGAGAGGGAACTTTGTTGCACTGTTTTGACTCTGCTCCTGGGGTCAGAAAATTTCTGATGAGACCACATTGGAGGAGCAGCGCATTGGAACTCAGAAGCTTGACATTAAAAATAGGGAGCCGAAGCATTTGTTATCATTCCTTTGGTGGTTGGGTTCTGGTAACGATTTGTGATATCATGCTGCAACTTCACACGTCGAAACGGTTCAAATGTTACTATGTGTGAATTTGTATGGGGTTTGTTGAAATGTTACTGAACAGTGAGATCATTTATTTAATAGTGAAACATTTTCTTTTAACCATTCTGTTTAGTTTCATTAGACTCCACTGAATAATGTAATTTTGATGGAAGGTTACAGACGGTTCTAAACTGAAAGAATAACCCAGGAAGAAATTCTATTTACCTGGCCAATTCATTTGCGTTGTGTTACAATAGGGAATCTGCACATTCTCAGCTCAACGCTTTGCCTGCATTGGTAAAAAGAAGCTCTGTCAGGCGTGTGATGGGATGCATGGGTCTAGCTCCAACAAACATTCAAGATGGTCGATACCTTCCAGGACAAAGTAAGCTGCTTCTTTCACACCACATCCACAAGCATCGAGTGCCTCCACAATCAATGCTCAGGAGGTGCGGTGTGTACCATATACAAGGTGCACGGTAGAGGTTCACCACAAATCCTCAGACAGCAACTGACCCCTTCCATCCAGAAGTACAAGGCCTGTACATACATGGGAACACCACCCCAGCAAGTTCCCCTCCAAGCTTCTCACATTCCTGATTTGCAAATATAGATCGGTTCGTTTCGTAAAATTGGGTTAAATTCCCGGACTATCCTCCCTAGTAATTAGGTGGGTTGACATGTAGCACATGCACAGCAGCAGTTCAAGAAGGCAGCTCCCAAACAACTTCCCACTGGGGAGCTAGCTGAGGGTAATAAACACTAACCCAGCCAGCGTTGCCCATATCCCATGAGTGAAATTTTAAAACTCATTTATCCGTCGGGAAACAAAAGGACCCTCCTGTGGGTTTGCTTGATGAGTTTTATTTATTCATGACACAAGGAATTCGCGTAACCAGGTAGTTTGCTCCGAACGGAGACAATGTTACTACATAAATAAATGTGTTTGTGTAGCAAGTTAGATTCCGCAACATGAAACGAACTTTCCTCAAGTGAAATAGAAAAGGCGAGTAATCATCAGGATGGACTCCTTGAATGACATAATATAAGAAATCTACAACAGTGATTAACCACAGGAGGATGAAGCTCCCAGATATGGCGAAGAGTAAAATCATAGATTTCTTTCTGCTCTCCATCTCTGGGCCTCTGCACTTCTCTCCTTTGATCTGACACTTTAACCCCTTCCGAACTTGACTGGTTACTAAAATGTGTCTGACTGTCAGAGCATTGAGCAACAGAATTAAAACGAATGGTAGTAAAGGGGTTAAAACCTTATCAAGCCAATCGAATGCCACCCACCAAGTCTCAGTATAGTAGCTTGACTTTCTTTTACAGTAGAATGGCACATTATTGATCATCCACCGAGGCTCAATTGTAAAATAGATGGGGATATTTGTCAAAAAGAACAGGGTGCATGTTGTTGTTAGAACCACAGTCGCAGTTTTCTCAGTGCAATATTTTGTTCTCAGCTTCTGACAACAAATCGTTACAAATCTGTCAAAGGAGAAAGTGACGGTGATTAAGACAGAACAATCGGTGGCAGCAAGAGTTAAGACCCTAGCAACACTACACACAGGAGGGATGGCCAAAAAACAGAGTGGGTAATAATAATAGGTAAATCTCCGCAGTATAACACCAGAGATAATGACCATTAGATCGGCAACTGCCATAAGCACCAGGGACCGAGTAGTGGAACGAGAAATTCCGCAATTTCCCCGGGAAAGGATAACAATCACCAGCAAATTAACTGTGGAAGACAAATGGGAAAAGAAGCAATGAATGATTGATTAGAAACTAGTTCACCTGTTCCAAGAAAAACAGTCAGATTTTACCACCAATACCCAGTGCACTGTGTGAGCGGAAGTAGTTGGTGTTGAGTGGGTTTAATGTCTAAGACATTTGCAGTCACCTCAGATGCTCCTCCAGCCCAGTCGTTTCAGAGATTATGGAGTTTGGACAGAAGTTGAGCACATGCTGGTAGAGCAAAAGGTATTCCAGGTAACGATTTAAAAAATGATTGGACTAAACTCTTTAAGTTCTCAGCTCCAACTCTGGCAAGAGGAGAACCCCATGAGAAAACTCATTCCCAACTCATTCCTAGGGCTGGTGATTGGACTGTCAATAAAGCAAACGCAAGCCTCGTTTGATCGGTGGATATCCCGCTCTCAGCACTGAATGAAATTCTGATCAGAGTCACATCAGGATCAGGAAAAAATGATTATCAAAAACTGCACAAGATTTCAAACAAGACACACAGGACAACATTCCACAGCATGCAGTGGCTGGTTAAGGACAATTTATGCGTGATGGAATGCTGATATATTTACACTGTAAATCTTCACATCTGTACATGACAAGCAGCTCAACATGCAGGGAGGAGGAGGGAAAACTCTCAAGACTGGAATTACTTGACCAAAGACAGTGAGAAAGAAAGATTTTCCCGAAGATATGATATTTAGAAAAAGCTTTGCAAACTACAGTACAGCGCATATCCTTCGATTCCTTTGCTTACAGAAAAAAATGACAACTGATTTAAAGTTCAAAACTGATCAAGCATCCAATAGACAATAGACAATAGACAATAGATGCAGGAGTAGGCCATTCTGCCCTTCGAGCCTGCACCGCCATTCAATATGATCATGGCTGATCATTCCTAATTAGTATCCTGTTCCAGCCTTATCTTCATACCCCTTGACTCCACTATCTTTAAGAGCTCTATCCAATTCTTTCTTAAAAGAATCCAGAGACTGGGCCTCCACTGCCCTCTGGGGCAGAGCATTCCACACAGCCACCACTCTCTGTGTGAAGTAGTTTCTCCTCATCTCTGTCCTAAATGGTCTACCCCGTATTTTTAAGTTGTGTCCTCTGGTTCGGCACTCCCCCATCAACGGAAATATGTTCCCTCCTGCCAGAGTGTCCAGTCCTTTCATAAGCCTATACGTTTCAATCAGATCCCCTCTCAGTCTTCTAAACTCAAGGGTATACAAGCCCAGTCGCTTCAGTCTTTCCGTGTAAGGCAATCCTGCCATTCCAGGAATTGACCTCGTGAACCTACGCTGCACTCCCTCAATAGCCAGAATGTCTTTCCTCAAATTTGGAGACCAGAACTGTACACAGTACTCCAGGTGTGGTCTCACCAGGGCCCTGTACAGCTGCAGAAGCACCTCTTTGCTTCTATACTCAATCCCTCTTGTTATGAAGGCCAGCATGCTATTAGCCTTCTTCACGACCTGCTGTACCTGCATGCTTGCCTTCATTGACTGGTGGACAAGAACACCCAGATCTCTCTGAACAGCCCCTTTACCTAATTTGATACCATTGAGGTAGTAATCTGCCTTCCTGTTCTTGCCACCAAAGTGGATAACCAGACATTTATCCACATTAAACTGCATCTGCCATGCATCTGCCCACTCACCTAACTTGTCCAGGTCACCCTGTAATCCCCTAACATCCTCATCACATTTCACCCGACCACCTAGCTTTGTGTCATCAGCAAATTTGCTAATGTTATTGCTGATACCATCTTCTATATCATTTACATATATTGTAAAAAGCTGCGGTCCCAGCACGGATCCCTGCGGTACCCCACTGGTCACTGCCTGCCATTTCGAAATGGAGCCGTTAATCACTACCCTTTGTTTCCTATTAGCCAACCAATTCTCTATCCAATCTAGTACTTTGCCCCCAATCCCGTGCGCCCTAATTTTACTCACTAACCTCTTGTGTGGGACTTTATCAAAAGCTTTCTGAAAGTCCAGGTACACTACATCCACTGGATCTCCCTCGTCCATCTTCCGAGTTACATCCTCAAAAAATTCAAGAAGATTAGTCAAGCATGATTTCCCCTTCATAAATCCATGCTGACTCTGTCCTATCCTGTTACTATTATCCAGATGTGCCGTAATTTCATCCTTTATAATAGACTCCAGCATCTTTCCCACCACTGAGGTCAGACTAACTGGTCTATAATTTCCTGCTTTCTCCCGCCCACCCTTCTTAAAAAGTGGCACAACATTAGCCGCCCTCCAATCCTCAGGAACCAACCCCGATTCTATTGAACTCTGGAAAATAATCACCAGCGCATCCACGATTTCCCGAGCCACCTCCTTCAGTACCCTGGGATGCAGGCCATCAGGTCCCGGAGACTTATCAACCTTCAGACCTAACAGTCTCTCCAACACCAAATCCTGGCAAATAGAAATTCCCTTAAGTTCAGGTCCTTCAGCCACTGTTACCTCAGGGAGATTGCTTGTGTCTTCCCCAGTGAACACAGATCTGAAGTACCCATTTAATTCCTCTGCCATTTCTTCGTTCCCAGTAATATATTCCCCTGCTTCTGTCTTCAAGGGCCCAATTTTTGTCCTAACCATTTTTTTTGCCTTGGACATACCTAAAAAAGCTTTTACTATCCTCCTTTATATTCTTGGCCAGTTTACCTTCGTACCTCATTTTTTTCTCTGCGTATTTCCTTCTTACTAATCCTCTGTTGTTCTTTAAAAGCTTCCCAGTCCTCCGTTTTCCCGCTTATCTTCGCTAAGTTATACTTTTTCTCTTTTAACCTTATATGTTTCTTTACTTCCCTCGTCAGCCACGGCCGCCCATGTCTCCTCCTGGGATCTTTCTTCCTTTTAGGAATGAACTGATCCTGCATCTTCTGCATTATACACAGAAATATCTGCCATTGTTCCTCCACGGTCTTCCCTGTTAAGGTATTAAACCATTGAACTTTGGCCAGTTGCTCCCTCATAGCTCCATATTTCCCTTTATTCAACTGAAATATTGTCACTTCAGATTGTACCCACTCCCTCTCAAATTGCAGATTGAAGCTTATTGTATTATGGTCACTACTTCCCAATGGCTCCTTCACTTCGAGGTCACTGACCAATTCTGGTTCGTTACACAATACCAGATCCAGAATCGCCTTATCCCTGGTCGGCTCCAGCACCAGCTGCACTAAAAATCCATCTCTGAGGCACTCCACAAAGTCTCTTTCTTGAGGCCCGATACCATCCTGATTCTCCCAGTCTACCTGCATGTTAAAATCCCCCATAACAACTGTAGTAACATCTTTGCGACAAGCCAATTTCAGCTCCTGATTCAACTTACCTCCAACATCCAGACTACTGTTTGGGGGCCTGTAGATGACTCCCATGAGGGTCTTTTTACCCTTAGTGTTTCGAAGCTCTATCCACACTGACTCTACATCCCCTGACTCTAGGTCCGCCCGCGCAAGGGACTGAATATCCTCCCTTACCAACAAGGCCACCCCACCCCCTCTGCCCGTCAGTCTATCCTTACGATAACACATGTAGCCTTGAATATTCATTTCCCAGGCCCTGTCCCCATGAAGCCACGTCTCAGTTATCCCCACAATATCGTATCTGCCAATTTCCAAAAGAGCCTCAAGCTCATCCACCTTGTGTCTAATGCTTCGTGCATTCATATATAGAATTTTTAATTTGTTACTGCTCTCACCCTTCCCCTCAACCCTTATTTCACTCAACTTTACAGCATGATGCCTTTTCCAGTTTTCTGCCTCCTTGATACAGTTGTCTTTCTTGACTTCTCTTGTTCTAACTACCCCTTCAATTTCCTTTTTAAACATCCAGCTTGTCCCCTCCCCCCCGCTACTTAGTTTAAATGTAGCGGTGTTGCAGCAGAAAACCTGCCTGCCAGAATGCCGATCCCTGTTCTATTAAGGTGCAAGCCATCTCTCTTGTAGAATTTATGGTTACCATAAAATATACCCCAGTGATCCAAGAACTTGAAACCTTGCTTCCTGCACCAGTTCCCCAACCACACGTTCAAGTCCATTATCTCCCGGTTTCTGGCCACACTAGCCCGAGGAACTGGAAGCAAACTGGAGATAACCACCTTGGACGTCCTGCTTTTTAGCCTTCTTCCTAGTTCTGCGAAGTCTCGCTGTAGTATGTTCCTCCTCTTCTTCCCGACATCATTTGTGCCGACGTGTACCACCACCTCGGGCTCTTCACCCTCGTCCTTGAGGATGTCCTGCACTCTGTCCGCGATGTCTTTCACTCTAGCACCAGGAAAGCAACACACCATCCTTAAATCCCGTCTGCTACCACAAAAACCCCGGTCAGTTCCTCTCACGATGGAGTCCCCTATTACCACGGCTCTATGTGATGTCCGACTCTTCCGCTCTGCTTCTGCGGCAACTTTTGATTGACAAACATGGCCGCCTTGCGAACTGGTAGTGTCATCAGACTCTACTGTTTCCAAAAGCTTCAACTTGTTCCTGACAGGTACTTCTCCCGGCGTCTCTTGCACCTGTCTCCTCTCTGCCTTCCTCATCGTCTGCACTCTTCTGCTCTCTTCTGGCATGATTGGTGTAATAACATCACTGAAGGTCTTGTCCAGAAAGATCTCGTTCTCTCGGATGAGCCTAAGGTCTTCGAGTTCTTTCGTCAGTGCTGCAATATGCTCGGTCAACTGCTGTTTGCGGAAGAGAGTTCCAAACCTTTCCCATTATTTGTGCGGAGAAGTGCTTCCGAACATCTCTTCTTAACTTTCTCTCCCCGATACTCATATTGTGCTCCTTCATTCTACAATCTACCAGAGCTTGAAATAGCGAATCTTCCCTGTCTTTTCCCATTAATATTTTGAAGGATTTCGCTCAGATCTTCCCTCAAACTTCAAAATTCTAGCGAAATCAGGCTTGATTTGTACAACAAAAGCAGAAATTCCCCAGTGGGACTGACAACATCTGTGTGAGAGAAAGTTGAGTTAATGTTTCCAGTCCAGTGACCCTTCTTCAGAACTAACCTGCCCGATCGCTCTGCATAACTTCAAATCATGTGAAAGTGGAACAGTTGATAGAACAGTGACATCTGAAAATGCTGCAGCAGCAGTGAAGTTGGGCATCTCTGTCAGTGGAGAATTGTACCAAGAATGCTGCTCAGTGAATTGCTATCACTGTTCTGGTGTCTGGATAAGGCGAACCAGTAGTGAACTGTAGACGTTATTCTTCAACAGCAAAAAGTGGAGAGCATATCAGCAGCAGATTTAAACAAATTAAATTGTCATGAAGCCATACCTGGAATGCCAGCAAAGGCAAGGGTGGTGTAGAAGACCAGGTGATCAATTGGTTGAAACATTTCTGCCGCGCGAGATGATCAGTCCCTCCAGACAACTGGCAAGCTCCCTGTTTGAAACTCTGAGCTGCTGCGTTCCCTGAAATGCCACCTTATTACTGTGTGGAAGCTCCTCGGGGAGATCGAAGTTACAACATGACTCAGTTTCGCAGCTTTTTTTGCTGTTTTCCAATTGTCTGTCAATGAGCAATTTATTTACAATAACAAACTTAATGCAAATTATCAAGGAATGTTATTGATCAGTACGTCATAATGAAATAAGAAAAAAAAACAGAATCTGAAATTTTACAGCAATAACACTGTCCACACAAACACGATGAGTTCCATCCCTAGATTAGAAACTATTTCAACCATTGCTGCATCAAGATAGTTTATTCTAAGTGTGAAAATATTTTTCAGAACTGTTCTCCTTTACTCTTGTCTTACACGTCAGGCCCGCTGGTCTATAGTTCCCTGGTTTTTACTTAACACCATACTAAAACAGTAACATGATGTTTGCCAACCTTCACTCTTCCAGCATCTCACCAATGACTATCGATGACACAAATATCTCAGCAAGGTGCCCAGCAATCACTTCCCGAGCTTCCCACAGAGTTCTCGGGTACACCTGATCAGGACCTGGAGGTATATCCACTTTTATATGTGTGAAGACATCCAGCACTTCCTCCTCTCTCATGTGGACATTTTCCAAGTTGTGACCATCTATTTCCCTCCATTCTATATCTTCCATGTGCTTTTCCACAGTAAACGCTGATGCAAAACACTCGGTTATTATTTCCTCCATCGACATCAATGCCACACAATGGCCGCCTTGTTGATATTTGAGGGGCCCTATTGCAGAACATAGAACATAGAACAATACAACGCAAAACAGGCCTTTCGGCTCTCAATGTTGCGCCGACCTGTGAACGATTCTCAGCTCATCTCCCTACACTATTCCATCGTCATCCATGTGCTTATCCAAGGATAGATTAAATCTCCCTAATGTGGCTGAGTTGACTACATTGGCCGGTAGGGCATTCCATGCACTTACCACTCTCTCAGTAAAGAACGTGCATCTGACATCATCTTAAATCTATCAGCCCTCAATTTGTTGTTATGCCCCCTCATACAAGCTGACGTCATCATCCTAGGAAATAGGCTTTTCTCTCTACCCTATCTAACCACCTGATCCTCTTGTACGCCTCTATCAAATCCTCCTTAGCCTTCTTCTTTCCAATGAGAACAGCCCCAAATCTCTCAGGCAACATACTGGTAAATCCCCTCAACATCTTTTCCAATGCTTCCACATTACTTTTCTCAACTCAGAAACTCGAGATAACCATTTGCTCTGATATTCAAAATTGTCCACAAAGTGCAGATACATGCAATTTCAAACGCAATGCCACCAGCCCAGCTTCAGCTTGTCATGTTGACAAATATTGCCTGGAGAACCGTACCTTCAACGATCGCACACTGTGCTCCTTAGTACTCACAGACCTTTGGAGTCATGGTGATACGCTGCTGATCAACTGCTCCGACCCTTATGCCAAATGCATTTGAATTGTAATCCTAACAGAGGGTTTTATCGACTTTCACACGTTCGAGAATTGCTAACACCACCTCGTTGTGAACCCGACTCCAATCTAGTCTGGTAGCCTGTATCTCAATATTCACCTCAATAACGTTGTCGTTTTCCATCACGAAGGCTGATAAAAAATATTGACTTCGTGCTTAAACTATCTCCTCTGACTCCACACACACTTCCTACTACTATCCTTGATTGGACCTAATCTTACTAGAGCCATTCTTTTATTCCTGATAAACCTTCCGGGTTTTCCTTGATCCTCTCCGCCAATGGATTCTCATGTACACTCCCGGATCTCCCCAGGTCTCGATCTAGGTCTTTCCTAGTTAACCTGTACTTCTCAAGCACCATAACTGAGGCATCACATCTAATCCTAACATAAGCCTTCTTCTTCCTCTTGACAAGAGATTCAACTTCTTGAGTAAACCATGGTCCCTTCACTCGACAGCCTCATCCCTGCCTGACAGTCATACACTTATGACGCAGTGGCTGTTCCTTGAATAAGCTTCACATTTCAATTGTGCCATGCCCTACAGTTTCCTTCCACATCCTATGCATCCTAAATCTTGCCTAATCACATCATAATAGCCGTTTCCCCAGCTCGAACTCCGGCCCTCCTGTATATGCACATCCGTTTCCAGCGCTAAAGTAAACATAACCGAATTGTGGGAACAGTCACCAAAGTTGCTCACCTCCCTTCAAGTCTAAAAACTGGCCGGGTTCATTCCCCAGTTCCAAATTCAATGTGTCCTCGACGCTTATTTACTTGTCGACATATTGTGTCAGGAATGATGAAATACAAACAGACTCGAACCGCAACGTAACCGCAACGGGACAGGCTGCAAGGTCGTTCAGTGAATCAGTGGCTGTAAAATTTCAAGGGAAGGAAAGAGTCAAGATTAGAGTGGTGCTGGAAAAGTACAGCAGGTCAGGCGGCATTTGAGGAGCAGGAAAATCGACGCTTTGGGCAAGAGCCTTTCATCAGGAATGGTGAAGACTGCTCATCAGATGCTGCCTGACCTGCTCTGCTTTTCCCGAATCACTCCAGTCTTGACTCCAATCTCCAGCATCTGCAATCCACACTTTCACCTAAGGGAAGGAAGGAGTTGCAGTGCCTCTTATATATCAATCTGAATGGTATTTTATTGATTTCAAAACAGGGAAAGGATGGCCACTCAGTTGGACAATGTGGAGTCTGTTCCCATCAATGATGGCATTTTATTAGCAGTCGGTGGGAACTCCATTGTGTGGGATGCCATATCCTGAAGACTCAGGGTGTCCCACCTAAACAAGACCATATAGATGAACAGCAGCGTATCCCAACTGCATACTGGAACAGCCTCCTATCCATGATCGCAGTCATTACTGGAACTGGAAATCCAGGCAAATGAGTAGAAGGGGCCATGGAAGGCGGAGTGTACACAATTTTGCCAGGGCCAGGTTGGCAGGTTCCACTGAGGGCATTAATGATTCATTAAACATCCCCCCAGTTGGCACATGGACCTTCACCGAGCGGGAGTATTGTGAACACAGCTTTTTCAGTCCTATAAAGGTAAAATTGGAGAGCAGCCACGCGAGAAAAAGTATTCACGTTCAGTGCTGTACACTTGAGACGGTTTTGTGTGTGTTTGTGCGAAAGGATTTATAATGTTGTTAATAGTCAATTGGTTTCAAACAATGGTGATTTATTGTTTATTCATTTGTGGGACTTGAGTGTCACTGGCTGTCCAGCATTGATAGCCCATCCCTAATTCCCCTCGAGAAGGTTGTGGTGAGCTGCCTTCCTGAATTGCTGCAGTCCACGTGCTGTGGGTTGTCCCACAATGCCAGTAGGGAGGGAAATTTAGGGCTTTGGCCCAACGACTGTGAAGGAATTGCGATATATTTCCAAGTCAGGATGGTGAGAGGCTTGGAGGGGACTTGCAGGTGGTGGTGTTCCCAAGTCCCTGTTCCCCTTGTCTTTCTAGACGGAAGTGGTTGTGTGTTTGGAAGGTGCTGTCTTGGAATCGTTGGTTAATTTCTGCAGTGCGCCATGTAGAGTGTAATAACTGCTGCCACTGAGTGCTGGCGATGGAGGGACTGAATGTTTGTGGATGTGGTGCCAAACAGGCAGGCAGCTTTGTGTCAAGCTTGTTCAGGATTGTCAGAGTTGCACCTATCCATGTAAGAAATTGAGGGTTTAGTTAAGAAAACGAAGGAAGCATGTGTAAGGTGTAAACAGGATATATAGAGTAATCCTAAAAAGAGTATAAAGGCAGGAGGAGTATATTTAAGAGATAGCTTTCGTAGATAGAACTAAGGAGAATGCAAAAGGTTTTTACAAATACATTAAGAACAAAAGGGTAAGTCGGGAGAGAATAGGACCCCTCAGAGATCGACAAGGCGGCCTTTGTGTGGAGCTGCAGAAAATGGGGAGATGTCAAACGAGTATTTTGCATCAGTATTTAACGTGGAAAAGGATATAGAAGGTATAGATTGTCGGGAAATAGATGGTGACACCTTGTAAAGTGTCCATATTACAGAGAAGGAAGTGCTGGATGTCTTGAAACGCATAAAGATGCAGGGAATCCTGAGGGACAAGATGTGCATGTGTTTCAAAAGGCAAAGACTTATGAGGGATAGTCAACGTGACTTGGTGCATGGGAAATCATGTCTCACAAACTGGACTGAGTGTTTTTGAAGAAATAACAAGGAGGATTGATGAGGACAGAGCGGTACAGGTGATTTATATGGACTTCAGTAAGACAAGGCTCCCCAGAGGAGACTGGTCAGAAAGGTTAGATCTAGAACTAGGCATTTGGACACAGAACTGGCTCAAATGTAGAAGACAGAGCATGGTGGTGGAAGGTTGCTTTTCAGACTGGAGGCCTGTGACTAGTGGAGTGCCACAAGGATTGTTGCTGGGACCTATACTTTTTGTCAGTTATATAAATGATTTGGAACCGAGCTTATGAGTTCCAGTTAGTAAGCTTGCAGATGACAACAAAATTGGAGGTGTTGTGGGCAGCGAAGAAGGTTACCTCAGATTACAAGAGGATATTGACCAGTTCGGCCACTGTGCTGAGAAGTGGCAGATGGAGTTTAATTCAAATAAATGCGAGGTGCTGCATTTTGGGAAAGCAAATCTTAGCAGGAGTTAGACAGTTAATGGTAATGTCCTAGGGAGTGTTGCTGAACAAAGAGACCTTGGAGCGCAGGTTCATCTTAATTCCCTTTTGGATTTCATGGGAACTCATAGAGTCATATAGATGTACGGCACGGAAATAGTCTCTTGGGTCCAACTGATCCATGCCGACCATATATCCCAACCCAGTCTAGTCCCACCTGCCAGCACATGGCCCATACCCATACCACCCTTCCTATTCATATACCTATCCAAATGTCTTTTAAATGTTGCAATTATACGAGCCGTCACCACTTCCTCTGGCAGCTCAATCCATACATATGCCACCATCTGAGTGAAAATGTTGCCTCGTAGGTCTCTTTTGTTCACCAGTCTCTCATGGGGAACCTTGTTGCACGCCTTACTGACGTCCATATAGATAATGTCTACCACTCTGCCCTCATCAATTCTCTTTGTAACTTCTTCAAAAAAACTCAGTCAAGTTTTTGAGACATGATTTCCCACGCATAAAGCCATGTTGATTATCCCTAATAAGTCCTTGTCTTTCCAATTACATGTACATCCTGACCCTCAGGATTCCCTCTCACAACGTGCCCACCACTGACATCAAACGCTCTGGTCTGTAGCTCCCTGATTTGTCCTTATTTGAGACAGTATTTAATTTGCAGTTATACTTTATTGTGCTTTGGGAATTTGTTTTGGTTAAGTACTCAGTGAAGTGCAGTAATTCACATGATAACTGCAACAACTAAATGTAAAATGATGGGTTGATATAAGAAATTATAAATACAGAAATAATTTGTAGGTTCTATTAACTGCAAGCTCTAGAAATTGAAAAGGCATCCATCCTCGATTTTAAACTAACTGATATTAAAACAATGATATTGTTAATGTAAAATGCAGCATGATTTATGAAGGACTCCCTCCCGGTTTCTACATCTTCACGGCCACATTCAGTAATATAATAAGAGGCTTAATAAGCTGCTTGTTTACCCTGGAGCATCTGAGGGCGAGGGGTATAACATCGTGAGTGGCGTAGATATAGTGGATAGACAGCATTTTTTTTCCTGGGTTGAGGGAGTCCAGAACTAGAGGGTGTAGGTTTAGGGTGAGAGATGGAAAATAAATGAAAGGGCCCTAATGGGCAACTTTTAATGCAGAGGATGATGCATTTATGGAATGAGCTGCCAGAGGAAGTGGTGAAGGTTGGTACAATCTTCATATATCATATATCATATCATATATCACTTTTCTCCCTCCTGATTTCTCTTTTTAAAAATGTCCCTACAACTTTTATATTCTTCAAGAAATTCACTTCATCTCATTTGTCTATATCTAATATACAACTCATTTTTATTGTTAACCAGAACATTAGCATCTTTATTTCTCCATTGTTCCCTCGTGTTCCCAGCCTTACCTTCACTCTAACGGGAATGCAATGCTGCTGAAGTTTCGTTACCTCACTTATGGAAACCTCACACTTGTTGGCTCTCCCTTTACCTGCAAACAGTTTACTATAATTTACTCTTGGAATTTTTGTTTCATACTATCAAAGTTTCCCCGAATCCAATGAGGAACGTTAACTTTTATACATGACCTATCCTTACCATAAGTATTTTCGAACTCATTGAATTATAGTCACTGGCGCCAAACTGCTCCGCTGCAATCACTTCAATCACTTGCCCCGCTTGATATCACAAGGCAAGGTGAAGATTTTTTTCTCTGTTGTGGTTGCATCTACATATTAATTAAGAAACTTTTTTTGAGCACATGTACCAAATTCCTTACCATCCAAGTCCTTAACATTATGGCTGTCCCAGGTTATGTTTGGAAGGTTAACATTCACTATGATGACAACTCCATTATTCTTATATATAAATGAGATCTCTTTACATTTTTGTTCTTCAATTTCACTCTGACAACTGGAGGGACTATTACAATCGCATCGCCTTCTTATTTCGGACTTCCATTTATTTAGCTTTACTGGACCACCCCTCAGAAATATCCTCTCTTAGTTCAGCATTGCTAAACTAAGGTGTCCTGACATTGGGAGTACTTTTTGTTTTTAAACAGATTCAACTTTCTAATTCCATTGTCTGCCTCTTATACGTTTCTGTGGAGCAATGTTCCTGATTTTCATTATTACATGACCCGTGGGCGTGACGATTTGTGCTTAAGAGGAAATGGTGTCTAATCATTCTGCCTCTGGAGAATTCTAGAAGACAGACAGTGTGAACGATGCATTTATATTAGTGGTCCACTTGATGGTGCAGCATTAACCTTCTGACTGAATGAAACATAACTGGACAGATCAAGTGAAAAGTGTTTTTGGGAAGGGAGTGGGACGTGTAAACTTGGGAAAATATATTATTACTTATTGGCCTTGAAAAAAGAATCAAGCAAACTCAAAGTTAGTGCATTTCATTCAAGATTTATTAACCACTTCAGAAGCATTTTTATCGAAACGCTTATGTTAATGTTAATAGAAGTGAATATATTGACTGGATGCTACATTGAGACGAGGTTGCATGCACTATGAGCCGTGAATTTTATGTACATCTGTAACAATCGCCAGAAAGAGCTCAACATATGAGGGAAGCAACCATTCTGAATAAGGAACAAGTAAAAAAAAAACAAATTGAATTGGGAAGCTATAAATTATTCCAACTATAATAACCTCAAAGATATCAAAGTGAAAACGAAAGGCCATCAATATTTATCTTAGTTACACACTGACAAACTTAAGTGATCTCACTGTTCGAGTCAGCAACAGGACAGATTGTAGATTGGGAATTCAGAAGACTTGATAAGCAGATGAGGAAAATCTACGGTGTCCACAACTCATTCACTTAACCTGGAAAAGACAGATAAAGTCATGATGCAGATGTTTATGATCCGATGCATTCAGGTTCTCAGTTGCATTCAATGGCACATTTTGATATTTCACAAGACATCTTTGGCTCCTTGCTGTGTGAAATATTTGATTATTCTCACCTTCACCAGAGTGACGGCAGCACTGTAGAAAATACTCAGGAAGAACAGGGTGATGAATGTGGACGCAGTTGCCCTGATGTTGCCATTATCATCTTCATTGTCTTCATTCCAAGTGCGATCTATTGAATCTATGAATATAAAACCGAGAAAACGTATTCAGATTGTGTATTTATCCTGACTGATCTATCTGCACCTTAGTATTGTAATTAGAGACTGCTACATCTTCTTTAGGCAGTCAGGTGTTTCTCAGGTTTGACTCTCTATCTGCATGTATTAATGCATGACTGACTCTCATCAAGAAATTACGAAAACTAACTGCACAATTTTCCTTACTGTCCGTGCTGGAAAACTTCGAATTACTTTGCCTTTTAATCTATTATTGAAGAATATTATCATTTGAGGAATACTTACAGAGAACAAATATTTTAATTTTATCGTTATATTTTAAATATGGGCTGTGACCGCAGTTTAGTTCAATATTTTGTCCATCACTGGATGAAGGTTCAAATATGGTTCTCATCTTCATGATATATTGGTGATCAATTGTTTGGTAAGTCACGAATATAAATTTCATCCACAGTAAAAACATCGCTTCATATTTTTGTTTGTACGATCTGCATATTTAGGAATAAGTTTTTGTCCATGTCTCTCTTAATTTATTTTTTCTGCTGCTTGATGTGTATATTTTTCCTTGTGTTTGTGGATGTGGTAATGCGTGTCTCTTAGATTACACCTGCCCATTTTGGAGTGTGTGCATGAATAAACATACTCATATTCTTTACTGATGATGTGCTCACGTGCTTGTTGTATGTAAATCTTGTTCCCTTCACAATGCGTAAGCATCATCATGCTAAAATGGCACTTCTTTGACGCCTATGTCTATCATTTAATGTCCTTGTCTGGTTTTCGTCAGTGCCATCCTACCAATAGACTGCAGGATCTGTCCATTTCAGGTCCTACCTACATTCGGTTATTTTCATGTTTGTGCTCAATATATGTGAGCATGCAACGTCATGTTTGGTGGATGTTTATCTTTGCGTGATGATCTCTGTTTGTGTGGCAATCTATCCTAAACCATTGCCGGATGTGTTTGTTTGTGTTATTATGTGTGGATGTTTGCTGACGCTTGTACCATTCTCCTTGTTTAATAAACACCCCATTACTTGCGCGTCTGCACGTGAGACTCTGAATTTATGTGCGTGTGTGACCATATATAAGTGCTGATCAAAGTGGTTTAAAAATAAATTAAGCTGCCTCTGCAATCATATGTTTGTCATTATGAAAATTAAAAAATAATAATATTAATGTCTAACCCTGTGCTCATATGTGCCTGTGTGAGTTTACATGTGGGAGAACATTTTTCAGATGTTGCATCTTTGTGCGTATGAATGTATGTCGGTCAGCATTATGCTGCATGAATAGAAATGCAGTCATGTCCATTTGTGTATTAATTTGCGTCGATGCTTTTCGTGATTATGTGTGGATATCCTTGTTCACTTGTGCACGTGCTATTCTTTCTGTGTACGTGCGTTTTTGTGGGAGTTGAGATGAGAGTTCAAGCACTATTTGCATGTGTGGCTCTGTGTATATAAGAGTGTTGGCTGTTCATCTGTGTGCACGTTTATGTGTGTGCATAAGCATGTGTCTTTAGGTGAGAGCCTGTGTATGTGTTTTTACACGTGTATTTGTGAGCATTTCTCTGTAATTGCTTCAGCTCTGAAACTAGACTGTAATTTGTATTATTGTTCCAGTTTTTATGGATTGTCAACATTTATATCTGACCCTGATGTTGTCAGGAACATTTCTGATCGTCGTGGAGAGATAGATGCTTTAGAACATAGAACAATACAGCGCAGAACAGGCCATTCGGCCCTCGATGTGAGCAACTCTTTTGTTACAGCGAAAGAATTTCTGTCTCTGAGACAAGAGACCTGAGATCAAAACCCCACTACTCCAGATATGCAGAATTGCCTTTCTGAACATGCTGATTACAAAATATCTACAAATGTTCTGTACTTGTAGCAAAATGATGTCAGATGTTCGAATACCAGAATTTATCCCATTTGCTCCAGAAAACTGAGACAAAACTATGCGCCTCAAACTGGGATGATGTAAATACCAGTTTTGGATTAAGGGGAGTCAATGTTAACAAACGATTAATAGGGTCAATCGAATTGTGCAGACACAAAGGTATTATTTTGCATGGAAACATGGAATCTTCGAACACTATACAAGAAGCTGACTGTTACTGTCAGCAACTGGGTTGCATTACAGAGGACTTCGATCTTGAAATCTCTGCAGAGTGAGTAAGAGTACAGACCTTTAAAAATTCCCCTCTCCCCCTACCTGAGCTCAACAACAATAACCTTCATTTCGGGTCTCTTTGGTGTTGAAATAAAGATTCATTCTGTCAACCACTGCACTGGTACAAGATTCCTCGTTCCACAGAAACAAGTGTCATATTCAACTTACTCTGCACTGTTTGCGATTGGCATTTTCCAATCAAAACTAATTCCAAATGTCTCTTAAGATTGCGATCCCATTTGTTGCATGGTGGCAGTTTAAAGCCGACATGAATTTTGTGAGAATGTGCAATCGGGGAATCAGGAAAACAAAGTTCAAAATCCGTGGTCTTTACTTGAGAGAAATTGGGCATTTTAAGATTTCGTTTTAATGGAATTTAAGATGGATAAGGTTCTTTGCAGAATCTGGTATTGAGTGAGCTTTAGTCTGCCTCCGATCCTAAGTTTACCTGTGCAGGGAACATTAACTGCACAAGACACGAGTCCTAGACCTGTTAATAATCCAATTTAACTTTACAGGTGGAATATAAGTAAAAGTGGGAAACACAATTAATTAAACGGTTGTATATTTAAATCACAATTTGAGGAAAAAGCTTTATTACTTTTGTTGAATTATTAAAAACAACTTTGAGTTTTTTTTATTGACATGAATTAACCGTATCCATCAGTGCAAGTGAAATGTTCACAAAACTCGGTTTACCGCTGGATTTATCGACTGTTCTGTTGATGATCTTCAATGGAATCGCTTCATGTCCCACCACACAGGAGTAAGAAGCACTGCTGGCCCACTCCTCTGCTGTAATGGATAACAGGCTGTACATGAAGAAGGAGGTATTCTCGCTGTCCGACATCACCTCAGTGTTCTTGTAGTTACTGGGATTCACCGGCTTGTCATTGTTTGTCCACTTGACGAAGATCTCTCGGGGGTAGAAGCCTCTCACTAAACAGGTGAGGGAGAGAAACCTCTGAGCAGAAACATCTTCTGTTGGTGGCAGTTGGATTGACACTGATGGCTCCAGTAGCTTTTCTCCTGCAGAATATTTGAAACAAATATAAATCAACTATAAAAATCCAGAATCAATATTGCATTTAACTACATATTAAAATATGCCAGTTTTGTTTTTTTTTTAAATTTGGGCTTTATACGCTCTCATTTTCTAAACCAGCAGAATGATATCCATTCTATTCATTAAGATAAAAAGAGTTTAATTCGAAAGTCGACTCCATGTTTCTAACCCACAACTAACACATCCTGTACATTTGTCATTGCTGATGTTAAAAATACAAATCTGGTTTCTTCCCACTTTATTTGACTTATAATCATAAAAGATCAATCTTTGGTCCATTTTGTTCTCAGTCAGATATTTAGCTATCCTGCCATCAGACACATCTTTCATGCTCCCAACGTTATGTGGAGCCAATCTAAGCATGCCATGTATGTAACTGGATCGAGATTACACGTGGAATACTTTGTTCTTTCCTCTCACCACTCACCATTTCCCTTGCGGATGGAGTCTCTCAGAGGTGTCGGGAGGTATGGATGGTTCACCACACATTCGACACTAACGTGACTCAGCCAGGTTTCGGTAGAAATGCTCAATTTGCTGATCACGCTGTCGGGATCTTCTCCAGGCTGGTTAACAATCTCTGATTTCAGAGTCTTCTTTTCTTGTATCCAGGTGACATTGACTCCAGAAGGAGGATTGGACACAACACAGGTTAATGTCACCGTCGCCTCCAGTAAGACCTGTTCTACTGGTGGTGGTAGGATTTTAACTGTGTAATCGTGGCACTCATTAACTCCTATGAAACAGAAATCAAATCAATGAAAAATGCCTCTTTAGAATCAAAACACCGAGCCTTCAGGCTACTCCCACATGAAGTGAAGAAACCACCTTTGACATGGCAGCTTCCAAACATTGCTGAAATGTTGGTTCCTGTTGTTTATATATTTTGATTTGTGAAAACATTTGTTATTATCGATAACATGTCCCGTGTAATTATTCATAAAGAACACTGCCTTTGTAACAAGTGAAACCTGTGAAAAAGTAAAATCAAAGATACCACGGTGTAACACATGGAATTACCTTTCTTCTAGAGTTCTTCTCTCACTTACGACCATCCATTGATACTTGTGTCAAGAGTAATCTGAATATAACGACTTCATTTCTATGTTCATGAAATTTACTTGCAAATGCTGCTGGGCATTCTGAATGCCAAATTATACCCCTAGTTTTGGGCAAACTGTAATCAATCATAATTATTGTCTTTGTTCTCGTGCATTTGCAGAGGATATAAGGTGTTACAGGGGCAGTGATCAGTCACAGAAATTCTATTCAACATGTTTAACGTTATTGAAAATAATTGACATTATTGGTGTGAGATCATTCTCTAAAATATACCATGAGATATTATTACTCATGTCAAATTTGGAATAGATCTAAAAGCAAAACAGTGAATTTCTTAGTAGAACAAATACTGAACAAATTCGAGTGTCTTCAATTATTCTAACAACTTGATGGAATTTTGCGCGAGTATTATTCAGACTTCCACTGCTCACTGCATGAACATTTCCATCCTCACCCTGGGCTCAGTCAGCCTTGATTCAAATTCCTAATCGTTCATCCCTACTATAGCCTTACCACGAGAATGTATTCTCCTGCCACATCCACTAATTGCGGAGAGTATCTTAAAGAGGCTCAAATAGGTCATGTTTATCCAGATTAATCAAATATGATACCAACTTGGTCCGCCGCCTGGTCCCATAAATGAGGTTGAAGAGCTCAGTACCAGATAAAATCTATTACGTACAATGCCCAAGGACAACAGGCCATTCCTGAGCTGGAAATGAAGCATTGAACACATTTTGATTTATTTTGAAAGAAGGGTCGCTGCATGTTTTACCATGTCATTTTGAGACCACATGATAGTAAGATAAAGGTGCAGAATTAGGCAGTTCGGCCAATCTAGTCTGCCCTGCCATTCGATCATGGCTGGTATGTTTTTCTACCCCATTCTCCAGCCTTCTCCATGTACTAACCGATCTATCGCCACCTTAAGTACAGTCACTGACTTGGCCTCCATAACCCTCTGCAGCAATGAATTCCACACATGCACCCCCCCCACTGGCTGTAGACATTTTTCCCCATCTCAGTTCCAAATGGTGCACCCTTTGACTCTGAGGATATGCCCTCATGTCCTACTCTGGCCTTCTGGCCAAAACATTTATTCCACGTTCACCCAATCTCGGACTCTCAGCATGTTCTAAGTTTCAAAGAAAAACCTCTCTGACCCTGCTCCCCGGCTCCCACAAGACACGCACCCCTCCCCCACCACCAACCCCTTTATCCTTAAGCAAGTCACCAGGCATGGATTCGGCACTCTGCCTCTCCAAGTGTGGTCAGCCAACAAACTACTTTAAAAAAAGACTGTTAATCCAGCTCACTGTCTATATGTCTTCAATATAGAGGGAAACATGCTTTTCTGATTTGACATAATGTTAAATTATGAGCAATGCTAATGTAACACTCAAACTGAAATACATGACACGTTTGTGAATAGGATGCTCTACACCTTCGTGCTGTTCACTAAATTTGATAAATGTGTGTATCTGATTGACATCGGAGTTCAAAATGATTTATAGTTCTATCGTCTGTATGTCTTACCCTGGGGTGTGGTGATGTTTTGACTTTGAGTGTTCTCTCCATGAGTGACCTGGCAGGTATACACTGCGCTGTTGAACCATTCACTATAAGGGACTGTCAGCCGACTCATCACCGAGAAGTTCCCATCCGCCTCACACACAGGAGACGTGGAGACACCAGAATCCACGGATTGGCCATTTTTCAACCATGTCACGGAGATTTCCTTCGGATGGAAATCAATGATTGAACACACGATGGTTGCAAACTTGCTGCTTGCGATTTCTTCACTGGGACTCACGGTGAGAAGAAGAGTTGGCTCGAGAAATGGGCCTTTATGAAAAACAATGCATAAATTATCCGACAAATTTGATAACAAATACATTCAGTTCTATTATAACAAATTCTATTATGGCCAATAGATAATAACCTTAACATTACAAGTATCATAATTATGCAGAGTGCTATAGAAGCTGAAATCAACACAGTACAATTAGCAGGACAATGTAATGATAAAAATTAGAGGTCACAGCAAGGAAGTCAAGAAGGTCAGTTTGATCAGAGGGTGAGATAGTAAGGTTGAATGGTATTCATTTCAATGAAAGGAGTATGATAAACAAGGCAGATGAGTTAACGGCATGAAGGAGGAAGTGTGCACTTGATGTCATGGAGACAAGTTGAGAAAGGGGCAGGAGTGGCTGTTCAATATTCCAAATATAATGCCTTCAAGCGAGACAGGGAAAGATGTCGAAGGGCGGTAAAAATTGTTGATGTTCACCAGTGTGAGGGAATATGTGGGTATAGAAAACATGGAGAAGTATGATGTTTTTTCAGGAATTAGGATAGATGATGTGATGTGCTGTCTTGCTGGATGAAAAATAGTTATATTTCCAGGGCAGATAAAATGTATGCCAGACAAAGGATGAAATATTGGTCGCTGGCAATAATTTATAATTCCTGGCCACAGGGGATATGGCAAAACTGCCAGTGTGGTATTGCTATGCTGGACGGATGAAGGGACAAACAATGAAACCACAGGCTCGGCTCAAGTTAGACTCAGTAGTAGGGAAGACATGGACAGGGGAATTAATCTTCATCTGGAAGATTAATCAACAATTCTCAGCACGATTTTATTGACGAGAAGTCATGTCTGAGCAATTTGATGGTAGTTTTCAAAGAAATAAGTCGATATCCTGATGATAGTAAAGATCAGAGCCAGTTGATGTCAAGTCAATTTGACGAATTGAATCCTCAGGTAGCTGAGTGGCGGAGTGCAGAGGATAATGGCCGTAGGATGTTTGTGTGGCTGGAAGTATATGTCTAGTGGTGTTCTGCAGGATTCAGTGTTGATTTATTGATGTCTCTATTATGAAAAAGTGATTTAGAATATACTGCAGGAGATTTGGCTAGTAGGTTCACAGCTGAAGCAAAAATTGCCGTGTTGGCAGGGAGTGACCATGATACCTTTAGATTGCAGCGAGACACAGAAGGATTGGCCACTTGTGCTGAAAAATGGCAAATTAAAATCATTCTGGATAAGTGTAAGGTGATGCAGTTGGTCAGGAGAAACTAAGAGGTATTATGTTTTGAATGGTGGAACTCTGAAAAGGATTGCATGCCCATCGATCCCTTATAGTAATGTGGCAGGTGGATAAAAAGGCTAAGATGTGTGAACGGTATTTGCTTTTATGAGCCAAGACTATTATATTATGTGTTGGGAGATGATATTGGAAATTAATAAAATACTGGTTAAGCCAGACATGAAGCATCATGTGTAGTATAGGACTGCATGTAACGGAAGGAATGTGATTAGACAGAAGGCAGCATTGTTGAGATATTCCAGGATGTTTCCTGGACTGGAAGTTTTTAATTATGAAATGTGATTCACCAAACTGGGGTTTTCCATGGAACAGAGAAGATTGAGAGAGAAGATGATTGTGATGTCTGGAATTATGGTAGACATACACAGAGTAAACAGAACAAAACCTTTCCCCTTCATGGATGGAGCAATGTCTCAAGGGCATAGGGTTAGGGTAAGGACAGGAGGATATCGGGGAAAACAAAATCTCACACAGGGTGTGATTCCGTAGCTCAGTGCCAGTAAGTCATGTCGAGTCTGAGCCCCGCATAATATGTGAGAAATATTTAGATGGATATAAGAAATGTCAAGTCACACAAAGCAATGGATCAATTGTGGACATATTGAACTGGAATTGTTTGGGGGCTGTAATTGATTGGCTTGGACTGGATGGGCCGAATGACCTTTTCCTGTGCTGTACATCTCTATGGCTATGTCAAATGTATTATAACTAATGTCCTATTCATGTTAACCACAGATGTGCTGTTCGCCTCAGTTCCCACAAGACTTACATGGCATTCCAGTGTTCTGCTTTGACCCGCTGTGTTGAACCTCACAGGAGATTTTTCTGCAATCCGCTTCTGACTCAGGCAGGGTTAACTGGCTGCTCAGGGTGTCAGTTCCCTTCTTGTTTCTCACGGATGGATAAGTCTTCAATCCAGTCGTGATTGGCTTCCCACCTTTCTTCCAGGTCACCTTGGTAACGTCAGGGGAATAGTCCATGGCCAAACAACCAAAGATCACAGAACCGTCGGCATTGTGTTGCTGACAGGAGGAGACCAGTCCATAAAGTGTGGGGGGAGATGCAGTCTCTAGGATAGAATGAACAATTGAGCAAGTTACTTTCTGTTAATTCGACCTTATTGGTTACCCAAATGTTTCCTCAGCTGTAAATGTATGTCAGTGTGTTCCTGCTAAAATCTTCAGCATACCTTGAGTTTATTTTTGTTTCCCATCAGTCGTTGATCATGATCTATTGGTTGCCTCTTCAGAAACATGCCCTCGACCTTGACCATTACTATATAAAACTTAGAAATAAGAACACCCTGATCCCACGAAAAGTAACTGTTAGAAAATCTCACCAACGAACACTTTCATTGGATTGCAGGTGACGAGCAGAGTCGTTTCACAAAATGCAAACCAAGAAAACGTGGAAGTTGGAATTGGAAATAAAAACCGAAGTTGCAGGAGAAACCCAACAACTGGCAGCATCTGTGGAGAGAAACCAGAGTGAACGTTTCGACTCCAGTATCCCTTCCTCGCTTATCAATGTCAGTCAGAATCTACTCTCTGTAAAGAAGGCAGTTGCAGGGCACTGGGACTGAGAGAATGCCTGTCACAGCTGATATCATGCGAATTATCTGGAAGCTCAATGATAGACTTGGCAATTATCTGAATTCTGGAGACTTCTGAAATATAGAGGACCATTAAGGTTCAGAGACTTTGGAATGTGACAGCGAGCTGAACTGAGTATTTATGTGAATATGATTCGAGAAATGAACAAGGACTCTTTTACTTCAATAACCAACAAACTTACAAGCAGTTCATGGTAAAACTCTAACCTCTCAGACTAACCACCGCTCTGACTCACTTACCAACCTCAATTTCCACTCACATTGACAGCCCCAACACTGTTACACGCTCATTCACCCTCGGAACACATGACCCTCATCTCAAGAGATAACACACATTCAAGGCAATCCATATTCCAGACAAGAATGTAATCTCGATTCCTTTCACTCAATTCCACTCCTGCGACACTGCACCTGGTCCTTGGTGAATCTAGTCCTGACACCCGACTTTACAAAACCCCTGACAGGATATCCCTACCCAGATATGAACTCAGACCTTCACTGATCTCTCATCATACCCAAGTCAACCTGTGCACATTGCATCCCAGCTCTGTTCCCATCTGCCCTTCGCCACACTCCGAGCTTTGCATTTTGACATCATATCCACGTGTCACATCAGTACAATGACCTTCTGTCGCCGAAAGAGCCCAGCACTCTGCTAAGGCGAACAACTGAACTTCCTGACACCCTGCCCACCTCTCAACTAACCAGCCCAGCAACCTGCCCACCTCTCGATTAACCAGTCTGACACCCTGCCCACCTCTCAACTAACCAGTCCGACACCCTGCCCACCTCTCAACTAACCAGTCCGACACACTGCCCAGCTCTCGATTAACCAGTCTGACACTCTGCCAACCTCTCAACTAACCAGTCTGACGTCTTGCCAATGTCTGAACTAACCAGTCTGACATCCTGTTTACCACTCAACTAACCATCCTGACCCCCTCCCCACCTCACAACTGACCAGCCCTGCACCCTGTTGACCTCTCAACTAGTTGGCCTGGCACTCTGCCCACCTCCAAATTTCAAGCCCTGCACCCTCCTCAGCTCTCAACTAACCAGCCCTGCAGCCTGCTGGCCACTCAATTAACCATCTTGGCACCAGGGAGACACCCTGCATTGCTGCTCAAAGGACCTACCAAGCACAATGCGACCAAGTTATTTCCTTGTGACCATTATGATTTTCTTTGATGCCACCCTGCCAGACTAGGTGCATGCAAGCTTCCCCAGCAACCACCCAACACCTCACGGCCTATCAGCTCAAAATCTACCACATCACCAACCTACCTCCTCACTAGATCACCAGCTTCCAACTTTCAGCCGACTCCATCATAATGTCATAGATTCAGAGAGTCACACAACACAGAAACAGGCCGTTCGGCCCAGCTCGTCCATGACAACCAGGGTTCCCAAATTAAGCAAATTCCATTAGCCTGCATTTGGCCCTTATCAATCCAGATCTATTCACTTCCTGTACCTGTCCAAATGTCTTGGAAATCTTGTAACTAGATCTGCATTTGCCACTTCCTCTGGCAGTTGATTCCAATGTCTGGTACAGTTGCAACACAAACTCCCAACCTTTATACTCAATACTCTGTGCAATGAGAAAACATTTTACAAAAACATTCTTCAACACGCCAACGACTTGAGACACCACTTTCAACAATATATGAATCTGATCCCTCAAGTCCCTACGTTTGACAAAGCTACCCATTGCCATATCATAACTCTGTACGAATCTATGTATCTGAATCCCCAGGTGCTTCTGTTCGACATCACGACCCAGTGCACTACCATTCACTTTAGGTTGTTTCCTGATTTCTGTTCCCAAAATGCAATGAGTCATATTCAGTTGAAACTGATCTCTATCTGCCCATCCTCTGCCCATTGGCCCAGCTGATCATGATCTCGTTGTTCTTTTAGATAACTTTTATTGTTAATTATAGAAACAATTTTGCTGTTATATGAAAACTTAACAACCATGCCCCATTCAATTTTTCACAATTTTCATCCAATGTTGTACACGGTTCAACTTTCCCCCCCCCACATATCTATTGTTTCCTTCAACGCTTGAAAATACTATCACCTTCTTGAAATCATTTGATGTTTTGACCTCAAACCCTTTCTGTGACAGAGCAATCCAATGGTTAATTCTTTAGTTGAACAGTACAATAAAGGGTTCAATCTTATCGTGTGTGGGTCAGACTGTTGACTGTTCCTCCAAACATTACTACATTTTGACTTGCAATTCTTTCATTGCCCCTTTACTCTTTCTGGATCACAGCCATGGAACTCACTTCCTGACAGAGCTGTGAAAATGTTAATACCACAGAAATGTCAGACAGTCAAGGAGGCCAAAGTCGACTGATCTCTCAAGGAGATGCAAAATTCCTAACATTTCCACGCCTATCTACCGATGCAAATAACTACTAGAAAAAATGAAGATTATTCTGGCGCTTGCGTGTCCACACAAAGATGACGTGCTCAATAGTTTCGTTGTGTGTCGTTTGATTGTATTTCCAGTGAACCACTTCTTAATCATTTCATGGGCAAGAAAATTTCCTCATTTTTAGCACGGTAATCATACAGTATACTTCCTTGGAATAAAGAAATATAATGTTAAATTAAAGGGACCTGACGATTGGGATGATTGAGTTGGAAATTGTCAGAAATTTCAAACTTATTTTCACGAGCAATTAATTACATCCTTATTGTGTCACATTACATACATACACAAATGCCTTTCAGAAATGGTGTCTCCCTCTGTTATGTGCAGTTGAATCATTAAATCTGGGATAGTTATTGCTTGTTAATCAGATGTGTTAAAGAGTTTTAGTCAAAGGTTAGCTCGCAAATGTACCATGTTTTAAGTAAGTGGTGGAATAGCTCAAGGGGCTAAGTGTTTTACTCCTGATCATCCCTTCCTATCATTGTGTCATTAATTCAGCTAGCAAAGGTGCTGAACACTATTTACTAAAATATTTCAACGAATTAATTGTTGAAAATATTCTTTAAATATTCCTGTTGATTATTTGGAACAGGAGCATCGACATTCTCTATTTGAGTGATCAGAATAACTCCCGCCTACGTACACTCCAAAGATGCGAAGGGAGGTGAATTGGCCATGCTGAATTGCACGTGGTGTTCAGGAATATGTAATTTAGATGTGTTCATTAGCGTTAAATGTATGGTCTATAAGGTAGGTGACTGTGTCTGGGTGTGTTACTCTTCAAAGGGTAGATATGGACTTGTTGGGGCAAATGGCCTGTTTCCACACTGTAGAGATTCTATAATTCTATACAGCAGCCATTGCCCTCTGGAACAGGTTGTTACTTCATCATACAGCTTCTCCTGAAATTATGGCTCTACGCGAGATCACTCACCTTCAATGATGACCTGGTATTAAATATTTCTGAAAATTCACAATTTGATGAAATATATTTTCTCTCTGAACAACTTGTTTCATACAAAGGAATTATTTTTTAATTGAAACAACAAACTTTGAATGCTACAAATCCGAAATAAAAACAGAATTCTGTGAAGAAAAGCGGCAGGTCGGGCAGTTCCTGTGCAGAGAAAGGAAGCTTATCATTTCAATTGCAGTGATCATTCTGCAGCAAATTGTTTTCGTATTTTCTCGAACGAGAACTCATACCTATTGAGTTAGACGGTGATTAAGTTTACCTGACTTCTGTTGGAAAAGCATTATAAGAAGATGTACTGGATGATCTGAGATATCAGTTGAAGACTACTTGAAAAGCTACCACCAAAGTGTTGGATTCAACCAAAATCCCACCAGACTGAACAGTAAAATTCACTCACAGTAATGGTTTGATACAAACCAAAACTGCTCCGACTTAATTTCATCAAATATGCTTTGGGAATAATTAATTTTGGTTAGTTATAAATGGTATTGATAGAACAGCAAGTCAAAATCCCGGATTTCTATGAGGAGTTACACTATTAACCCAGCTCACAATTCCCAAAGGCCTGTGATCAAATATTGATTTGAAAAAGGCTCCAAACCGCCAACCTACTGTCTAATACCTGAGGCCCAAGACTGGACAGCGATTAAATCGATTTCACAGTCCTCTGTGAGTGGCATTCCAACAGTACTCAAAGAACTCAATGGTTTTTCCCCTGAAATAACCGGATAAGACATCGTATTACATTCCTCTCTAACAGGTTGTAAATGTACACAAACCACCTGTCTCAGAGTCAGAGACACTACCATTACATTATAACAGATCCGAACACAATCTCTGACAACACAGACCACCGGTTTGAGAGTGCACAAATTTGTTAATAATTAACCAAGGATTTCAGCAACCAGGGATTGTTACAAAATGCTTACATGATGAAAGTAGCATTTGAAAAATTATCCAAGAATGCTTTGATAGCAATTCCGAATTGTTCAAGCTCTATGGGAACTGTAGAGAAATAAAACTAGGTTTTGCGTTGCCATAAATTTAAATTTAACTGGCTTTCAACTGAGAACGCCCTTCCTCTTAACCCTTTGTATGTTGCTGCACCAGATGGTCTGCTAAGGCTGAAATGGATTAGAATCTTTGGAAGTGTAACATCACCTTTGTCAGTAACATTACATGCTGACAATGAGTTCTTAATAATTTGATTCCACATTGTGCCACTAAATGTGTCACTGACAAGAGAGGCACAAAGAAAATGTGCAGCATATTTCCCTCTGTCTCACTGAATGATATATCCTTCATTGCTCACAACTGACTTCAGGGGTCTACAATTTGACTTTTGTTACTGATGTGTTTATTCTGATTGTAACAATTCTGTGGTGCCTAATTTCTGGCAGACAAAAGTGGTTTTGAATGCCACATGAAATTGAACTGTCTGAAATTTGTTAATTCTGCAACTGTTGGAACGCATGGACTGGAACATGAAGGGGGTGGCACGGTGGCTCAGTGGTTCGCACTGTTGCCTCACAGTGCCAGGGGATCCTGGTTCAACTCCCACCTCGGGTATCTGTCTGCATGGAGTTTGCACATTCTCCCCGTAGTGTTCGGGGTAAATGTCGGGGAAGGTGTCTGGGTGGTTGCTCAGCGTGGGTTTGGACTTGTTGGGCCGAAGGGAACCTTTTAAATCTCCGATTTTGCATCATTTATTCCCATGGTGAGTCGATGTTGGATTATTTTAATTGAATCGAAATCTAGACTTGGTGACATAATCGACTATCGCAGCTGTTTCCTAATGAATGTCTCTTCAGTTGATATGTGTTGAAAAATGTATCTATTTACTTAAAACACACGGATTGGGAACATCTAAAGCATAGCATGGATTTAATCACTCAGTTAATGTTACATTTTTTAATCCTGTAAACCTAAATTAATCAGATTATAAGAATTAATCATTTCAAGTTAAACTGAAAAGCTGATCAATTCAGTGAAATCAATTTGTTCAGCATCGAAATATTTGGAGCAGAATTTCTTAATCGTCTTTTCCAATGATCTCTTCCAGCCAGGAAACTTGTGTGTCGGGAACAGCGGAATTGAAAGGTAATTCTTGATTAATGATATCACAGTAATGGCATTTTGCTCAATCGTAAGAAAAATAAGAACATTATATTTTTGAAATTATATGTATATTTCTTATGACTTGTAAACTGTTTCAAGACAAACTTTGTGATTTAAGTAGAAAATTGAGTTCTGAGTTTCGAATTTAAGGTTTGGATTAGACCAGTTCTCAATTGTTACTTACAAATAAAACTTGCACCCTAACATGTCTGGTTTCCCGTCATTTCCAAATCCTTTGCGATTTGCCTTTTACTTTAATATTAGGTTTAATGAAAGTTCAACTCCAATGCTGATTGCATGGAATGAGGAAACTGAAGCAGTTCACTATCAACGACCATGTAAATATTTCTAAAGCAATGTAGAAATCAAAGACAGCTTCAAAAATATATTAGCTTAATTTTACCGAAGCACATTCGCTCATCAACTGAACAACGATTACCCAATCACAACACTGAGGATCAATGATGTGTTTGCAGCAAAACTGTCTCTTTGCAAACATTTTCAACAGAACCAAGAATATAATGTAACCTCACAACAAATATCCCAAATTGGAAACCATCAAAACTGCTCACCATCACACAAGCGAATAATTAAATCAAATAGAAATAAAAAGTCAGATCAGCTGCCATGGTTCTGAGATAACTTATTGAACAACGCTTAAAGTTTTAACATTTTCTGCAACAACTCAATTTATTACCAACCCATATAGTATTTCTGATCATGTCAATCTTGTGCAGTGCACAGTAGAGCTGCTGAAGGCATCTATTGATTAATCGCCTTAAGGTCAAAATGAAATTAGTTCAATGGACAAACATTAGAATTGAATGTTATGATAAGTTCATGAAATCTGATGAATTCGGAAGCTTAAGATTTTAGTCCCAAATTTTATTTTGAATGAGGCTACTTCAAACAGACTTTAACTAGTTTAAAATGATAACTGAGACTGTGTATGTAAAAAAAGCTCTAAAAAACGTCGTTTTTTAAAAATTTCTCACACTTCCGTGATTCTGTGTTAAGTTGGTCTTCAGACAGTTACAAACGGATATAGTGATTTCAGTCAATCAGAAAAAATATTGCCCCGCGTTTAACAAACGCAGAAACGATTCAGTACAAAGAACTTCACAGATATTCGTAACTGAGAGTCATCCAGAGAGACAATCCCCTTTGCCGAAAGAAAACACCGATTACTGAAAGCATGAAAACGCAGTTCAATTCCACAAGATGAATCAACTCAATTCAACACCATCAAATAAAGCAAAGCCAGAACCCATACAACTTTTCAACAGAATCAAATAAAACACATTCAGCATCCAATCAAAAGAATGAAATGTGGTGCCACAAGAAGATTCCATGGCAATATCCAACGTGCTTGTCATCAACAAAATTAACAACTCAAACGACAAAATGCAATCATGGTAAGAGCATGATGCACCCGGGGAATATATTCAATAAATTAACATATTTTCACCCTGGTTAGTGATATTTCCAATATCTTTAAGTTCTTATCATTTGTTGTCGATAATAAAACTCACAGATAGTGGGTGTCACTAAACTTTGCTTGTACCTGACTGATTGAGAGAGTTTAGGTGTTTCAAGTAAGTCAGCCACACAGAATGCCCATCTGAGTTTTAAAAAAGATATAAACTGAGCATCTGAATCCGCCACAACGACCTCAGTCATTTTCTGAGACTTAATGTAAGTCTATAATCAGTTTTAACAAAACTCAAACGGAACCAAATCAAGCTCAGCACAGGATCTAAGTTTCATTTAATTCAGGAATTATTCACGTGAATGGAACGTTAGTAAAAAATAAAGTCACTAAGAAAGTTCAAGGTTCTTACCTGAAGTCACCGTCACCATGGTCCCTTTGCCCCAGTAACCACGATGATCACCCCAGTGCAGTGTCACAGTGATTTAGACCCGTACATTTTCTGGAATACACTCTGGGTCTCAATTCTCATGTGAAATGGACATTTAGTGCTGGTAGTCTATAGAATTAACGGCATTGTTTGCAGACCACGATTAGTAGACATTTCCCGAACTGTCAGATATATGAAAGCTAACATTATGTCCAAGCCTTTAATTGGTGGAAGTATCAGCAGTACATACGACATGCCAAAAACATTGTCCCGTGATATCACCCAGTTTGTTAGTTTCAATGGTCTGTTTCCTCTGTAATCGGGTTGTAAAAGGCAGCCCGAGGTGTGTTTCAGATCGCAGTTGGTTGAACTGAATTTAAAACGGGTACTGACCGTCAGTGAACGATGAAATTGGCAAAATGTCCCCTTGAGCTGTTTTTTTGAAAGGGTCCAGCCCTGGTTCCTCTCGCTGTGGTGTGTTGTACAGTAATAGATGGCGGTGTCTTCGATCTTCAGGTTCTCCATGTCCAACGCGAAGATGTTGTTTGAAGTGTCTTTGGACGCAGTAAATCGATTCTTAATCGCTGATACATAGTTACTGCTGGATGAACTTTTGTATTCAAGCAGCCACTCCATCTCCTGTCCGGGAACGTTTCGGACCCAGTGCATCCAGTAATTGGAAAGATCGAAGCCGCTGGTTTTACAGGTCAGTTTCAGGGTGGCTGGGATGGCCACTCTCTGACTCTGGTTGAGTTAAAACAACTTCCGACTGGACACCTTTAAAAATGAAAACAAAAAGAACCCATGAGTATTAATGCTGATACAAAGAAGCCAGAGTCTTTTACATTCCTGAGGCAGACGAACATTGAGACAGTAACAAAGAGAGACATGAACAAAAAAACACTCACATGGTAAAAATGTCAGTAACAAACTGAGAAAAAATCTTGACTTAATCATTCTGATAACTTGTGGAACACGGTTCTGTCAAGAGCTTTCTGAACAAACCAGATCCAGGAGTGTTGAACGAAAGCACAGTGACCCGGATTTATATGATCATTAGAAGGGGCAGGTTTACAGGTTCCGCCTGTTGGTTTCCTGCTGGAGGCTGAGACAGGATCCTCGTATCACCTTGCACAGCCCAAACAGATGTGTTCATATTGACATGAGATTATTCTTAAGCATGGAAATATACACAGCTTGGGATATTGTTTTGCTGATTAGCCTGCGAGGCAGTGTTTTTTGAATGGGAAAGTGAAATTTAACAGCTTGAAGTATTTTTCAGATGAATTTGTCAGATATTTTGTTTCTGTATTTTCACATGCATTCACGAGTAAATAAAACTAAAATTAAAGTCCGAAGGTATTATCAGCCAAATAATTAACTGGCCATACTTTTTTCTGGACACTCCAAGTCTCTGTCACACGACAAAATAATTTGTAAATCATACCAGATGTTTCTAAATTCACTTTGTGCAACTGAATACAGAGCGTGTTCAAAGTGATTATGTTTAGAATATTCAGCTGGAAATTAACTCCCTTTAATTCTACATTCAACCACAAGTCGAAAAAGCTAAAACGAAGTTTAATACCATTGTCAGACAATACAATTACTGACTTTATTTCTGCAACCACCCCAAGTTCCCCTCAAATTACAAAATAAGATATCATTTCTAATTGGTGTTTCTAAATTCAGTTTAGGCAAGTTAATGTCGAGCATGTCTAAAATGAATATGTTAAGAATGCGTGTGTATGTCACTAAAGTGTTTGGGCACGGAGATGAGAAGAACCTCACCATATTACAGAATCTCTCTCCTTGTATCTTTTTTCAACATGCACCGACCACAAGATAGATGTTTGAAAATGTATTGTAAAGGAAAGCTGTGTGCCCGAGAAATAAAAAGTGGATTGACAGTGATACCTAACACTCAGGTAAACCTTTGAAAGAGAATCTAATAAAGTGGAGCAGGCTGGTGGGAAGTTAGAAAGTAATTCTCAACATCGAAACCATTGCAGGTACCTGTTTGGGTACATCAGGAGTGTCTGGCAAGTTACAGAGTATTACATCAATAATTGCCACGGATGTCGGTCATAAACAGCACATTTCTCCGCGCATTGGTAACTGTGACACGGGACTGTCAACGAGTAGAAATCAGCTAAACCTATGCGTTACACTGCACCGGTGCTCCCTAAGTATAAATGGCCCATTCGGTTTTAATGAGATTCATTAATCAGAGAATGGTGCAACAGGTTATGGGAGTTCAAGCCAATTCAAGTTTATCAACTTACTCTGGGAAAATGACAAATGTTAGTGCAATGTGGGAGTTTGGGAGCATTAATGCCATATTCAAGCGCTTTAAAAATCCTCAATACAAACGGTTTACTAACTAGGCTGATCTTCAGCCGGAGTTAATATAAATGTCTGTCATGCAGTCAATTTCCTGTTTTCTGATTGCTCACAATTTGCGTTGTCTTCTGATTGTCTGCGTTGAATGGCCATCCTTGTTAAAGAAGAAATGGCAAGTTGAGTGTGTCCATTTTGGGTAAACGGGAAAATACAGTTTTTTTGGTTAGGTTTTGTTTTATTTGATTCATACTGCCTTTAATCTGCCAGATACAGTCGTTGGCAGCAATTGAGCCGACTGCAGAAATGGTTCTCGAGTTTCCAGTTACATTTACCGGAAGCATCTGGAGTCTCTGCAGTTGATCAAAGATATTTTGTCTCACTGTTGACCACTTGCCAGAAAGCCAACGTCAAACCATAACCACTGCCTCGGCATAAATAAATCTACTCAGCAGCAATGCTACAGAAAATATTAATTTTCAGCTGTGCAACTTGGAGAACTGGTCCCTTCTCTCATTAAAACAAATATTCACAGAGTCTCAGTCACAACCGAAAAATCAACTTTTCACAAGAGGATCACTACAGCACTCAATCAAATTGAGAAAAAACAGATAGATAGTTGTTCATGGAGTCATGGAGAGAAATCACTGAGAAACAGACCCTTCGGTCCAAACAGTCCATGAGCAACCATAATCCCAAACTAACCTAATCCCACCTGTAAAGGCCCATATCCTCCCAAACAGCTCGTATTCATGGACTTAACTAAAAGTCTTTTAAAAGTTATAACTGTATTCATATCTAACTCTTCCTCTGGAAGATAATTCCTCGCATGAACTATTCTCTGTGTAAAAGTTGCCGCTGATATCAATTTCAATCTTTTCTCCTCTCACCTTAAAAAAATGTTCTCTACTCTTGAAATCCCCCACCCTTGGGAAAAGACATTTGCCATTTTCCTTACCACTCATGACTTTTACAAACTTGTACAAGGTCACCTCTGGAACTCTTCTGCTCCAGTGAAAGAAGTTCCAACCATCTGGATTTCCAACGGTGGATGTGTGCCTCACATTCTCCCGTGTGTTTCAATTAGAGATCCTCCTGCCTCCCCAGGACCACATATTACATTCCTTCTCAATATATTAAAGAATTGAAAGGGACTTGTCCTTCCTGTATTGTTCAATTTTATTTTGCTCCAAACATCATCACAAAATCAGTTGTCCATGTCATTGCTGATTCATGGGAGATCTCTGTGCGCACAATGTCTTCTGAAATAACTACATTACCATCCCGAATGTACTTCAGAAGTGTACCTCTAGCTCACAAACGCAATTATACACCAGGGAAGATGAATACCCTCTCTGCACGCCGCCACACCTTCTCCTTTGCCCTTGTGAAAACCGTATTGTCAATATTAAGTAAAATAAATGCATTTTGTTTTAACTTTCATAATTCATGTTGCTGATCTTGGCTGAAAAAAGGATATTGTTGTCAGCATTAATGTGTGCATTAATTTTCATGTTAACTTAAATTTAATAAGTAAGTCAAGAACAGTTAAAATAACTTGAGAAACGACGATTAGAACGGGTCATTAAGATTCTCAAGGCTGCACCAACTGTTTGAATAATGATGTAGTTCTGCCTACAGTTTTCCCATAAGCCAGCATTTAATAGAATTGGATATCATGTCTGAGTGGACAATGGATTTGACCTTACACAATGACCCGGATTTTAATGGCTCCGCATCATCTTTTTCCATCATATTTTGACGTGAATCCAAGTAAATTCCCCAGCTGCTGGTGAAGTGATAGTATACACAATATCAGTTAACGTAAATGGAACAAACATAAGAACAATGACAATTGAAAAAAAACTTTACGACATCCACGCAGACATACTCGTGGGCACACACACACATCTGATCACTTCATTACTGTCAGAATGGAAGTATTTTCGAATGAGTCTCGGAGGATGCTGCTAAGACTGGAAAGAAAGCAGTCATAACGAAATTCGAGGTGGCCTGGAGCTGTTCATTTGGAGCAGAGGAGGTTGAGGGATATTTTTCTAAAGAAACGCTCAAATGTTATGCAAGGATAAAATAGATGGGTAAAAACCACCTTAGCTTGGGGGAGGGGGAGGGAGACGGTGGCGAGTTCGATAACTAAGCTGCTTAGACATAAGTGATAGACAGCAAACTCACGGGGAAGATTCGGGAAACTCACAACCTGAAAGGGTAGGAGATGCAGGAACACTCAAATATTAAAAATAAGCTTGGCTATATGCTTCATGTGCTATAACCTGAAGAGTTATGGATAATATACTATGAAGTGGGTGTAGTTTGGGAGGTTCTGTTTTTACGTGGCACAGGCCTGATGGTCGAAGTGATCCCTCTCTGTCATTAAACATTTCTATTACTCTAAAAGAACCCTCCCTACTTTGTTTAATTCGAAGGCTGTAATTCATATGATTTATACGGGAAATGTTTCAAACTTTCATTTCAATGATATCCCAAATCAATACACTCCACCTGACACTATGTCTAGTGATGTGGAAATTAATGGTCTAGTTAATGATCCCAAATGATGCCTGGCATAACATCCCTTTATTCAAATAATGATTTGGAGATGCCGGTGTTGGACTGGGGTGTAGAAAGTGAAAAATTACACCACACCAGGTTATAGTTCAACAGGTTTATTTGGAAGCACTATCTTTTGGAGCGCTGCTACTTCATCAGGTGGTTGTGGATTACAAGATTATAAGACACAGAATTTGCAGCAAAAGTTTACAATGTGAATGTAACTTTAAGAATGTTCTGCGATTTACATATGAAAGAACTGAAACCAACATGTTCATTCCAAAAAAAAAGAAACTTAATACTATCCAGTTCAATATTTAATTTAAGTTTCTCGCCTTTTAGAATGAACATGTTGGTTTCAGTTCGTTCATGTGTAAATCGTAGAACATTCTTAAAGTTACATTCTCAAGTGAACTTTAACAATTAGTCTCATGTCGGCGCAAATAATGCATTTAAGTTGTGAGATGTCCACTGTGAGACTGTCTGTGACACAATGTTCAGACTGATTCTGATCTAGAAAAAGGATTTACAGAATCTAACTTGGATTCGTTCAGTTTTAGAGAAAAATAAAATGTAATTCTGCAAGTACAAATTCACCCGACAAATTTCTTTGTGTGTGGGGGGTGCGGGGAGGGGAGGTTATGATCGTTCGTGTGAGCGTGTGTGTATGTGTGTGATTGTGAGTGTAAAGGGGTCCAACTCTGTGAGAGGCTGCACGTCTGACCATGTGAGTTTGTGAGTGTATGAGAGAGAGATCTTGTGCATGAGAGGACCCACATGAGTGTATTTGTAGGATTGTGTGTGTGTGTCTGTAGGAGTGTGTGTCTAGGAATGTGTGTGGCTGTGTCTGTATGTATGCATGCATCTGCATGTGTGCGCATGTCTTTATCGGGGTGTACGTCTGTTTGTGTGTGTATGTGAATGGGGGAGGAATTGAGCGTGTGTGTGTGTCTGTGTGTGTGTGTGTGTGTGTAGTGGGGTCACCTGCAGTGTGGCATGAACCCAAAGTCCCGTTTGAGGCCATCCCCACAGGTACCGAACTTGGCTATCAGCCTTTGTTTGGCCACTTTGCTTTGGTGCCCACCCCGGAGTTCACCTTGGAGAACGATCACATAAAGATCCAAGGTCGAATGTCCTGGACCACTGAAGGGTTCACCGTCTGGAAGGGAACACTCCTGTCTATTGATTGTTGTGTGGTGTCCATTCATATGTTGCAGTAGCTTCTGCTCATTCCCACCAAATTATTATGCCGCAAAGCATCCTTGCCTACAGTGTATGAGATAGACAACGTTGGATGAGTCACATGCATGCCTGCCATGTACACACACAAAGAGAGAAAACCAGATACACACCCAGACACAGACACACACACACACACACACTCCTACACACACACTCCTTCAGATCATCAAACATTCCTGCAGATGCACAATTTGAGGAAAGACATTCTGGCTATTGAGGGAGTGCAGCGTAGGTTCGCGAGGTCAATTCCCAGCTTGGCGAGACTATCTTACGTTGAAAGATTGGAGCAGACTGGGCTTTTATACGTTTGAGTTTAGTAGGCTGAGAGGGGATATGATTGAGATGTATAAGATTATTAAATGATTGGACATTCTGGAGGCAGGAAGCATGTTTCCGCTAATGGGTGAGTTACGAACCAGAGGACACAGTTTAAAAATAAGGGGTAGGCCACTTAGAACAGAGTTGAGGAGAAACTTCTTCACACAGAGAGTGGTGGGTGTGTGGAATGCTCTGCCCCAGAAGGTGGTGGAGGCCAAGTCTCTGAATACTTTCAAGAAGGAGTTGGATAGAGCTCTTAAGGATAGTGGAATCAAGGGTTAAGGGGATAAGGCAAGAACAGGATACTGATTGAGGATGATCAGCCATGATCATAATGAATGGTGGTGTTGGCTCGAAGGGCAGAATAGCCTACTCCTGCGTTTATTGTCTATTGCCTATTGTCTATTACTCACACGGGCTCTCTCATAACACAAGCTCTCTCTCATATGGTCACACGTACACTCCCACATTCTGTATTCTGAATGCATGTAAGATTCTGTAAATCAGTTATTTTTTTAGGATCAGAATCAGTTTTTATTTAAGATTAGAATCACTCTCATGGACAATCTCGAACAGGGCACCGCACACCTTTACTGCATTATCTGGGCCGATATGATACCAAAAATTGTTAAAGTTCACTTGAGGATGCGATTTACATATGAAAGAATTGAAACCAATATGATAATTCTAAAACATGAGAGACTTAGCAAACAATCCAGGTATTTTTCATTACATAATTTCAATTATATCACACTATCAAATTTTTCTGTAAATTCTGTGTCTTGCGATCTTATACTCCACAACCATCTGATAAAGGAGCTGCTCTCCGAAAACTCATGCTTCCAAATAAGACTTGTTGGACTATAATCTGGAGCTGTGTGATTTTTAAATTTATTCAACGAAGGTCAATAAATGTAATTAACAAAGTGAAAAGCACCCTCCATACATTTAGGCAGATCAGACATTTTCATGTCTCAGTGGATACAACTTAAAATTCAGAACAATGTAGTGAAGAAAGATGAGACCTCATAACATTGGAAATTATTTTTTGATAAAATAATCCATCGTAGACATGCTGAGATTAATACCTGCGAACCAAGTTGTTTAATTTCTTGCAGGGTAACACTCGAGATGTTACTTTAATCCGATTGATGTGAACCATTTACACGTCAAAAGTTATTTGAACACGTTCTTCACAACTGACATGCCAGCAAAGTTTCGAAATTATGGGTCAAAATCGGCAGTTGGCTTTTTTCGACTCAAGAAAGATCCATAGTGATAGTTTGCAGGTGGAGATTAGATCTGATTAGATTAGATTACTTCCAGCGTGGAACCAGGCCCTTCGGCCCAACAAGTCCACACCGACCCGCCGAAGCGCACCCACCCACACCCATTCCCCTACATTTACCCTGCACCAAACACTATGGGCAATTTAGCATAGCCAATGGGGGAAGTGTTTGGACCTGTGACTGCTTTCATTTTTAGTTTTGACTAAGCTCTTGGCAAACAATGGACAGCTTCTCAAGTTGCTATAACACCAACCATTGGGAACCAGGAAGACGGTAATACAAAATTGAGTAAGGACCGAGCGAGGTTTGCAGATGGGACGATGAGATGACAATAACATTTAGCACAGGGATTTTTGACATAATTAATTTAGCTCGGAAGGACACAGAAACACAAATGCATGTCTCTGTTTGCATTTCCATACACTATAAATTACTTTTCCTTTATAGTCTAAAATACTGGTGTCTTTATCTGTTTGTGGTTGATACACCATGTCTTCTCCTGAGCTAAGATAGTTCCTTTATTTAATGAATACAGGACTCTATCTAAAATACACCATACTTTCTCTCAGTAGTAACCCAACTCGATCTGGTGTCAGCTTATATCACAGGATGTGCTTTTTCAGCAATTCAATCTCTCCTTGACTTGGAGATGCTGGTGTTGGACTGTGATTTACAAAGTTAAAAATCACACACCACCAGGTTATAGTCCAATAGGTTCATTTGGAAGCATTAGCTTTCAGAGAGCTCCTCCTTCATTGGGTGGTTTTAGAGTATAAGACCATAAGACACAGAATTTATCTCAAAAGTTTACAGTGTGACCTAACTGAAATTGTATATTGAAAAAGACCTGGATTGGTTGTTCAGTCTCTCATATTTTAGAATGAACATGGTGGTGCCAGTTTCTTCTTGGATGGCATGGTGTCACAGTGGTTAGCACTGCTGCCTCACAGCACCAGAGACTCGAGTGCAACTCCTGCCTCTGGTAGCTGGGACTGCTGTTCACTACAGTCGTCGATTCGTAGAGTTGTGCAGCTCTTAAACAGACCTTTCGGTTCAACTCATCCATGCTGAACAGATATCTTAGCCCCATACGCCAGCACTTAGCCTATATCCCTCTAAAACTTTAATACTTGTGTAACCATCCAGATTCCTTTTGAATGTTGCAATTGTACCAGCCTCCACCAATTCCTCTAGCAGCTCAATCCATGCACGTACCACCCTCTGCGTGAAAACTTGTTCCCTTAGGACCATTCTATATCTTACCCCTCTCACCCTAAATCTATGCCCAGTAGTCTGGGAATCCCGATCCCCAGGGTAAATGCCTTGTGTATTTATCATATCCATGCTCCTCATTATTTTATGAACTTCGATAACATCGCCCTAAGCTTCTAAATCTCCAGGGAAAACAGCCCCAGCCTATTCATCCCCACACCCCAAATCCCCTTCCCCACTTCACAGAGTCTGCATGTCTCCTCATCCCCACGACCAAGGTTCTGCGTGTCTCCCTCCCTACCACACCACAGTCCCACTTCCACAGTCTGAGTGTCTCCTTCCCCCCACCTCCCCATACCCAGTCCCCAGAGTTCGAGTTTCTCCCACACCGCATACCCCATCCCCACTCCCTAGAGTCTGTGCCTCACCCTCCCCACACCCTATTTCCAACACCCAGAGTCTGTGTGTCTTCCTCCATCCATGCCCCCATTCCCTGTCCCAAGAGTTTGAGTTTCTCCAAACCCCACACCCCCAACCTACTCCCATAGTCTGCGTGTCTCCTTCCCCCTCATACCCACACCCCTCCTCCCCAGAGTCGAAGTGTGTCTCTCACCCCACAACCCAAACTACACTCCCCGAATCTGTATGACTCCCTTTCCCCAACTCACACCAATCCCCATTACCAGAATCTGTATGGCTTCCCCCACACCACAGTCGCACTCTCAAAGACTGAGGGCCTCCCTCTTTACACACCCCCATTTCCAGTTCCCAGAGTTCGAGTTTCTCCAACACCACACACTTCATTCCCACTCCCAGAGTCTGTGTGTCTCCTTTCTCCCATACCCCCATCCTCACTGCCAAAGTCTGTGTGTCTCACTTCATCCCCACAACAGTATCCCCAATCTCCGAGTCCATGCATCTCCCTCCCCAACAACTCCATCCCCACTCCCAGAGTCTGTGTGTCTCCTTCCTCACTCACCCCCATCCTCACTGCCAGAGTCTGTGCGTCTCCCTCCCACCACACCTCTATCACCACTCCCAGAATCTGTGTTTCTCGCTCCCCAACACCTCCATCCTCACTCCCTGAGTGTGTGCATCTCCCTCCCACCACACCTCTGTCCCCACTCCCAGTGTCTGTTGTCAAAATCCCCCGACATCTCCATCCCCACTCTCAGAGTCTGTGTGTCTCCTTCCTCCCACACCCCCATCCTCCCTCCCTGAGTCTGTGCATCTCCCTCCCACCACACCTCTATCCCCACTCCCAGTGTCTGTTGTCAAAATCCCCCGACATCTCCATCCCCACTCTCAGAGTCTGTGTGTCTCTCTCCCCCATCTTTAATCCCAGAGTCCGTGTGACTCCCTCCCCTACACCACACTCCCCAGTCCAGCGTCTGTGCGTCTCTTCACCCATACTCACCCCCACTTCCACAGACTGTGTATCTCCCTCCCGCAACATCTCCACCCCTTCGCGGAGTCTATGTGCCTCCCTCTCCCTCACACACCCCTCCCCACTCCCAAGGTCTATGAGTCTCCCTCCCTCCATACCCCCATCACCACTCCGAAAGTCTCTGTGCCTCCCTGGCTCCACTGGCCCATCCCCACTCCCCGGGTTTCTCTGTCTCCCTCCACCCCACCATACCCCCATCCCCACTCCCAGAGTCTGTGTGCTCCCCTTTACCCCACAACCCCATCCCCACGAGGCAGTATTTATCACCCTCCCCACACAACCCCAATCCTGACTCCCAAAGAATGTGTCTCCCTCTCCCCCCACACTGCTATTTGCATTCCCAGAGTCTGTGTGTCTCCCTGGTCCCCACATCTCCATCCCCACTCCCACAGTCTGTGTGTCTCCCTGGCCCCCACATCTCCATCCCCACTCCCAGAGTCTGTGTGCTCCCCTTTACCCCACAACCCCATCCACACTCGGCAGCGTGTGTTTATCATCCTCCCCACACACCCCAATCCTGACTCCCAAAGATTGTGTGTCCCTCTACCCCACACTGCCATCCCTACTCCTGGAGTCTGTGTGTCTCCCTGACCCCCGCATCTACATCCCCACTCCCGGAGTCTGTGTGTCTCCCTGACCCCCGCATCTACATCCCCACTCCCGGAGTCTCTGTGTCTCCCTGGCCCCAACATCTCCATCCACACTCCCAGAATCTGTGTGTCTCCCTGGCCCCCAAATCTCCATCCACACTCCCAGAGTCTGTGTGTCTCACTGGCCCCCATATCACCATCCCCACTCCCGGAGTCTGTGTGTCTCACTGGCCCCCATATCTCCATCCCCACTCCTGGAGTCTGTGTGTCTCACTGGCCCCCACATCTCCATCCCCACTCTCGGAGTCTGTGTGTCTCACTGGCCCCAAAATCTCCATCCGCACTCCCGGAGTCTGTGTGTCTCCTTGGCCCCCACATCTCCATCCACACTCCCGGAGTCTGTGTGTCTCCCTGGCCCCCACATCTCCATCCCCTATCCCGGATTGTGTGTGTCTCACTGGCCCCAACATCTCCATCCGTAATCCCGAAGTCTGTGTGTCTCACTGGCCCCCATATCTCCATCCCCACTCCTGGAGTCTGTGTGTCTCACTGGCCCCCACATCTCCATCCCCACTCTCGGAGTCTGTGTGTCTCACTGGCCCCAAAATCTCCATCCGCACTCCCGGAGTCTGTGTGTCTCCTTGGCCCCCACATCTCCATCCACACTCCCGGAGTCTGTGTGTCTCACTGGCCCCAAAATCTCCATCCGCACTCCCGGAGTCTGTGTGTCTCACTGGCCCCAACATCTCCATCCGTACTCCCGAAGTCTGTGTGTCTCCCTGGCCCCCACATCTACATCCCTACTCCCAGAGTCTGTGTGTCTCCCTGGCCCCTACATCTGCATCCCCACTCCCGGAGTCTGTGTGTCTCCCTGGCCCCACATCTGCATCCCCACTCCAGGGAGTTTGTGGGTCTCCCTCCACACCTCCCCACACTGCTGGGGAGATGATGGCTGCAGAATATAGAATGTAAAACTGATTAAAATTACTTTACACCATAAGACAAAGTAACAAAAAGTGCAAGATCAGAAATGTTAAAAGGTGCAGTCGAAGTGTTCCAGATTTTGAGAATTGAATGATCTTGTTAGATGGTTTGGAGATTCGTCCAACAACGTCATGGAATCGGACTGTTAAACCGAGTTCGACAGGGTTGATTTGTAAATGTTACTTCAACGTGATTGCATACCGCCTCATGAACCTGTAACCAGATACAGGCCACATTAGCAGATGTTTCCTCAGACTGTTTCCCCTGTGTTTTTATTTTCTGATCAGAAGTCAAATGTGTGGCACACAGAAACAGGAAGTTTTGTGTCAGCTGAGAATGACACACCGGGCAACAATTCCCTGTTATCAATGCGAGCAGTCTTCCTGCCTGTGAGGGTGAACACACACTGACAGCATCAAAACCAAATAGGCAGATTACGGTTGGTTTCAACGTTGTATTCAATTCCATTCCCAGCTTCCAGAATGAAACATAAAACACCCAGGATTATTTCAGCTAAAGTACATTAACTGTCAGCTGAGAGTTATCACTGGGCGAAACATGCCAAAAGACAATTATTAGTTTCAGTTGCAATTCTCTGTTTAAACACGGAAACCTTTCGCAAACTTCAGCGATATCTCAGATCAAAGGCAAGGAGAGATTGCATCAATGCACAGGTATTTCTACCTTGTACCTATCTTCAGTCAGATTTTGGTGTTCTCTTTTTGTTTTCAGTCATGTCAGATATCAAGAAGCAATTTAAGATTTTAGTTAGTGAATCACAGGTATTTCTAAGAGAACGAGAAGAGATTAAGTGCTTCTGGTGTTACGCCACGAGATTTGATTAAATAATGACTCTAGAGAGTAGCGAAATTGTTGTGAATTTTCTCTTTGTTCTGAGGTCACAAACAGTGGGCAAAGACTCGTATTATTAAATTAAATAAGGATAAATATGAAGGTATAAAATCAGAACTAATTAAAATGTGTTGGTAAATCATTCAAAGGAATACTGAAAAACGGTGTGCCAATTATTAACGCCAATAAAGAGATTCCTGGATGGAATGTTGTTTCCCTAGAGCTCGGGTCAGAGATGTCACCGATCGGTTGTAGAGCATTCTGAAAGTGGAGCGTGAACAGACAGTTATCTTGGTGCATACAGGCACCAATGATATAAGTAAAAATTGAGATGAGGTCCTGAAAGCAGAACTCAAGGAGCCAAGAGAGAAGTTAAAGATGAGGATCTCGAAGGTAGTGATCTCAGGATTGCTACAAATCCCACGTACTGGCCAGGGTAGAAATGAAAGAATCGGCAGCATGAACACGTGGCTTGAGAGACAGTGATGGAGGGAGAGGTTCAGATTTCTCGGACATTGGGGCCAGTCCCGGAAAGGTAGGGCTATTACAAATTCAGGTCTACACCTGAACCTGCCAGAAACTAATGTCCTTTGGGGAGTTTTGTTTCCGCTGGTAAGGAAGCTTTAAACTAATGTGGCAGGGGGCTGGGAAAAAGAGAAACGAGCAGACTGTGAGGTGGAAACTATAGACTGTAAAGATGATGAAGTTAGCATTACCGAGGGGAAGAGTAGGCAGAGAACTGATGAGCACAAAAGAACTGGCAGTCTGATGGGCACAAACATTAATGCAAGGAGTATAGTGAGTAAGGCAGATGAACGTAGGGCTTGGATTGATGCCTGGGAGAATGATGTTACTGCGATCACCGAGACGTGGTTGAAGAAAGGGCACGATTGTCTACTAAATGTTCCAGGAGAGAGATGATTGTGACAGGACAGGGAGGGAAATAAAAATTGCGAGTTGGGCGGGTGGGAGGAGTTGTTTTGCTGGCTAGGGATGATATCATGTTTGTGCTAGAGGAGGACACGAAGGAGGACTTGAGCAGCGAGGCATTATGGGTAGAGCTGAGGAATAAGAAAGGTGCAGTTCCATTTTTGGGGATGAACTACAGGCTCCACAACAGTGACCATGAGGTAGAAGAACAAATAGGTAAACAGATCATGGAAAAATGTAGAGACAACAGGTTGATGGTGAAGGGAGATTTTTATTTTCCCTACATTGACTGGGATACATTTAGTGTCAGAGGTCTGGATGGGCACAATTTGAAGGAGCATCCAGTAAAGATTTCGAGAGCAGTATGTCAATAGTTCAATGCGGGTAGAGGCCATATTGGACCTGAGGTTGAGGGAAGATCCAGGCCAGGTGGTAGACGTTGCAGTGGGGGATTTCTCTGAGAACAGTGCATACCGTTCGCCAATTGTGGTCTACCCAAACTGCTATGTAACTAAAGCAAAGCTTCATTGCTCCAGTGTTCAAATTATCTTATAGTAAGGGCTAACATTCCATCAATCTTCCAAATGTGCATTGAGTAAAGGGTCACATGAAACGTTTTTCTGGTGGATAATTAAACAACTCATCGGAGGGGTAGGCTCCACAGATATTTCTATCGTCCCTGATGGAGAGCACAACATATCAGTGTAAAAGTTAAGGCTGAAGCATTCACAGCATTCTATCGTCAGAAGTGCCAATTGTACGATCCACCTCGGCTTTGTCCAAGTATCAGCAATATTACAGATATATGTATTCAGCCAATTCGCTTCTCTCCACGTGATAACAAGACACTCTGGGAAGCACTGCTTACTCAAACGTTATGTAGCCGACAAAAGTACTGATGGCTTGAGCGAGGCAGGCACTTCCAGTGCAGCTTCAACACCGGCAAAAATCCGACAGTGTGTCAAATAGTTGAAAAGTGTGGTGCTGGAAAAGCGCAGCAGGTCAGGCAGCATCCGAGGAGCAGGAGAATCGACGTTTCGGACATAAACCCTTCTTCAGGAATCAGGACGTCGATTCTCCTGCTCCTCGGATGCTGACTGGCGAGCTGCGCTTTTCCAGCACCACACTTTTCAACTCTGGTCTCCAGCATCTGCAGTCCTCACTTTCTCCCAGTGTGGGAAATAGGCCAGGCACGTCCTGAGCACAGAAAACAGGACAATCCAAACTGATAATTTCTGCTCCCATGTTCAGCCCTGAGTTGGGTGTGTAATAAATGCTGTCAACAGAGTAATCAAGCAGCACTGGCTCAGCAATAACCTGCTCAGTGACATGAAATGTGGGCTACACAAGCTCCACTCAGCTCCTGACCGAATTACACACTTGATTTAAGCATAGACAAAGAACTGAGCTCCTGAAGTGTGGGCAGAGCGACAGCACTTGACTTGAAGGTCACATTCGCCCGAGATTGATATTACAGGGCCCGACGAGAACTGGAATCAGTGAGTATCAGGTGACAAACTCGCGACTGCCTGGAGTCGCACCTCGTACATTGAAAGATGGATCTGATTGTTGTAGGTCAATCGTCTCTGCTCAAGGACATCTCCATGAGAGTTCGTGAAGGAAGGAGCCTTGGCCGAAGCGTCTTCAGCTGTGTCATCAATTATCTTCCTTTCATTATAAGGCCAGAATTGATATCTGCGCCGATGGTAGCACTTTTTATGACACCTCGTACATGGAAGCAGTATACCTTCAAATGTAACAAAAGCAGGACAATATCCGGAATTGGACTGACGAGTGGCATTGACACCACTTCCAGACAATAAGAGATAATCTAGCAAAACGCCTTGACATTCAATGGTGTTACCATCATTGAACCCCCCAACGATCAACATTCTGGAATTTATTGTTAACTAGAAACTTAACAGGACATTCCATATGAGCACAACGGTTAGAAAAGCAGGCCAGAGGCTAGGAATACTGTGGCAACTAATTCACCCTCCTGACCCCCAAAGCTAATTGACTCTCTAAAAGGCAGAAGTTAGGAGTGTGATGGCACAGCTCCCCACTTGACTGGATTGGTCCAGCTTCAGCAACACTCAACAACCTTGACATCATTCAGGATAAATCATCCCACTTCAGTAGTAGCACTCTCACAAGCACACTTTGCCTCCAAATCTGATACTCAGTACCTGCAGTATCCACTATCTAAAAACTACACTGCAGTAATTGACCAACATCCTTAGACAGTACCTTCCCATGATCACTTCCATCTCGAAGGACAAGAGCAGCAGATATATGAGAACAGCAATACTTGTCAGCTCATCTCTAAACCACTCATCATCCTGACATGGAAATACTTCAACGATCCTTCACTGTGACTGGATCAAAACTCCAGGAATTCCCTTCTTAAGAATATTTTGGACCACAGCATTTCAGAAAGGCTGATTATTTCGATTTTCTGAAGGACACCTACAGAAGGGTAATAGCGCTCACTGTGTCGCATAGGTCAGTAAAAAAAAAATCCTTGAAGCGAACATATCAGTTCAATAAAGTGGTTAGTAGGCCTTATGAATACTTGATAAGCAATCGAAATTTCCAAACTCAGGGTTCAATATCTACCATGGTAGCTTCAATTCATTGAAGGATATGAAATGAAAATTATGGTGTAATGAACGATGATCATGGACTTTCCAAAGTTCTGAAGCAAGTTAAATGGCTCAGTATTGTCCTTCAGGGGACGCCTGCCATTCCGACCTGAACTCCCCACCCTATTCAACAATAAGGCGCTTGTTCCGTGCATGTGGCAAACGTGCCGCAGAAGGCAAACATTTGTATTAAAGCTTCTTCAGAAAGATTAACCATAATTGGTCTAACAAGATGGCAGTCTTTCGAAAAGATAGCTGACGACAACATTGGAATATGTGACTCACATTTTCATATTTCAACCAAGAACCCAACACGTGCAAATTATGGGGGAGCATGGAAATCTGAAAGGAAAACAGAACAGAAATTTGGGAATTATGTACCAGGTGAATCAGGTCTGCAGCCAGAGCATCAGATACAGATTTTAGATTGATTATTGGATGCAAAGTCTCCTGTGATGCTGTCAGTATTCCATTCCAATATTTATTCATGATATAAAGTGTCAGATTTATTGCATTTCTGTTTGTGAGAGCTTTCTCACTGCATTTTCAACATGAGGATCAGAGTGGGAGTATCACTGGAACAGTATTCCAAACTCCAGTTGGACTTTGAGTGGACAGGAGGTGGAATACACCACTTGCCAAGGGGAAATTTGAATACAAATTAATCCTGGAATCAGGGGAATAAATGGTGACAAGGTAACCATAGTCAATGGAAAAATACTAAAACAGCTGGTTTACTAATTGCCATGAGAAAATCCGTCTATCGCCTTTACCTCATCAGCCAACATCATGGATGGTACTGTGGCTCAGTTTTTCGCACTGCTGCCTCACAGCGCCAGGGTCCTGGGTTCGATCTCCCCCCTGTCTGTTTGGAGTTTGCACACTCTCACTGTGTCTGCGTGGGTTTCCTCCCACAATCCAAAGCTGTGCAGGCCAGATGAATTGGCCATGCTAAATTCCCCACAGTGTTATGTGCCCTAGTAAGGGTAAGTAAGGGTAGAGAGATAGGCTCCTCTTTGGAGGGGCGGCCTGGACTTGTTGGGCCAAAGGGCCTGTTTCCGCACTGTAGAGAATCTAATCATCAGAATCCGCACCCACTTTCAGGTAATTGATGATTTTTGAAGTGGCATTAGCAAATGACACAGCGGGTAATTCGGGAGAGGGTCCCATCGATGATTGAGCCAGCAACATCAACGTTTTATGAAAGATTAAAAGAAAATATAAGCGTGACTAAACCTCACAACAACAATATCGATTCGATGAAATTGTTGTAGCAGTGTTTGATTTCATTTCAACTATTTTATATGAATATTCTAAAATGCACTTTGAGCTATGTTGCACTTTGGAAATGTTATTGTCTAAAAGGACGACAATATAAATCAATGTTCTAAGTGGATCCAATTGAAGAGAAATGTTTCATTGCATGAACTTCCAGAATTCAAATATTAAGCTAAATTCAAGTGTTAAATTAGGTTTATCTTCCAGATATAAATAATATCTGTTGCAATCGATAGTCATGAAATTTGCATTCACTTCTGCAAACTGTCAACCTTCTTCTAATAAACTTGGTTTGGTTTGAAACTTATCATTTGAAACTCCGTTCATCTGGCTTTACTGTCATCAACTCTGCTTTGAAACCAGTGAAACGTTTATGTAAATAAACACAGAAATAGAACTCTCAGAATAGATGACAGAACAACAAACCCCCAGGTTATATTTCCCCACAAGCACAGCACTCAAATAATGCCAAATATGCAAATAAAACTACGGATTTTAAAAAAAAGTATGAATCATTTGTGGGACCTGGGCATCTCTTAGCTGGCTCGCATTGATCCCTCTTGGCCCTCGAGAAGGTGATCGTCAGCTGCCTTCTTGAATCGCCATTGTGGATTAACCAATATGCCGGTAAGGAGGGAATTTCCATACTAATTGATTAAAGTCCCTTTAAATATGCAAGTTGTCTGATTCTAAAATCACAGTGATATCAATTTCCATGTTTAGTCCAAAAAAACCCTACAATTTCTAATCCTAGCTGCGAGCACCCGACCCATATCCCACCAAACCCTTCCTATTCATAAATCTATGTAGATGCGTTTTAAATGTTGCAATTGTACTTGGCTCCACTACTTCCTGTGGCAGCTCATTCCATACATGTACCACCCTTTCTGTGAAACAGTTGCTCCTTAGGTCCCTTTTACATCTTTCCCCCCACACCCTAAACCTACGCCATCTAGTTCTGGACTCCCCCACCCAGGGAAAAGACTTTCTCTATTTATCTTATCCATTCCACTCATGATTTTATAAACCTCGATGATTTTATAATGCCTTACTGAATTCCATATAGATCACATCCACTGCTGTCGTCTCATCAATCCTCTTGGCAACTTCTTCAAAAAACTCAATCAAGTGTGTGAGACATGAATTCCCACGCATGTTGACGATCCCGAATCAGTCCTTACCTTTCCAAATACATGTACATCCTATCACTCATAATTCCCTCCAAGACCCTTCCCACCACCAACGTCATGTGCACTGGTCTACAGTTCCCTGGCTTGTCCTTACTGTTTCTTAAACAGTGGATCCACGTCAGCCAACCTCCAGTCTGCCAGCACCTAACCTGTGACTATTGGTTACACAAGTACCTCAGCAAGGGGACCAGCAATCACTTCCTTAGCGTCCCATAGAGTTCGAACCTACATATGATCAGGTCCTGGGGATTTAAGGTCAATTATAAGGAACTAGAAGCGGGCAATTTTGTCAATGGAATTTTGTCTTCTATTCAATGACGTTGTGGTTGAACTGATAATCCTTACATCCGCTTTTCAACCTTTTCCCAATCAGCACTGATTCCATTAAAAATTGAAAATCTGCCCAGTTACATTTGAAAGTACTCAATGGTCCAACCTCGGTGTCCTGCAGTAAAGAATTCTACAGATTCACTCCATTTTGGAAGAAGAATTTCTCTTCAGCCTTAAATCTGTGACCTCTAAGCCAGAGATTACCCTCCCTGAACTCTCCCAAAAGTGGAAACAACATTTCTGCATTTAAAGCACCATGTTTCCTGAAAGTTCAGACTGTCACCACTGAATAATCTATGTTCCAACTGGTACAAGCTCAAACTACGCAATCTCTACTCTCAAGACAGTCCCTCCATCCTCAAGATCAGTCTATTGAACCTCATGTGGATTGTCTCGGATTCCAGAGTAAATTTCCTTTAATCCGAGTCCCACAGTAGTAGAGAGTATTCAGCTGTGATATGACGAGAGCTTCTTCTAAGTTTTAACAAAACTTACAGTCATACAGTTATACAGCACGGAAGCAGATCCTTCGTTCCAACTCATCTGTGCTGAACTGATATCCCAATTTGACCGAGTATCATATGGCCAATAGGTGACCCATATTTGTCACTGACTGTGTGGAGGTTGCACGTTCTTCCCGTCTCTGTGTGGGTTTCCTCCGGGTGCTCCAGTTTCCTCTCACAGTCCAAAGATGTGCAGGTCAGGTGAATTGGCCATGCGAAATTGCCCATAGTGTTAGGTAAGGGGTAAATGTAGGGGTTTTTTGGGTGGGTTGCGCTTCGGTGGATCGGTGTGGACTTGTTGGGCAGAAAGGCCTGTTTCCACACTGTAATGTAATCTAATCTAATCTAATATAATTTGTCTAAATGTTTCCTTCCCGTGCACATATCCAGGTGCTTTTAAAATTTTAAAGTGATACTCGCCTCCACCACTTCCTTTTGCAGATTTTTCTGTGTTTTCACCACCATCAATGTGAAAGCATTAACCTTCAGGACCTTTTCCAACGTTTCTCGTCTCGCCATAATCCTCTGTTTTATAGTTTTGGACTCTCCAACACTTTGAAAGAGACCTCGGCTATTCATCATAACAATGCCCCTCATGATTTCTGGATCTTGTTCAGGCCAACCCTCAGCCCCCTTTCCTCGTGCTGAAGGGAAAAGAAGTGCCCTCGCCTATTCAGGGTCACCTTATTGATAAAACGCTGAGAGTTTGTTTCTGAAAAATCACCGCGAGTCAGTCAGCATCCGAGGAGGAGGATATTCGACGTTTCGGGCAAAAGCCCTTCATCAGGAATGGAGGCAGGGATCCCCCAGGTGGGTAAGTGGAGCTCAGTCCATGGAATGATCATCCATGGTCTTGCTGAACAGAGGAGTAGGCTCGGAGGGTCAGATGGCTGAATCCCTCTCACATTTCTTACGTTCTGGTATTGTTATGTTTTCACAGACCTCCAATCCAGAAGACAACACTCCACGACCACTAAATAAAAATCAAAAGAACTGCAGATGTAGTGTATCTGAAACAAAGGAAAACGGAAATTGAGGAAGAACTCAGAGGGTCTGGCAGCATCTGTGGAGAGAAAGCTCAACTCTCCATGGTTTCCTGCTTTTCCTTTCGAGCCAACTTACGTAATGCCACCACATTAGCCAATCTCCAATCTTCCAGCACCTCATCCATGATTATCAATCATACAAATATCTCAGCAAGGGGCTCAGGAATCTTCTCCTAAGATTCCCACTAAGTTCTGGGAAACACCTGATCAGATCTCAGGGATTTCAGGGATTTCTCTCTGTTTTTGGTTCCTAGACATGCAGTGCCTCCTCTACTCTGAGACGAACTCTTTTTAAGGCATCGCTGTTTATTTCCCAATTTCCTTAGTTTCCATGCATCTATTAAAGCAAAATATTTGCTCAGTGTCTCATCCATCTCTTGTGGTCTCACACATAGACAGCTATGTTGGTCTTTAAGCGGCTGTACTGTCTCCTTCATTATTTTTGTACACTTTCTGTATTAATGGAATCGTTTGAGATTTTCATAATCTCTATTTGACAAAGTGAGTTCATGCCCCTTTTTGACCCTCGTGATTTCCGACTGCCCTTATATCCTTTTCCGGATTCACTCGATCCCAGCTGTCTACACCTGATATATATATATCTCCTATTTCTTGACCAGAGTCTCAATTCCTCTTGTCATACTGCTTTCACTGCACCCGATGAGATTGGTCCTTCACACAAACAGGAACATACCATCCACTGAACTCTCATGATCTCATGCTTCAATGTTTCCCAATTCCCAACCGTCCCTTTTCCAGCAAATAGCCCGCCATCCCCACCCCAACAAGATTTTCAAAGTTCCTGTCAGATACCGTCAAACCTGGCCTCACTCCAATTTGAAACATTCATTTTTTAAATCAATTCTACACTTTTTCATAACGGTTTTCAAACTAATAGAATTACGATTACTTGCTCTGTAGTCTGAGCCCCAGGACATCTCAGTCACTTGTCCTGCTCCGTTTCACAACAGAAGTTCAAGTATTCCACAACCTCTAGGAGGTGCTTCCATATATTGAATAGGAAATTTTCCTTGTATACACCTAACCAATTACTCCCCTTCCAAGACCTCAACACTATGACAGTCCCAAACTATGTTTGGAAAGTTAAAAATCACCGACCATAATCCGATTGTGTTTACACATAGCTGAGACCTCCTTACATATTCACTTGCGAATTTCCAATTGACTATTGAGAGGACTATATCACACTCCCAGCAAGGTGATCATCCCTTTCTCAAAATTAGGTTCCATCCATGTCACGTCTCTGGGCAGTCTCCCAGGAATTTCCTCGCAACATCCAGCCATAATGTGCTTCCGAACCAGAAGTACCACTCTTCCGCCACTCTTGTTTCCCCCCTCACCCCGTCTAGCCTTTATATAGTATCTGCACCCCTGAAGATTAAGCTGCCAGTCCTGTTCATCCCTGAGTCACCTTCCTGTAATGGTTATGATATCCCCATCCCACATTCCCATCCATGCCCTATGTTCAACTGCCCCATCTGTAAGGCACCTTGCACTCAAGTAAATGCTGATTTGCAGTCTTACCTCAGTTATGCCAAACCTTTGCCTGCCTTGACTCCCAGTATGGTTCGCCGTGTCTATTTTACCATCCTCAACCTTTTCCTTTTTCTCACTATTGTGTTGAGTCTCACCATCACCCTGACCAGCTTGAAGTCTTCAGGGCACCACGAGAAAGAATTCCTGCAAGAGGAGTGGTCCCTTTCCAATTCAAGTCAAACCTGTCCCTCTTATACGTGTCATTTCTGTTGCTGAAGAGATCTCAGTGATAGGAAAATGTGAATCCTAGCCCCTGGAACACCTCCTCAGCCACGCATTTATCAGCTCGGTCTTTTTTTAAATTCCAACTCTCAATATTCCATTAGTTTTTAAACAAAGCCCAGTATTATGATTGCCTTTGTTGCAGTTAAAATTAAAAGCCAGCTTTTCATCATTCTGTGATGAGGATTCCCAAACCTATTCTGTAGATTTCAGAATTCAATCTCTATGTAAATAATATTCAGTTGCTCGACCGTTCCTGCTAAAATTCATAACTTCATTTTTTATGGCATTTCTCATTTACTTCAACATGTTATATTAATATGCAAAGTTTCTTGTTCCCTCTCTTTTCCAATCTATAGCCCTCTGCAAACTGGTTTGCTTCGTACCCACCAATTACCTCCTCAACAATTTTTGTGCCATTTGCCAACTTGTCTGCAGGACATTCAGTTCCCTCATCTAAGTCGTTAAAATATTTTGGAAATATTTGTGTCCCCTGAAACCGATTTATGTGGTATTCACCAGCTACAGATTGACATCTGTAAAGTAAAATTCGTCATCAAACGCTCTTACGATTGTGATTCCCACAATCTTCTCTCCGTGGTAAGATAATACCTCCAAAACCACAGGCTCTTATCTTGTTAAATAATCTGACGTGTGGTATCTTATCAAATGTCTTCAGAAAACAAAATAAATCACTATTTCCTCCTTGTTCTCAAAGAATTCTAGTACATTTATGAAGCAAAATTTCCCTTTTGTAAATCCATTCTCAGTCCTCTCGATCATGACATGTAATTCAAAATGCTTTGGTGTTACGTGCTTTACTTTAGACTTGGCAATTCTTCCAATACATTATGTTAATTGGTCAATATCGGCCTGAGTCATTTTTTTTGTGTCCATACTTTTTTTGAGTAAAGGTGTTACCTTGTCCCTTTGCCAATCCAGTAATAATTTTCTGAAACCTAATGATTATTGGAAAGTTACAACTAGTGCATCCAACACATTTTTTTCATGTTTATTTTTCTATCTTGGATTGCACCTCCTTCGTTCCAGTGCATTTTGCAATACATTCTCCTGTAAAGTTCTCTGACTTTTTCTTTGTTGTGAAAGTCATTGGATCGCATTACTCGCCGTTTCTTTTGCCCTTCATTATTTTGTAATTATAGAATGTTCTTTGCCTGCTTCTTCCAAGGCAGATGCAGACTATTTATTCATCTTTTCTGTCATTTCGTGGTTCCCAGTCACGAATTCCCAGCTTCGTTCAATATGGGCCTATATTCACGTTGGCTTTTCTCTTCAGTTCTTTCTGTTTAAGAATGCTCGTGCTGTCCACTTTAATATCAGCTGCAGCTTCGCTTTCGATGTTTACTGCTCCCTCCTCATTAACCTTTACAAAGAACATAGAACATTACAGCGCAGTACAGGCCCTTCGGCCCGCGATGTTGCGCCGCCCTGTCATACTAACCTGAAGCCCATCCCAACTACACTATTCCATGTACGTCCATTTGCCTGTCCAATTTGCTGGCTTATTGATATTTCTATAAACATTCCGAATGTCCTGCTCACCGAAAATATTTCCCTCATTTCATGTTTTCCGTTTAATTCAATTTGTTGCTATTTGCAACTTTTCTACATAAACGTAATACACTCGTCCCCTTCCTAGATTTCTTCCTTCTCACTTGAGTTATTTAATTCCTGTGAGCATTGAATTGTTTTTTTTTCTGAATGGATTGTCACTGTTCTTCACAGGGTGTTTGCTGCTAAACCCGTTTCCTGGTCCACTCCAACAAGCTCTTCCCTCATCCGTTTACAATTTACACTTATATAAGCTGAGCACATTTGTTTCGGATGTCAGATCCTCCCTCTCCAAATGAATGCTCAAACTTTGCTGTTCCGAGGCAATCTTTCAGTCTGTCACCATGCATAAAGTCTGACGCATTGCACATGACCAGATTCAGTACATCAATACTCCAGGTTGAACCACGACATACTGTTTCAGGAATCTATCTGAATTCTTCTTTGTGACTACCTTTGCTTATAGAGTCATAGGAATGTACAGCACAGAAACAGACGCTTCGGTCCAACTCGTCCATGCCGACCAGATATCCCATCCCAGTCTAGTCCTACCTGCCAGTACCTGGCCCATCCCCCTCCAAACGCTTCCTATTCATATACCTATCCAGATGTCCTTTAAATATTGCAATTGTACCAGCCTCCACCACTTCCTCTGGAAGTTCATTCCATACACGTACCACCCTCTGCATGAAAAAGATGCCCCTTAGGTCTCCTTTATTTATTCCCTCTCTCACCGTAAACTTATGCCTTCTAGTTCTGGACTCCCACACTCCAGAGAAAAGACTTTGTTTGTTTAATCTATCCATACCCCTCATGATGTTGGAACCCTCGATAAGGTCACTCCTCAGCCTCCGATGGTCCAAGGGAAACAGCCCCAGCCTATTCAACCTCTCAAATCCTCCAACCCTTGCAGCATCCTGGTAAATCTTTTCTAACCCCTTTCAAGTTTCACAGCATCATTCCAATGGAAAGGAGACCGGAATTGAACACAATATTCCAACAGGGGCCCCGAACCCAATGTCCTGTCCATCCACACCATGACCTCCCAACCCCTGTACTCAATACTCTGACCAATACAGGAAAGCATACCAAATGCCTTCTTCACTATCCTATCTACCTGTGACTCCACTTTCAAGGAACTATGAACCCATAGTCCAAGGTCTCCTTGTTCAGCAACACTCCCTGGGACCTTGCCATTAAGTGCAAAAGTCTTTCTGACTGTCTGTCAATTGATGTGAAGATTAATTAGCCAATGATTAATACACTGCCTTTCTTTCCATGCTTCATTATCTTCTGATCTCTGTCATGCTTTATTAATAATTCCATGATTCCAGCAGTTATTCCAGCAACGTTGTCTTTCCCATGGTCTTTCTGACCTTCACCTACATGGATTCTATATCGACTAATGATCAAGCCTATGACTCTGTAATACTTAAACATGCCTGCTTTCCGTCATGTCTTTCAAAAACTCTAAAACATCTAATAGTTGTGACGTGACTAAGAAACCCGGCACTTCAGTCTCAATTGTACCAGCAGTGTGTCACAACAGGCCTGAATGTGTTGATCGGAGAAGCGACTATCAGTCCTCACTTCCATCTGCTGAAGAAGCACTGACATTACACTGATGGTGAAAATTCAACGATACGAATCTGATGTCAATCTCTTGAGTAAGCAAGTGCACGCTTATTCTAGCTCATCACCACTGGCAGCTGTCGTATTATGAAACAACTCATTGGAAGTGGATAAGACTAATTAGCATCAAATCAAGGTCAACTTTTGAGCGAAATGTCTCCATTACTTGGCATGTAGGTTTGTTCATCTCTTTTAAGGATACCAGCTCTGACAATTTGGTGTCTTCATGGCTAGAGTGAAAAGAAAGGGTAAAAAATATAAGTGGGTGTCACATGCTTCCCCCCACCACTCCCCCACAAACTGCAGTAGTGATGTTGGGAATGGCAGTAAACAGGAAATTAGAGATGCATGAGATAAGGGTATTTTGGTGATCATGCATGATGTTAACCGCACATCGACTGGACTAATCAATTTAGTTACAATGGTGGAGAGGAGGAATTTCTGGATTATACGTGGGATGGTTTCCTTGACCAATACATGCGGAAACCAACTAGAAAGAAGGCCATCTTACACTGGCAATGAGAAGTTAATCATTGCTAATCTAACTGTAGCAGATCCCTTGGGGGCAAGCAACTGTGACACGCTAGAACTTTTTAATCAAAATGGAGAGTGAGATCATTGATGCGGACAATCGGGTGCTGAATCTTTAATTTTAACTTAAAGGGTAGGAGGTTTACGGGGTATCTTATAGAAATGTAATCAACCATGATAGGCATGCACTCAGTAGTTTCCCAGCGTTGGGTAATCCAGGACTAGAAGGAATCAGTCTAAGGTTAAGATGGAAATAATATAAGGGAACCTGAGGTCCAACTTTTATACACTAAGACTGTTAAGCATATGGAATGAGCTGCCAGTGGAAGTGATTGAGGGAGAAACATTAACAATATTTATCAAGGTATTTGGACAAATACATGCACAGGAATGGTTCAGAAGGATAAAGTGCCAAGTGCAGGGAAATAAGATTATCGTGGAAGGATAATTTGTTTAGCATGGATCAGTTTGGGCCAAAGCCCTGCCTCTGTGATGCGCAACTCTAACACTCTCGGATACAAATCAGATACCAGAAATGTTGGAGAATGCAAATTTTACTGAGTTGGAAAACTGAGGCTGATCAATATTTGTAAAGAAATGTTGCATTGAAAATTGCGGGGATGGGACGGTGGACCAACCGCCAGGGCCTGATCATCTATATCCAAGCGTACTTCACAAAGTGGTTCCAGCGGAAGAGAATGCATTCACTGTCAGGGTTGTATACATTCCGATACAGTCCCTGCAGACTGGAGAGCAGCTGATATCACTCGAATATTCAAAATTGGAGACGTTGTCTTTGTTTCCTCTATAACCCTGTAATTTCCTGCGGTAGTTCGGAGTTCTACTGAGCCACTCTTGGGACGGAGTGTGTCCCCATGATGCATCGTGCAATAAACTGATTAATGCTCAAGGTTCTGCCTGCAGTGATTTAATACAGCAGCGCGTGTGTTTAATTATGTAACTGCATATACATTTCTGTGTCTATTGCCATGTCAGCACATCATATTGCCTTGAAACCACTTTGATTGTCAGAGATCACCAGCATGCTCTCGTCGTTGGACTATGCTCAAGTGCATTTCAGGTAATGTGCTTTCATGCAATGTAGCTTTACTGCTTGATGAAGGGGTGGTATATTAGCCTTCATTGTGAGAGGTTGAGTCCAGGAGCAGGAATGTGTTGTCGCCTTGGTGAGGCCACGCCTAGAATATTGTGTGCAGTTTTTGTGTCCTTTTCTGAGGAATGTGTCATCTATCCTGTCTATTCCTGTTTAGATTTTATAAGTCTCGATGGGATTCCTTCCTCATCCGTCTGAACTCTGGAGGAAACAGTCCTAACGCAGTTAATCTCTCCTCATAGGTCAGCCCCACCAACCCCGGAAACATGCCTGGTAAACCTTCACTGCAGTCCCTCAAGAGAAAGACCCTATTATTCTTAATCATTCTTGAGGCGGATCCTTTGCCTTCCTGAAGAAATCTCACCATGCAAAAAGTAAATTCACAAGTCATATGTATCCATTCCGTACTCATGCCCAGACACACTTGTTTGATGATTTAGGGACTCCGCACTTGAGAGGGCGCAGAATGTGAGAATTTGTAATGTCACCTCCAAACCTCAGCAGAGCAACTGGGATACTCTCGTCCACATCTCAATTAAACCCAACACGTCTTTCACTCCTCCCTCTTCACCTTCCAGGATCGTATAATTCCTTGCAAGCACATCTGTGCCTCTCAGTTGTCCGGACTGAAATAAAGGGGATTGTAGTGACAAGATCTGCTGTTGGAATTGCTGAGGGAACTCAAGCAGGGACGGCAGTACCTGAGGGAGGAAACGGAATTCTCATAAAGGTCTGCAGAAATTCTGAAACGGTGTCTCTGATTCTCTTCTCCACGGATGCTGCCAGACCGAATTCACACTTGCATTGCCAACTTTGTTTGAACTCGTCTGTTTGCAGAACCCTGGCGAGAGCTGTCTCGCTGAATTTGGTCAATGCCTCGACTGGAATTGACCATGATTCAACGTATGTAAGTATGTAAGCACATTTCACTGGGGTGGAACCGAAACCCGCATAGTGACTGTGAATAAAACAGTGGAAACTTCCAGCACGGGAGCAAGAGATCCTGAAGCAGACCCGGGAGGACAAATATCTTTCCTTGGTCAGTGAAAGGCACTGCTTCACAAAAGGGGAGACTTCGAAGTGAAGCAGTGACGGTGATTGACTCTGCTGGTTATTCACCTTATGGATGCCGTTTCTGCCCGAAGTCAATGTTTACATTACATATGGACAACCTGTGACAGTGCCTCATGTGAATGGGGCCAGTGGCATAATGGATAACGCGTCTGACTTCGGGTTGAAGTCTGTAGGTTCGAGTTCTACCTGGCTCGAGCGCATGTTTCCTGTTGCATATCCGTTTCTGAGGTGCTGGGATTGCGTTCGTGCGTTTTTGAATTTGAAAGTTGCCTTTAATCCCGATGCAGCTCATTGTCAGCCAGGTGTCTGTCAGCTTCTGAGGAACTCCAGGGATTTGATCAGTGCTCCGCCGAATTTGAAAGCTGCATTCGGGTCCATTGCAGTCTATTGTCAGACCGATGTGTGGCAGGTCCTGAGTTGACACGATGTGAGGAGCTGCTGGGATTAGAACAGTGTGTTTTTAGCAATTGAAAATTGCATTTTTGTCCACTGCAGCTCATTGTCAGTCCGGTGTATGACAGTTCCTCTTATGTCAGGGTCTGTGGAGCTGCAGGGATTGGATCAGTACATTTTTAAATTTAAAAGCTGCAACTGGGTCTGCTGACCGTTTTAAAATTCCGGCTCACCGCAGCGTCTCTCATTGTGTGTCGAACTGGCTTGAGTTACACCTAAAACTTGGAGAAGCAGGTCTGTGGGGTCGGAGGACAACAGTGAAGCACAAGGGGCGGTTGTAACCCTGACACCTTTGTTCCTCCCAGGGTATGAGTCTGTGTGTCTCTCTCTGTGGGTGAAAATAAGGATGTGTTGGTCAAGGGGTTCGGCGGGGGGGGGGGGTACAACACAGTGTGAGCATTTCAAACTTCAGTCCCATTGTTGTGCCATGTAAGATCACAGGGAGAATCTCTTGGGCATTTGTACTGCAAGCCTCAGAACATGCAATGTTATGGGCCAAGACCTGGAAGCTGGGACCAGAATAGATGGGTGTCTCTGAGCCGCACAGCACGATGGGCTGAATGGTCGTTTCCCATTCTGCAAAAGTTCAAAGACAAATTTAAACTAATGCGCAGATAAAAAATAATCAGGAAGAAAAAGACAAAAGCGGTTTCACTGAGAATAAATGCGAATGCTTCTCTCACCTTCTCATGTGAGCTCCTGGTTCAGATTCGGTGCTCTCACCGCCTCAATGCTGGTTTTATTCCCTGTCAGGGAATGGGGATTTTGTTCTGTCAACATATCGTGGTAACAGTGTTTCTGACCAATTTTCCAAACCTGCCAGTTCATTGGATTTGCCCCAAACGTTAATAAGCTGAACAGAAAACAAACAGCTGCAGATGCTGGAAATCCGAAACAAGAATTGATAGAGAAACTCAGCAGGCCCGGCAACATCTGTGGAGAGAAGCAGGGTTCGTGTTTCAGAGCGACAGAACCAGGTTAGTTTAACATTTCTATGTAATATTGCCGGGAAAATGATCAGATTTATCTGTCAGAATGTTCATCAAAACCTCTCATGAGCTGACAGCATTACAAATTCAAAAGGACTCTATCAGCTGGAATGCTGTTTCCATTGCCCTGAGCTGCTGAAAGATTGTGATTAAATGTTTGCTTTTTTTTTGTCGTTTCGTTTCTGTCGGTTCGCAGCCATGTCAAAAGGAGAATGAGTCCTTTCACTGTGTACATCAACATGTGTCTCCATTTGTGTCTCTTTCTCTGTGTATCAACCTGACCCTCTCCCACATTCTCCGACTCTCTGTCTGTCCATATCCCTCGTTTCCCATTTCTGTTCTTCACAAGCCTGACATTAGGAGGCAGTTTGACAGTGGAGCTGCTGAGTGGCTTTCTCCACACTGGCTGGATTGTGTAGAACTGGGCTCACGTTCTCTGATTAATGTGTCCGTCCCTTCGACCGGAGGTCAGGAGACATTTCCTCCTCAATTTATTATGAACCTTTCGAAATCAAAATAAAATTCCTAATCCCCCAGGAAAAGAGGTCAACGATAGGAGAACAGTGATGTACTTGCTGTGGGCGTAAAATGAATGAACGGTGACAGCAGTGAATCAGGGGGATCGGCTGGTGGTGTCTGTGCCATGACCAGATCATTCCCCAGCAAGTCTGCAGAGTCTCCTGCCTCATCTCGTCATTTCCACCAAACTGGGAATGAAGCGGGGCGAGGGGTGGGGTGGAGTAAAAGAGGAGCGGAAGCAGAAATGCTTGTGAAACAACTGAAAGAAACTCCAGATTGATTTAATACTTCGAGAGAAATAAAATTCACTCATGGAATTAAACCAGGAAACATAAGTAGGATCACTGACTCAAACAGGATGCGGAATTGTTTGATCAGAGATCACACACTTGCAACAAGTTGACACAGCGACCCATTAATACAATATGCGATCACCATGCAGATCTGAACGGAATAACCCCCATCTACTTCGCAGGTACATTAACCAACTAAATCACAGCACCAGGACGTGAGCAGCTTCACTTACTGATATGTGCAGTCCTGTAACCACCTGGTCACTAACTCCACAAATGTGTTTTCTGTATCAATGTTGCTCAGTGAGAATTGCAATCAACCTGCACTTTTGCAAAAACAGTTCACAGCTGAACATTCTTCACTGAAAATGGACAGAAAAAAGACAATCTGTTTTGCATTGGATTCAACATGATTCTTTCCAACTGTCTAACCTGACAGGGTAAAGAGGATGTGTTCAACCTCTTGGCCTCCCTTAATCATATTAATACACACTCAGGGAACCGCACACCAAGAGGAACAGTGTCATTGAGGTGAATTGGCCAGATGTGGTGTTTGAGTCGGTGTAAACAGTGTGCAGTGAAGGCTGACCCATGAACACCGACACTGAGCCTTGTATCACCAGCTCCACCTCACATCCTGCCTCATGCCTCCCAGTCATCTTTGCTGTTGTCATAAACCTGGTCCCTTTTTTTCCAAAAGTTGTTCCTTCTCTCAAGCATACTCTGTCCTTGATTTTTTTCAGATCGACAATACGGCAGACCAGGCTTACGATGAGACCAGTTTGGTACAGAGATGAAAAGGGTTTTGAGAAGCCTTTGTTTATATATATATAAACATGTGAGACTTCATTCCAAAGTGGTCATGTTTTACAAGTGACCTGTGCAGTGAAAGGAGAGTGGTCAGCTCTGTAGCTGAGCAGTTCAGTTCAGTCCAGAATTGGTTGGGAGTTCAACAGTTAGTTGTGTGATGCTTTTGGAAGATCGAATTCAAGAGCGAAGTGTTCAAAAAAATGAAATGTCCTGGGGAAACTTCATGGACAGAGAGATCGGGGTGTTTATGTCCATTATTCCCCGAAGGTGGCGACGCAAGTCAGTGGAGTGGTCAAGAAGACATTCCTCCATCGGACGGAGCATTGAATACAAGAGTTGGCAGTTCATATTACAGTTGTATAAGACTTCAGTTCAGCCACATTTGGAACACTGTGTACTGTTCTGATTGTCACATTGCTAAAAAGGACGGGAAAGCTTTGAAGGGGGTGCAGAGGAGGTTTACCAGGATGTTGCCTGGCATGGAGGACACGAGCTATGAGGCGTGGTGGAGTAGATTAAAAAGCCAGAGGTTGGGGGAGGACATGATAAAGGTCTACAAAATCATGAGAGGTTTGCTGGGAATATAGCAAGAAGCCTTTATTCCCAGAGTGGGAAACTCAATTACTAAGGGTCACGCGTTCAACGTGACCGGGGATTGTGGAGGATGTTTAAGGGAGATATGTTTGGTCCTTTCTTCACACAGAGGGTGGTGGGTGCCTGAAACACATTGCCGGCGGAGCTGGTAAGGGCGGGAATAATAACATCATTTAATATTCATCTGGGCAGATACATGAATAAACAGGGAGCAAAGGGATACAGACCGTTAGAAAATAGGCAGCAGGTTGAGATAGAGGATCTGGATTGGCACAGGCTGGGAAGGCCGAAAGGCCTCTTCCACTGGGGTAAGGTTATTTGTTGTTTGCTCTTTGTTCTGTTCAGCCTCGCCAACAGGCCAAACCTTGCAAACCTGACAACATCCCTGCTAACATTTCCTGAGCAATTTCACGTGATGCTCTTTAATTTTTCAATAATGCTGAATGACAATGATCTACTTGAAAGAGAAAGTTAATGCATTGGATGGCCCCAAATGTCAGTGTATTGGGTAGGACAGCGAGTACAGTTGCACTGTAGTGTAGTGGTCGTCACGCTTGCCTCATGCGCAAATGTATCTGGCTCAAGTCCCCACAGGGACACACATGTTCCGTTGTTAATCGTGGTAGCTTTTGGGATTGGCGTGAAAGGAGCTTTCTTTCTCGTTGGTTTCATCAGCAAACCTGGCTTTGCATTTGCTCTTGCATATCTGCTGAAGTGCTGACAAGGAATACAATTCCGATTAATTGCTGAGTGAAACTTTGTTAAATATCTCTCCTCGCTGGTCCTGAATATGAACCACTGTGTATGGCACCGATGTGCATCCTATTTTAAGAACGCAGTTGCTGGGCACTGACATTTCTGTAACAGCAATACTGCATTTGGCGTGTGTGCAAAAGCGGCCCAGTTCAGAGATAAGGAGAACCCGCACTGAATACTGGATTACTGGTGTACACTGTCCTCCAACTGTTTCCCAAAGCAGGCTCTCTATGGCCTCATTAGGATGCTGTGTGCTGTTTGTCAACGTGTGTGAATCAAAAGCAGAAATCCTCAATCATGTTTTGGAGCAGTTCACATGTTCGAGAGTTTTAAGCACCGGCTTTGTTTGCAGCTCATTCAGTCAACAGCCTGAATGTGTGGATTTACAGTCTCAGATGAAGCTCTTAACTCGCGCTCTCATACAGTCACTAATGTTAAGTTGTGCTCTGAAATCCTGAAGAAGGGCTCATGCCCAAAACGTCGTCTCTCATGCTCCTTGGATGCTGCCTGACCTGCTGCACTTTTCCAGCAACACATGTTCATCTCTGAAATCAAACCATGTGGGAACTGAAGCTGAGGAAATGACTGACAGGCTGCTGAATGACATTGTATCCATTTTATTTTCCTTCACATCACAGAGGAGCAGGAATGTCTAAACTGAGAGGGATAGGAAAGTGGACCACATGCAGCTCTGGTGAAATAGCTAAAAACCAGGCCTGCAGATGCTGGAAACCAGAGTCTAGTTTAGAGTGGTGATGGAAAGGCACAGCAGGTCAGGCAGCATCCGAGGAGCGGCCCTGCTCTTCCGATGCTGCCTGACCTGCAGTGCTTTTCCAGCCCCACTCTAATCAAAGCTCTGGTGAAAGACCTACTTTCTGATTGAGTCAGAAACAAGAGACGTGAAAGTGACTCAGGCGTGATTCGGTGGTGCCAGTGTTGGAATGGGCTGGACAACTTTAACAGTTACCTTTCGGGCAAACGTTCTTCATCAGGCCCAAAACGTCGATTTTCCTGTTTCTCGGATTCTGCCTGACTTGCTGTGTTTTTCCAGCACTACTCTTATTTTGACTCTAATCTCCAGTATCTGCAGTACCCACTTGCACCAAGCTCAAAGTCACACAATACCAGGTTAGAGTCCAACAGTTTTATTTGGGATCACTAGCTTTCGAACAACTGCTTCATCATCAGGAAGTTGTCACCTGATGAAGAACAGCACTTTAAAAGCTAGTGCCTCCAAATAAAGCAGTTGTACTTTAACATGGCGTTGTGTGATTTTCAGCTGTGACTCAGACGGGAGAGCTTTTCACACCTCGAATACAAGACCAATCATGTGCAGTTTGCAGTTCTTTGAGATCTTGCAATGACTTTTACCTTCTGTCTATATGCACAGACACTGCCTTTTGTACATCTCTCAGCAAGCACCGTGGGATTTAGTAACATTTAGTGAGTTTGCTTCTCTCTTCGATTCCCGCATTGGTTTCCAACTCAGCTGGCACCCATGTGACATTGATCGTATCCTGATGTGGAAAGCTGCGCAGGAAAACGCCCAGTTAAGGGCAAAGATCAGGAAAATTCCAATTTGTACCAGCACCGTGTCCAACAACCTGGAAATGTGATCTCTCCTTCTCGGATTCTGCTGCTAACTCAGATTTGAGGGGAAGGACCTCCTTTGAAGCGCTAATTTTGCAGAACAGGCGCTGGAAATGAACGTATGGTGCAGGGTATCATCTGGGTGCCGACCTCCTTAGCTTTGTGAGCTACGCGCGTTTGGTAGCCTGTCTGAGCAATCTCAGGCGCTGAGGTCAGGTTCCAGTTTCAAAGAAAACAGGGCCTTGAGTCCCACTTGTGCTGACTGATAATTATGGCAACGTTATGAATGGGGGTGGGGGTGTTGAAGGTCAATGCAAATAAACATAATCATTACCTCCAAACCATTCTGTGAAGTGGGAGAGCACAGAACCTCCAACCAGTCAGTATCCACGCTGTGTTCCCCTGGTGCTGTGGTGTTCACTCTCACCTCTTACTCCAAAGTCCCCTGGCATAATCCCGGGCACATCCAGGCTGCCCTATTGTTTCATATTCCAGGCAAGTTGGGTTGTTCACCATGATCTTGGAAAGTGATTGGAGATCATTATTTCACCACTGTTGTGAAACCAAATCCTGTATTGAATCTACTCTCTGTTATGTGGTGCTGTGGTGGAAATGAGGGCAATTGCGGTGTGAAACTTTGTTAAATTTCTCTCATTTCCTCCATTACTGTCACCACACGGTTGGCTATTGCACAGAATCTGGTGGCATTGGATTGAGTGTGATTTAGCGGTTTGGGTCAGACATCGGCGAGCTGAAAGAAGATAGAGAGTGATGTTTGATGTAAAATGTTCATGCTGGAGTTCAGTTATTCGTGGTGTAACTCAAGTCTCTGTTTTGGGTTCACTGATATTTGTTATTTTTATGAACATCTTGGGTAGAGCCTAAATGGATGGGATACCAATTTTGCGAATGACACTAAACTCAATGGAGTTGTAGACAGTACAGAAGAATGTTATGGGTTACAGAGGGACCCAGATAAACTGCAGAGCCGGGTTGAATGGTGCCATGTGGAATGTAATGGGGAAACGTGTGAGGAGATTTACTTTGGATTGAGTACTAGGAATAAAACGTACTGCTGTAATGGTAAGATTCTTGGTAGTGTAGATGAGCAGAGAGATCTTCAGGTTTTTAGACACTGGGATGCCTTCTCATGTACTTGAAAGACAAGTTGCAGCTGAACTGGAGGGGCACACATCTCCTGTGTAGGAGATTTGCTCTTGTGGTTCGGGAGGGGTTTGGGCACCAGAGTTACATATCTGGGGGGTGGGGGGTATTGTAGATGAGGCAGCGACACGATGTAGTCAATCTATTGGGAAGGCTTTTCATGCAATTAAACAAAGGGATCGGTTGAAGTGTGTCTGCTTTAACCCAAAGAGTGTCAGGAATAAGAGTGGTCAACTTATAGCATGGATCAGTACTTGGGACTATGATGTTTTGGACATAACGGAGACATGTGTTGCACAGAGGCAGGAATGGTTGCTACATGTTCCAGGATTTAGAACGTTTAAAAAGAACAGGGAGAGTGAAAAAAGTGGAGAGGGTGTAGCATTGCTCATCAGTGAATGCGATACAGCTACTGAAATGAAAATTGTTGAGGAAGGCTTGTCTACTGAGTCAGTATGGGTGGAAGTTAGGAACAGCAAATGAGCAGCTACCTCATTGGTTTTTTATTTAGACCCCCAAATTAGAGGAGGGAGATCAAAGAACTCAAAGGCCGGCAGATGTTAGAAAAATGCAGATGGAGCAGAGTTGTTGTCATGGGTGACTTCAACTTTCCCATTATTTACTGGAACCTCCTTCGTTCAGATGGTTTGGATGGAGCCATCTTTGTCAGTGTTCAGACAGGAGGATATAGACAGGCCAACAAGGTGAGAGGCTCTTTTGGATTTGGTGCACGGCAATGAGCCATGGCAGAAGACTTTGTTGACAGTGGTCACAACTGCCTTAGATGCACCACAGCCACGGAAAGGGAAACGAGCTGTTACCATGGGAAGATATTTAATGGGGGAAAAGGAAATTATGATGCTATCAGACAGGAGTTGGGAAATGCAGATTGTGTGCAATTGGTCCACAGAAAGGGCACAACAGACATGTGGAGAAAGTTTCAGGTGCAGTTGATGCGAGTGATGCACAAATTTATTCCCCTGAAACAGTCAAGAAGGAGTAAGATTAAGGAGCCTTGGATGACGAGAACAGAGGTGATTCTAATCAAACGAAAGAAGGCAGCTTACGTAAAGTAGAGGAGGCAAGGATCTAGCACCGCTTCAGAGGATTACAAAGTTCAGAAAAGAGCTCAGAAATGGAATGAGGAGAGCTGGGGGGCTGGCGGGGGGGGTGGGGGTGGAGGCTGGGGGCGAGGGCATTTGTTAAGTTTCCCAATGGCCAGCTCATTCCTCAAGTCAGCAATTATGCGATACAGGGAGGTTTGGCTCACTGGATTCAGAATTAGTTGGCTGGCAGAAGGCAGAGAGTAGTCGTCGAGGCAAAGTATTCTGCCTGGAGGTCAGTGGTGAGTGGTGTCGCACAGGGCTGTGTTCCTGGGCCTCTGCTCTTTGTAGGTTTTATAAATGACTTGGATGAGGAGGTTGAGGGGTGGGTTATTAAATTTTCCGATGATACAGAAGTTGGAGGTGCTGTTGATAATATCTTGGGCTATTATAGGCTGCAGCATGACATTGACAGGATGCAGAGTTGGGCAGTGAAATGGCAGATGGAGTTCAACTTGGTTAAATGCGAATGACGCATTTTGGAAGGTCGAACTTAATGCTGAATATAGGATTAAAAACAGGATTCTTGGCAGTGTGGAGGAACATCACGGTCTTGGTGTTCAAATGCAGAGAACCCTCAAAGTTGCCACCCAAGTGTATAGGGTTGTTCAGAATGGATATGCTGTTTTGGCTTTCATTAACGGGGGATTGAGTTTCAGAGCCACGAGGTTTTGATGCAACTCTACAAAGCCCTGGTGAGACCACACTTGGAATACTGTGACCAGTTCTGGTCGCCCTATTATAGAAAAGATACAGAGGCTTTGGGGAGGGTGAAAAGAAGGTTTACCAGAATACTGGCTGGACTGGAAGGCTTGTATTATACAGAGAGGTTGATAAAGCTCGGACTTTTCTCTCTGGAGAGGCAAACGTCGAGATGATAGTCAGACACTTTTCCCCAGGCCACGATTGACTGCACGAGGAGTGATAGTTTTCAGGTGTTAGGAGGAAGATACAGAGGAGACTTCAGAGGTAGGTTCTTTACACAGAGAGTTGTGAGCACATGGACGACATTGCGAGTGGCGGTGGTGGAAGCAGAGTCATTCGGCACATTTAAGTGACTGCTGGATACGCACATAGACAGCAGTAAATTGAGAAGACCTTAGGATAGTTTATTTTATTTTAGATTAGGATTAAGCCTCAGCAGAACATCGTGGGCCGAAGGGCCTGTTCTGTGCTGTACATTTCTATGTGTGGACCTGTTGGGCCGAAGGGCCTGTTTCCACACTGTAGAGAATGTAAGCAAAAAAAAAATACTGTGTGTAAGTCAGATCAGAATGGTTACAGTCAGCAGCACTGGAGGGAGTCACTGGTTATGAGTCCGAATTTGCATCGGCCAGACTTGGATACGATTCCCAGTCAGGGAATGAAGATTTATTTCTCTTTGTGTGAATTGCCTGAATGAGAACACGTTTCTTCGTTGCACATAGATGACGCATGTGGTTTCTGCCAGAATCAGTCCAGTGATTGTCTGCATCGATCTCAAAGGACACTGCCAGCAAATACACGGGGGAACCGAGCACCGGAAATCCCTCTCCAATCATCTCACCATTCTGAGTTGGAAATGTATCGATGTCCCTTCAGTGCCGCTGGTTATAAATCCTGGACCTCCCTCCCGAGCGGTTATCATGGCTGTACAACCGCGCTGAGGAATTCAAGTGTTAGGGAAAGTCAGGCCTTACCTGCATCTCTGGGGTAATTAGAGATGGGCAGTGAGTCCTATCCCATTGAGTAACAGCTTTATCCCAGGAATGTGTTTCTAATAGTGTTAGGGTCTATTTGGACACCTGCAATCGGCCGGTTTTAAGTTGAAAAGTGGAGCGGGGAAGTGAAATAAAAATGAACCGTGTTATGGATTCGGCCAGACCTGCTCAAAACATTCTTGAGCAGGCAGCCCAGCCCATAACTTTGCGATTTGTATCAGTAAGTGTACAGTTACAATTACCCAGATTAAGTCAGCGAAGTTGACTACCAGGTTTAAATCAGAGAATCAAATAATTCACAAAATTACACAATGAAACACGAACTACAGAATTAGGAACCGCTACAGAACTCAGTCTAACCAAACTTGACCTAAGCCTGCTGTTCTGAATAGACACAACAGTCCCAATAAGCAAACCCCCTTTAAAACAGAGTACAAAAACAGGTCAAATGCTTCCAGGTTGAGGTTAGAAGCGCAGAACAGGGAGTTTCCACACAGCCCACTGTTGAACTCCCAACCAATTCTGGACTGAACTGAACTGCTCAGCTACAGAGCTGACCACTCTCCTTTCATTGCACAGGTCACTTCTAAAACACGACCACTTTGGAATGAAGTCTCACCTGTTTATATATTAACAAAGGTCTCTCAAAACCATTTTCATCTCTGTATGAAACCGGTCTCATCGCAAGCCTGGTCTGTTGTATTATCCATCTGAAAAACATCAAGGACAGAGTATGCTTGAGAGAAGGAACAACGTTTGAAACAAAAAGGGACCAGGTTTATGACAACAGCAAAGATGACTGGGAGGCATGAGGCAGGATGTGAGGTGGAGCTGGTGATACAAGGCTCAGTGTCGGTGTTCATGGGTCAGCCTTCACTGCACACTGTTTACACCGACTCAAACACCACATCTGGCCAATTCACCTCAATGACACTGTTCCTCTTGGTGTGCAGTTACCTGAGTGTGTATTAATATGATTAAGGGAGGCCAAGAGGTTGAACACATCCACTTTACCCTGTCAGTACAGACAGTTGGAAAGAATCATGTTGAAGCCAATTCAAAAAGAGATTGTCTTTTTTCCTGTCAATTTTCAGTGAAGAATGTTCAGCTGTGAACTGTTTTTGCAAAAGTGCAGGTTGATTGCAATTCTCACTGAGCAACATTGATGTAGAAAACCCATTTTGGAGTTAGTGACCAGGTGGTTACAGGACTGCACATATCGGTAAGTGAAGCTGCTCACGTCCTGGTGCTGTGATTTAGTTGGTTAATGCACCTGCGAAGTAGATGGGGGTTATTCCGTTGAGATCTGCGTGGTGATCGCTTATTGTGTTAATGGGTCGCTGTGTCACCTTGTTGCAAGTGTGTGATCTCTGATCAAACAATTCCGCATCCTGTTTGAGTTGGTGATCCTACTTCTGTTTCCTGGTTTAATACGATGAGTGAATTATATTTCTCTCGAACTATTAATTCAACCTGGAGTTTCTTTCAGTTGTTTCACAAGCATTTCTGCTTCCGCTCCTCTTTTACCCCACCCCACCCCCAGCCCCGCTTCATTCTCAGTTTGGTGGAAATGACGAGGTGAGGCAGGAGACTCTGCAGACTTGCTGGGGAATGATCTGGTCATGGCGCAGACACCACGAGCCGATCCCCCTGATTCACTGCTGTCACCGATCATTCATTTTACACCCACAGCAAGGACTCATTATGCTCCTATAGTTGACCTGTAATTGTGCTTGTTTTCCTGGTGGATTAGGAATTTTATTTTGATTTCGAAAGGGTCATAATTTATTGAGGAGGAAATGTCTCCTGACCTCAGGTCGAAGGGACAGGCACATTAATCGGAGAACATGAGCCCAGTTCTACAGAGTCCAGCCAGTGTGGAGAAAGCCACTCAGCCGCTCCACTCTCAAACTGCCTCCTAATGTCAGGCTTGTGAAGAACAGAAATGGGAAACGAGGGAAATGGACAGACAGAGAGTCGGAGAATGTGGAAGAGGGTCAGGTGAGTACACAGAGAAAGAGACACAAATGGTGACACATGTTGATGTACACACTGAAAGGATTAATTCTCCTTTTGACATGGCTGCGAACCGACAGAAACGAAACGACAAAAAAAAGCAAACATTTAATCACAATCTTTCAGCAGCTCAGGGCAATGGAAACAGCATTCCAGCCGATAGAGTCCTTTTGAATTTGTAATGCTGCAAGCTCATGAGAGTTTTTGATGAATATTGTGACAGATAAATTTTTCTCGACAATATTACATAGAAATGTCAAACTAACCTGGTTCTGTCGCTCTGAAACACTAACCCTGCTTCTCTCCACAGATGTTACCGGGCCTGCTGAGTTTCTCTCTCAATTCTTGTTTCGGATTTCGAGCATCTGCAGCTCTTTCTTTTCTGTTCAGCTTCTTAACGTTTGGGACAAATCCAATGAACTGGCAGGTTTGGAAAATTGGTCAGAAACACTGTTACCACGATATGTTGACAGAACAAAATCCCCATTCCCTGACAGGGAATAAAACCAGCATTGAGGCGGTGAGAGCACCGAATCTGAACCAGGAGCTAACATGAGAAGGTGAGAGAAGCATTCGCATTTATTCTCAGTGAAACCGCTTTTGTCTTTTTCTTCCTGATTATTTTTTTATCTGCCCATTAGTTTAAATTTGTCTTTGAACTTTTGCAGAATGGGAAACGACCATTCAGCCCATCGTGCTGTGCGGCTTAAAGACACTCATCTATTCTGGTCCCAGCTTCCAGGTCTTGACCCATAACATTGCATGTTCTGAGACTTGCAGTACAAATGTCCAAGAGATTCTCCCTGTGATCGTACATGGCACAACAATGGGACTGAAGATTGAAATGGTCACACTGTGTTGTGCCCCCCCCTTGACCAACACATCCTTATTTTCACCCACAGAGAGAGACACACAGACTCATACCCTGGGAGGGACAATGGTGTCAGGATTACAACCGCCCCTTGTGCTTCACTGTTGTCCTCCGACCCCACAGACCTGCTTCTCCAAGTTTTAGGTGTAACTCAAGCCAGTTCGACACACAATGAGAGACGCTGCGGTGAGCTGGAATTTTAAAACGGTCAATAGACCCAGTTGCAGCTTTTAAATTTAAAAATGTACTGATCCAATCCCTGCAGCTCCACAGACCCTGACATAAGAGGAGCTGTCATACACCGGCCTGACAATGAGCTGCAGTGGACACAAATGCAATTTTCAATTGCGAAAAACACACGGTTCTAATCCCAGCAGCTCCTCACATCGTGTCAACTCAGGACCTGCCACACATCGGTCTGACAATAGACTGCAATGGACCCGAATGCAGCTTTCAAATTCGGCGGAGCACTGATCAATCCCTGGAACTCCTCAGAAGCTTAAAGACACCTGTCTGACAATGAGCTGCATCGGGATTAAAGGCAACTTTCAAATTCAAAAACGCACGAACGCAATCCCAGCACCTCCAAACAACTCAGAAACGCAAATACAACAGGCAACACGCGCTCCAACCAAGTCGGACTCGAACCTACAATTCTCGGACCCGAGGTCAGGCGCGTTAACCATTATGCCACTGGCCTCATTCACGCGAGGTTCAGTCACAGGTTGTCCATATGAAATGTAAACATGGACTTCGGGCAGAAACGGCATTCATCAGGTGAAGAACCAGCAGAGTTAATCACCGTCACTGCTTCACTTCGAAGGCTCCCCTTTTGTGAAGCAGTGCCTTTCACTGACCAAGGAAAGATATTTGTACACCCGTGTCTGCTTCAGGATCTCTTGCTCCTGTGCTGGAAGTTTCCACTGTTTTAGTCACAGTCACTATGCGGGTTTCGGTTCCACCCCAGTGAAATGTACTTTCATACATTGAATCATGGTCTATTCCAGTCGGGGCATTGACCAAATTCAGCGAGAAAGCTCTCGCCAGGGCTCTGCAAACAGACGAGTTGAAACAAAGTTGGCAATGCAAGTGTGAATCCGAGCTGTTCAGTGAGTGTATGGGAGATTGACACCACTTCTGAACTGAAAGGAGCGTTTCCCCCGCCGGGATTGGAATCCCAAACAAGGAGATGCGAAACAAGCTCCCTCTGGCTCTGCCTTTAGCCAAAGGCAGCAGGATTCGAAACCGCAATAAGAAACAGGACTTCCCGTTTATCGGTGCAATCACTCAGCTATACCGACAGAACCACGTCACGGCGCTGCTTTCCTGAGTTTCTCTGTCTGTGGAGCTGAGGGAAGTGCATCGTTCTGCATTTGTTTGAATTCAATTACCTAAGCTTTGGAAAGATTTAAATATCGGTACATGGTGTGTCTGGGTGTAACATTCCGGTCAATGGAATAGACATTCAGCTAAAAGCAAAAGCAGAAACCGCAGGAAAGAAAAATCATCCGGTCTGGCAGCATCCGTGGAGAGAGAATCAGAGACACCGTTTCAGAATTTCGACAGAACTTTATGAGAATTCCGTTTCCTCCCTCAGGTACTGCCGCCCCTGCTTGAGTTCCCTCAGCAATTCCAACAGCAGATCTTGTCACAACTATCCCCTTTATTTCAGTCCGGACACCTGAGAGGCACAGGTGTGCTTGCAAGGAATTATACGATCCTGGAAGGTGAAGAGGGAGGAGTGAAAGACGTGTTGGGTTTAATTGAGATGTGGACGAGAGTATCCCAGTTGCTCTGCTGAGGTTTGGAGGTGAAAGTACAAATTCTCACATTTGGCGCCCTCTCAAGTGCGGAGTCCCTAAATCATCAAACAAGTGTGTCTGGGCATGAGTACGGAATGGATACATATGACTTGTGAATTTACTTTTTGCATGGTGAGATTTCTACAGGAAGGCAAAGGATCCGCCTCGAGAATGATTAAGAATAATAGGGTCTTGCTCTTGAGGGAGTGCAGTGAAGGTTTACCAGGCATGTTTCCGGGGTTGGTGGGGCTGACCTATGAGGAGAGATTAACTGCGTGAGGACTGTTTCCTCCAGAGTTCAGACGGATGAAAAAGGAATCTCTTAGAGACTTATAAAATCTAAACCGGACTAGACAGGATAGATGACACATTCCTCAGAAAAGGAGACTAAAACTGCACACAATATTCTAGGTGTGGCCTCACCAAGGTGACAACACATCCCTGCTCCTGGACTCATCCTCTCACAATGAAGGCTAATATACCATCCCTTCATCAAGCAGTAAAGCTACATTGCATGAAAGCACATTACCTGAAATGCACTTTAGCATCTTCCAACGACGAGAGCATGCTGGTGACCTCTGACAACCAAAGTGGTTTCAAGGCAATATGATGTGCTGACATGGCAATAGACACAGAAATGTATATGCAGTTACATAATTAAACACACGCGCTGCTGTGGAAAATCACTGCAGGCAGAACCCTGAGCATTAATCAGTTTATTGCACGATGCATCATGGGGACACACTCCGTCTGAAGAGTGGCTCAGTAGAACTCCGAACTACCGCAGGAAATTACAGAGTTATAGAGGAAACAAAGACAATGTCTCCAATTTTGAATGTTCGAGTGATATCAGCTGCTCTTCAGTCTGCAGGGTCTGTATCGGAATGTATACAACCCTGACAGTGAATTCATTCTCTTCCAATGGAACCACTTTGTGAAGTACGCTTGGATATAGATGATCAGGCCCTGGCGGTTGGTCCACCGTCCATCCCCGCAATTTTCAAAGCAACATTTCTTTACTAATATTGATCAGCGTCAGTTCTCCCACTCAGTAAAATTTGCATTCTCCTACATTTCTGGTATCTGATTTGTATCCGAGAGTGTTAGAGTTGCACATCACAGAGAAAAGGCTTTGGCCCAAACTGATCCATGCTAAACAAATTATCCTTCCAAGATAATCTTATTTCCCTGCACTTGGCCCTTTATCCTTCTGAACCATTCCTGTGCATGTATTTGTCCAAATACCTTGATAAATATGGTTAATGTTTCTCCCTCAACCACTTCCACTGGCAGCTCATTCCATATGCTTAACAGTCTTAGTGTATAAAAGTTGGACCTCAGGTTCCCTTATATTATTTCCATCTTAACCTTAGACTGATTCCTTCTAGTCCTGGATTACTCAACGCTGGGAAACAACTGAGTACATGCCTCTCATGGTCGATTACATTTCTATAAGATACCCCGTAAACCTCCTACCCTTTAAAGGAAAAATTAAAGATTCAGCACCCGAGTCTCCGCATCAATGATCTCACTCTCCATTTTGATTAAGAAGTTCTAGCGTGTCATAGTTGCTTGCCCCCAAGGGATCTGCTACAGTTAGATTAGCAATGATTAACTTCTCATTACACAGCATCCAGTGTAGGATGGCCTGCTTGCTAGTTGGTTTCCGCACGTATTGGTCAGGGAAACCATCCCACGTACAATCCAGAAATTCCTCCTCTCCACCATTGTAACTAAATAGATTAGTCCAGTGGATGTGCGGTTAACATCATGCATGATCACCAAAATATCCTTATCTCATGCATCTCTAATTTCCTGTTTACTGCCATTCCCAACATCACGACTGCAGTTTGGGGGTTGGGGGGCGGGGTGGGGAAGTGACACCCACTTATGTTTTTTACCCTCGTTTTTTATTCACTCTACCCATGAAGACAACAAATTGTCAGAGCTGGTATCCTTAAAAGTGATGAGCAAACCTACATGACAAGGAATGGAGACATTTCGCTCAAACGTTGACCTTGATTTGATGCTAATTAGTCTTATCCACTTCCAATGAGTTGTTTCATAATGCTCCAGCTGCCAGTTTAAGGTGATGAGCAGCAAAAAGCGTGCACTTGCTTTCTCAATAGATTGATATCAGTCTCGTATCGTTGAATTTTCACCATCAGTGTAATGTCAGTGCTGCTCCAGCAGATGGAAGTGAGGACTGATCGTCGCTTCTCCGATCAACATATTCAGGCCTGTTGTGACACACTGCTGGTACAATTGACACTGAAGTGCCGGGTTTCTTAGTTACGTCACAACCATTAGATGTTTTAGAGTTTTTGAAAGACATGACGGAAAGCAGGCATGCTTAAGTATCACTGAGTCATAGGCTTGATCATTCGTCGATACAGAATCCATGTCGGTGAAGGTCAGAAAGACCATGGGAAAGACAACGTTGCTGGAATAGATGTTGGAATCATGGAATTATTAATAAAGCATGACAGAGATCAGAAGATAATGAAGCATGGAAAGAAAGGCAGTGTATTAATCATTGGCTACTTAATCTTCACATCAATTGACAGACAGACAGAAAGACTTTTGCACTTAATGGCTAGGTGCCAGGGAGTGTTGCTGAACAAGGAGACCTTGGACTGTAGGTTCATAGTTCCTTGAAAGTGGAGTCACAGGTAGATAGGATAGTGAAGAAGGCATTTGGTATGCTTTCCTGTATTGGTCAGTGTATTGAGTACAGGAGTTGGGAGGTCATGGTGTGGATGGACAGGACATTGGGTTCGGGGCCCCTGTTGGAATATTGTGTTCAATTCCAGTCTCCTTTCCAGTGTAATGATGCTGTGAAACTTGAAAGGGGTTCGAAAAGATTTGCCAGGATGCTGCCAGGGTTGGAGGATTTGAGAGGTGGAATAGGCTGGGGCTGTTTCCCTTGGAGCATCGGAGGCTGAGGAGTGACCTTATCGAGGGTTCCAACATCATGAGGGGTATGGATAGATTAAATAAACAAAGTCTTTTCTCCGGGGTTGGGGAGTCCAGAACTAGAAGGCATAAGTTTACGGTTTGAGAGGGAATAAATAAAGGAGACCTAAGGGGCATCTTTTTCATGCAGAGGGTGGTACGTGTATGGAATGAACTTCCAGAGGAAGTGGTGGAGGCTGGTACAATTGCAATATTTAAAGGACATCTGGATAGGTATATGAATAGGAAGCGTTTGGAGGGGGATGGGCCAGGTACTGGCAGGTAGGACTAGACTGGGATGGGATATCTGGTCGGCATGGACGAGTTGGACCGAAGCGTCTGTTTCTGTGCTGTACATTCCTATGACTCTATCAGCAAAGGTAGTCACAAAGAAGAATTCAGATAGATTCCTGAAACAGTATGTCGTGGTTCAACCTGGAGTATTGATGTACTGAATCTGGTCATGTGCAATGAGTCAGATTTTATGCATGGTGACAGACTGAAAGATTGCATCGGAACAGCAAAGTTTGAGCATTCATTTGGAGAGCGAGGATCTGACATCCGAAACAAATGTGCTCAGCTGATATAAGTTTAAATTGTAAATGGATGAGGGCAGAGCTTGCTGGAGTGGACCAGGAAACGGGTTTAGCAGCAAAAAACCTGTGAAGAACAGTGGCAATCCATTCAGGAAAAAACAGTTCAACACTGACAGGACTGATATAATTCAAGTGAGAAGGAAGAAATCTAGGAAGGGGACGAGTGTGTTACGTTTATGTAGAAAAGTTACAAATAGCAACAAATTGAATTAAACGGAAAACATGAAATGAGGGAAATATTTTCGGTGAGCGGGATATTCGGAATGTTTATAGAAATATCAGTAAGCCAGCAAATTGGACAGGCAAATGGACGTACATGGAATAGTGTAGGTGGGATGGGTTTCAGGTTAGTATGACAGGGCGGCGCAACTTCGCGGGCCGAAGGGCCTGTACTGCGCTGTAATGTTCTATGTTCTATGTAAAGGTTAATAAGGAGGGAGCAGTAAACATCGAAAGCGAAGCTGCAGCTGATATTAAAGTGGACAGCAAGAGCATTCTTAAACAGAAAGAACTGAAGAGAAAAGCCAACGTGAATATAGGCCCATATTGGACGAAGCTGGGAATTCGTGACTGGGAACCACGAAATGACAGAAAAGATGAATAAATAGTCTGCATCTGCCTTGGAAGAAGCAGGCAAAGAACAATGCATAATTACAAAATAATGAAGGGCAAAAGAAACGGCGAGCAATGCGATCCAATGACTTTCACAACAAAGAAAACGTCTGAGAAATTTACAGGAGAATTTACCGCAAAATGGACTGGAACGAAGGAGGTGCAATCCAAGATAGAAAAATAAATAAGAACAAAATGTGTTGGATGCACTAGTTATAACTTTCCAATAATCATTAGGGTTCAGAAAAGTATTACTGGATTGGAAAAGGGACAAGGTAACACCTTTACTCAAAAAAAGTATGGACACAAAAAAAATGACTCAGGCCTATATTGACCAATTAACATAATGTTTTGGAAAAATTGCCAAGGCTATAATAAAGCACGTAACACCAGAGCATTTAGAATTACATGTCATGATCGAGAGGATTGAGAATGGATTTACAAAAGGGAAATCTTGCTTGCTAAATGTATTAGAATTCTTTGAGAATAAGGAGGAAATAGTGATTTTTTTTTGTTTTCTGAAGACATTTGATAAGATACCACACGTCAGATTATTTAACAAGATAACAGCCTGTGGTTTCGGAGGTATTATGTTGCCACGGAGAGACGATTGTGGGAATCACAATCGTAAGAGTATTTGATGACGAAGTTTACTTTACAGGATGTCAATCAGTAGCTGGTGAATGCCACATAAATCCGTTTCAGGGGACACAAATATTTACAAAATATTTTAACGACTTAAATGAGGGAAGTGAATGTACTGCAGACAAGTTGGCAAATGGCACAAAAAATTGTAGAGGAGGTAATTGGTGGGTACGAAGCAAACCAGTTTGCTGAGGGCTATAGATTGGAAAAGAGAGGGAACAAGAAACTTTGCATATTAATATAACGTGGTGAAGTAAATGAGAAATGCCATAAAAAATGAAGTTATGAATTTTAGCAGGAACGGTCGAGCAACTGAATATTATTTACATCGAGATTGAATTCTGAAATCTACAGAATAGGTTTGGGAATCCTCATCACAGAATGACGAAAAGCTAGCTTTTAATTATAACTGCAACCCTGTTCAACCCTGCCAAGTGTGAAGTTGTCCATTTTGGAAGAACAAATAAGAATGCGGAATACAGGGTTAATGGTAGGGTTCTTGGTCAGGTGGAGGAACAGAGGGATCTTGGGGTCTATGTACATAGATCTTTGAAGGTTGCCACTCAGGTGGATAGAGTTTGTAAGAAGGCCTATGGAGTATTATCGTTCATTAGCAGAGGGATTGAATTCAAGAGTCGTGAGGTGATGTTGCAGCTGTACAGGACTTTGGTTAGGCCACATTTGGAGTACTGTGTGCAGTTCTGGTCGCCTCACTTTAGGAAAGATGTGGAAGCTTTGGAGAGGGTGCAGAGAAGATTTACCAGGATGTTGCCTGGAATGGAGAGTAGGTCATACGAGGATAGGTTGAGAGTTCTCGGCCTTTTCTCGTTGGAACGGCGAAGGATGAGGGGTGACTTGATAGAGGTTTATAAGATGATCAGAGGAATAGATAGAGTAGACAGTCAGAAACTTTTTCCCCGGGTACAACAGAGTGTTACAAGGGGACATAAATTTAAGGTGAAGGGTGGAAGGTATAGGGGAGATGTCAGGGGTGGGTTCTTCACCCAGAGAGTGGTGGGGGCATGGAATGCGCTGCCCGTGGGAGTGGTAGAGTCAGATTCATTGGCGTCCTTTAAGCGGCATTTGGATAGGTACATGGATGGGTGCTTAATCTAGGATAGAAGTTCGGCACAACATCGTGGGCCGAAGGGCCTGTTCTGTGCTGTATTGTTCTATGTTCTATGTTCTATGTTCAAAGGCAAACATAATACTGGGCTTTGTTTAAAAACTAATGGAATATTGAGAGTTGGAATTAAAAAAAAGACCGAGCTGATAAATGTGTGGCTGAGGAGGTGTTCCAGGGGCAAGGATTCACATTTTCCTATCACTGAGATCTCTTCAGCAACAGAAATGACACGTATGAGAGGGACAGGTTTCACTTGAATTGGAAAGGGACCACTACTCTTGCAGGAATTCTGCCTCGTGGTACCCTGAAGACTTCAAGCTGGTAAGGGTGATGGTGAGACTCAACACAATAGTGAGAAAAAGGAAAAGGTTGAGGATGGTAAAATAGACACGGTGAACAAGGCAGGCAACAGTTTGGCATAACTGAGGTAAGACTGCAAAGCAGCATTTACTTGAGTGCAAGGTGCCTGATAGATGGGGCAGTTGAACATAGGGCATGGATGGGAATGTGGGATGGGAATATCATAACCAATACAGAAAGGTGACTCAGGGATGATCAGGACTGGCAGCTTAATCTTCAGGGGTGCAGATGCTATATAAAGGATAGACGGGGTGAGGGGGGGAAACAAGAGAGGAGGAGGAGTGGTACTTCTGGTTCGGAAGCACATTATGGCTGGATGTCGCGAGGAAATTCCTGGGAGACTGCCCAGAGACGTGACATGGATGGAACCTAATTTTGAGAAAGGGATGATCCCCTTGCTGGGAGTGTGATATAGTCCTCTCAATAGTCAATTGGAAATTCGCAAGTGAATATGTAAGGGGGTCTCAGCTATGTGTAAACACAATCGGATAATGGTCGGTGATTTTTAAGTTTCCAAACATAGTTTGGGACTGTCATAGTGTTGAGGTCTTGGAAGGGGAGTAATTGGTTAGGCGTATACAAGTAAAATTTCCTATTCAGTGTATGGAAGCACCTCCTAGAGGTTGTGGAATACTTGACCTTCTGTTGTGAAACGGAGCAGGACAAGTGACTAAGATGTCCTGGGGCGCAGATTTCGGAGCAAATAATTGTAATTCTATTAGTTTGAAAACCTTTATGGAAAAGGGTAGAATTGATTAAAAAAATGAATGTTTCAAATTGGAGAGAGGCCAGGTTTGACGTTATCTGACAGGTACTTTGAAAATCTTTTTGGGGTGGGGATTGCGGGCTATTCGCTGGAAAAGGGACGGTTGGGAAGTGGGAAACATTTAAGCATGAGATCATGAGAGTTCAGTGGATGGTCTGTTCCGGTTTGTGTGAAGGACCAATCTCGTCGGTGCAGGGAAAGCAGAATGACAAGAGAAATTGAGACTCTGGTCAAGAAATAGGAGATATATAAATCAGGTGTAGACAGCTGGGATCGAGTGAATCCGGAAAAGGATATAAGGGCAGTCGGAAATCACGAGGGTCAAAAAGGGGCATGAAGTCACTTTGTCAATTGGAGTTAATGAAAATCCCAAACGATTCCATTAAAACAGAAAGGGTACAAAAATAATCAAGGAGACAATACAGCCGCTTAAAGGCCAACATAGCTGTCTATGTGTGAGACAACAAGAGATGGATGAGACACTGAGCAAATATTTTGCTTTAATAGGTCCATGGAAACTAAGGAAATCTGGGAAATACATAGCGATGCCTTAAAAAGAGTTCATCTCAGAGTAGAGGAGGCACTGCATGCCTAGAAACCAAAAACAGAGGGAAATCCCTGAAATTCCTGACATCTGATCAGGTGTTTCCCAGAACTTAGTGGGAAACTTAGGAGAAGATTCCTGAGCCCCTTGCTGAGATATTTGTATGATTGATAATCATGGATTTGGTGCTGGAAGATTGGAGATTGGCTAATGTGGTGGCATTACGTAAGTTGGCTCGAAAGGAAAAGCAAGAAACCATGGAGAGTTGAGCTTTCTCTCCCACAGATGCTGCCAGACCCTCTGAGTTTTTCCACAATTTCCATTTGTTTTTGTTTCAGATACACGACATCTGCAGTTCTTTTGATCTTTATTCAGCGGTCGTGGTGTGTTGTCTTCTGGATTGGAGGTCTGTGAAAACATAACAATACCAGAACGTAAGAAATGTGAGAAGGATTCAGCCATCTGACCCTACGTGCCTGCTCCTCTGTTCAGCAAGACCATGGATGATCATTCCATGGACTGAGCTCCACTTACCCACCTGGGGGATCCCTGCCTCTATTTCTGATGAAGGGCTTTTGCCCGAAACGTCGAATTTCCTGCTCCTTGGATGCTGCCTGACTCGCGGTGCTTCTCCAGAAACAAACTCTCAGCGTTTAATCGAAAAGGTGACCCTGAATAGGCGAGGGCTCTTCTTTTCCCTGCAGCACGAGGAAAGGGGGCTGAGGGTTGGCCTGAACAAGATCCAGAAATCGTGAGGGGCATTGTTATGATGAATAGCCGAGGTCTCTTTCAAAGTGTTGGAGAGTCCAAAACTATAAAACAGAGGATTATGGCGAGAGGAGAAACGTTGGAAAAGGTCCTGAAGGTTAATGCTTTCAAATAGATGGTGGTGTATTCACAGAAAGATCTGCAAAAGGAAGTGGTGGAGGCGAGTATCACTTTAAAATTTAAAAGGCAGCTGGATGTGTGCACGAGAAGGAAACATTTAGACAAATTAGATTAGATTAGATTAGATTACATCACAGTGTGGAAACAAGTCCAACACCGACCCGCCGAAGCGCAACCCACACATACTCCCCCTACATTTACCCCTTACCTAACACTATGGGCAATTTAGCATGGCCAATTCACCTGACTTGCACATCTTTGGACTGTGGGAGGAAACCGGAGCACCCGGAGGAAACCCACTAAGAGACGGGGAGAACGTGCAACCTCCACACAGTCAGTGACAAATATGGGTCACCTGTTGGCCATATGATAATCGGTCAAATTGGGATATCAGTTCAGCACAGATGAGTTGGAACGAAGGAGCTGCTTCCGTGCTGTATAACTGTATGACTATAAGTTTTGTTAAAACTTAGAAGAAGCTCTCGTCATATCACAGCTGAATACTGTCTACTACTGTGGGACTCGGATTAAAGGAAAGATACTCTGGAATCCGAGACAATCCACATGAGGTTCAATAGACTGATCTTGAGGATGGAGGGACTGTCTTGAGAGTAGAGATTGAGTAGTTTGAGCTTGTACCAATTGGAACATAGATTATTCAGTGGTGACATTCTGAACTTTCAGGAAACACGGTGCTTTAAATGCAGAAATGTTGTTTCCACTTTTGGGAGAGTTCAGGACCAGGGAGTGTAATCTCTGGCTTAGAGGTCACAGATTTAAGGTAGAAGAGAAATTCTTCTCCCAAAATGGAGTGAATCTGTAGAATTCTTTACTGCAGGACACCGAGGTTGGGCCATTGAGTACTTTCAAATGTAACTGGGCAGATTTTGAATCTTTAATGGAATCAGTGCTGATTGGGAAAAGGTTGAAAAGCGGAGGTGAGGATTATCAGTTCAACCACAACGTCATTGAATAGAAGACAAAACTCCATTGACAAAATTGCCAGGTTCTGGTTCCTTATAATTGACCTTAAATCCCCAGAACCTGATCATGTGTAGGTTTGAACTCTATGGGACGGTAAGGAAGTGATTGCTGGTCCCTTGCTGAGGTACTTGTGTAACCAATAGTCATAGGTGAGGTGCTGGGAGACTGGAGGTTGGCTGACGTGGATCCTCTGTTGAAGAAGCAGTAAGGACAAGCCAGGGAACTGTGCACCAGTGCGCGTGACGTTGGTGGTGGGAAGGGTTTTGGAGAGAATTATGAGTGACAGAATGTGCATGTATTTGGAAAGGTAAGGACTGATTCGGGATCGTCAACATGGCTTTATGCGTGGGAAATCATGTCTCACAAACTTGATTGAGTCTTTTGAAGAAGTTGCCAAGAGGATTGATGAGACGAGAGCAGTGGATGTGATCTATATGGAATTCAGTAAGGCGTTCAACAAGGTCCCCGAAGGGAGATTGGTTAGCAAGGTGAGATCTCACAGAATAGAGGCAGAACTAACCATGTTGATACAGAACTGGCTTAAAGGTGGTGGTGGAGGATTGTTTTTCAGACTGGAGGCCTGTGAGTAGTGGAGTGCCACAAGGATCGGTGCTGGGTCCACTATTTTTCATCATTGATATAAAAGATTTGGATGCGAGCATAAGAGGTATAGTTAGCAAGTTAGCAAGTTAGCAAATGACCCCAATATTGGATATGTAGTGGACAATGAAGAAGCTTAACTCAGATTTCAATGGGGTCTTGATCAGATGGGCCAATGGGCTGTGGAGTGGCAGATGGATTTTAATTCATATAAATGCGAGGTGCTGCATTTTGGGAAAACAAATCTAAACAGGTCTTATACACTTAATGGTAAGGTCCTGGGAAGTGTCGCTGAAGAAAGAGACCATGCAGTGCAGGTTCATAGCTCATTGAAAGCAAAGTTGCAAGTCGATAGGATAGTGAAGAAGGTGATTGGTATGCTTTACTTTATTGGTCAGAGTACTGAGTACAGGAGTTGGGAGGTCACGTTCAGCTGTACAGGACATTGATTAGGGGCCCCTGTTGGAACATTTAATGAAATTCTAGTCTACTTCCTTTGGGAAGGATACTGTGAAACTTGAAAAAGGTTCAAAAAGGATTTAAAAGGATGTAGCCAGGTTTGGAGGATTTGAGCTATAGGGAGAGATTGAATAGGTTATGGTTGTTCTCCCTGGAGCGTTAGAGGCTGACGGATGACCTCATCGAGGTTTATAAAAATCATGAGGGGCATGGATAAGATAAATAGAGAAAGTCTTTTCCCTGGGTAGGGGAGTCCAGAACTAGATGGTGTTGGTTTAGGGTGTGCGGGGAAAGATATAAAAGGGACCTAAGGGGTAACTGTTTCACATAAAGGGTTGTACATGTATGGAATCAGCTGCCACAGGAAGTAGTGGAGGCAAGTACAATTGCAACACTTAAAAGGCATCTACATAGATTTATGAATAGGAAGGGTTTGGAGGGATATGGGTCGGGTGCTGACAGCTGGGATTAGAAATTGTAGTTTTTTTTGGACTAAACATGGAAATTGATATCACTGTGATTTTAGTATCAGACAACTTGTATTTTAAAGGGACTACATCAATTAGTATGGGAATTCCCTCCTTACCGGCATAATGGGTTAATCCACAATGGCGATTCAAGAAGGCAGCTGACCATCACCTTCTCGAGGGCCAAGAGGGATCAATTCGAGCCACCCAAGAGATGCCCAGGTCCCAGAACTGAATAATATTTTTTTAAAATCCGTTGTTTTATTTGCATATTTGCCATTATTTGTGTGCTGTGCTTGTGGGGAAATATAACCTGGGGGTTTGTTGTTCTGTCATCTATTCTGAGAGTTCTATTTCTGTGTTTATTTACATAAACGTTTCACTGGTTTCAAAGCAGAGTTGATGACAGTAAAGCCAGATGAACGGAGTTTCAAATGATAAGTTTCAAACCAAACCAAATTTATTTGAAGAATGTTGACAGTTTCCAGAAGTGAATGCAAATTTCATGACATTCGATTGCATCAGATATTATTTATATCTGGAAGATAAACCTAATTTAACATTTGAATTTAGCTTAATATTTTAATTCTGGAAGTTCATGCAATGAAACATTTCTCTTCAATTGGCTCCACTTAGAACATTGATTTATATTGTCGTCCTTTTAGATAGTAATTTTTCCAACAGTGCAACATAGCTCAAAGTGCGTTTTAGAATATTCATATAAAATAGTTGAAATGAAATCAAGAACTGCCATAACAATTTCATCCAATCGATATTGTTGTTGTGAGGTTTAGTCACGCTTATATTTTCTTTTAATCTTTCATAAAACGATGATGTTGCTGGTTCAATCATCGATGGGACCCTCTCCCTAATTACCCGTTGTATCACTTGCTAATGCCACTTCAGAAATCATCAATTACCTGAAAGTGGGTGCGGATTCTGATGATTAGATTCTCTACAGTGTGGAAACAGGCCCTTTGGCCCAACAAGTCCATGCCGCCCCTCCGAAGAGGAACCCATCTCTCTACCCTTTCTTACCCCTGACTAGGGCACATAACACTGTGTGGAATTTAGCATGGCCAATTCATCTGGCCTGCACAGCTTTGGATTGTGGGAGGAAACCCAGACAGACACAGTGAGAATGTTCAAAATCCAAACAGACAGGGGGAAATCGAACTCAGGACGCTGGCGCTGTGAGGCAGCAGTGCTAACAACTGAGCCACAGTACCATCCATGATGTTGGTTGATGAGGTAAAGATGATAGACGGATTTTCTAATGGTAATTAGTAAACCAGCTGTTTTCGTATTTTTCCATTGACTATGGTTACCTGGTCACCATTTATTCCCCTGATTCCAGGATTACTTTGTATTCAAATTTCCCCTTGGCAAGTGGTGTATTCCACCTCCTGTCCACTCAAAGTCCAACTGGAGTTTGGAATACTGTTCCAGTGATACTCCCACTCTGATCCTAATGTTGAAAATGCAGTGAGAACGCTCTCACAAACAGAAATGCAATAAATCTGACACTTTATATCATGAATAAATATTGGAATGGAATACTGACAGCACCACAGGAGACTTTGCATCCAATAATCAATCTAAAATCTGTATCTGATGCTCTGGCTGACGAACCTGATTCACCTGGTATATAATTCCCAAATTTCTGTTCTGTTTTCCTTTCAGATTTCCATGCTCCCCCATAATTTGCACGTGTTGAGTTCTTGGTTGAAATATGAAAATGTGAGTCACATATTCCAATGATGTCGTCAGCTATCGTTTCGAAAGTCTGCCATCTTGCTAGATTAATTATGGTTAATCTTTTTGAAGAAGCTTTAATACAAACGTTTGGCTTCTGAGTCACGTTCGCCACATGCAAGGAACAAGCGCCTTATTGTTGAATAGGGTGGGGAGATCAAGTCGGAAGGGCAGGCATCCCCTGAAGGACAATACTGAGCCATGTAACTTGCTTCAGAACTTTGGAAAGTCCATGATCATCGTTCATTACACCATAATTTTCATTTCATATCCTTCAATGAATTGAAACTACCATGGTAGAGATGGAACCCTGAGTCTGGAACTTTCGATTGCTTATCAAGTAGTCATAAGGCCTGCTAACCCCTTTATTGAACTGATATGTTCGCTTCAAGGATCTTCTTTTTTTACTGACCTATGCTATACAGTGAGCGCTATTACCCTTCTGTAGGTGTCCTTCATAAGATTGAAATAATCTGCCTTTCTGAAATGCTGTGGTCCAAAATGTTCTTAAGAAGGGAATTCCTGGAGTTTGGATCCAGTCACAGTGAAGGATTGATGAAATATTTCCATGTCAGGATGATGAGTAGTTTAGAGATGAGCTTACAAGTATTGCTGTTCTCATATATCTGCTGCTCTTCTCCTTCGAGATGGAAGTGATCATGGGAAGGTACTGTCTAAGGATGTTGGTCAATTACTGCAGTGTAGTTTTTAGATAGTAGCTACTGCAGGTACTGAGTATCAGATTTGGAGGCAACGTGTGCTTGTGAGAGTGCTACTACTGAAGTGGGATGCTTTGTCCTGGATGATGTCAAGCTTCTTGAGTGTAGCTGAAGCTGCACCCATCCAGTCAAGTGGGGAGCTGTGCCATCACACTCCTATCTTCTGCCTTTTAGAGAGGCAATTAGCTTTGGGGGTCAGGAAGGTGAATTAGTTGCCACAGTATTCCTAGCCTCTGGCCTGCTATTCTAACCGTTGTGCTTATATGGAATGTCCAGTTAAGTTTCTAGTTAACAATAATATCCAGCATGTTGATCGTTGGGGGTTCAATGATGGTAACACCATTGAATGTCAAGGCGTTTTGCGAGATTATCTCTTATTGTCTGGAAGTGGTGTCAATGCCACTCGTCAGTCCAATTCCGGATATTGTCCTGATATTGTTACATTTGAATGTATACTGCTTCCATGTACGAGGTGTCATAAACAGTGCTATCATCGGCGCAGATATCAATTCTGGTCTGATGATGAAAGGAAGATGATTGATGACACAGCTGAAGACGCTTCGGTCAAGGATACTTCCTTCAGGAACTCTAATGGAGATGTCCTTGAGCAGAGACGATTGACCTACAACAATCAGATCCATCTTTCAATGTACGAGGTGCGACTCCAGGCAGTAGAAAATTTGTCACCTGATACTCACTGATTCCAGTTCTCGTCGTGCCCTGTAATATCAATCTCGGGCGAATGTGACCTTTAAGTCAAGTGCTGTCGCTCTGCCCACACTTCAGGAGCTCAGTTCTTTGTCTATGCTTAAATCAAGTGTGCAATTCGTTCAGGAGCTGAGTGGAGCTTGTGTAGCCCACATTTCATGTCACTGAGCGGGTTATTGCTGAGCCAGTGCTGCTTGATTACTCTGTTGATAGCATTTATCACACACCCAACTCAGGGCTGAGCATGGGAGCAGAAATTGGTCAGTTTGGATTGTCCTGTTTTCTGTGCTCAGGACGTGCCTGGCCTATTTCCCACACTGGGAGAAAGTGAGGACTGCAGATGCTGGAGACCAGAGTTGAAACGTGTGGTGCTGGAAAAGCGCAGCTAGCCAGGCAGCATCCGAGGAGCAGGAGAATCGGCGTCCTGATTCCTGAAGACGGGCTTATGTCCGAAACGTCGATTCTCCTGCTCCTCGGATGCGGCCTGACCTGCTGCGCTTTTCCAGCACCACACTTTTCAACTATTTCACACACTGTCGGATTTTTGCCGATGTTGCAGCCTCACTCGAAGTGCCTGCCTCGCTCAAGCCATCAGTATTTTTGTCGGCTACATAACGTTTGAGTGAGCAGTGCTTCCCCGAGTGTCTTGTTATCACGTGGAGAGAAGCGAATTGGCTGAAAACATATATCTGTAATATTGCTGATACTTGGACGAAGCCGAGATGGATCGTACAATTGACACTTCTGACGATAGAATGCTGTGAATGCTTCAGCCTTAACTTTTACACTTATATGTTGTGCTCTCCATCAGGGACGATAGAAATATCTGTGGAGCCTACCCCTCCGATGAGTTGTTTAATTATCCACCAGAAAAACGTTTCATGTGACCCTTTACTCAATGCACATTTGGAAGATCGATGGAATGTTAGCCCTTACTATAAGATAATTTGAACACTGGAGCAATGAAGCTTTGCTTTAGTTACATAGCAGTTTGGGTAGACCACAATTGGCGAACGGTGTGCACTGTTCTCAGAGAAATCCCCCACTGCAACGTCTACCACCTGGTCTGGATCTTCCCTCAATCTCAGGTCCAATGTGGCCTCTACCCGCATTGAACTATTGACATACTGCTCTCGAAATCTTTACTGGATGCTCCTTCAAATTGTGCCCATCCAGACCTCTGACACTAAATGTATCCCAGTCAATGTAGGGAAAATAAAAATCTCCCTTCACCATCAACCTGTTGTCTCTACATTTTTCCATGATCTGTTTACCTATTTGTTCTTCTACCTCATGGTCACTGTTGGGGAGCCTGTAGTTCATCCCCAAAAATGGAACTGCACCTTTCTCATTCCTCAGCTCTACCCATAATGCCTCGCTGCTCAAGTCCTCCTTCGTGTCCTCCTCTAGCACAAACATGATATCATCCCTAGCCAGCAAGACAACTCCTCCCACCCCCCCCACCCCAACCCGCAATTTTTACTTCCCTCTGTGTCCTCTCTCAATCATCTATATCCTGGAACATTTAGTAGACAATCGTGCCCTTTCTTCAATCACGTCTCGGTGATCGCAATAACATCATTCTCCCAGGCATCAATCCAAGCCCTCCGTTCATCTGCCTTACTCACTATACTCCTTGCATGAAAGTGTGTGTCCTTCAGACTGCCAGTTCTTTTGTGTTCATCAGTTCTCTGCCTACTCTTCCCCTCGGTAATGCTAACTTCATGATCTTTAGAGTGTATAGCTTCCACCTCACCGTCTGCTAGTTTATCTTTTTCCCAGCCCCCTGCCACATTAGTTTAACGCTTCCTTACCAGCGGTAACAAAACTCCCCAAAGGACATTAGTTTCTGGCAGGTTCAGGTGTAGACCTGAATTTGTAATAGCCCTACCTTTCCGGGAACTGGCCCCAGTGTCCGTCAAATCTGAACCTCTCCCTCCATCACCATCTCTCAAGACACGTGTTCATGCTGCCTATTCTTTCATTTCTACCCTGGAGAGTATGTGGGATTTGTAGCAATCCTGAGATCACTACCTTCGAGGTCCTCATCTTTAACTTCTCTCTTGGCTCCTTGAGTTCTGCTTTCAGGACCTCATCTCAATTTTTACTTATATCATTGGTGCCTGTATGCACCACAATAACTGACTGTTCACGCTCCACTTTCAGAATGCTCTGTAACCGATCGGTGACATCTCTGACCCGAGCTCCAGGGAAACAGCATTCCATCCAGGAATCCCTTTTCTGGCGTTAATAATTGGCACACCGTTATTAATTATTCCTTTGAATGATTTACCAACTCATTTTAATTAGTTCTGTTTTTATACCTTCATATTTATCCTTATTTATTTTAATAATACGAGTCTTAGCCCACTGTTTGTGACCTCAGAACAAAGAGAAAATTCACAACAAGATCGCTACTCTCTAGAGTCATTATTTAATCAAATCTCGTGGCGGAACACCAGAAGCACTTAATCTCTTCTCGTTCTCTTAGAAATACCTGTGATTCACAAACTAAAATCTTAAATTGCTTCTTGATATCTGACATGAATGAAAACAAAAAGAGAACACCAAAATCTGACTGAAGATAGGTACAAGGTAGAAATACCTGTGCATTGATGCAAACTCTCCTTGCCTTTGATCTGAGTCATCGCCGAAGTTTGCGTAAGGTTTCCCTGTTTAAACAGAGAATTGCAAATGAAACTAATAATTGTCTTTTGGCATGTTTCGCCCAGTGATAACTCTCAGCTGACAGTTAATGTACTTTATCTTAAATAATCCTGGGTGTTTTATATTTCATTCTGTAAACTGGGAATGGATTGAATACAATGTTGAAACCAACCGTAATCTGCCTATTTGGTTTTGATGCTGTCAGTGTTTGTTCACCCTCACAGGCAGGAAGACTGCTCGCATTGATAACAGGGAATTGTTGCCCGGTGTGTCATTCTCAGCTGACACAAAACTTCCTGTTTCTGTGTGCCACACATTTGACTTCTGATCAGAAAATAAAAACACAGGGGAAACAGTCTGAGGAAACATCTGCCAATGTGGCCTATATCTGGTAACAGGTTCATGGGGCGGTATGCAATCACGTTGAAGTAACATTTACAAATCAACCCTGTCGAACTCGGTTTAACAGTCCGATTCCATGACGTTGTTGGACGAATCTCCAAACCATCTAACAAGATGCTTCAATTCTCAAAATCTGGAACACTTCGAGGGCACCTTTTAACATTTCTGATCTTGCACTTTTTGTTACTTTGTCTTATGATGTAAAGTAATTTTAATCAGTTTTACATTCTATATTCTGCAGCCATCATCTCCCCAGCAGTGTGGGGAGGTGTGGACGGAGACGCACAAACTCCCGGGAGCGGGGATGGAGATGTGGTGCCAGGGAGACACACAGACTCCGGGAGTGGGGATATAGATGTGGGGGCCAGGGACACACACAGACTCCGGGAGTGGGGATGGAGATGGTGGGGCCAGGGAACACACACACTCTGGGAGTGTGGATGGAGATGTGGGGGCCAGGGAGACACACAGACTCTGGGGGTGGGGATGGAGATGTTGGGGCCAGGGAGACACATAGACACCCGGAGTGGGGATGGAGATGTGGGGGCCAGGAGACACACAGACTCTGGGAGTGGGGATGTAGATGTAGGGGCCAGGGAGACACACAGACTCCGGGAGTGCGGATGGAGATGTTGGGGCCAGTGAGACACACAGATTCCGGGAGTGGGGATGGAGATATGGGGGCCAGGCAGACACACAGACTCTGGGAGTGCGGATGGAGATATGGGGGCCAGGGAGACACACACACTCTGGGAGTGGGGATGGAGATGTTGGGGCCAGTGAGACACACAGACTCCGGGAGTGCGGATGGAGATATGGGGGCCAGGGAGACACACAGACTCCGGGAGTGCGGATGGAGATGTTGGGGCCAGTGAGACACACAGATTCCGGGAGTGGGGATGGAGATGTGGGGGCCAGGGAGACACACAGACTCCGGGAGTGCGGATGGAGATATGGGGGCCAGGGAGACACAGACACTCTGGGAGTGGGGATGGAGATGTTGGGGCCAGTGAGACACACAGACTCCGGGAGTGCGGATGGAGATATGGGGGCAAGGGAGACACACAGATTCCGGGAGTGCGGATGTAGATGTGGGGGCCAGGGAGACACACAGACTCCGGGAGTGGTGATGTAGATGCGGGGGCGAGGGAGACACACAGACTCCGGGAGTGCGAATGGAGATATGGGGGCCATGGAGACAAACAGACTCTGGGAGTGGGGATGGAGCTGTGTGGGCCAGGGAGACACACAGACTCCGGGAGTGGGGATGTAGATGTGGGAGTCAGGGAGACACACAGACTCTGGGAGTGTGGATGGTGATGTGGGGGCCAGGGAGCCACACAGACTCCGGGAGTGGGGATGGAGATGAGGGGGGGAGGGAGACACACAGACTCCGGGAGTGGGGACTTAGATGTGGGGGTCAGGGAGACACACAGACTGTGGGAGTGGGGTGGAGATGTGGGGGGGGAGGGAGACACACAGACTCCGGGAGTGGGGATGGAGATGTGGGGGCAGGGAGACACACAGACTCCGGGAGTGGGGATGGAGATGTGTGGGCCAGGGAGACACACAGACTCCGGGAGTGGGGACGTAGGTGTGGGGGTCAGGGAGACACACAGACTCTGGGAGTGTGGATGGAGATGTGGGGGCCAGGGAGACACACAGACTGTGGGAGTGTGGATGGAGATGTTGGGGACAGGGAGACACACAGACTCTGGGAGTGTGGATGAAGATGTTGGGGCCAGGGAGCCACACAGACTCTGAGAGTGTGGATGGAGATTTGGGGGCCAGGGAGCCACACAGACTCCAGGAGTGGGTACGTAGATGTGGGGGTCAGGGAGCCACACAGACTCCAGGAGTGGGTACGTAGATGTGGGGGTCAGGGAGCCATACAGACTCAGGGAATGGGGATGGAGATGTGGGGGCCAGGGAGACACGCAGACTCCAGGAGTAGGGATGGCAGTGTGCGGTAGAGGGATACACAGTCTTTGGGAGTCAGGATTGGGGTGTGTGGGTAGGGTGAAAAACACACGCTGCCGAGTGTGGATGGTTTTGTGGGGTAAAGGGGAGCACACAGACTCTGGGAGTGGGGATGGAGATGTGGGGGCCAGGGAGACACACAGACTGTGGTAGTGGGGATGGAGATGTGGGGGCCAGGGAGACACACAGACTGTGGGAGTGTGGATGGAGATGTAGGGGGCAGGGAGACGCACAGACTCCAGGATTGGGGATCTAGATGTGTGGACCAGGGAAACACATAGACTCCGGGAGTGGGGATGTAGATGTGGGGGCCCAGGGAGACACACAGACACTGGGAATGCAAATGGCAGTGTGGGGGGAGAGGGAGACACATTCTTTGGGAGTCAGGATTGGGGTGTGTGGGGAGGTTGATGAACACTGCAGAGTGGGGATGGGGTTGTGGGGTAAAGGGGAGCACACAGACTTTCGGAGTGGCGATGGGGGTATCGAGGGATGGAGACTCACAGACCTTGGGAGTGAGGAGGGGTGTGTGAGGGAGAGGGAGACACATAGACTCTGCGAAGGGGTGGAGATGTTGCGGGAGGGAGATACACAGTCTGTGGAAGTGGGGGTAAGTATGGGGGAAGAGACGCACAGACGTTGGAGTGGGGAGTGGGTTGTTGTGGAGGGAGTCACATGGACTCTGGGATTAAAGATCGGGTCGAGAGACACACAGACTCTGAGAGTGGGGATGGAGATGTCGGGGGATTTTGACAACAGACACTGGGAGTGGGGATAGTAGTGTGGTGTGAGGGAGATGCACACACTCAGGGAGTGAGGATGGAGGTGTTGGGGAGGGAGAAACACCGATTCTGGGAGTGGGGATAGAGGTGTGGTGGGAGGGAGACGCACAGACTCTGGCAGTGAGGATGGGGATGTGGGAGGAAGGAGACACACAGACTCTGGGAGTGGGCATGGAGGTGTTGGGGAGGGAGATGCATGGACTCGGAGATTGGGGATCGGGTTGTGGGGATTAAGTGAGACACACAGACTCTGGCAGTGAGGATGGGGGTATGGGAGAAAGGAGACACACAGACTCTGGGAGTGGGAATGAAGTGTGTGGTGTTGGAGAAACTCGAACTCTGGGAACTGGAAATGGGGGTGTGTAGAGAGGGAGGCCCTCAGTCTTTTGGAGTGCGACTGTGGTGTGGGGGAAGCCATACAGATTCTGGTAATGGGGATTGGTGTGAGTTGGGGAAAGCGAGCCTTACAGATTCGGGGAGTGTAGTTTGGTTGTGGGGTGAGAGACACACTTCGACTCTGGGGTGTAGGGATGTGGGCGGGAGTGGAAGGGGACACGCAGACTATTGGAGTAGGTTGGGGGTGTGGGGTTTGGAGAAACTCAAACTCTTGGGACAGGGAATGGGGGCGTGGATGGAGGAAGACACACAGACTCTGGGACTTGGAAAGGGGGTTTGGGGAGGGTGAGGCACAGACTCTAGGGATTGGGGATGGGGTGTGCGGTGTGGGAGAAACTCGAACTCTGGGGACTGGGCATGGGGACGTGGGGGGAGGGAGACACTCAGACTGTGGGAGTGGGACTGTGGTGTGGTGGGGAGGGAGACACGCAGAGCCTTGGGTGTGGGGATGAGGAGACATGCAGACTCCGTGAAGTGGGGAAGGGGATTTGGGGTGTGGGGATGAGTAGGCTGGGGCTGTTTTCCCTGGAGATTTAGAAGCTTAGGGGCGGTCTTATAGAAGTTTATAAAATAATGAGGAGCATGGATATGATAAATACACAAGGTATTTTCCCTGGGGATCGGGAGTCCTAGACTACTGGGCATAGATTTAGGGTGAGAGGGGTAAGATATCGAAGGGTCCTAAGGGAACAAGTTTTCACGCAGAGGGTGATACGTGCATGGATTGAGCTGCTAGAGGAAGTGGTGGAGGCTGGTACAATTGCAACATTTAAAAGGAATCTGGATGGTTACGCAAGTATTAAGGTTTTAGAGGGATATAGGCTAAGCGCTGGCGTATGGCGCGAAGATATCTGTTCAGCATGGATGAGTTGAACCGAATGGTCTGTTTAAGAGCTGCACAACTCTACGACTCGACGACTGTAGTGAACAGCAGTCCCAGCTACAAGAGGCAGGAGTTGACTCGAGTCTCTGGTGCTGTGAGGCAGCAGTGCTAACCACTGTGCCACCATGCCGTCCAAGAAGAAACTGGCACCACCATGTTCATTCTAAAATATGAGAGACTTAACAACCAATCCAGGTCTTTTTCAATATACAATTTCAGTTAGGTCACACTGAATACTTTTGTGATAAATTCTGTGTCTTCTGGTCTTATACTCTAAAACCACCGATGAAGGAGCAGCTCTCCGAAAGCTAGTGCTTCCAAATGAACCTATTGGACAAAAACCTGGTGTTGTGTGATTTTTAACTTTGTAAATCACAGTCCAACATCAGCATCTCCAAGTCAAGGAGAGATTGAATTGCTGAAAAAGCACATCCTGTGATATAAGCTGACACCAGATCGAGTTGGGTCACTACTGAGAGAAAGTATGGTGTATTTTAGATAGAGTCCTGTATTCATTAAATAAAGGAACTATCTTAGCTCAGGAGAAGACATGGTGTATCAACTACAAACAGACAAAGACACCAGTATTTTAGACTATAATAGAAAAGTAATTTATAGTGCGTGGAAATGCAAACAGAGACATGAATTTGTGTTTCTGTGTCCTTCCTAGCTAAATTAATTATGTCAAAAATCCCTGTGCTAAATGTTATTGTCATCTCATCGTCCCATCTGCAAACCTCGGTCGGTCCTTACTCAATTTTGTATTACCGTCTTCCTGGATCCCAATGGTTGGTAGGTTCGTGTTATAGCAACTTGAGAAGCTGTCCATTATTTGCCAAGAGCTTAGTCAAAACTATAAATAAAAGCTGACACAGGTCCAAATACTTTCCCCATTGGCTATGCTAAATTGCCCACAGTGTTAGGTGAAGGGTAAATGTAGGGGAATGGGTGTGGGTGGGTGCGCTTCGGCGGGTCGGTGTGGACTTGTTGGGCCGCAGGGCCTGGTTCCCCGCTGGAAGTAATCTAATCTAATCTAATCTAATCTAATCTAATCTAATCTCCACCTGCAAACTATCACTATGGATCTTTCTTGAGTCGAAAAAAGCCAACTGTCCATTTTGACCCATAATTTCTAAACTTTGCTGGCATGTCAGTTGTGAAGAACGTGTTCAAATAACTTTTGACGTGTAAATGGTTCACATGAATCGGATTAAAGTAACATCTCGTGTGTTACCCTGCAAAAAATTAAACAATTTGGTTCGCAGGAATTAATCTCAGCATGTCTACGATGGATTATTTTATCAAACAAAATAATTTCCAATGTTATGAGGTCTCATCTTTCATCACTACATTGTTCTGAATTTTAAGTTGTGTCCACTGAGACATGAAACTGTCTGATCTGCCTAAATGTATGGAGTGTGCTTTTCACTTTGTCAATTACATTTATTGACCTTAGTTGAATAAACTTAAAAATCACACAGCTCCAGGTTATAGTCCAACAAGTCTTATTTGGAAGCACGAGTTTTCGGAGAGCAGCTCCTTTATCAGATGGTTGTGCAGTAGAAGATCGCAAGACACAGAATTTACATAAAAATTTGATAGTGTGATATAATTGAAATTATGTATTGAAAAATACCTGGATTGTTTGCTAAGTCTCTCATATTTTAGAATGATCATATTGGTTTCAATTCTTTCATATGTAAATCGCATCCTCAAGTGAACTTTAACAATTGGTATCATATCGGCCCAGATAATGCAGTTAAGGTGTGAGGTGCCCTGTGCGAGATTGTCCATGAGAGTGATTCTAATCTTAAATAAAAACTGATTCTCATCCTAAAAAATAACTGATTTACAGAATCTTACATGCATTCAGGCAATTTTTGAGCAAAATAAAATCTAATTCTGCAAGTACAAATTCAACTCACAAACTTATTTGTGTTTGTGTCACGGAGGGGTGGAGAGTGTGAGAGAGTGGGCATATGTGTGTGAGTATGAGTGTGAGCGGAAAGGGGTGTAAGTCTGTGAGTGGATGCATGCGGATGTGGGAGTGAACGTGTGACCGTATGAGAGAGAGCTTGTGTTATGAGAGAGCCCGTGTGAGTAATAGACAATAGGCAATAGACAATAAACGCAGGAGTAGGCCATTCTGCCCTTCGAGCCAACACCACCATTCATTATGATCATGGCTGATCATCCTCAATCAGTATCCTGTTCTTGCCTTATCCCCTTAACCCTTGATTCCACTATCCTTAAGAGCTCTATCCAACTCCTTCTTGAATGTACCCAGAGAATTGGCCTCCACCGACTTCTGGGGCAGAGCATTCCACACACCCACCACTCTCTGGGTGAAGAAGTTTCTCCTCAACCCTGTTCTAAGTGGCCTACCCCTTATTTTTAAACTGTGTCCTCTGGTTCGTAACTCACCCATCAGCGGAAACATGCTTCCTGCCTCCAGAAAGTCCAATCATTTAATAATCTTATACGTCTCAATCAGATCCTCTCTCAGCTTGCTAAACGCAAGCGTATAAAAGCCCAGTCCGCTCCAATCTTTCAACGTCAGATAGTCTCGCCAAGCTGGGAATTGACCTCGTGAACCTACGCTGCACTCCTTCAATAGCCAGAATGTCTTTCCTCAAATTGTGCATCTGTAGGAATGTTTGATGATCTGTAGGAGTGTGTGTGTAGGAGTGTGTGCATCTGTATCTGTGTGTGTGTGTGTGTGTGTGTGTGTGTGTGTGTGTGTGTGTGTGTGTTTATGTGCCTGTGTGTGTGTGTCTGTGTCTGGGTGTGTATCTGGTTTTCTCTCTTTGTGTGTGCATGGCAGGCATGTATGTGACTCATCCAACGTTGTCTATCTCATACACTGTAGGCAAGGATGCTTTGCGGCATAGTAATTTGGCGGGAATGAGCAGAAGCTACTGCAACATATGAATGGACACCACACAACAATTAACAGACAGGAGTGTTCCCTTCCAGACGGTGAACCCTTCAGTGGTCCAGGACATTCGACCTAGGATCTTCATGTGATCGTTCTCCAAGGTGAACTCCGGGGTGTGCACCAAAGCAACGTGGCCAAGCAGAGGCTGATAGCCAAGTTCGGTACCTGTGGGGATGGCCTCAAACGGGACTTTGGGTTCATGCCACACTACAGGTGACCCCACTACACGACACGCACACACACACACACACACACACACACACACACACACTTATATCCTCCCCCATTCACACACACACACAAACAGACGTACACCCAGATAAAGACATGCGCACACATACAGATGCATGCACACACACAGACACAGCCACACACATTCCTAGACACACACTCCTACATACACACACACACAATCCTACAAATACACTCATGTGGGTCCTCTCATGCACAAGATCTCTCTCTCATACACTCACAAACTCACATTGTCAGACGTGCAGCCTCTCACAGAGTTGTACCCGTTTACACTCACAATCACACACATACACACACGCTCACACGAACGATCATAACCTCCCCTTCCCCCCCCACACAGAGAAAGTTGTCGGGTGAATTTGTACTTGCAGAATTACATTTTATTTTTCTCAAAAACTGCACGAATCCAAGTTAGATTCTGTAAATTCTTTTTCTAGATCAGAATCAGTCTGAACATTGTGTCACAGACAGTCTCACAGAGGACATCTCACAACTTAAATGCATTATTTGGGCCGACATGAGACTAATTGTTAAAGTTCACTTGAGAATGTAACTTTAAGAATGTTCTGCGATTTACACATGAACGAACTGACACCAACATGTTCATTCTAAAAGGCGAGAAACTTAAATTAAATATTGAACTGGATAGTATTAAGTTTCTTATCTTTTGGAATGAACATGCTGGTTTCAGTTCTTTCATATGGAAATCGCAGAACATTCTTCAAGTTACATTCACATTGTAAACTTTTGCTGCAAATTCTGTGTCTTACAATCTTGTAATCCACAACCACCTGATGAAGGACCAGCGCTCCAAAAGATAGTGCTTCCAAATAAACCTGTTGAACTATAACCTGGTGTGGTGTAATTTTTCACTTTCTACACCCCAGTCCAACACCGGCATCTCCAAATCATTATTTGAATAAAGGGATGTTATGCCAGGCATCATTTGGGATCATTAACCAAACCATTAATTTCCACATCACTAGGCACAGTGTCAGGTGGATTTTATTGATTTGTGATATCATTGAAATGAAAGTTTGAAACATTTCCCGTATAAATCATATGAATTACAGCCTTCGAATTAAACAAAGTAGGAAGTGTTGATTTAGAGTAATAGAAATGTTTAATGACAGAGAGGGATCACTTCGACCATCAGGCCTGTGCCACGTAAAAACAGAACCTCCCAAACTACACCCACTTCATAGCATATTATCCGTAACTCTTCAGGTTATAGCACATGGAGCATATAGCCAAGCTTATTTTTAATTATTTGAGTGTTCCTGCATCTACTATCCTTTCTGGTTGTGAGTTTCCCGAATCTTCCCCGTGAGTTTGCTGTCTATCACTTATGTCTAAGCAGCTTAGTTATCGAACTCGCCACCGTCTCCCTCCCCCTCCCCCAAGCTAAGGTGGTTTTTCCCATCTATTTTATCCTTGCATAACATTTGAGTGTTTCTTTCGAAAAATATCCCTCAACCTCCTCTGCTCCAAATGAACAGCTCCAGGCCACCTCGAATTTCGTTATGACTGCTTTCTTTCCAGTCTTAGCAGCATCCTCCGAGACTCATTCGAAAATACTTCTATTCTGACAGTAATGAAGTGATCAGATGTGTGTGTGTGCCCACGAGTATGTCTGCATGGATGTCGTAAAGTTTTTTTTTCAATTGTCATTGTTCTTATGTTTGTACCATTAACGTTAACTGATATTGTGTAAACTATCACTTCACCAGCAGCTGGGGAAATTACTTGTATTCACGTCAAAATATGATGGAAAAAGGTGATGCAGAGCCATTACAATCCGGATCATTGTGTAAGGTCAAATCCATTGTCCAGTCAGACATGATATCCGATTCAATTAAATGCTGGCTTATGGCAAAACTGTAGGCAGAACAACATCATTATTCAAACAGTTGGTGCAGCCCTGAGAATCTTAATGAGCCGTTCTAATCGTCGTTTCTCAAGTTATTTTAACTGTTCTTGACTTACTTATTAAGTTTAAGTTAACATGAAAATTAATGCACACATTAATGCTGACAACGATATCCTTTTTTCAGCCAAGATCAGCAACATGAATTATGAAAGTCAAAACAAAATGCATTTATTTTACTTAATATTGACAATACGGTTTTCACAAAGGGCAAAGGAGTAGGTGTGGCGGCGTGCAGAGGGGGTATTCACTCTTCCGTGGTGTATAATTGCGTTTGTGAGCTAGAGGTACACTTCTGAAGTACATTCGGGATGGTAATGTAGTTATTTCAGTAGACATTGTGCGCACAGAGATCTCCCATGAATCAGCAATGACATGGACAACTGATTTTGTGTTGATGTTTGGAGCAAAATAAAATTGAACAATACAGGAAGGACAAGTCCCTTTCAATTCTTTAAAATATTGAGAAGGAATGTAATATGTGTACCTGGGGAGGCAGGAGGATCTCTAATTGAAACACACGGGAGAATGTGAGGCACATATCCACCGTTGGAAATCGAGATGTTTGGAACTTCTTTCACTGGAGCAGAAGAGTTCCAGAAGTGACCTTGTACAAGTTTGTAAAAGTCATGAGTGGTAAGGAAAATGGCAAATGTCTTTTCCCAAGGGTGGGGGATTTCAAGAGTAGAGAACATTTTTTTAAGGTGAGAGGAGAAAAGATTGAAATTCATATCAGCGGCAACTTCTACACAGAGAATGTTTCGTGTGAGGAATTATTTTCCAGAGGAAGACTTAGATATGAATACAGTTATAACTTTTAAAAGACTTTTAGTTAGGTCCATGAATATTTGCTGTTTGGGAGGATATGGGCCAATACAGGTAGGATTAGGTTAGTTTGGGATTATGGTTGCTCTTGGACTGTTTGGACCGAAGGATCTGTTTCTAAGTGATTTCTCTCCATGACTCCATGAACAGCTATCTATCTGTTTTTTCTTAATTTCATAGAGTGCTGTAGTGATCCTCTCGTGAAATGTTGATTTTTCGGTTGTGACTCAGACTCAGTGAATATTTGTTTTAATGAGAGAAGGGACCAGTTCTCCAAGTTGCACAGCTGAAAATTAATATTTTCTGTAGCATTGCTGCTGAGTAGATTTATTTATGCCGAGGCAGTGGTTATGGTTTGACGTTGGCTTTCTGGCACGTGGTCAACAGTGAGACAAAATGTCTTTGATCAACTGCAGAGACTCCAGATGCTTCCGGTAAATGTAACTGGAAACTCGAGAACCATTTCTGCAGTCGGCTTAGTTGCTGCCAACGACTGTATCTGGCAGATTAAAGGCAGTATGAATCAACTAAAACAAAACCCAACCAAAAAAAACTGTATTTTCCCGTTTACCCAAAATGGACACACTCAACTTGGCATTTCTTCTTTAACAAGGATGGCCACTCAACGCAGCATTCACTGTGTGACAATCAGAAAACAGGAAATTGACTGCATGACAGACATTTCTATTAACTCCGGCTGAAGATCAGCCTAGTTAGTAAACCGTTTGTTTTGAGGATTTTTAAAGCTCTTGAATATAGCGTTAATGCTCCCAAACTCCCACATTGCACTAACATATGTCATTTTCTCAGAGTAAGTTGATAAACTTGAATTGGCTTGAACTCCCATAACCCGTTGCACCATTCTCTGATTAATGCATCTCATTAAAACCGAGTGGGCCATTTATACTTAGGGAGCACCGGTGCAGTGTAATGCATAGGTTTAGCTGATTTCTACTCGTTGACAGTCCCGTGTCACAGTTACCAATGCGCGGAGAAATGTGCTGTTTATGACCAACATCCGTGGCAATTATTGATGTAATACTCTGTAACTTGCCAGACACTCCTGATGTACCCAAACAGTTACCTGCAATGGTTTAGATTGTTGGGAATTATTTTCTAACTTCTCACCAGCCTGCTCCACTTTATCAGATTCTCTTTCAAAGTTTTGCCTGAGTGTTAGGTATCACTGGCAATCCACTTTTTATTTCTCGGGCACACAGCCTTCCTTTACAATGCATTTTCAAATATCTATCTTGTGGTCGGTGCATATTGAAAAAAGGTACAAGGAGAGAGATTCTGTAATATGGTGAGGTCCCTCTAATCTCAGTGTCCAAACAGTTTAGTGACATACACACACATTCTGAACATATTCATTTTAGACATGCTCGATATTAACTTGCCTAAATTGAATTTAGAAGCGCCAATTAGAAATGATATCTTATTTTGTAATTTGAGAGAAACTTGGAGTGGTTGCAGAAATAAAGTCAGTAATTGTATTGTCTGACAATGGCATTAAACTTTGTTTTAGCTTTTTCTGCTTGTGGTTGAATGTAGAATCAAAGGGAGTTAATTTCCAATTGAATATTCTGTACATAATCACTTTGAACACGCTCTGTATTCAGTTGCACAAAGTGAATTTAGAAACATCTGGTATGATTTACAAGTTATTTTGTAGTGTGGCGGAGACTTGGAGTGTCCAGAATAAATATGTCCAGTTACTTATTTGGCTGATAATATCTTCGGACTTTAATTTTAGTTTTATTTACTCGTGAATGCATGTTAAAATACAGAGAGCCAACTTCCAATTGAAATTGTTTTGTTGGTTTCAACAAAATATCTGTAAAATTCATCTGAAAAATACTTCAAGCTGTTAAATGTTACTTTCCCCTTCAAAAAACACTTCCTAGCAGGCTAATAAGCAAAACAATATCCCAAGGTGTGTATATATCCATGTTTAAGAATAATCTCGTGTAAATATGAACCCATCTGTTAGGGCTGTGCAAGGTGACACAAGGATCCTGTCTCAGCCTCCAGCAGGAAACCAACAGGCGGAACCTGTAAACCTGCCCCTTCTGATGATCATATAAATCCGGGTCACTGTGCTTTAGTTCAACACTCCTGGATCTGGTTTGTTTAGAAAGCTCTTGACAGAACCGTTTTCCACAAGTTATCAGAATGATCAAGTCAACAATTTTTCTCAGTTTGTTACTGACATTTTTATCATGTGAGTGTTTTTTTGTTCATGTCTCTCTTTGTTACTGTCTCAATGTTCGTCTGCCTCAGGAATGTAAAAGACTCAGGCTTCTTTGTATCAGCATTAATTCTCATGGGTTCTTCTTGTTTTCATTTTTAAAGGTGTCCAGTCGGAGATTGTTTTAACTCAACCAGAGTCAGAGAGTGGCCATCCCGGAGCCACCCTGAAACTGACCTGTAAAACCAGCGGCTTCGATCTTTCCAGTTACTGGATGAGCTGGGTCCGACAGGTTCCCGGACAGGGGCTGGAGTGGCTGCTCAATTACAAAAGTTCATACAGCAGTAACTATGCACCAGCGATTAAGAATCGATTTACTGCATCCAAAGACACTTCAAACAACATTTTCGCGTTGGACATGGAGAACCTGAAGATCGAAGACACCGCCATCTATTACTGTGCAACATACCACAGCGAGAGGAACCAGGGATGGACCCATTCAAAAAACAGCTCAAGGGGACATTTTGCCAATTTCATCGTTCACTGACGGTCAGTACCCGTTTTAAATTCAGTTCAACCAACTGCGATCTGAAACACACCTCCGGCTGCCTTTGACAAACCTATCACAGAGGAAACAGACCATTGAAACTAACAAACTGTGTGATATCACAGGACAATGTTTTTGGCATGTCGTATGTACTGCTGATACTTCCACCAATTAAAGGCTTGGACATAATGTTAGCTTTCATATATCTGACAGTTCGGGAAATGTCTACTAAGCGTGGTCTGCAAACCATGCCGTTAATTCTATAGACTATCAGCACTAAATGTCCATTTCACATGAGAATTGAGACCCAGAGTGTATTCCAGAAAATGTACGGGTCTAAATCACTGTGATACTACAGTGGGTCACAGTGATGTGCACAGTGACATCCTCATACAAAAACCACTGACAAGGGTTTGTCTCAAGCTGGCGATTATTACCATTGAAGGACCAGGAAAATAATGTGAGACTTAATTTAAATCCCATCCAGGAGTGACTAGTTTGGACAAATGTATAAAATTATTCTACTTTCCTCATGTTTATGGCTACATTAATGCACGCCAAACTTGCAAAAGTATTCCGAGCTTTTAAAATACAGTGAATAGGAAAAGCTGAAATATTCCACTAAATAATTTTTAGAAGAGCCTGAATTAATTCTTTCCAGGAATTAATGAAATTAAATATCTGCATTTTACAGCTTGCAGCCCGCCGTAGTATTTGGCACAATGTGTCTCACAGTGACATACTGGGGTGACACTGCAATTATGATCAATACAAAAACCCGTTCCAGACCCCAATGTTTGAAACGAGTCAATGTTTACCTGTACAGACTACCTAAACTCGCATTTCAGTATTAGTTCTGTGGGGTATTGTGCAATTATCGCTGTTTAAATTGTAAATTTAATTCGCAAAAGTGATGATTATTATTGTAGCAGTTGGTGATTTTGAGAATCAGCTCATGTGTTACTCTGTGAAATATAAAACATTATAATAATTTAGTAAGAATGATCAGTATCCACTGTACAATTATAATGTGATGAAGATTTATCGCGACTTCATTTTGACAATGGTTCTGAATATTTAGAATAATGCAGGATTTTGTTTGTTTTTATGCAGCGTCAGTTATTGTGTGACCCAGTCCAGAGAGTGTAACGCTGTGACTATTTTGGTTACTGGGGCCAAGGGACCATGGTGACGGTGACTTCAGGTAAGAACCTTGAACTTTCTTCGTGACTTTATTTTTTACTAACGTTCTATTCATGTGAATAATTCCTGAATTAAATGAAACTTAGATCCTGTGTTGAGCTTGATTTGGTTCCGTTTGAGTTTTGTTAAAACTGATGAGAGACTTACATTAAGTCTCAGAAAATGACTGAAGTCGTTGTGGCGGATTCAGATGCTCAGTGTATATCTTTTTAAAAATCAGATGGGCATTCTGTGTGGCTGACTTCCATGAAACACATAAACTCTCTCAATAAGTCAGGTACAAGCAAAGTTTAGTGACACCCACTATCTGTGAGTTTTATTATCGACAACAAATGATAAGAACTTAAAGATATTGGAAATATCACTAAACAGGATGAAAATATGTTAATTTATTGAATATATTCCCCGGGTGCATAATGCTCTTACCATGATTGCATTTTGTCATTTGAGTTGTTAATTTTGTTGATGACAAGCACGTTGGATATTGCCATGGAATCTTCTTGCGGCATTACATTTCATTCTTTTGATTGGATGCTGATTGTGTTTTATTTGATTTTGTTGAAAAGTTGTATGGGTTCTGGCTTTGCTTTATTTGATTGTGTTGAATTGAGTTGATTCATCTTGTGGAATTGAACTGAGTTTTCATGCTTTCAGTAATCGGTGTTTTATTTCGGCAAAGGGGATTGTCTCTCTGGATGACTCTCAGTTACGAATATCTGTGAAGTTCTTTGTACTGAATCGTTTCGGCGTTTGTTAAACGAGGGGCAATATTTTTTCTGATTGACTGAAAGCACTATATCCGTTTGTAACTGTCTGAAGAACAACTTAACGCAGAAATACGGAAGTGTGAGAAACGGAAAAAAAGCGACGTCTTTTTAGAGCTTTTTTTGAGATACACAATCTCAGTTCTCATTTTAAACGAGTTAAAGTCTGTTTTGAGCAGCCTCATTCAAAATACAATTTGGGACTAAAATCTTAAGCTACCGAATTCATCAGATTTCATAATTGAGACGAACTTATCATAACATTCAATTCTAATGTTTTGTCCATTGAACTCATTTTATTTTGACCTTAAGGCGATTAATCAATAGATGCCTTAAGCTGCTCTGCTGTGCACTGCACAAGATTGACATGATCAGAAATACTAAATGGGTTGGTAATAAATTGAGTTGTTGCCGAAAGTGTTAAAGCTTTAAGCGTTGTTCAATAAGTTATCTCAGAACCATGGCAGCTGTTCTGACTTTTTATTTCTATTTGATTTAATTATTCGCTTGTGTGATGGTGAGCAGTTTTGATGGTATCCAATTTGGGATATTTGTTGTGAGGTTACATTATGTTTTTGGTTCTTTTGAAAATGATTGCAAAGAGACAGTTTTGCTGCAAACACATCATTGATATCAGTGTTGTGATTTGGTAATCGTTATTCAGTTGGTGAGCGAATGTGCTTCGGTAAAATTGAGCTAATATATTGTTGAAGCTGTCTTTGATTTGTACATTGCTTTAGAAATGTTTACATGGTTGTTGATAGTGAACTGCTCCAGTTTCCTCATTCAATGCAATCAGCATTGGAGTTGAACTTTCATTAAACCTAATATTTTAGTGAAAGGCAAATCGCAAAGGATTTTGAAATGAAGGGAAACCAGACACGTTCGGGTGCGCGTTTTATTTGAAAGTAACAATTGAGCACTGGTCTAATCCAAACCTTAAATTCGAAACTCAGAACTTAATTTACTACTTAAATCACAAAGTTTGTCTTGAAACAGTTTACAAGTCACAAGAAATATAAATATAATTTCAAAAGTATAATGTTCTAATTTTTCTTGTCATTGAGCAAAAATGCCATTACTGTGATATCATTAATCAAGAATTACTTTTCAGTTCCGCTGTACCCGACACACAAGTTTCCTGGCTGGAAGAGATCATTGGAAAAGACGATTAAGAAATTCTGCTCCAAATATTTCGATGCTGAACAAATTGGTTTCACTGAATTGATCAGCTTCTCAGTTTAACTTGAAATGATTAATTCTTGTATATCTGATTAAATTAGATTTACAGGATTAAATAATGTAACATTAACTGAGTGATTAAATCCATGCCATGCTTTAGATGTTCCCAATCCGTGTGTTTTAAGTAAATAGATACATTTTACAACACATCGGAACTGAAGAATCATTCATTAGGAAACAGCTGCTATAGTCGATTGTGTCACCAAGTCTAGATTTCGAATCAATTAAAATAATCCATCATCAACTCACCATGGGAATAAATGATGCAAAATCGGAGATTTTAAAGATTCCCTTCGGCTCAACAAGTCCAAACCCACGCTGAGCAACCACCCAGACACGTTCCCCGACGTTTACCCCGAACACTATGGGCAATTCAGCTTATCCATATCGCCTAACCTGCACATCTTTGGAATGTGGAAGGAAACGGAAGCATCCACAGGAATGCCATCCAGACACGGGGAGAATGCGTAAATTCCATGCAGACAGATACCCGAGGTGGGAGTTGAACCCGGATCCCCTGGCACTGAGAGGCAACAGTGCGAACCACTGAGCCACCGTGCCACCCCCATAGTTTTCCTGTCCATGCATTCCAAAAGTTGCAGAATTAACAAATTTAGAGAAGACAGAAACTGGAGGGTAGTAGAGCACATTGTTTATTTAGACACTGAGAATAGAGTAATATTCATTTCAATTAATATACTGGCGCGATGTTTGGAATGTAGCAATCTGAATGAGATTGTTCACGTTAGTTAAGTGTTGATGATCATTTATTTCGACATTAGTTAATGCAGACAGAAACTATTTTCAATTCATACATTTTCTTTTTAAAAAATCGTTCTTTACAAAGAGCGATGAAGGAAAATAACTTGCCATTGCCAAGCACACCTGAGAGTAAATACTTGCCCTAATGGATCCAACAGACATGAATTTACACAATGGAATGCAGTATTGGTTTTGAGCAGTGCGTGCAAAATTTCCAAAGTTCAAGAAATCTTTTAAGAATATGCAGAAATAATTTAGAGAATATTCTATTTCCGCCGGAACTGTGCTTCAGTTGGTGAAATGGTACACCTCAATATTTTTCTTATTTACAGTCATAATTAAGTTGATTAAATCAGTAGGTAATCTAACTTCATTGTGAAAACGTTCTGAGAAGCATTGATGCTTTCTCTCTGGCTCGTCCCTATTATGAAAGTTAAATTGCAGTGAATACATTTGATGTGACGAATTGATATATCTGCTCAGATCAAGACTGTTGTACAGTGTGTTCCCGTGTTATCTCGACCGAGTTGTCAGCTGTTCCTGACCAGTTGTAAATCGACCGGTTCGTACACCTGAATCTTAGACAGTTCAATTTCATGTGGCGCTTCAAAACCACTTTTGTCTGCCAGAAATTAGGCACCACAGAATTGAGAGACCTGACTGAATTGTTACAATCCGAATAAACACTTCAGTAACAAAAGTCAAATTGTAGACCCCTGAAGTCAATTGTTAGCAATGAAGGATATATCATTCAGTGAGACAGAGGGAAATATGCTGCATATTTTATTTGTGTCTCTCTTGTCAATGACACATTCAGTGGCACAATGTGGAATCAAATTATTCAGAACTCATTGTCTGCATGTAATGTTACTGGCAAAGGTGATGTTACACTTGCAAAGATTCTAATCCATTTCAACCTAAGCAGACCATCTGGTGCAGCGACATACAAAGGGTTAAGAGGAAGGGCGTTCTCAGTTGAAAGCCAGTTAAATTTAAATTTATGGCAACGCAAATCCTAGTTTTATTCCTCTCCAGTTCCCATAGAGCTTGAACAATTCGGAATTGCTATCAAAGCATTCTTGGATAATTGTTGAAATGCTACTTTCATCTTGTAAGCATTTTGTAACAATCCCTGGTTGCTGAAATCCTTGGTTAATTATTAACAAATTTGTGCACTCTCAAACCGGTGGTCTGTGTTGTCGGAGATTGTGTTCAGATCTGTTATAACGTAGTGGTAGTGTCTCTGACTCTGAGACAGGTGGTTTGTGTACATTTACAACCTGCTAGAGAGGAATGTAATACCATGTCTCTTCTGGTTAATTCGGGGGAATAACCATTGAGTTCTTTGAGTACTGTTGGAATGCCACTCACAGAGGCCTGTGAAATCGATTTAATCGCTGTCCAGACCTGGGCCTCAGGTATTAGACAGAAGGTTGGCGGTTTGGAGCCTTTTTCAAATCAATATTTGTCACAGGCTTTTGGGAATTGTGAGCTGGGTTAATAGTGTAACTCCTCAAAGAAATCTGGAATTTTGACTGGCTGTTCTATCAATACCATTTATAACTAACCCACGATTAATTATTCCCAAAGCATATTTGATGACATTAAGTCGGAGCAGTTTTGGTTTGTATCAAACCATTACTGTGAGTGAATTTGACTGTTCAGTCTGGTGGGATTTTGGTTGAATCCAACACTTTGGTGGTAGCTTTTCAACTAGTTTTCAACTGATATCTCAGATCATCCAGTACATCTTCTTATAATGCTTTTCCAACAGAAGTCAGGTAAACTTAATCACCGTCTAACTCAATAGGTATGAGTTCTCGTTCAAGAAAATATGAAAACAATTTGCTGCAGAAGGATCACTGCACTTGAAATGATAAGCTTCCTTTTTCTGCACAGGAACTGCCCGACCTGCCGCTTTTCTTCAGAGAATTCTGTTTTTAATTCGGATTTATCGCATTCAAAGTTTGTTGTTTCTTTTAAAAAAGAATTCCTTTATATGAAACAAGTTGTTCAGAGAGAAAATATATTCTACCAAATTGTGAATTTTCATAAATATTTAGTACCTAGTCATCGTTGAAAGTGAGTGATCTGGCGTAGAGCCATAATTTCAGAAGAAGCTGTATGATGAAATAACAACCTGTTCCAGAGGGCAATGGCTGCTGTATAGAATTATAGAATCTCTACAGTGTGGAAACAGGCCATTTGCCCCAACAAGTCCATATCTACCCTTTGAAGAGAAACACACCCAGACCCATTCCCCTGCCCTGTAGACCATACATTTAACGCTAATGAACACATCTAAATTACATATCCCTGAACACCACGTGCAATTTAGCATGACCAATTCAACTGAACTTTGCATCTTTGGAGTGTACTTAGACGGGAGTTATTCTGACCACTCAAATAGAGAATGTCGATGCTCCTGTTCCAAATAATCAACAGGAATATTTTAAGAACATTTTCAACAATTAATTCGTTGAAATATTTTAGTAAATAGTGTTCAGCACCTTTGCTAGCTGAATTAATGACACAAAGATAGGAAGGTATAATCTGGAGTAAAACACTCAGCCCCTTGAGCTATTCCACCACTTACTTAAAACATGGTACATTTGCGAGCTAACCTTTGACTAAAACTCTTTAACACATCTGATTAACAAGCAATAACTATCTCAGATTTAATGATTCAACTGCACGTAACAGAGGGAGACACCATTTCTGAAAGGCATTTGTGTATGTATGTAATGTGACACAATAAGGCTGTAATTAATTGCTCGTGAAAATAAGTTTTAAATTTCTGACAATTTCCAACTCAATCATCCCAATCGTCAGGTCCCTTTAATTAAACATTATATTTCTTTATTCCAGGGAAGTATAATGTATGATTGCCGTGCTAAAAATGAGGAAAGCTTCTTGCCCATTAAATGATTAAGAAGTGGTTCACTGGAAGTACAACCAAACGACACACAACAAAACTATTGAGCACGTCATCTTTGTGTGGACACGCAAGCGCCAGAATAATCTTCATTTTTTCTAGTAGTTATTTGCATCTGTAGATAGGCGTGGAAATGTTAGGAATTTTGCATCTCCTTGAGAGATCAGTCGACTTTGGCCTCCTTGACTTTCTGACATTTGTGTGGTATTAACATTTTCACAGCTCTGTCAGGAAGTGAGTTCCATGGCTGTGATCCAGAAAGAGTAAAGGGCCAATGAAAGAATTGCAAGTCAAAATGTAGTAATGTTTGGAGGAACAATCACCAGTCTTACCCACACACGATAAGATTGAACCCTTTTTTGTACTGTTCAACTAAAGAATGAACCTTTGGATTGCTCTGTCACCGAAAGGGTTTGAGGTCAAAACATCAAATGATTTCAAGAAGGTGATAGTTTTTTCAAGAGTTGAAGGAAACAATAGATATGTAGGGAAAAAAAAGTTGAACCGTGTACAACATTGGTTGAAAATTGTGAAGAAATTGAATGGGGCCTGGTTGTTAAGTTTCACATAACAGCAAAATTGTTTCTATAATTGACAATAAAAGTTATCTGAAAGAACAACGAGATCATGATCAGCTGGGCCAATGGGCAGATAGAGATCAGTTTCAACTGAATATGAGTCATTGCATCTTGGGAACAGAAATCAGGAAACAACCTGAAGTGAATGGAAGTGCACTGGGTCGTGATGTCGAACAGAAGCACCTAGGGATTCAGATACATAGATTCGTACAGAGTTAATGATATGGCAATGGGTAGCTTTGTCGAACGTAGGGACCTGAGGGATCAGATACATATATTGTTGAAAGTGGTGTCTCAAGTAGCTGGCGTGTTGAAGAATATGTTTGTAAAATGTTTTCTCATTGCACACAGCATTGAGTATAAAGGTTGGGAGTTTGTGTTGCAACTGGACTTGACATTGGAATCAACTGCCAGAGGAAGTGGCAAATGCAGATCTAGTTAGAAAATTTCCAAGACATTTGGACAGATACAGGAAGTGAATAGATCTGGATTGATATGGGCCAAATGCAGGCTAATGAAATTTGTTTAATTTGGGAAACCTGGTTGTCATGGACGAGCTGGGCCGAACGGCCTGTTTCTGTGTTGTATGACTCTCTGAATCTCTGACATTATGGTGGAGTAGGCTGAAAGTTGGAACCTGGTGATCTAGTGAGGAGGGAGGTTGGTGATGTGGTAGATTTTGAGCTGATAGGCCGTGAGGTGTTGGGTGGCTGCTGGGTAAGCTTGCATGCACCTCGTCTGGCAGGGTGGCATCAAAGAAAATCATAATGGTCACAAGGAAATAACTTGGTCGCATTGTGCTTGGTAGGTCCTTTGAGCAGCAATGCAGGGTGTCTCCCTGGTGCCAAGATGGTTAATTGAGTGGCCAGCAGGCTGCAGGGCTGGTTAGTTGAGAGCTGAGGAGGGTGCAGGGCTGGTTATTTGGAGGTGGGCAGCGTGCCAGGCCAATTTGTTGAGAGGTCAACAGGGTGCAGGGCTGGTCAGTTGTGAGGTGGGGAGGGAGTCAGATTGGTTAGTTTAGTGTTAAACAGGGTGTCAGACTGATTAGTTTAGACATTGGCAAGACGTCAGACTGGTTAGTTGAGAGGTTGGCAGAGTGTCAGACTGGTTAATCGAGAAGTGGGCAATGTGTCGGACTGGTTAGTTGAGAGGTGGGCAGGGTGTCGGACTGGTTAGTTGAGAGGTGGGCAGGGTGTCGGACTGGTTAGTTGAGAGGTCGGCAGGCTGCCGGGCTGGTTAGTTGAGAGGTGGGCACGGTGTCGGACTGGTTAGTTGAGAGGTGGGCAGGGTGTCGGACTGGTTAGTTCAGAGGTAGGCAGGGTGTCAGACTGGTTAGTTGAGAGGTGGACAGGCTGCCGGGCTGGTTAGTTGAGAGGTGGGCAGGCTGCCGGGCTGGTTATTTGAGAGGTGGGCAGGCTGCCGGGCTGGTTAGTTGAGAGGTGGGCAGGGTGTCAGGAAGTTTAGTTGATCGCCGGAGCAGAGTGCTGGACTGTTTCAGTGACAGAAGTTCATTGTGCTGATGTGACACGTGGATATGATGTCAAAATGTATAGCTCGAAGTGTGGCGAAGGACAGATGGGAACAGAGCTCGGATGCAATGTGCACAGGTTGACTTGGGTATGATGAGAGATCAGTGGTGAAGGTCTGAGTTCATATCTGGGGGAGGGATATCCTGTCAGGGGTTGTGAAAAGTCTGGTGTCAGGACTAGATTCACCAAGGACCAGGTGCAGTGTAGCAGGAGTGGAATTGAGTGAAAGGAATCGAGATTAAATTCTTGTCTGGAATATGGATTGCCTTGAATGTGTGTTATCTCTTGTGATAAGGGTCATGTGTTCCGAGGGTGAATGAGCGTGTAAAAGTGGAGGGGTTGTCAATGTGAGTGGAAATTGAGGTTGAGAAGAGAGTCAGAGCGGTGGTTAGTCTGAGACGTTAGAGTTTTACCATGAAGTGCTTGTAAGTTTGTTGGTTATTGACGTAAAAGAGTCCTTGTTCATTTCTCGAATGATATTCACATAAATACTCAGTTCAGCTCGCTGTCACATTCCAAAGTCTCTGAACCTTAATGGTCCTCTGTATTTCAGAGGTCTCCAGAATTCAGATAATTGCCAAGTCGATCATTGAGCTTCCAGATAATTCGCATGATATCAGCTGTGACAAGCATTCTCTCAGTCCCAGTGCCCTGCAACTGCCTTCTTTCCAGAGAGTAGATTCTGACTGACATTGATAAGCGAGGAAGGGATACTGGACTCGAAACGTTCATTCTGGTTTCGCTACACAGATGCTGCCAGTTGTTGGGTTTCTCCTGCAACTTCGGTTTTTATTTCCAATTCCAACTTCAACGTTTTCTTGGTTTGCATTTTGTGAAACGACTCTGCTCATCACCTGCAATCCAATGAAAGTGTTCGTTGGTGAGATTTTCTAACAGTAACTTTTCGTGGGATCAGGGTGTTCTTATTTCTAAGTTTTATATAGTAATGGTCAAGGTCGAGGGCATGTTCCTGGAGAGGGAACCAATAGATCAAGATCAACGACTGATTGGAAACAAAAATAAACTCAACGTTTGCTGAAGACTTTAGCAGGAACACACTAGCATACATTTACAGCTGAGGAAACATTTGGGTAACCAATAAGGTCGAATTAACAGAAAGTAACTTGCTCAATTGTTCATTCTATCCTAGAGACTGCATCTCCCCCCACACTTTATGGACTGGTCTCCTCCTGTCAGCAACACAATGCCGACGGTTCTGTGATCTTTGGTTGTTTGGCCATGGACTATTCCCCTGACGTTACCAAGGTGACCTGGAAGAAAGGTGGGAACCCAATCACGACTGGATTGAAGACTTATCCATCCGTGAGAAACAAGAAGGGAGCTTACACCCTGAGCAGCCAGTTAACCCTGCCTGAGTCAGAAGCGGATTGCAGCAAAATCTCCTGTCAGGTTCAACACAGCGGGTCAAAGCAGAACACTGGAATGCCATGTAAGTCTTGTGGGAACTGAAGCGAACAGCACATCTGTGGTTAACATGATTTGGGCATTAGTTATAATACATTTGACATAGCCATAGAGATATACAGCACAGGGAAAGGTCATTCGGCCCATCCAGTCCAAGCCAATCAATAACAGCCCCCTAACTATTCCAGTTCAATATGTCCACAATTGATCCATTGCTTTGTGTGACTTGGCATTTCTTATATCCATCTAAATATTTCTCACATATTATGCGGGGCTCAGCCTTGACATGACTTACTGGCACTGAGCTACAGAATCACACCCTGTGTGTGATTTTGTTTTCCCCGATATCCTCCTGTCCTTAATTGTTAATTGTCCCTAACCCTATGCCCTTGAGTCATTGCTCCATCCATGAAGGGGAAAGGTTTTGTTCTGTTTACTCTGTGTATGTCTACCATAATTCCAGACATCACAATCATCTTCTCTCTCAATCTTCTCTGTTCCAAGGAAAACCCCAGTTTGGTGAATCACATTTCATAATTAAAAACTTCCAGCCCAGGAAACATCCTGGACTATCTCAACAACGCTGCCTTCTGTCTAATCACATTCCTTCCGTAACATGCAGTCCTATACTACACATGATGCTTCATGTCTGACTTAACATGTATTTCATTAATTTCCAATATCATCTCCCAACACCTGATGTAAATGTATTGGCTCATAAAAGCAAATACCCTTCACACATTCTTAGCCTTTTTATCCCTCTGCCACATTAGTAGAAGGGATCGATGGGCATGCAATCCTTTTCAGGGTTCCACCATCGAAACCATAATACCTCTTCGTTTCTTCTGACCAAGTGCATCACCTTACACTTATCCAGAATGATTTTAATTTGCCATTTTTCAGCACAAGTAGCCAACCCTTCTGTATCTTGCTGCAATCTAAAGGTATCATGGTCACTCCCTGCCAACTCGGCAACTTTTGCTTCAGCTGTGAACCTACCAGCTAAATCTTCTGCAGTATATTCTAAATCACTTTTACATAATTGAGGCATCAATAAATATACACTGAATCCTGCAGAACACCACTAGACATATACTTCCAGCCACACAAACATCCTATGGCCATTATCCTCTGCATTCTGCCACTCAGCTTCCTCAGGATTCAATTCGTCAAATTGACTTGACGACAACTGGCTCTGATCTTTACTATCTTCTGGACATCGACTTATTTCTTTGAAAACTACCATCAAATTGCTCAGACATGACTTCCCGTCAATAAAATCGTGCTGAGAATTGTTGATTCATCTTCCAGATGAAGTTTAATTTCCCTCTCCATAGTTACAATATATTCCCTACTACTGAGTCTAACTTGAGCCCAGCCTGTGGTTTCATTGCTTTTCCCTTCATCCATCCAGCATAACAATACCACACTGGCAGTTTTGCCATATCCCCTGTGGCCAGGAATTAAAAATTATTGCCAACGACCCACTACTTCATCCTTTGCCTGGCATACATTTTATCTGCCCTGGAAATATATCTATTTTTCTTCCAGCAAGACAGAACATCACATCATCTATCCTAATTCCTGAAAAAACATCATACTTCTTCATGTTTTCTATACCCACATATTCCCTCACACTGGTGAACATCAACAATTTTTACCGCCCTTCTACATCTTTCCCTGTCTCGCTTGAAGGCATTATATTAGGAATATTGAACTCCACTCTTGCCCCTCTCTCAACATGTCTCCATGATATCAAGTGCACACTTCCTCCTTCATGCCGTTAACTCATCTGCCTTGTTTATCATGCTCCTTTCATTGAAATGAATACCATTCAACCTTACTATCTCACCCTCTGATCTAACTGACTTTCTTGACTTCCTTGCTGTGACCTCTAATTTTTATCATTACATTGTCATTATCACATCGTCCTGCTAATTGTACTGTGTTGATTTCATCTTCTATAGCACTCTGCATAATTCTGATACTTGTAATGTTAAGGTTAGTATCTATTAGCCATAATAGAATTAGTTATAATAGAACTGAATGTATTTGTTATCAAATTTGTCAGATAATTTATGCATTGTTTTTCATAAAGGCCCATTTCTCGAGCCAACTCTTCTTCTCACCGTGAGTCCCAGTGAAGAAATCGCAAGCAGCAAGTTTGCAACCATCGTGTGTTCAATCATTGATTTCCATCCGAAGGAAATCTCCGTGACATGGTTGAAAAATGGCCAATCCGTGGATTCTGTTGTCTTCACGTCTCCTGTGTGTGAGGCGAATGGAAACTTCTCGGTGATGAGTCGGCTGACAGTCCCTTATAGTGAATGGTTCAACAGCGCAGTGTATACCTGCCAGGCCACTCATGGAGAGAACACTCAAAGTCAAAACATCACCACACCCCAGGGTAAGACATACAGACGATAGAACTAGAAATCATTTTGAACTCCGATGTCAATCAGATGCACACATTTATCAAATTTAGTGAACAGCACTAAGGTGTAGAGCATCCCATTCACAAACGTGTCATGTATTTCAGCTTGAGTGTTACATTAGCATTGCTCATAATTTAACATTATGTCAAATCAGAAAAGCATGTTTCCCTCCATATTGAAGACATATAGACAGTGAGCTGGATTAATAGTCTTTTTTTAAAGTAGTTTGTTGGCTGACCACACTTGGAGAGGCAGACTGCCGAATTCATGCCTGGTGACTGGCTTAAGGATAAAGGAGTTAGGGGTGGAGGAGGGGTGCGTGTCTTGTGGGGGCAGGGGAGCAGGGTCAGAGAGTTATTTCTTTGAAACTTAGAACATGCTGCTGGCCGAGATTGGGTGAACGTGGAGTAAATGTTTTGGCCAGTAGGCCAGAGTAGGCCAGGAGGGCATATCCTCAGAGTCAAAGGGTGCACCATTTGGAACTGAGATGGGGAAAAACTTCTACAGCCAGTGGGGTTGCAGGTGTGGAATTCATTGCTGCAGAGGGTTATGGAGGCCAAGTCAGTGACTGTCCTTAAGGTAGCGATAGATCGGTTAGTACATGGAGAAGGCTGGAGAATGGCGTGGAAAAACATACCAGCCATGATCGAATGGCAGGGCAGACTCGATTGGCCGAACTGCCTCATTCTGCACCTTTATCTTACGATCTTGTGGTCTCAAAATGACATGGTAAAACATGCAGCGACCCTTCTTTCAAAATAAATCAAAATGTGTTCAATGCTTCATTTCCAGCTCAGGAATGAACTGTTGTCCTTGGGCATTGTTAGTCATAGATTTTATCTGGTACTGAGCTCTTCAACTTCATTCATGGGACCAGGCCGCGGACCAAGTTGGTCTCACATTTGATTAATCTGGATAAACATGACCTAATTGAGCCTCTTTAAGTTACTCTCTGCAATTAGTGGATGTGGCAGGAGAATACATTCTAGTGGTAAGGCTAAAGTAGGGATGAACGATCTATGAAATTGAGTTAGGCTGATTGAGCCCAGGTTGAGGATGGAAATGTTCATGCAGTGAGCAGTGGAAATCTGAATAATACTTGCGCAAATTTCCATCAAGTTGGTAGAATAATTGAAGACACTCGTATTTGTTCAGTCTTTGTTCTACTAAGAAATTCACTGTTTTGTTTTTAGATCTACTCCAAGTTTGACAGGAGTAATAATATCTCATAGTATGTTTTAGAGAATGATCTCACACTAATAATGTCAATTATTTTCAATAACGTTAAACAGGTTGAATAGAATTTCTGTGACTGATCACTGCCCCTGTAACACCTTATATCCTCTGAAAATGCATGAGAACAAAGACAATAATTATGATTGATTACAATTTGCTCAAACTTGGGGATGTAATTTGGCATTCAGAATGCCCAGCAGCATTTGCAAGTAAATTTCATGAACATAGAAATGAAGTCGTTATATTCAGATTACTCTTGTTACAAGTATCAATGGATGGTCGTAATTGAGAGAAGAACTCTAGAAGAAAGGTAATTCCATGTGTTACGCCGTGGTGTCTTTGATTTTACTTTGTCACAGGTTTCACTTGTGACAAATCCAGTGTTCTATATGAATTATTACACGGTGCATGTTATAGATAATAACAAATGATTTCACAAAACAAAATATATAATCAACAGGAACAATCATTTCAGCAATATTTGGAAGCTGACATGTCAAAGGTGGTTTCTTCACTTCATGTGGGAGTAGCCTGAAGGCTCGGTGTTTTGATTCTAAAGAGGCATTTTTCATTGATTTGATTTCTGTTTCATAGGAGTTAATGAGTGCCACGATTACACAGTTAAAATCCTACCACCACCAGTAGAACAGGTCTTACTGGAGGCGACAGTGACATTAACCTGTGTTGTGTCCAATCTTCCTTCTGGAGTCAATGTCACCTGGATACAAGAAAAGAAGACTCTGAAATCAGAGATTGCTAACCAGCCTGGAGAAGATCCCGACAGCGTGATCAGCAAATTGAGCATTTCAACCGAATCCTGGCTGAGTCACGTTAGTGTTGAATGTGTGGTGAACCATCCATACCTCCCGACACCTCTGAGAGACTCCATCCGCAAGGAAAATGGTGAGTGGTGAGAGGAACGAACAAAGTATTCCACGTGTAATCTCGATCCAGTTACATACATGGCATGCTTAGATTGGCTCCAAATAACTTGGCAGCATGAAAGATGTGTCTGATGGCAGGATAGCTAAACATCTGATTGAGAACAAAATGGACTAAAGATTGATCTTTTATGATTATAAGTCAAATAAAGTGGGAAGAAACCTGATTTGTATTTTTAACATCAGCAATGACAAATGTACAGGATGTATTAGTTGTGGGTTAGAAACATGGAGTCGACTTTCGAATTAAAATCGTTACTCGTAATGCATAGAATGGATATCATTCTGCTGGTTTAGAAAATGAGAGCGTATAAAGCCCAAATTAAAAAAAACAAAACTGGCATATTTTAATATGTAGTGAAATGCAAAATTGATTCTGGATTTTTATAATTGATTTATATTTGTTTCAAATATTCTGCAGGAGAAAAGCTACTGGAGCCATCAGTGTCTATCCTCCTGCCACCAACAGAAGATGTTTCTGCTCAGAGGTTTCTCTCCCTCACCTGTTTAGTGAGAGGTTTCTCCCCCCGAGAGATCTTCATCAAGTGGACAAACAATGACAAGCCGGTGAATCCCAGTAACTACAAGAACACCGAGGTGATGTCGGAGAGCGAGAATACCTCCTTCTTCATGTACAGCCTGTTATCCATTACAGCAGAGGAGTGGGCCAGCGGTGCTTCTTACTCCTGTGTGGTGGGACATGAAGCGATTCCATTGAAGATCATCAACAGAACAGTCGATAAATCCAGCGGTATACCGAGTTTTGTGAACATTTCACTTGCACTGATGGACACGGTTAATTCATGTCAATAAAAAACTCAAAGTTGCTTTTAATAATTCAACAAAAGTAATAAAGCTTTTTCCTCAAATTGTGATTTAAATATACAACCGTTTAATTAATTGTGTTTCCCACTTTTACTTATATTCCACCTGTAAAGTTAAGTTGGATTATTAACAGGTCTAAAACTCGTGTCTTGTGCAGTTAATGTTCCCTGCTCAGGTCAACTTAGGATCAGAGGCAGAGTAAAGCTCACTCAATACCAGATTCTGCAAAGAACCTTATCCATCTTACATTCCATTAAAACGAAATCTTAAAATGCCCAATTTCTCTCAAGTAAAGACCACGGATTTTGAACTTTGTTTTCCTGATTCCCCGATTGCACATTCTCACAAAATTCATGTCGGCTTTAAACTGCCACAATGCAACAATTGGGAACGCAATCTTAAGAGACATTTGGAATTAGTTTTGATTGGAAAATGCCAATCGCAAACAGTGCAGAGTAAGTTGAATATGACACTTGTTTCTGTGGAACGAGGGATGTTGTACCAGTGCAGTGGTTGACAGAATGCATCTTTATTTCCACACCAAAGAGACCCGAAATGAAGGTTATTGTTGTTGAGCCCAGGTAGGGGGAGAGGGGAATTATTAATGGTCTGTACTCTTACTCACTCTGCAGAGTTTTCAAGATAGAAGTCCTCTGTAATGTAACCCAGTTTCTGACAGTAACTGTCAGCTTCTTCTATCCTGTTCGAAGATTCCATGTTTCCATGCAAAATAATACCTTTGTGTCTGCACAATTCGATTGACTCTATTAATCGTTTGTTAACATTGACTCCCCTTAATCCAAAACTGGTATTTACATCATCCCAGTGTGTAGCGCATAGTTTTGTCTCAGTTTTCTGGAGCACAAGGGATAAATTCTTGTATTCGAACATCTGACATCATTTTGCTTCAAGTACAGAACATTTGTAGATATTTTGTAATCAGCATGTTCAGAAATGCAACTCTGCATATCTGGAGTAGTGGGGATTTGTTCTCAGGTCTCTTGTCTCAGAGACAGAAATTCTTTCGCTGTAACAAAAGAGTTGCTCACATCGAGGGCCGAATGGCCTGTTCTGCGCTGTATTGTTCTATGTTCTAAAGCATCTATCTCTCCACGACGATCAGAAATGTTCCTGACAACATCAGGGTCAGATATAAATGTTGACAATTCATAAAAACTGGAACAATAATGCAAATTACAATCTAGTATTAGAGCTGAAACAGTTACAGAGAAATGCTCACAAATACACATGTAAAAACACATACACAGGCTCTCACCTAAAGACACATGCTTATGCACACACATAAACGTGCACAGAGATGAACTGTCACACACTCTTATATACACAGAGCCACACATGCAAATAGTACTTGAACACTCATCTAAACTCCCACAAAAACGCACGTACACGGAAAGAATAGCACGTGCACAAGTGAACAAGGATATCCACACATAATTACGAAAAGCATAGACGCAAATTAATACACAAATGGACATGGCTGCATTTCTATTCATGCAGCATAATGCTGACCGACATACATTCATACGCACAAAGATACAACATCTGAAAAATGTCCTCCCACATGTAAACTCACACAGGCACATATGAGCACAGGGTTAGACATTAATATTATTATTTTTTAATTTTCATAATCACAAACATATGATTTCAGAGGCAGCTTAATTTATTTTTAAACCACTTTGATCAGTACGTATATATGGTCACACACACACACACATAAATTCAGAGTCTCACGTGCAGACGCACAAGTAATGGGGCGTTTATTAAACAAGGAGAATGGTACAAGCGTCAGCAAACATCCACACATAATAACACAAAAAAACACATCCGGCAATGGTTTAGGATAGATTGCCATACAAGCAGAGATCATCACGCAAATACAAACATTCACCAAACATGACGTTGCATGCTCACATTTATTGAGCACAAACATGAAAATAACCGAATGTAGGTAGGACCTGAAATGGACAGATCCTGCTGTCTATTGGTCGGATGGCACTGACGAAAACTAGACAAGGACATTAAATGATAGACATAGGCGTCAAAGAAGTGCCATTTTAGCATGATGATGCTTACGCATTGTGAAGGGAACAAGATTTACATACAACAAGCACGTGAGCACATCATCAGTAAATAATATGAGCATGTTTATTCATGCACACACTCCAAAATGGGCAGGTGTAATCTAAGAGACACGCATTACCACATCCACAAACACAAGGAAAAATATACACATCAAGCAGCAGAAAAAATAAATTAAGAGAGACATGGACAAAAACTTATTCCTAAATATGCAGATCCTATAAACAAAAATATGAAGCGATGTTTTTACTGTGGATGAAATTTATATTCGTGACTTACCAAACAATTGGTCACCAATATATCATGAAGATGAGAACCATATTTGAACCTTCATCCAGTAATGGACAAAATATTGAACTAAACTGCAGTCACAGCCCATATTTAAAATATAATGATAAAATTAAAATATTTGTTCTCTGTAAGTATTCTTCAGATGATAATATTCTTCAATAATAGATTAAAAGGCAAAGTAATTCGAAGTTTTCCAGCACGGACAGTAAGGAAAATTGTACAGTTAGTTTTAGTAATTTCTTGCTGAGAGTCAGTAATGCATTAATACATGCAGATAGAGAGTCAAACCTGAGAAACACCTGACTGCCTAAAGAAGATGTAGCAGTCTCTAATTACAATACTAAGGTGCAGATAGATCAGTCAGGATCAATAAACAATCTGAATACGTTCTCTCGGTTTTATATTCATAGATTCAATAGATCGCACTTGGATTGAAGACTATGAGGATGATAATGGCAACATCTGGACAACTGCTTCCACATTCATCACCCTGTTCTTCCTGAGTATTTTCTACAGCGCTGCCGTCACTCTGGTGAAGGTGAGAGTAATCAAATATTTCACACAGCAAGGAGCTCCAGATGTTTTGTGAAATAACAAAGTGTGCCACTGAATGCAACTGAGAACCTGAATACATCGGATCATAAACATCTGCATCATGACTTTATCTGTCTTTTCCAGGTTAAGTGAATGAGTTGTGGACACCGTAGATTTTCCTCATCTGCTTATCAAGTCTTCTGAATTCCCAATCTACAATCTGTCCTGTTGCTGACTCGAAGAGTGAGATCACTTAAGTTTGTCAGTGTGTAACTAAGAAAAATATTGATGGCCTTTCGTTTTCACTTTGATATCTTTGAGATTATTATAGTTGGAATAATTTATAGCTTACCAATTCAATTTGTTTTTTTTACTTGTTCCTTATTCAGAATGGTTGCCTCCCTTATATGTTGAGCCCTTGTATTCTCTTTCTGGCGATTGTTACAGATGTACATAAAATTCACGGCTCATACTGCATGCAACCTCGTCTCAATGTAGCATCCAGTCAATGTGTTCACTTCTATTAACTTTAACATAAGCTTTTCGATAAAAATGCTTCTGAAGTGGTTAATAAATCTTGAATGAAATGCACTAACTTTGAGTTTGCTTGATTCTTTTTTCAAGGCCAATAAGTAATAATATATTTTCCCAAGTTTACACGTCCCACTCCCTTCCCAAAAACACTTTTCACTTGATCTGTCCAGTTATGTTTCATTCAGTCAGAAGGTTAATGCTGCACCATCAAGTGGACCACTAATATAAATGCATCTTTCACACTGTCTATCTTCTAGAATTCTCCAGAGGCAGAATGATTAGACACCATTTCCTCTTAAGCACAAATCGTCACGCCCACGGGTCACGTAATAATAAAAATCAGGAACATTGCTCCACAGAAACGTATAAGAGGCAGACAATGGAATAAGAAAGTTGAATCTGTTTAAAAACTAAAAGTATCCCAATGTCAGGTCAGCCTGGGTTAGCAATGCTGAACTAAGAGAGGATATTTCTGAGGGGTGGTCCAGTAAAGCAAAATAAATGGAAGTCCGAAATAAGAAGGCGATGCAATTGTAATAGTCCCTCCAGTTGTCAGAGTGAAATTGAAGAACAAAAATGTAAAGAGATCTCATTTATATATACGAATAATGGAGTTGTAATAATAGTGAATTTTAACCTTCCAAACATAACTTGGGACAGCCATAATGTTACGGACTTGGATGGTAAGGAATTTGGTACATGTGCTCAAAAAAAGTTTCTCAATTAATATGTAGATGCAACCACAACAGAGAAAAAAATCTTCACCTTGCCTTGTGATATAAAGCGGGGCAAGTGATTGAAGTGATTGCAGCGGAGCAGTTTGGCGCCAGTGACTATAATTCAATGAGTTCGAAAATACTTATGGTAAGGATAGGTCATGTATAAAAGTTAACGTTCCTCATTGGATTCGGGGAAACTTTGATAGTATGAAACAAAAATTCCAAGAGTAAATTATAGTAAACTGTTTGCAGGTAAAGGGAGAGCCAACAAGTGTGAGGTTTCCATAAGTGAGGTAACGAAACTGCAGCAGCATTGCATTCCCGTTAGAGTGAAGGTAAGGCTGGGAACACGAGGGAACAATGGAGAAATAAAGATGCTAATGTTCTGGTTAACAATAAAAATGAGTTGTATATTAGATATAGACAAATGAGATGAAGTGAATTCCTTGAAGAATATAAAAGTTGTAGGGTCATTTTTAAAAAGAGAAATCAGGAGGGAGAAAAGTGATATGATATGATATATGATATATGAAGATTGTACCAACCTTCACCACTTCCTCTGGCAGCTCATTCCATAAATGCATCATCCTCTGCATTAAAAGTTGCCCATGAGGGTTCTTTCATTTATTTTCCTCTCTCACCCTAAACCTACACCCTCTAGTTCTGGACTCCCTCAACCAGGAAAAAAAAATCCTGTCTATCCACGATATCTACGCCACTCAAGATGTTATACCCCTCGTCCTCAGATGCCCCAGGATAAACAAGAAGCTTATTAAGCCTCTTATTATATTACTGAATGTGGCCGTGAAGATGTAGAAACCGGGAGGGAGTCCTTCATAAATCATGCTGCATTTTACATGAACGATATCATTGTTTTAATATCAGCTAGTTTAAAATCGAGGATGGATGCCTTTTCAATTCCCAGAGCTTGCAGTTAATAGAACCTACAAATTATTTCTGTATTTGTAATAACTTATATCACCCATCATTTTACATTTAGTTGTTGCAGTTATCATGTGAATTACTGCACTTCACTGAGTACTTAACCAAAACAAATCCCGAAAGCACAATAAAGTATAACTGAAAATTAAATACTGTCTCAAATAAGGACAAATCAGGGAGCTACAGACCAGAGCGTTTGATGTCAGTGGTGGGCACGTTGTGAGAGGGAATCCTGAGGGTCAGGATGTACATGTAATTGGAAAGACAAGGACTTATTAGGGATAATCAACATGGCTTTAAGCGTGGGAAATCATGTCTCAAAAACTTGACTGAGTTTTTTTGAAGAAGTTACAAAGAGAATTGATGAGGGCAGAGTGGTAGACATTATCTATATGGACGTCAGTAAGGCGTGCAACAAGGTTCCCCATGAGAGACTGGTGAACAAAAGAGACCTACGAGGCAACATTTTCACTCAGATGGTGACATATGTATGGATTGAGCTGCCAGAGGAAGTGGTGACGGCTCGTATAATTGCAACATTTAAAAGACATTTGGATAGGTATATGAATAGGAAGGGTGGTAGGGGTATGGGCCATGTGCTGGCAGGTGGGACTAGATTGGGTTGGGATATATGGTCGGCATGGATCAGTTGGATCCAAGAGACTATTTCCGTGCCGTACATCTATATGACTCTATGAGTTCCCATGAAATCCAAAAGGGAATTAAGATGAACCTGCGCTCCAAGGTCTCTTTGTTCAGCAACACTCCCTAGGACATTACCATTAACTGTCTAACTCCTGCTAAGATTTGCTTTCCCAAAATGCAGCACCTCGCATTTATTTGAATTAAACTCCATCTGCCACTTCTCAGCCCAGTGGCCGAACTGGTCAATATCCTCTTGTAATCTGAGGTAACCTTCTTCGCTGCCCACAACACCTCCAATTTTGGTGTCATCTGCAAGCTTACTAACTGGAACTCTTAAGCTCGGTTCCAAATCATTTATATAACTGACAAAAAGTATAGGTCCCAGCACCAATCCTTGTGGCACTCCACTAGTCACAGGCCTCCAGTCTGAAAAGCAACCTTCCACCACCATGCTCTGTCTTCTACATTTGAGCCAGTTCTGTGTCCAAATGCCTAGTTCTAGATTTAACCTTTCTGACCAGTCTCCTCTGGGGAGCCTTGTCTTACTGAAGTCCATATAAATCACCTGTACCGCTCTGTCCTCATCAATCCTCCTTGTTATTTCTTCAAAAACACTCAGTCCAGTTTGTGAGACATGATTTCCCATGCACCAAGTCACGTTGACTATCCCTCATAAGTCTTTGCCTTTTGAAATACATGCACATCTTGTCCCTCAGGATTCCCTGCATCTTTATGCGTTTCAAGACATCCAGCACTTCCTTCTCTGTAATATGGACACTTTGCAAGGTGTCACCATCTATTTCCCGACAATCTGTACCTTCTATATCCTTTTCCACGTTAAATACTGATGCAAAATACTCGTTTGACATCTCCCCATTTTCTGCAGCTCCACACAAAGGCCGCCTTGTCGATCTCTGAGGGGTCCTATTCTCTCCCGACTTACCCTTTTGTTCTTAATGTATTTGTAAAAACCTTTTGCATTCTCTTTAATTCTATCTACGAAAGCTATCTCTTAAATATACTCCTCCTGCCTTTATACTCTTTTTAGGATTACTCTATCTATCCTGTTTATACCTTACGCATGCTTCCTTCGTTTTCTTAACTAAACCCTCAATTTCTTACATGGATAGGTGCAACTCTGACAATCCCAAACAAGCTTGACACAAAGCTGCCTGCCTGTTTGGCACCACATCCACAAACATTCAGTCCCTCCATCGCCAGCACTCAGTGGCAGCAGTTATTACACTCTACATGGCGCACTGCAGAAATTAACCAACGATTCCAAGACAGCACCTTCCAAACACAACCACTTCCGTCTAGAAAGACAAGAGGAACAGGGACTTGGGAACACCACCACCTGCAAGTCCCCTCCAAGCCTCTCACCATCCTGACTTGGAAATATATCGCAATTCCTTCACAGTCGTTGGGCCAAAGCCCTAAATTTCCCTCCCTACTGGCATTGTGGGTCAACCCACAGCACGTGGACTGCAGCAATTCAGGAAGGCAGCTCACCACAACCTTCTCGAGGGCAATTGGGGATGGGCTATCAATGCTGGACAGCCAGTGAAACTCAAGTCCCACAAATGAATAAACAATAAATCATCATTGTATGAAACCAATTGACTATTAACAACATTATAAATCCTTTCGCACAAACACACACAAAACCGTCTCAAGTGTACAGCACTGAACGTGAATAATTTTTCTCGCATGGCTGCTCTCCAATTTTACCTTGATAGTACTGAAAAAGCTGTGTTCACAATTCTCCCGCTCGGTGAATGTCCATATGCCAACTGGGGGAATGTTAAATGAATCATTAATGCCCTCAGTGGAACCTGCCAACCTGGCCCTGGCAACATTGTGTACACTCCGCCTTCCATGGCCGCTTCTACTCATTTACTTGGATTTCCAGTTCCAGTAATGACTGCGATCATGGATAGGAGGCTATTCCAGTGTGCAGTTGGGATACGCTGCTGTTAGGTATATGGTCTTGTTTAGGCGGGAAATCCTGAGTCTTCAGGATATGATATGCTACACAATGGAGGACCCACCTACTTCTAATAAAATGCCAGCATTGATGGGAACAGACTCCACATTGTCCAACTGAGTGGCCATCCTTTCCCTGTTTTGAAATCAATAAAATACCATTCAGTTGGAAATATAAGAGGCACTGCAACTCCTTTCTTCCTTAGGTGAAAGTGTGGACTGCAGATGCTGGAGATTGGAGTCAAGACTGGAGTGATTCGGGAAAAGCAGAGCAGGTCAGGCAGCATCTGATGAGCAGTCTTCACCATTCCTGATGAAAGGCTCTTGCCCAAAGCGTCGATTTTCCTGCTCCTCAGATGCCGCCTTACCTGCTGTACTTTTCCAGAACCACTCTAATCTTGACTCTTTCCTTCCCTTGAAATTTTACAGCCATTGATTCACTGAACGACCTTGCAGCCTGTCCCGTTGCGGGTACGTTGCGGTTCGAGTCTGTTTGTATTTCATCATTCCTGACACAATATGTCGACAAGTAAATAAGCGTCGAGGACACATTGAATTTGGAACTGGGGAATGAACCCGGCCAGTTTTTAGATTTGAAGGGAGGTGAGCAACTTTGGTGACAGTTCCCACAATTCGGTTATGTTTACTTTAGCGCTGGAAACGCATGTGCATATACCGGAGGGCAGGACTTCTATCTGGGGGAAAGGCTATGATGATGTGATTAGGCAAGATTTAGGATGCATAGGATGTGGAAGGAAACTGTAGGGCATGACACAATTGAAATGTGAAGCTTATTCAAGGAACAGCCACTGCGTCATAAGTGTATGACTGTCAGGCAGGGATGAGGCTGTCGAGTGAAGGGACCATGGTTTACTCAAGAAGTTGAATCTCTTGTCAAGAGGAAGAAGAAGGCTTATGTTAGGATGAGATGTGATGCCTCAGTTATGGTGCTTGAGAAGTACAGGTTAACTAGGAAAGACCTAGATCGAGACCTGGGGAGATCCAGGAGTGGACATGAGAATCCATTGGCGGAAAGGATCAACGAAAACCCGGAAGGTTTATCAGGACTAAAAGAATCGCTCTAGTGAGATTAGGTCCAATCAAGGATAGTAGTAGGAAGTGTGTGTGAAGTCAGAGGAGATAGTTTAAGCACGAAGTCAATATTTTTAACAGCATTCGTGATGGAAAACAATGTTATTGAGGTGAATATTGAGATACGGGCAACCAGACTAGATTGGAGTCGGGTTCACAATGAGGTGGTGTTAGCAATTCTCGAACGCGTGAAAGTGGATAAAACCCACTGTTTGGATTACAATTCAAATGCATTTCGCATAAGGGTCGGAGCAGTCGATCAGCAGCATATCACCATGACACCAAAGGTATTTGAGTACTAAGGAGCACAGTGTGCGATCGTTGAAGGTACGGTTCTCCAGGCGATATTTGTCAACATGACAAGCTGTAGCTGGGCTGGTGGCATTGCGTTTGAAATTGCATGTATCTGGACTTTGTGGACAATTTTGGATATCAGAGCAAATGGTTATCTCGAGTTTCTGCGTTTAGAAAAGTCATGTGGAAGCATTGGAAAAGTTGTTGAGGGGATTTACCAGTATGTTGCCTGAGAGATTTGGGTCTGTTCTCATTGGAAAGAAGAAGGCTAAGGGGGATTTGATAGAGGCATACAAGAGGATCATGGGGTTAGATAGGGTAGACAGAAAAGCCTATTTCCTAGGATGATGACGTCAGCTTGTATGAGGGGGCATAACAACAAATTGAGGGCTGATAGATTTAAGATGATGTCAGATGCAGGTTCATTAAATAGAGAGTGATAAGTGCATGGAATGCTCTACCTGCCAATGTAGTCAACTCAGTCACAATTAGGGACATTGAAACAATCCTTGGATAAGCAAGGGATGACGATGGAATAGTGTAGGGAGATGAGCTGAGAATCGTTCATAGGTCGGCGCAACATTGAGAGCCGAAAGGCCTGTTCTGCGTTGTATTGTTCTATGTTCTATGTTCTGCAATAGGGCCCCTCAAATATCAACAAGGCGGCCATTGTGTGGCATTGATGTCGATGGAGGAAATAATAACCGAGTGTTTTGCATCAGCGTTTACTGTGGAAAAGGACATGGAAGATATAGAATGGAGGGAAATAGATGGTCACAACTTGGAAAATATCCATATGAGAGAGGAGGAAGTGCTGGATGTCTTCACACATATAAAAGTGGATATACCTCCAGGTCCTGATCAGGTGTACCCTAGAACTCTGTGGGAAGCTAAGGAAGTGATTGCTGGGCACATTGCTGAGATAATTGTATCATCGATAGTCATTGGTGAGATGCTGAAAGACTGAAGGTTGGCAAACGTTGTGTCACTGTTTTAGTATGGTGTTAAGTGAAAACCAGGAAACTATAGACCAGCGGGCCTGACATGTAAGACAAGAGTAAAGGAGAACAGTTCTGAAAAATATTTTCACACTTAGAATAATCTATCTTGATGCAGCATTAGTTGAAATAGTTTCTAATCCAGGGACGGAACTCATCGTGTTGGAGTGGACAGTGTTATTGCTGTAAAATTCCAGATTCTGTTTTTTTTTCTTATTTCATTATGACGGACTGAGCAATAACATTCCTTGATAATTGGCATTAAGCTTTTTATTGTTATTGAATTGCTCATTGACAGAAAATTGGAAAACAGCAAAAAAAGCTGCGAAACTGAGTCATGGTGTAACTTCGATCTCCCCAAGGAGCTTCCACACAGTAATAAGGTGGCATTTCAGGAAACGTAGCCAGTCAGAGTTTCAAACAGGGAGCTTGCCAGTTGTCTGAAGGGACTGATCATCTCGCGTGGAAGAAATGTTTCAAACAATTGATCACCTGGTCTTCTACACCACCCTTGCCTTTGCTGGCATTCCAGGTATGGCTTCATGACAATTGAATTTGTTTAAATCTGCTGCTGATATGCTCTCCACTTTTTGCTGTTGAAGAATAACGTCTGCAGTTCACTACTGGTTCGCCTTATCCAGACACCAGAACAGTGATAGCAATTCACTGAGCAGCATTCTTGGTACAATTCTCCACTGACAGAGATGCCCATCTTCACTGCTGCTGCAGCATTTTCAGATGTCACTGTTCTATCAACTGTTCCACTTTCACATGATTTGAAGTTATGCAGAGCGATCGGGCAGGTTAGTTCTGAAGAAGGGTCACTGGACTGGAAACATTAACTCAACTTTCTCTCACATAGATGTTGTCAGTCCCACTGGGAAATTTCTGCTTTTGTTGGACAAATGAAGCCTGATTTCGCTAGAATTTTGAAGTTTGAGGGATGATCTGAGCGAAATCCTTCAAAATATTAATGGGAAAAGACAGGAAAGGTTTTGTATTTCCGTTTCTGGTTGATTGTGGAATGAAGGAGCACAATATGAGTATTGGGGAGAGAAAGTTAAGAAGAGATGTTCGTTAGCACTTCTCCACACAAACAATGGGAAAGGTTTGGAACTCTCTTCCGCAAACAGCAATGGATGCTTGATCAGTTTTGAACGGGAAATCAGTTGTCATTTTTTTCTGTAAGCAAAGGAATCGAAAAATATGTGCTGCACTGTAGTTTGCAAAGCTTTTTCTAACTATCATATCTTCGGGAAAATCTTTCTTCCTCACCGTCTTTGGTCAAGTAATTGCAGTCTTGAGAGATTTCCCTCCTCCCCGCTGCATGTTGACATTCTTGTCATGTACAGATGTGTAGATTTACAGTCTAAATATATCATCAGTCCTAACACGCACAAGTTGTCCTTAACCAGCCCCAGCATGCTGTGGAGTGTTGTCCTGTGTGTCTTGTTTGAAATCTTGTGCAGTTTTTGATAATCATTTTTTCCTGATCCTGATGTGACTCTGATCAGAATTTCATTCAGTGCTAAGAGCGGGAAATACACCGATCAAAGGAGGTTTGCGTTTGCTTCATTGACAGTCCAATCACCAGCCCGAGGAGTGAGTTGGGAGTGAGTTTTCTAATGGGGTTCTCCTCTTGCCAGAGTTGGAGCTGAGAACTTAAAGACTTTACTCCAATCATTTTTTAAATAGTCACCTGGAATTCCTTTTGCTCTCCTAGCATGCGCTCAACTTCTGTCAAAACTCCATAATCTCTGAAACGACTGGGCTGGAGGAGCATCTGAAGTGGCTGCAAAAGTCTTAGACATTAAACCCACTCAACACCAACTACTTCCGCTCACACAATGCACTGGGTTTTGGTGGTAAAATCTGACTGTTTTTCTTGGAACAGGCGAACTAGAGTCTAATCAATCATTCATTGCTTCTTTTTCCATTTGTCTTCCACAGTTAATTTGCTGGTGATTGTTATCCTTTCCCGGGGACATTGCGGAATTTCTCGTTCCACTACTCGTTACCTGGTGCTAATGGCAGTTGCCGATCTGATGGTCATTATCTCTGGTGTTATACTGAGGAGATTTACCTATTATTATTACCCACTCTGTTTTTTGGCCATCACTCCTGTGTGCAGTGTTGCTAGGGTCTTAACTTTTGCTGCCACCGATTGTTCTGTCTGGTTCACCGTCACTTTCTCCTTTGACAGATTTGTAACGATTTGTTGTCAGAAGCTGAGAACAAAATATTGCACTGAGAAAACTGCGACTTTGGTTCTAACAACAACATGCACCCTGTTCTTTTTGACAAATATCCCCATCTATTTTACAATTGAGCCTCGGTGGATTATCAATAATGTGCCATTCTACTGGAAAAGAAATTCAAGCTACTATACTGAGACTTGGTGGGTGGCATTCGATTGGCTTGATAAGGTTTTAACCCCTTTACTACCATTCGTTTTAATTCTGTTGCTCAATGCTCTGACAGTCAGACACATTTTAGTAACCAGTCAAGTTCGGAAGGGGTTAAAGTGTCAGATCAAAGGAGAGAAGGGCAGAGACCCAGAGATGGAGAGCAGAAAGAAATCCATGATTTTGCTCTTCGCCATATCTGGGATCTTCATCCTCCTGTGGTTAATCACTGTTGTAGATTTCTTATATTATGTCATTCAAGGAGTCCATCCTGATGATTACTCGCCTTTTCTTTTTCACTTGAGGAAAATTGGCTTCATGTTGCGGAATCTAACTTGCTGCACAAACACATTTATTTATATAGTAACATTGTCTCGGTTCAGAGCAAAGATCAGGAACACAGTAAACTACCTGGTTACGCGAATTCCTTGTGTCATGAATAAATAAAGCTCATCAAGCAAACACACAGGAGGGTCCTTTTGTTTCCCGACGGATAAATGAGTTTTAAAAGTTCACTCATGGGATATGGGCATCGCTGGCTGGGTTAGTGTTTATTACCCTCAGCTAGATCCCCCGTGAGAAGGTGTTTGGGAGCTGCCTTCTTGAACTGCTGCTGTGCATGTGCTACATGTCAACCCACCTAATTACTAGGGAGGATAGTCCGGGAATTTGACCCAATTTTACGAAACAAACCAGTCTATATTTGCAAATCAGGAATGTGAGAAGCTTGGAGGGGAACTTGCTGGGGTGGTGTTCCCATGTATGTACAGGCCTTGGACTTCTGGATGAAAGGGGTCAGTTGCTGTCTGAGGATTTGTGGTGAACCTCTACCGTGCACCTTGTAGATGGTACACACCGCTCCTCCTGAGAATTGATTGTGGAGGCATTCGATGCTTGTGGATGTGGTGTGAAAGAAGCGGCTTACTTTGTCCTGGAAGGTATCGAGCATCTTGAATGTTTGTTGGAGCTAGACCCATCCAGGCAAGTGGGAAGTATTTCATCACACTCCTGACAAAGTGTCTTTATACCAATTCAGGCAAAGCGTTGAGCTGAGAACGTGCGGGTTCCCTATTGTAGCACAACGCAAATGAATTGGCCAGGTAAATAGAATTTCTTCCTGGGTTATTCTTTCAGCTTAGAACCGTCTGTAACCTTCCATCAAAATTACATGATTCAGTGGGGTCTAATGAAACTAAACAGAATGGTTAAACAGAAAATGTTTCACTATTAAATACATGATCTCACTGTTCAGTAACAGTTCAACAAGCCCCATACAAATTCACACAGAGTAATATATGAACCGTTTCGACGTGTGAAGTTGCAGCATGATATAACAAATCGTTACCAGAACCCAACCACCAAAGGAATGATAACAAATGCCTCAACTCCCTAGTTTTCAATGTCAAGCTTCTCAGTTCCAATGGGCTTCTACTCCAATGTGGTCTAATCAGAAAATTTCTGTCCCCAGGAGCAGAGTCAAAACAGTGCAAAAAAGTTCCCTCTCTGCTGGCCTTCCCACGTCATTGCATGGAGTTGGTGGTGGGTGAAAACGCTGAAGGATTCAGTCAGAGAGGAATGATTTGGAGGTGCCAGTTTTGCACTGGGGTGGACAAAGTTAAAAATCACACAGCACCATGTCATAGTCCAACAAGTTTATTTCGAAGCCCGAGCTTACAAGGCACTGCCTCCTCATCAGGTGATTATGGATCATAATCGTACAACACAGAATTTACAGCAAAATGGTTACAGGGCAATGGCAACTTTAGTTGTTTAAACAAGAAATCACACAACACCAGGCTATACTTCTTAAACAAATTTAAATTACGCCGATCATCTTTTGAAATGGGATATGATGGTTTAGGTTCTTTAATGTGCAAATATCAGAATTGCATTCTCAAGGTGGCGTCAGCTTATCTAATAATAGAACATATGACATGGAACATAGAAATGTACAGCACAGAACAGGCCCTTCGACCCACGATGTTCTGCTGAGGCTTAATCCTAATCTCAAATAAAATAACCTAACCTAAGCTCTTCTCAAATTACCGCTGTCTATGTGCGTATCCAGCAGTCACTTAAATGTGCCTCATGACTCTGCTTCCAACACCGCCGCTCGCAATGTAGTCCATGTGCTCACAACTCTCTGTGTGAAGAACCTACCTCTGAAGTCTCCTCTTTACCTTCCTCCGAACACCTGAAAACTATGACTCCTCGTGCAGTCAATTGTGGCCTGGGGAAAAGTGTCTGACTATCATCTTGATGTTTGCCTCTCCAGAGAGAAAAGTCTGAGCTTTATCAACCTCTCTTTATAATACAAGCCTTCCAGTCCAGACAGTATCCTGGTAAACCTTCTTTTCACCCTCCCCAAAGCCTCTGTATCTTTTCTATTATAGGGCGACCTGAAGTGGTCACAGTATTCCAAGTGTGGTCTCACCAGGGCTTTGTAGAGTTGCATCAAAACCTCGTGGCTCTCAAACTCAATCCCCCAGTGAAGAAATCCAAAACAGCATATCCTTTCTGAACAACCCTATACACTTGGGTGGCAACTTTGAGGGTTCTCTGCATTTGAACACCAAGACCCCGCTGTTCCTCCACACTGCCAAGAATCCCGTTTTAATCCTATATTCTGCATTCAAGTTTGACCCTCCAAAATGCATCACTTCGCATTTATCCAGGTTGAACTCCATCTGCCATTTCACAGCCCAACTCTGCATCGTGTCAATGTCACGCTGCAGCCTACAATAGCCCAGGATAATATCAACGGCACCTCCAACCTCTGTATCATCAGCAAAATTAATAACCCACCCCTCAACCTCCTCATCCAAGTCATTTATAAAACCTACAAAGAGCAGAGGCCCAAAAACACAGCCCTGCGGGACAACACTCACCACTGACCTCCAGGTAGAATACTTTGCATCTACAACTACTCTCTGCCTTCTGCCAGCCAACTAATTCTGTTTCCAGGGAGCCAAGCCTCCCTGTATCCCATAATTACTGACTTGAGGAATGAGCTGGCCATTGGGAACCTGAACAAATGCACCACCCAGCCCCTCCCCGGCTCTCCTCATTCCATTTCTGAGCTCTTTTCTACAGTGTGTAATCCTCTGAAGCTGTGCTAGATCCTTGCTTCCTCCACCTTACGTAAGCCGCCTTCTTTTTTTTGATGAGAATCACCTCTGTTCTCGTCATCCAAGGCTCCTTAATCTTACTCCTTCTTGACTGTTTCAGGGGAATAACTTTATGCATCACTCGCACCAACTGCAATTTAAACTTTCTCCACATGTCTGTTGTGCCCCTTCTGTGGGCCAATTGCACACAATCTGCATTTCCCAACTCCTGTCTGATAGCATCATAATTTCCTTTTTCCCCATTAAATATCTTCCCATGGGGTATCAGCTCGTTTCCCTTTCCGTGGCTATGGTGCATCAGAGGCAGTTGTGACCACTGTCAACAAAGTCTTCTGCCATGGCTCATTGCCGTGCACCAAATCCAAAAGTGCCTCTCCCCTTGTCGGCCTGTCTATATGCTCCTGTCTGAACACTGACAAAGATGGCTCCATCCAAACCATCTGAACGGAGGAGGTTCCAGTCAATATTGGGAAAGTTGACGTCACCCATGACAAAAACCCTGCTCCATCTGCATTTTTGTAACATCTGCCGGCCTTTGAGTTCTTTGATCTCCCTCCTGCAATTTGGGGATTTACAAAAAAAACCCAACGAGGTAGCTGCTCATTTGCTGTTCCGAACTTCCACCCGTACTGACTCAGTAGACAAGCCTTCCTCAACAATTTTCATTTGAGTAGCGGTGACGCATTCACTGATGAGCAATGCTACACCCTCTCCACTTTTTCCACTCTCCCTGTTCTTTTTAAAAGTTCTAATTCCTGGAATATGTAACAAACATTCCTGCCCCTGTGCAACACATGTCTCCGTTAGGGTCACAAAATCATAGTCCCAAGTACTGATCCATGCTATACGTTGACCACTGTTATTCCTGACACTCTTTGGGTTAAAGCAGACACACTTCAACCGATCCCTTTGTTTAATTGCATGAAAAGCCTTGCCAATAGATTGACTACATCGTGTCGCTGCCTCATCTACAATACCCCCCACCCCCCAGATATGTAACTCTGGTGCCCAAACCCTTCCCGAACCACAAGAGCAAATCTCCTAGACAGGAGATGTGTGCCCCTCCAGTTCAGCTGCAACTTGTCTTTCAAGTACATGAGAAGGCATCCCAGTGTCTAAAAACCTGAAGATCTCTCTGCTCATCTAAACTACCAAGAATCTTACCATTACTGCAGTACTTTTTATTCCTAGTACTCAATCCAAAGTAAATCTCCTCACACGTTTCCCCATTACATTCCATTTGGCACCATTCAAACCGGCTCTGCAGTTTATCTGGGTCCCTCTGTAACCCATAACATTCTTCTGTACTATCTACAACTCCATTGAGTTTTGTGTCATTCGCAAATTTGGTATCCCATCCATTTTGGCTCTGCCCAAGATGTTCATAAAAATGACAAACATCAGTGAACCCAAAACAGAGACTTGAGTTACACCACGATTAACTGAACTCCACCATGAACAGTTTGCATCAAACATCACTCTCTATCTTCTTCCAGCTAGCCGATGTCTGACCCAAACCGCTAAATCACACTCAATCCAATGCCACCAGATTCTGTGCAATAGCCAACCGTGTGGTGACAGTAATGGAGGAAATGAGAGATATTTAACAAAGTTTCACACCGCAATTGCCCTCATTTCCACCACAGCACCAAATAACAGCGAGTAGATTCAATACAGGATTTGGTTTCACAACAGTGGTGAAATAATGATCTCCATTCACTTTCCAACATCATGGTGAACAACCCAACTTGCCTGGAATATGAAACAGCAGCGCAGCCTGGATGTGCCCGGGATTAGGCCAGAGGACTTTGGAGTAAGAGGTGAAAGTGAAGACCACAGCACCAGGGGAACACAGCGTGGATACTGACTGGTTGGAGGTTCTGTGCTCTCCCACTTCACAGAATGGTTTGGAGGTAATGATTATGTTTTATTGCATTGAACTTTAACACAGCACCCCGCCCCCCCCTTCCTAAAGTTGCCATAATAATCAGTCAGCACAAGTGGGACTCAAGGCCCTGTTTTCTATGAAACTGGAACCTGACCTCAGCGCCTGAGATTGCTCAGTCAGGCCACCAAACACGCGTAGCTCACAAAGCTAAGGAGGTCGGCACCCAGATGATACCCTGCACCATATGGTCATTTCCAGCGCCTGTTCTGCAAAATTAGCGCTTCAAAGGAGGTCCTCACCCTCAAATCTGAGTTAGCAGCAGAATCCGAGAAGGAGAGCTCACATTTCCAGGTTGTTGAATACGGTGCTGGTACAAATTGGTATTTCCCTGATCTTTGCCCTCAACCAGGTTATTCCTGCGCAACTTTCCACATCAGGGCACGACCAATTGTCACATGGGTGCCAGCTGAGTTGAAAACCAATGTGGGAACCGAAGAGATAAGCGAACTCACTAAATGTTACGAAATCCCACGGTGCTTGCTGAGAGATGTACAAAAGGCAGTGTCTGTGTGTATTGACAGAAGGTAAAAGTCACTGCAAGATCTCAAAGAACTGCAAACTGCACATGATTGGTCTTTTATTCGAGGTGTGAAAAGCTCTCCCGTCTGAGTCATAGCTGAAAATCACACAACGCCATGTTAAAGTACAACTGCTTTAGTTGGAGGCACTAGATTTCAAAGTGCTGTTCTTCATCAGGTGACAACTTCCTGATGATGAAGCAGTTGTTCCAAAGCTAGTGATTCCAAATAAAACTGTTGGACTCTAACCTGGTATTGTGTGACTTTGAGCTTGGTGCAAGTGGGTACTGCAGACACTGGAGATTAGAGTCAAAACAAGAGGTGTGCTGGAAAAACACAGCAAGTCAGGCCGAATCGGAGGAACAGGAAAATAGACGTTTTGGGCCTGATGAAGGACGTTTACCTGAAAGGTAACTGTTAAATTTGTCCAGCCCATTCCAACACTGGCACCACCGAATCACGCCTGAGTCACCTTCACGTCTCTTGTTGCTGACTGAATCAGAAAGTAGGTATTTCACCAGAGCTTAGATTAGAGTGGGGCTGGAAAAGCACAGCAGGTCAGGCAGCATCCGAAGAGCAGGGCAGCTCCTCGGATGCTGCCTGACCTGCTGTGCTTTTCCAGCACCGCTCTACTCTAGACTCTGGTTTCCAGCATCTGCAGGCCTGGTTTTTACCTATTTCACCAGAGCTGCATGTGGTCCACTTTCGTATTCCTCTCAGTTTAGACATTCCTGCTCCTCTGTGGTGTGAAGGAAAATAAAATGGCTACAATGTCATTCAGCAGCCTGTCAGTCCTTTCCTCAGCTTCAGTTCCCACACCGCTTAGATTTCAGAGCTGAAAATGTGTTGCTGGAAAAGCGCAGCAGGTCAGGCAGCATCCAAGGAGCAGGAGAATCGACGATTCGGGCATGAGCCCTTCTTCAGGATTTCAGAGCACAAGTTAACATTAGCGACTGTATGAGAGCGCGAGTTAAGACCTTCATCTGAGACTGTAAATCCACACATTCAGGCTGTTGACTGAATGAGCTGCAAACAAAGCCGGTGCTTAAAACTCTCGAACATGTGAACTGCTCCAAAACATGATTGAGGATTTCTGCCTTTGATTCACACACGTTGACAAACAGCACACAGCATCCCAATGAGGCCATAGAGAGCCTGCTTTGGGAAACAGTTGGAGGACAGTGTACACCAGTAATCCAGTATTCACTTCGGGTTCTCCTTATCTCTGAAATTGTCCGCTTTTTCACACACGCCAAATGCAGTATTGCTGTTACAGAAAAGTCAGTGCCCAGCAACTGCGTTCTTAAAATAGGATGCCCATCGGTGCCATACACAGTGTTTCATATTCAGGACCAGCGAGGAGAGAAATTTAACAAAGATTCACTCAGCAATTAATCAGAATTGTATTCCTTGTCAGCACTTCAGCAGATATGCGCGAGCAAATTCAAAGCCAGGTTTGCTGATGAGATCAACAAGAAATAAATCTCCCTTCACGCCAATCCCAAAAGCTACCACTATTAACAACAGAACATTTGTGTCCCTGTGGGGACTTGAGCCAGATACATTTGCGCATGAGGCAAGTGTGATGACCACTACACTGTAGTGCAACAGTACTCGATGTCCGACCCAACGCACTGACAGTTGTGGCCATCCAATGCATTAACTTTCTCTTTAAAATAGATCATTGTCATTCAGCATTATTGAAAAATTAAAGAGCATCACGTGAAATTGCTCAGGAAATGTTAGCAGGGATGTTGTCAGGTTAGCACGGTTTGGCCTGTTGGCGAGACTGAATATAACAAAGAACAAACAACAAATAACCTTACCCCTGTGGAAGAGGCCTTTCGGCCTTCCCAGCCTGTGCCAATCCAGATCCTCTATCCAAACCTGCTGCCTATTTTCTAACGGTCTGTATCCCTTTGCTCCCTGTTTATTCATGAATCTGCCCAGATGATTATTAAATGATGTTATTGTTCCCGCCCTTACCAACTCCGCCGGCAATGTGTTTCAGGCACCCACCACCCTCTGTGTGAAGAAAGTACCAAACATATCTCCCTTAAACATCCCCCCATCCCCCGGTCACGTTGAACGTGTGACCCTTAGTAATTGAGTTTCCCACTCTGGGAATAAAGGCTTCTTGCTATCTTCCCTGCAAACCTCTCATGATTTTGTAGAGCTTTATCATGTCCTCCCCCAACCTCTGGCTTTTTAATCTACTCCACCTCTCCTCGTAACATCCTGGTAAACCTCCTCTGCACCCCCTTCAAAGCTTTCCCGTCCTTTTTGGCAATGTGACAATCAGAACTGTACACAGTGTTCCAAATTTGGCTGAACCGAAGTCTTATACAGGTGTAACCTGAACAGCCAACTCTTGTACTCAATGCTCCGTCCGATGGAGGAATGTCTTCTTGACCACTCGACTGACTTGCGTCGCCACCTTCGGGGAAGAATGGACATAAACACCCAGATCTCTGTGTCCATCAAGTTTCCCGAGGACATTTCATTTTTTCTGCACAGTTCGCTCTTGAATCGGATCTTCCAACTGCATCACCTTGGATTTGCATGGATTGAATTCCATCTGCCATTTCTCTCCCCAACTTTCCTACATATGTTTATTCTGCTGTATTCTCTGACAATCCCAATCACTATCTGCTACTCCAGCAACCTTAGTGTCATCTGCAAACTTACTAATAAGGCACCTATACCTTCCTCGAAGTCACTTTTATATATCACAAATAACGGTGGCCCCAATACGGATCCCTGTGGAACCACTGTCACATATCTCCACTTTCAGGAAGTCCCTTCCAACTACCCAACTACAACATTCTGTCTCCTGTTGTCGGCCAGTTCTCTACCGATCTAGTTCAAGCACCCTGGACTCCACGTGACTTCACCTTCTCCATCTGCGTACTTTATCAAAAGCCTGGCCAAGGTCCATGTCCATGGAATCTGGATCCTTTCCCTCATCAATCAACTTTGTCTCCTTTACAAAAACATTTATTCGGTTTGTAAGATATGACCTTTCCTGCACAAAACCATGTTGCCTCTCACTGATTAGCCCATTTTCTTCTGAATGGAAATATATCCTAATCTTCAGTAACTTCCCTGTCACTGACAACTGCCTCACAGGTCGGTAATTACTGGATTATTCCTGCTAACCTTCTTAAACAAGGGGACACCATTAGCAATTCTCCAGTACTCCAGATCCTCACACGTGTTCAATCATGTTGGAAAGGTATTTGTTAAAACCTCGGTTATCTACTCTCTCACTTCCCTCAGAAACCTGGGATAGATCCGATCCAGACCTGGAGACTAACCCACCTTTATGCCTTTTGGAATACCCAACACTTCCTCCCTCTTTATGCCAGCTTGACCTAGAGTAATAAAACATCTATCCTAACCTCAGCATCCACCATATCCCTATCCTTGGTGAACAGCAATGCCAGGTACTCAATAAGAATTTCACCCATTTTCCCTGACTGCACGTATAAGGTTCCTCCTTTGTCCTGAGTGGGCCAACACTTTCTCTAGTACCCTCTGGCTCATTATATCTGAATAAAGACACTTTCCTTTACCCTGTCCACTGAGGATATCTCATGACCCCTTTTAGGCCTCTTAACTCCTCGTTTCAGATTGGCAGAACAGTCCTCATGTTCTTTCAAAAGTTCGTCTGTCTTCAGTCACTTGGACCTTAAGTACGCACCCCTTTTCCTCTTTGCCAGGCTGGCATTTCACCTGACATCCATGGTTCCCTTGTCTTGCCATTTGTATTGCTCATTTTCCAGGAACATCCTCTCTCCTGAACGCTAATTAACCTTTATTTAAAAACCACCCACATATTGAATATGGATATACGTTCAAACACCTGTTCCCAATCTGCATTCCCCAGCGACAGACTAATGTTGATATAGTTGGCCTTCCACCAATTTAGTCCTCTTCCTTTAGGACCACTCTTGTCTTTCGTGAGAAGTCGACCGAATATGTCGCATTTACTCTCAATGAAACTGCTTCTGCATTTTTATTTTTGATCTTTTCATCTGCAGAGTAGTCTCTACTTGCATTGGAGCATTTACAGATTGCAAAAAGACCTTTCATCCCATCATGCAGTGCGGATCATCAGGCATCCATCCAGACTAGTCCCAGCGACCAGCTTTGACCCATAACCTTGTGTGTTCTGATGCTCCCAGTGGAAATGTCAATGAGATTCCCCTTGTGATCTTAAATAACACAGAAATGGGAACGACGTTTGGCCTATTCACACTGTGCTGTAACCCCACTGATGAACACATCTCCCTTTTCACCCACAGAGGGAGATAAACAGACTCATTCCCTGTGAGGGTCAAAGGTTTCAGGATTATATACGCTCTTTGCGCTTCACTTGCGCCCTTTGTCTTCACACACAAGATTCTCTGACAAAAGGCAGCCTTAGGTGGAACACAAGCCAGTTGCACAGTCAATGAGAGACGTTGAGGTGAGTTGGAACTGAAAATGGGCAATGGGTCCAGATGCAACTTTCAACTTTAAAAGCACAGTGATTCAATCGCTGCAGCTCCTCAGAACCTGACATAACATGGCCTGTCACAAACCTCTCTGACAATGAGCTGCAATGGACCCAAAGGCAACGTTCAAACTCAAAAACACTTGGATGGAATCCGTGCAGCTCCTCAGAACCAGGCAAATCAGGACGTGTCATACACCCCTCTGGTAATGAGCTGCAATGGAACCAAATGCAATTTTCAAATTCGATTAAAAAACACCCCACTGATCCCATCCCTACACCTCCTCAGAACCTGACATAACAGGACCTACCATCCAATTGTCTGGCAATGAAATGCAATTGGCCCAAATGCAACGTCCAATTTCAATGAATCCCTGCACCTCCTGGAGAACCCAAAATGGACGTCCAACTCGCAGAATGTACCGAAAAATTCAATGTGCTCGCCCCAGGTATAACCTACGATCTCCTGAGCCGAAGTCAGATGCATTACCCATTACGCCGTTGGCCCAATTCCCTGGTACAGGCCCCAAAGCTTGTCATTGTGGAATGTAAACGCTGACATTGGGGAGAGAAAGCATTCACGAGGTGTACAACCAGCAGAGATAATCCCCGTCACTGCTTCACTTGGAAGTCCCCACTTTGTGAAGCAGTGCCTTTCAGTGGAAAAGGGAAAGACATCTGTTTCCAGGTGCCTACTTCGGGGTCGCCTGTTCCTCTGCTGGACGTTTCCAGCGTTTTATTCACAGTCACTGCGCGATTTCACGATCCACTCCAGTGAAATGTCCTTTCATACCTGGCATCACAGTCTCTTCCAGTCAAAGCCCCGTCCAAATTCAGTGAGAAAACGCTCGTTATTTCTCGCCCCGGGATCTGGAATCAGACGAGTTGAATGACCCCATTTATAGACGGCGCCACTTCACCACAACCCATCGCCTTAGAACGAGCCCTCGTTATCATCAGCCTATTCTGTACCTTCCTTCAGTGCTACTCCCGAACAACATCAATTTATCAAAGCTCCACCTTGTTCACATTGAAACCCAGGGCGATAAAATGAACTGTTTGGAAACTTGGAGAGAGAAACATTGCTGCCAAAGGTGGTTATAACCCAAAGGACTCTCACTCTCTCTCTGTCCCCTTTCACAGTGACACAGGGAATCACAATTAGTTGGCTGGCAGAAGGCAGAGAGTAGTTGTTGATGCGAAGTATTCTGCCTGGAGGTCAGTGGTGAGTGTTGTCCCGCAGGGCTGTGTTCCAGGGCCACTGCTCTTTGTAGGATTTATAAATGACTTGGATGAGGAAGTTGAGGCGTGGGTAATTAAATTTGCCGATGATACAGAGGTTGGAGGTGCCGGTGATAATATCCTGGGCTACTGTAGGCCAAACCGTGCAAACTTGACAACATCCCTGCTAACATTTCCTGAGAAATTTCAAGTGATGCTCTTTAACTTTTCAATAATGCTGAATGACAATGATCTACTTGAAAGAGAAAGTTAATGCATGGGATGGCCACAACTGTCAGTGCGTTGGGTAGGACAGCGAGTACAGTTGCACTGTAGTGTAGTGGTCATCACGCTTGCCTCATGTGCAAATGAATCTGGCTCAAGTCCCCACAGGGACACACATGTTCTGTTGTTAATAGTGGTAGCTTTTGGGATTGGCGTGAAGGGAGCTTTCTTTCTCGTTAGTCTCATCAGCAAACCTGGCTTTGAATTTGCACACGCATATCTGCTGCAGTGCTGACAAGGAATACAATTCCGATTAATTGCTGAGTGAAACTTTGTTAAATTTCTCTCCTCACTGGTCCTGAATATGTACCACTGTGTATGGCACCGATGGGCATCCTATTTTAAGAACGCAGTTGCTGGGCACTGAATTTTCTGTAACAGCAATACTGCATTTGGCGTGTGTGCAAAAGCGGCCCTGGATCTGATTGTTGTAGGTCAATCGTCTCTGCTCAAGGACATCTCCATTAGAGTTCGTGAAGGAAGAAGCCTTGGCCGAAGCGTCTTCAGCTGTGTCATCAATTATCTTCCTTTCATTATAAGGCCAGAATTGATATCTGCGCCGATGATAGCACTTTTTATGACACCTCGTACATGGAAGCAGTATACCTTCAAATGTAACAATATCAGGACAATATCCGGAATTGGACTGACGAGTGGCATTGACACCACTTCCAGACAATAAGAGATAATCTAGCAAAACGCCTTGACATTCAATGGTGTTACCATCATTGAACCCCCCAACGATCAACATTCTGGAATTTATTGTTAACTACAAACTTAACTGGACATTCCATATGAGCACAACGGTTAGAAAAGCAGGCCAGAGGCTAGGAATACTGTGGCAACTAATTCACCCTCCTGACCCCCAAAGCTAATTGACTCTCTAAACGGCAGAAGTTAGGAGTGTGATGGCACAGCTCCCCACTTGACTGGATTGGTCCAGCTTCAGCTACACTCAACAACCTTGACATCATTCAGGATAAATCATCCCACTTCATTAGTAGCACTCTCACAAGCACACTTTGCCTCCAAATCTGACACTCAGTACCTGCAGTATCCACTATCTAAAAACTACACTGCAGTAATTGACCAACATCCTTAGACAGGACCTTCCCATGATCACTTCCATCTCGAAGGAGAAGAGCAGCAGATATATGAGAACAGCAATACTTGTCAGCTCATCTCTAAACCACTCATCATCCTGACATGGAAATACTTCAACGATCCTTCACTGTGACTGGATCAAAACTCCAGGAATTCCCTTCTTAAGAATATTTTGCACCACAGCATTTCAGAAAGGCAGATTATTTCGATTTTCTGAAGGACACCTACAGAAGGGTAATAGCGCTCACTGTGTCGCATAGGTCAGTAAAAAAAAAAAATCCTTGAAGTGAACATATCAGTTCAATAAAGTGGTTAGTAGGCCTTATGAATACTTGATAAACAATCGAAATTTCCAAACTCAGGGTTCAATATCTACCATGGTAGCTTCAATTCATTGAAGGATATGAAATGAAAATTATGGTGTAATGAACGATGATCATGGACTTTCCAAAGTTCTGAAGCAAGTTAAATGGCTCAGTATTGTCCTTCAGGGGACGCCTGCCATTCCGACCTGAACTCCCCACCCTATTCAACAATAAGGCGCTTGTTCCGTGCATGTGGCAAACGTGACGCAGAAGGCAAACATTTGTATTAAAGCTTCTTCAGAAAGATTAACCATAATTAGTCTAACAAGATGGCAGTCTTTCGAAAAGATAGCTGACGACAACATTGGAATATGTGACTCACATTTTCATATTTCAAACAAGAACCCAACACGTGCAAATTATGGGGGAGGATGGAAATCTGAAAGGAAAACAGAACAGAAATTTGGGAATTATGTACCAGGTGAATCAGGTCTGCAGCCAGAGCATCAGATACAGATTTTAGATTGATTATTGGATGCAAAGTCTCCTGTGATGCTGTCAGTATTCCATTCCAATATTTATTCATGATATAAAGTGTCAGATTTATTGCATTTCTGTTTGTGAGAGCTTTCTCACTGCATTTTCAACATGAGGATCAGAGTGGGAGTATCACTGGAACAGTATTCCAAACTCCAGTTGGACTTTGAGTGGACAGGAGGTGGAATACACCACTTGCCAAGGGGAAATTTGAATACAAATTAATTCTGGAATCAGGGGAATAAATGGTGACAAGGTAACCATAGTCAATGGAAAAATACTAAAACAGCTGGTTTACTAATTGCCATGAGAAAATCCGTCTATCGCCTTTACCTCGTCAGCCAACATCATAGATGGTACTGTGGCTCAGTTTTTCGCACTGCTGCCTCACAGCGCCAGAGTCCTGGGTTCGATTTCCCCCCTGTCTGTTTGGAGTTTGCACACTCTCACTGTGTCTGCGTGGGTTTCCTCCCACAATCCAAAGCTGTGCAGGCCAGACGAATTGGCCATGCTAAATTCCCCACAGTGTTATGTGCCCTAGTAAGGGTAAGTAAGGGTAGAGAGATGGGCTCCTCTTCGGAGGGGCGGCCTGGACTTGTTGGGCCAAAGGGCCTGTTTCCACACTGTAGATAATCTAATCATCAGAATCCGCACCCACTTTCAGGTAATTGATGATTTTTGAAGTGGCATGAGCAAGTGACACAGCGGGTAATTAGGGAGAGGGTCCCATCGATGATTGAGCCAGCAACATCAACGTTTTATGAAAGATTAAAAGAAAATATAAGCGTGACTAAACCTCACAACAACAATATCGATTCGATGAAATTGTTGTAGCAGTGTTTGATTTCATTTCAACTATTTTATATGAATATTCTAAAATGCACTTTGAGCTATGTTGCACTGTTGGAAATGTTATTGTCTAAAAGGACGACAATATAAATCAATGTTCTAAGTGGATCCAATTGAAGAGAAATGTTTCATTGCATGAACTTCCAGAATTCAAATATTAAGCTAAATTCAAGTGTTAAATTAGGTTTATCTTCCAGATATAAATAATATCTGTTGCAATCGATAGTCATGAAATTTGCATTCACTTCTGCAAACTGTCAACCTTCTTCCAATAAACTTGGTTTGGTTTGAAACTTATCATTTGAAACTCCGTTCATCTGGCTTTACTGTCATCAACTCTGCTTTGAAACCAGTGAAACGTTTATGTAAATAAACACAGAAATAGAACTCTCAGAATAGATGACAGAACAACAAACCCCCAGGTTATATTTCCCCACAAGCACAGCACACAAATAATGGCAAATATGCAAATAAAACTACGGATTTTAAAAAAAAGTATGAATCATTTGTGGGATCTGGGCATCTCTTGGCTGGCTCTTGGCCCTCGAGAAGGTGATCGTCAGCTGCCTTCTTGAATCGCCATTGTGGATTAACCCATTATGCCGGTAAGGAGGGAATTTCCATACTAATTGATTAAAGTCCCTTTAAATATGCAAGTTGTCTGATTCTAAAATCACAGTGATATCAATTTCCATGTTTAGTCCAAAAAAACCCTACAATTTCTTATCCTAGCTGCGAGCACCCGACCCATATCCCACCAAACCCTTCCTATTCATAAATATATGTAGATGCGTTTTAAATGTTGCAATTGTACTTGGCTCCACTACTTCCTGTGGCAGCTCATTCCATACATGTACCACCCTTTATGTGAAACAGTTGCTCCTTAGGTCCCTTTTACATCTTTCCCCCCACACCCTAAACCTACGCCATCTAGTTCTGGACTCCCCCACACAGGGAAAAGACTTTCTCTATTTATCTTATCCATTCCACTCATGATTTTATAAACCTCGATGATTTTATAATGCCTTACTGAATTCCATATAGATCACATCCACTGCTGTCGTCTCATCAATCCTCTTGGCAACTTCTTCAAAAAACTCAATCAAGTGTGTGAGACATGAATTCCCACGCATGTTGACGATCCCGAATCAGTCCTTACCTTTCCAAATACATGTACATCCTATCACTCATAATTCCCTCCAAGACCCTTCCCACCACCAACGTCATGTGCACTGGTCTACAGTTCCCTGGCTTGTCCTTACTGTTTCTTAAACAGTGGATCCACGTCAGCCAACCTCCAGTCTGCCAGCACCTAACCTGTGACTATTGGTTACACAAGTATCTCAGCAAGGGGACCAGCAATCACTTCCTTAGCGTCCCATAGAGTTCTAACCTACATATGATCAGGTCCTGGGGATTTAAGGTCAATTATAAGGAACCAGAAGCGGGCAATTTTGTCAATGGAATTTTGTCTTCTATTCAATGACGTTGTGGTTGAACTGATAATCCTTACATCCGCTTTTCAACCTTTTCCCAATCAGCACTGATTCCATTAAAAATTGAAAATCTGCCCAGTTACATTTGAAAGTACTCAATGGTCCAACCTCGGTGTCCTGCAGTAAAGAATTCTACAGATTCACTCCATTTTGGGAGAAGAATTTCTCTTCAGCCTTAAATCTGTGACCTCTAAGCCAGAGATTACCCTCCCTGAACTCTCCCAAAAGTGGAAACAACATTTCTGCATTTAAAGCACCGTGTTTCCTGAAAGTTCAGACTGTCACCACTGAATAATCTATGTTCCAACTGGTACAAGCTCAAACTACGCAATCTCTACTCTCAAGACAGTCCCTCCATCCTCAAGATCAGTCTATTGAACCTCATGTGGATTGTCTCGGATTCCAGAGTAAATTTCCTTTAATCCGAGTCCCACAGTAGTAGAGAGTATTCAGCTGTGATATGACGAGAGCTTCTTCTAAGTTTTAACAAAACTTACAGTCATACAGTTATACAGCACGGAAGCAGATCCTTCGTTCCAACTCATCTGTGCTGAACTGATATCCCAATTTGACCGAGTATCATATGGCCAATAGGTGACCCATATTTGTCACTGACTGTATGGAGGTTGCACGTTCTCCCCGTCTCTGTGTGGGTTTCCTCCGGGTGCTCCAGTTTCCTCTCACAGTCCAAAGATGTGCAGGTCAGGTGAATTGGCCATGCGAAATTGCCCGTAGTGTAAGGTAAGGGGTAAATGTAGGGTTTTTTTGGGTGGGTTGCGCTTCGGTGGGTCGGTGTGGACTTGTTGGGCAGAAAGGCCTGTTTCCACACTGTAATGTAATCTAATCTAATCTAATCTAATTTGTCTAAATGTTTCCTTCTCGTGCACATATCCAGGTGCTTTTTAAATTTTAAAGTGATACTCGCCTCCACCACTTCCTTTTGCAGATTTTTCTGTGAATACACCACCATCTATGTGAAAGCATTAACCTTCAGGACCTTTTCCAACGTTTCTCCTCTCGCCATAATCCTCTGTCTTATAGTTTTGGACTCTCCAACACTTTGAAAGAGACCTCGGCTATTCATCATAACAATGCCCCTCATGATTTCTGGATCATGTTCAGGCCAAACCTCAGCCCCCTTTCCTCGTGCTGAAGGGAAAAGAAGTGCCCTCGCCTATTCAGGGTCACCTTATTGATAAAACGCTGAGAGTTTGTTTCTGAAAAATCACCGCGAGTCAGTCAGCATCCGAGGAGGAGGATATTCGACGTTTCGGGCAAAAGCCCTTCATCAGGAATGGAGGCAGGGATCCCCCAGGTGGGTAAGTGGAGCTCAGTCCATGGAATGATCATCCATGGTCTTGCTGAACAGAGGAGCAGGCTCGGAGGGTCAGATGGCTGAATCCCTCTCACATTTCTTACGTTCTGGTATTGTTATGTTTTCACAGACCTCCAATCCAGAAGACAACACTCCACGACCACTAAATAAAAATCAAAAGAACTGCAGATGTAGTGTATCTGAAACAAAGGAAAACGGAAATTGAGGAAGAACTCAGAGGCTGTGGTAGCATCTGTGGAGAGAAAGCTCAACTCTCCATGGTTTCCTGCTTTTCCTTTCGAGCCAACTTACGTAATGCCACCACATTAGCCAATCTCCAATCTTCCAGCACCTCATCCATGATTATCAATCATACAAATATCTCAGCAAGGGGCTCAGGAATCTTCTCCTAAGCTTCCCACTAAGTTCTGGGAAACACCTGATCAGATCTCAGGGATTTCAGGGATTTCCCTCTGTTTTTGGTTCCTAGACATGCAGTGCCTCCTCTACTCTGAGACGAACTCTTTTTAAGGCATCGCTGTTTATTTCCCAATTTCCTTAGTTTCCATGCATCTATTAAAGCAAAATATTAACTCAGTGTCTCATCCATCTCTTGTGGTCTGACGCATAGACAGCTATGTTGGTCTTTAAGCGGCTGTATTGTCTCCTTCATTATTTTTGTACACTTTCTGTATTAATGGAATCGTTTGAGATTTTCAAAATCTCTATTTGACAAAGTGAGTTCATGCCCCTTTTTGACCCTCGTGATTTCCGACTGCCCTTATATCCTTTTCCGGATTCACTCGATCCCAGCTGTCTACACCTGATATATATTTCTCCTATTTCTTGACCAGAGTCTCAATTCCTCTTGTCATACTGCTTTCCCTGCACCCGATGAGATTGGTCCTTCACACAAACAAGAACATACCATCCACTGAACTCTCATGATCTCATGCTTAAATGTTTCCCAATTCCCAACCGTCCCTTTTTCAGCAAATAGCCCGCCATCCCCACCCCAACAAGATTTTCAAAGTTCCTGTCAGATACCGTCAAACCTGGCCTCACTCCAATTTGAAACATTCATTTTTTAAATCAATTCTACACTTTTTCATAACGGTTTTCAAACTAATAGAATTACGATTACTTGCTCTGTAGTCTGATCCCCAGGACATCTCAGTCACTTGTCCTGCTCCGTTTCACAACAGAAGTTCAAGTATTCCACAACCTCTAGGAGGTGCTTCCATATATTGAATAGGAAATTTTCCTTGTATACACCTAACCAATTACTCCCCTTCCAAGACCTCAACACTATGACAGTCCCAAACTATGTTTGGAAAGTTAAAAATCACCGACCATAATCCGATTGTGTTTACACATAGCTGAGACCTCCTTACATATTCACTTGCGAATTTCCAATTGACTATTGAGAGGACTATATCACACTCCCAGCAAGGTGATCATCCCTTTCTCAAAATTAGGTTCCATCCATGTCACGTCTCTGGGCAGTCTCCCAGGAATTTCCTTGCGACATCCAGCCATAATGTGCTTCCGAACCAGAAGTACCACTCTTCCGCCACTCTTGTTTCCCCCCTCACCCCGTCTAGCCTTTATATAGTATCTGCACCCCTGAAGATTAAGCTGCCAGTCCTGTTCATCCCTGAGTCACCTTCCTGTAATGGTTATGATATCCCCATCCCACATTCCCATCCATGCCCTATGTTCAACTGCGCCATCTATCAGGCATCTTGCACTGCTTTGTAGTCTTACCTCAGTTATGCCAAACTGCTGCCTGCCTTGACTCTCAGTATGGTTCGCCGTGTCTATTTTACCATCCTCAACCTTTTCCTTTTTCTCACTATTGTGTTGAGTCTCACCATCAACCTTACCAGCTAGAAGTCTTCAGGGTACTACGAGGAAGAATTCCTGCAAGAGTAGTGGTCCCTTTCCAATTCAAGTCAAACCTGTCCCTCTTATACGTGTCATTTCTGTTGCTGAAGAGATCTCAGTGATAGGAGAATGTGAATCCTAGCCCCTGGAACACCTCCTCAGCCACGCATTTATCAGCTCGGTCTTTTTTTTATTCCAACTATCAATATTCCATTAGTTTTTAAACAAAGCCCAGTATTATGTTTGCCTTTGTTGCAGTTAAAATATAAGCTAGCTTTTCGTCATTCTGTGATGAGGATTCCCAAACCTATTCTGTAGATTTCAGAATTAAACCTCTATGCAAATAATATTCAGTTGCTCCACCGTTCCTGCTAAAATTCATAACTTCATTTTTTATGGCATTTCTCATTTACTTCACCATGTTATATTAATATGCAAAGTTTCTTGTTCCCTCTCTTTTCCAATCTATAGCCCTCTGCAAACTGGTTTGCTTCGTACCCACCAATAACCTCCTCTCCAATTTTTGTGCCATTTGCCAACATGTCTGCAGTACATTCACTTCCCTCATCTAAGTCGTTAAAATATTTTGTAAATATTTGTGTCCCCTGAAACGGATTTATGTGGCATTCACCAGCTACAGATTGACATCCTGTAAAGTAAACTTCATCATCAAACACTCTTACGATTGTGATTCCCACAATCTTCTCTCCGTGGCAACGTCATACCTCCGAAACCACAGGCTGTTATCTTGTTAAATAATCTGACGTGTGGTATCTTATCAATTGTCTTCAGAAAACAAAAAAAATCACTATTTCCTCCACATTCTCAAAGAATTCTAACACATTTATCAAGCAAGATTTCCCTTTTGTAAATCCATTCTCAGTCCTCTCGATCATGTCATGTACTTCTAAATGCTTTGGTGTTACGTGCTTTATTATAGACTTCGCAATTTTTCCAATACATTATGTTAATTGGTCAATATTGGCCTGAGTCATTTTTTTTGTGTCCATACTTTTTTGAGTAAAGGTGTTACCTTGTCCCTTTGCCAATCCAGTAATACTTTTCTGAAACCTAACGATTATTGGAAAGTTACAACTAGTGCATCCAACACATTTTTTTTCTTATTTATTTTTCTATCTTGGATTGCACCTCTTTCATTCCAGTGCATTTTGCGGTAAATACTCCTTTAAATTTCTCTGACGTTTTCTTTGTTGTGAATGTCATTGGATCGCATTACTCGCCGTTTCTTTTGCCCTTCATTATTTTGAAATTATAGAATGCTCTTTGCCTGCTACTTTCATGGCAGATGCAGACTATTTATTCATCTTTTCTGTCATTTCGTGGTTCCCAGTCACGAATTCCCAGCTTCGTTCAATATGGGCCTATATTCACGTTGGCTTTTCTCTTCAGTTCTTTCTGTTTAAGAAGGCTCTTGCTGTCCACTTTAATATGAGCTACAGCTTCGCTTTCGATGTTTACTGCTCCCTCCTTATTAACCTTTACATAGAACATAGAACATTACAGCGCAGTACAGACCCTTCGGCCCGCGATGTTGCGCCGCCCTGTCATACTAACCTGTAGCCCATCCCACCTACACTATTCCATGTACGTCCATTTGTCTGTCCAATTTGCTCGCTTATTGAGATTTCTGTAAAAATTCCGAATATCCTGCTCACCGAAAATATTTCCCACATTTTATGTTTTCCGTTTAATTCAATTTGTTGCTATTTGTAACCTTTCTACATAAACATAATACACTCGTCCCCTTCCTAGATTTCTTCCTTCTCACTTGAGTTATTTAATTCCTGTGAGCGTTGAACTGTTTTTTCTGAATGGATTGCCACTGTTCTTCACAGGGTGTTTGCTGCTAAACCCGTTTCCTGGTCCACTGCAGCAAGCTCTGCCCTCATCCATTTACAATTTACACTTATATAAGCTGAGCACATTTGTTTCGGATGTCAGATCCTCGCTCTCCAAATGAATGCTCAAACTTTGCTGATCCGAGGCAATCTTTCAGTCTGTCACCATGCATAAAATCTGACTCATTGCACATTACCAGATTCAGTACATCAATACTCCATTTTGAACCACGACATACTGTTACAGGAATCTATCTGAATTCTTCTTTGTGACTACCTTTGCTGATAGAGTCATAGGAATGTACAGCACAGAAACAGGCACTTCGGTCCAACTCATCCATGCCGACCAGATATCCCATCCCAGTCTAGTACTTCCTGCCAGTACCTGGCCCATCCTTCTCCAAACGCTTCCTATTCATATACCTACCCAGATGTCCTTTAAATATTGCAATTGTACCAGCCTCCACCACTTCCTCTGGCAGTTCATTCCATACACGTACCACCCTCTGCATGAAAGAGATGCCCCTTAGGTCTCGTTTATATCTTCTTCCTCGCACCGTAAACTTATGCCTTCTAGTTCTGGACTCCCCCACCCCGGAGAAAAGACTTTGTTTATTTAATCTATCCATACCCCTCATGATGTTGGAAACCTCGATAAGGTCACTCCTCAGCCTCCGATGCTCCAAGGGAAACAGCCCCAGCCTATTCAACCTCTCAAATCCTCCAACCCTTGCAGCATCCTGGTTAATCTTTTCTAACCCCTTTCAAGTTTCACAGCATCATTCCAATGGAAAGGAGACCGGAATTGAACACAATATTCCAACAGGGGCCCCGAACCCAATGTCTTGTCCATCTACACCATGACCTCGCAACCCCTGTACTCAATACTCTGACCAATACAGGAAAGCATACCAAATGCCTTCTTCACTATCCTATCTACCTGTGACTCCACTTTCAAGGAGCTATGAACCTGCACTCCAAGGTCTCCTTGTTCAGCAACACTCCCTGGGACCTTAACATGAAGTGTAAAAGTCTTTCTGACTGTCTGTCAATTGATGTGAAGATTAATTAGCCAATGATTAATACACTTCCTTTTTTTCCATGCTTCATTATCTTCTGATCTCTATCATGCTTTATTAATAATTCCATGATTCCAACATCTATTCCAGCAACGTTGTCTTTCCCATGGTCTTTCTGACCTTCACCTACATGGATTCTATATCGACTAATGACCAAGCCTATGACTCAGTAATACTTAAGCATTCCTGCTTTCCGTCATGTCTTTCAAAAACATCTAAAACATCTAATGGTTGTGACGTGACTAAGAAACCCGGCACTTCAGTCTCAATTGTACCAGCAGTGTGTCACAACAGGCCTGAATATGTTGACAGGAGAAGCGACTATCAGTCCTCACTTCCATCTGCTGGAGCAGCACTGACATTACACTGATGTGAAAATTCAACGATACGAGACTGATATCAATCTATTGAGAAAGCAAGTGCACGCTTTTTCTAGCTCATCACCTTAAACTGGCAGCTGTAGCATTATGAAACAACTCATTGGAAGTGGATAAGACTAATTAGCATCAAATCAAGGTCAACCTTTCAGCGAAATGTCTCCATTCCTTGTCATGTAGGTTTGTTCATCTCTTTTAGGGATACCAGCTCTGACATTTTGGTGTCTTCGTGGGTAGAGTTGAAAAAAAGGGTAAAAAATAAAAGTGGGTGTCACATGCTTCCCCCCACCCCTACCCCACAAACTGCAGTAGTGATGTTGGGAATGGCAGTGAACAGGAAATTAGAGATGCATGAGATAAGGGTATTTTGGTGATCATGCATGATGTTAACCGCACATCGACTGGATTAATCTATTTAGTTACAATGGTGGAGAGGAGGAATTTCTAGATTGTATGTGGGATAGTTTCCTTGACCAATACGTGCGGAAACCAACTAGCAAGCAGGCCATCCGACACTGAATGCTGTGTAATGAGAAGTTAATCATTGCTAATGTAACTGTAGCAGATCCCTTGGGGACAAGCAACTATGACACGCTAGATCTTTTTAATCAAAATGGAGAGTGAGATCATTGATGCGGACAATCGGGTGCTGAATCTTTAATTTTTCCTTTAAAGGGTAGGAGGTTTACGGAGTATCTTATAGAAATGTAATCGACCATGAGAGGCATGTACTCAGTTGTTTCCCAGCGTTGAGTAATCCAGGACTAGAAGGAATCAGTCTAAGGTTAAGATGGAAATAATATAAGGGAACCTGAGGGCGAACTTTTATACACTAAGACTGTTAAGCATATGGAATGAGTTGCCAGTGGAAGTGGTTGAGGGAGAAACGTTAACCATATTTATCAAGGTATTTGGACAAATACATGCACAGGAATAGTTCAGAAGGATAAAGGGCCAAGTGCAGGGAAATAAGATTATCTTGGAAGGATAATTTGTTTGGCATGGATCAGTTTGGGCCAAAGCCTTTTCTCTGTGATGTGCAACTCTAACACTCTCGGACACAAATCAGATACCAGAAATGTAGGAGAATGTAAATTTTACTGAGTGGGAGAACTGACGCTGATCAATATTAGTAAAGAAATGTTGCTTTGAAAATTGCGGGGATGGACGGTGGACCAACCGCCAGGGCCTGATAATCGACACCCAAGCGTACTTCACAAAGTGGTTCCAGCGGTAGAGAATGCATTCACTGTCAGGGTTGTATACATTCCGATACAGTCCCTGCAGACTGGAGAGCAGCGGATATCACTCGAACATTCAAATTGGAGACGTTGTCTTTGTTTCCTCTATAATCCTGTAATTTCCTGCGGTAGTTCGGAGTTCTACTGAGCCACTCTTAGGACGGAGTGTGTCCCCATGATGCATCGTGCAATAAACAGATTAATGCTCAAGGTTCTGCCTGCAGTGATTTTCCACAGCAGCGCGTGTGTTTAATTATGTAACAGCATATACATTTCTGTGTCTATTGCCATGTCAGCACATCATATTGCCTTGAAACCACTTTGATTGTCAGAGGTCAGCAGCATGCTCTCGTCGTTGGAGAATGCTCAAGTGCATTTCAGGTAATGTGCTTTCATGCAATGTAGCTTTACTGCTTCAAAAAGGGATGGGATATTAGCCTTCATTGTGAGAGGTTGAGTCCAGGAGCAGGGATGTGTTGTCGCCTTGGTGAGGCCACACCTAGAATATTGTGTGCAGTTTTAGTCTCCTTTTCTGAGGAATGTGTCATCTATCCTGTCTCGTCCTGTTTAGATTTTATAAGTCTCTAAGAGATTCATTGTTCATCCGTCTGAACTCTGGAGGAAACAATCCTCACGCAGTTAATCTCTCCTCATAGGTCAGCCCCACCAACCCCAGAAACATGCCTGGTAAACCTTCACTGCACTCCCTCAAGAGCAAGACCCTATTATTCTTAATAATTCTTGAAGCGGATCCTTTGCCTTCCTGTAGAAATCTCACCATGCAAAAAGTAAATTCACAAGTCATATGTTTCCATTCCGTACTCATGCCCAGACACACTTGTTTGATGATTTAGGGACTTCAGAGGGGGCGCCGAATGTGAGAATTTGTAATGTCACCTCCAAACCTCAGCAGAACAACTGGGATACTCTCGTCCACATCTCATTTAAACACAACATGTCGTTCACTCCTCCCTCTTCACCTTGCAGGATCGTATAATTCCTTGCAAGCACACCTGTGCCTCTCGGTTGTCCGGACTGATATAAAGGGGATTGTTGTGACAAGATCTGCTTTTGGAATTGATGAGGGAACGCAAGCAGGGGCGGCAGTACCTGAGGGAGGAAACGGAATTCTCATAAAGTTCTGTCGAAATTCTGAAACGGTGTCTCTGATTCTCTTCTCCACGGATGCTGCCAGACCGAATTATTTTTTTTTCCTGCAGTTTCTGCTTTTGCTTTTAGCTGAATGTCTATTCCATTGACCGGAATGATACACCAACACACACCATGTACCGATATTTAAATCTTTCGAAAGTTTAGGTAATTGAATTCAAACAAATGCAGAACGATGCACTTCCCTCAGCTCCACAGACAGAGAAACTCAGGAAAGCAGCGCCGTGACGTGGTTCTGTCGGTATAGCTGAGTGATTGCACCGATAAACGGGAAGTCCTGTTTCTCATTGCGGTTTCGAATCCTGCTGCCTATGGCTGAATTGAGAGCAAGAGTGAGCTTGTCTCGCATCTCTTTGTTTGGGGTTCCAATCCCGGCGGGGGAAACGCTTCTTTCAGGTCAGAAGTGGCGTCAATCTCCCATACACTCACTGAACAGCGCGGATTCACACTTGCATTGCCAACTTTGTTTGAACTCGTCTGTTTGCAGAGCCCTGGCGAGAGCTTTCTCGCTGAATTTGGTCCATGCCTCGACTGGAATAGACCATGATTCAATGTCTGAAAGTACATTTCACTGGGGTGGAACCGAAACCCGCATAGTGACTGTGAATAAAACAGTGGAAACTTCCAGCACGGGAGCAAGAGATCCTGAAGCAGACACGGGAGGACAAATATCTTTCCTTGGTCAGTGAAAGGCACTGCTTCACAAAAGGGGAGCCTTCGAAGTGAAGCAGTGACAGTGATTAACTCTGTTGGTTATTCACCTTATGGATGCCGTTTCTGCCCGAAGTCCATGTTTACATTACACATGGACAACCTGTGAAGGCGTCTTGCATGAATGGGGCCAGTGGCGTAATGGATAACGCGTCTGAATTCGGGTCAGAAGACTGCAGGTGCGAGTCCTACTTGGCTCGAGCGCGTGTTAACTGTTGTATTTTTGTTTGGAGGTGCTGGGATTGCGTTCGTGCGTTTTTGCATTTGAAAGTTGCCTTTCATCCCGATGTAGCTCATTGTCAGCCAGGTGTCTGTCAGCTTCTGAGGAGTTCCAGGGATTTGATCAGTGCTCCGCCGAATTTGAAAGCTGCATTCTGGTCCATTGCAGTCTATTGTCAGACCGATGTGTGGCAGGTCCTGAGTTGACGCGATGTGAGGAGCTGCTGGGATTAGAACAGTGTGTTTTTAGCAATTGAAAATTGCATTTGTGTCCACTGCAGCTCATTGTCAGGCCGGTGTATGACAGTTCCTCTTATGTCAGGGTCTGTGGAGCTGCAGGGATTGGATCAGTACGTTTTTAAATTTAAAAGCTGCAACTGGGTCTGCTGACCGCTTTAAAATTCCGGTTCACCGCAGCTTCTCTCATTGTGTGTCGAACTGGCTTGAGTTACACCTAAAACTTGGAGAAGCAGGTCTGTGGGGTCGGAGGACAACAGTGAAGCACAAGGGGCGGTTGTAACCCTGACACCTTTGACCCTCCCAGGGTATGAGTCTGTGTGTCTCTCTCTGTGGGTGAAAATAAGGATGTGTTGGTCAAGGGGGACGGCGGGGGAGGGGGGCGGGGGTACAACACAGTGTGAGCATTTCAAACTTCAGTCCCATTGTTGTGCCATGTAAGATCACAGGGAGAATCTCTTGGGCATTTGTACTGCAAGCCTCAGAACATGCAATGTCATGGGTCAAGACCTGGAAGCTGGGACCAGAATAGATGGGTGTCTCTGAGCCGCACAGCACGATGGGCTGAATGGTCGTTTCCCATTCTGCAAAAGTTCAAAGACAAATTTAAACTAATGCGCAGATAAAAAATAATCAGGAAGAAAAAGACAAAAGCGGTTTCACTGAGAATAAATGCGAATGCTTCTCTCACCTTCTCATGTGAGCTCCTGGTTCAGATTCGGTGCTCTCACCGCCTCAATGCTGGTTTTATTCCCTGTCAGGGAATGGGGGTTTTGTTCTGTCAACATATCGTGGTAACAGTGTTTCTGACCAATTTTCCAAACCTGCCAGTTCATTGGATTTGCCCCAAACGTTAATAAGCTGAACAGAAAACAAAGAGCTGCAGATGCTGGAAATCCGAAACAAGAATTGACAGAGAAACTCAGCAGGCCCGGCAACATCTGTGGAGAGAAGCAGGGTTAGTGTTTCAGAGCGACAGAACCAGGTTAGTTTTACATTTCTATGTAATATTGTCGGGAGAATGATCAGATTTATCTGTCAGAATGTTCAACAAATCTCTCATGAGCTGACAGCATTACAAATTCAAAAGGACTCTATCAGCTGGAATCCTGTTTCCATTGCCCTGAGCTGCTGAAAGATTGTGATTAAATGTTTGTTTTTTTTGTCGTTTCCTTTCTGTCGGTTCGCAGCCATGTCAAAAGGAGAATGAGTCCTTTCACTGTGTACATCAACATGTGTCTCCATTTGTGTCTCTTTCTCTGTGTACTCACCTGAACCTCTTCCACATTCTCCGACTCTCTGTCTGTCCATATCCCTCATTTCCCATTTCTGTTCTTCACAAGCCTGATATTAGGAGGCAGTTTGAGAGTGGAGCTGCTGAGTGGCTTTTTCCACCCTGGCTGGACCCTGTAAAACTGGGCTCACGTTCTCTGATAAATGTGCCCGTCCCATCGACCGGAGATCAGGAGACATTTCCTCCTCAATATATTATGAACCTTTCGAAATCAAAATAAAATTCCTAATCCACCAGGAAAACAGGTCAACTATAGGAGAACAATGATGTACTTGCTGTGGGAGTAAAATGAATGAACGGTGACAGCAGTGAATCAGGGGGATCGGCTCGTGGTGTCTGTGCCATGACCAGATCATTCCCCAGCAAGTCTGCAGAGTCTCCTGCCTCATCTCGTCATTTCCACCAAACTGGGAATGAAGCGGGGCTGGGGGTGAGGTGGAGTAAAAGAGGAGCGGAAGCAAAAATGCTTGTGAAACAACTGAAAGAAACTCCAGGTTGATTTAATACTTCGAGAGAAATAAAATTCACTCGTGGAATTAAACCAGGAAACATAAGTAGGATCACTGACTCAAACAGGATGCGGAATTGTTTGATCAGAGATCACACACTTGCAACAAGTTGACACAGCGACCCATTAACACAATAAGCGATCACCACGCAGATCTCAACGGAATAACCCCCATCTACTTCGCAGGTGCATTAACCAACTAAATCACAGCACCAGGACGTGAGCAGCTTCACTTACCGATATGTGCAGTCCTGTAACCATTTGGTCACTAACTCCAAAATGTGTTTTCTGTATCAATGTTGCTCAGTGAGAATTGCAATCAACCTGCACTTTTGCAAAAACAGTTCACAGCTGAACATTCTTCACTGAAAATGGACAGAAAAAAGACAATCTGTTTTTGCATTGGCTTCAACATGATTCTTTCCAACTGTCTGTACTGACAGGGTAAAGAGGATGTGTTCAACCTCTTGGCCTCCCTTAATCATATTAATACACACTCAGGGAACCGCACACCAAGAGGAACAGTGTCATTGAGGTGAATTGGCCAGATGTGGTGTTTGAGTCGGTGTAAACAGTGTGCAGTGAAGGCTGACCCATGAACACCGACACTGAGCCTTGTATCACCAGCTCCACCTCACATCCTGCCTCATGCCTCCCAGTCATCTTTGCTGTTGTCATAAACCTGGTCCCTTTTTTTCCAAAAGTTGTTCCTTCTCTCAAGCATACTCTGTCCTTGATTTTTTTCAGATCGACAATACGGCAGACCAGGCTTACGATGAGACCGGTTTGGTACAGAGATGAAAAGGGTTTTGAGAAGCCTTTGTTTATATATAAACAGATGAGACTTCATTCCAAAGTGGTCATGTTTTAGAAGTGACCTGTGCAATGAAAGGAGAGTGGTCAGCTCTGTAGCTGAGCAGTTCAGTTCAGTCCAGAATTGGTTGGGAGTTCAACAGTTAGTTGTGTGATGCATTTGGAAGATCGAATTCAAGAGCGAAGTGTTCAAAAATACGAAATGTCCTGGGGAAACTTCATGGACAGAGAGATCGGGGTGTTTATGTCCATTATTCCCCGAAGGTGGCGACGCAAGTCAGTGGAGTGGTCAAGAAGACATTCCTCCATCAGACGGAGCATTGAGTACAAGAGTTGGCAGTTCATGTTACAGTTGTATAAGACTTCAGTTCAGCCACATTTGGAACACTGTGTACAGTTCTGATTGTCACATTGCTAAAAAGGACGGGAAAGCTTTGAAGGGGGTGCAGAGGAGGTTTACCAGGATGTTGCCTGGCATGGAGGACACTAGCTATGAGGCGAGGTGGAGTAGATTAAAAAGCCAGAGGTTGGGGGAGGACATGATAAAGGTCTACAAAATCATGAGAGGTTTGCTGGGAATATAGCAAGAAGCCTATTTTCTCAGAGTGGGAAACTCAATTACTAAGGGTCACGCGTTCAACGTGAGGGGGGTGTGGGGGATGTTTAAGGGAGATATGTTTGGTACTTTCTTCACACAGAGGGTGGTGGGTGCCTGAAACACATTGCCGGCGGAGCTGGTAAGGGCGGGAACAATAACATCATTTAATATTCATCTGGGCAGATACATGAATAAACAGGGAGCAAAGGGATACAGACCGTTAGAAAATAGGCAGCAGGTTGAGATAGAGGATCTGGATTGGCACAGGCTGGGAAGGCCGAAAGGCCTCTTCCTCTGGGGTAAGGTTATTTGTTGTTTGTCTTTGTTCTATTCAGCCTCGCCAACAGGCCAAACCTTGCAAACCTGACAACATCCCTGCGAACATTTCCTGAGCAATTTCACGTGATGCTCTTTAATTTTTCAATAATGCTGAATGACAATGATCTACTTGAAAGAGAAAGTTAATGCATTGGATGGCCCCAAATGTCAGTGTATTGGGTAGGACAGCGAGTACAGTTGCACTGTAGTGTAGTGGTCGTCACGCTTGCCTCATGCGCAAATGTATCTGGCTCAAGTCCCCACAGGGACACACATGTTCCGTTGTTAATCGTGGTAGCTTTTGGGATTGGCGTGAAAGGAGCTTTCTTTCTCGTTGGTTTCATCAGCAAACCTGGCTTTGAATTTGCTCGCGCATATCTGCTGAAGTGCTGACAAGGAATACAATTCCGATTAATTGCTGAGTGAAACTTTGTTAAATATCTCTCCTCGCTGGTCCTGAATATGAACCACTGTGTATGGCACCGATGTGCATCCTATTTTAAGAACGCAGTTGCTGGGCACTGACTTTTCTGTAACAGCAATACTGCATTTGGCGTGTGTGCAAAGGCGGCCCAGTTCAGAGATAAGGAGAACCCGCAGTGAATACTGGATTACTGGTGTACACTGTCCTCCAACTGTTTCCCAAAGCAGGCTCTCTATGGCCAAATTAGGATGCTGTGTGCTGTTTGTCAACGTGTGTGAATCAAAAGCAGAAATCCTCAATCATGCTTTGGAGCAGTTCACATGTTCGAGAGTTTTAAGCACAGGCTTTGTTTGCAGCTCATTCAGTCAACAGCCTGAATGTGTGGATTTACAGTCTCAGATGAAGCTCTTAACTCGCGCTCTCATACAGTCGCTAATGTTAAGTTGTGCTCTGAAATCCTGAAGAAGGGCTCATGCCCAAAACGTCGTCTCTCATGCTCCTTGGATGCTGCCTGACCTGCTGCACTTTTCCAGCAACACATGTTCATCTCTGAAATCTAAGCCATGTGGGAACTGAAGCTGAGGAAATGACTGACAGGCTGCTGAATGACATTGTATCCATTTTATTTCCCTTCACATCACAGAGGAGCAGGAATGTCTAAACTGAGAGGGATAGGAATGTGGACCACATGCAGCTCTGGTGAAATAGGTAAAAACCAGGCCTGCAGATGCTGGAAACCAGAGTCTAGTTTAGAGTGGTGATGGAAAAGCACAGCAGGTCAGGCAGCATCCGAGGAGCTGCCCGGCTTCTCGGATGCTGCCTGACCTGCAGTGCTTTTCCAGCCCCACTCTCATCTAAGCTCTGGTGAAATACCTACTTTCTGATTCAGTCAGCAACAAGAGACGTGAAGGTGACTCAGGCGTGATTCGGTGGTGCCAGTGTTGGAATGTGCTGGACAAATTTAACAGTCACCTTTCGTGCAAACGTCCTTCATCAGGCCCAAAACGTCGATTTTCCTGTTCCTCGGATTCTGCCTGACTAGCTGTGTTTTTCCAGCACTACTCTTATTTTGACTCTAATCCCCAGTATCTGCAGTACCCACTTGCACCAAGCTCAAAGTCACACAATACCAGGCTAGAGTCCAACAGTTTTATTTGGGATCACTAGCTTTCGAACAACTGCTTCATCATCAGGAAGTTGTCACCTGATGAAGAACAGAACTTCGAAAGCTAGTGCCTCCAAATAAAGCAGTTGTTCCTTAACATGGCGTTGTGTGATTTTCAGCTGTGACTCAGACGGGAGAGCTTTTCACACCTCGAATACAAGACCAATCATGTGCAGTTTGCAGTTCTTTGAGATCTTGCAGTGACTTTTACCTTCTGTCAATACGCACAGACACTGCCTTTTGTACATCTCTCAGCAAGCACCGTGGGATTTAGTAACATTTAGTGAGTTTCTTATCTCGTCGGTTCCCACATTGGTTTCCCACTCAGCTGGCACCCATGTGACAATTGATCGTTTCCTGATGTGGAAAGCTGCGCAGGAAAACGCCTGGTTAATGGCAAAGATCAGGAAAATGCCAATTTGTACCAGCACCGTGTCCAACAACCTGGAAATGTGATCTCTCCTTCTCGGATTCTGCTGCTAACTCAGATTTGAGGTGGAGGACGGCCTTTGAACCGCTAATTTTGCAGAACAGGCGCTGGAAATGACCGTATGTTGCAGGCTACCATCTGGGTGCCGACCTCCTTAGCTTTGTCAGCTACGCGTGTTTGGTAGCCTGTCTGAGCAATCTCAGGCGCTGAGGTCAGGTTCCAGTTTCAAAGAAAACAGGGCCTCGAGTCCCACTTGTGCTGACTGATTATTATGGCAACTTCAGGAAGGGGGGAGCTGTGTTGAAGTTCAATGCAAATAAACATAATTATTACCTCCAAACCATTCTGTGAAGTGGGAGAGCACAGAACCTCCAACCAGTCAGTATCCACGCTGTGTTCCCCTGGTGCTGTGGTCTTCACTTTCACCTCTTACTCCAAAGTCCCCTGGCATAATCCCGGGCACATCCAGGCTGCGCTGTTGTTTCATTTTCCAGGCAAGTTGGGTTGTTCACCATGATCTTGGAAAGTGAATGGAGATCATTATTTCACCACTGTTGTGAAACCAAATCCTGTATTGAATCTACTCACTGTTATTTGGTGCTGTGGTGGAAATGAGGGCATTTGCGGTGTGAAACTTTGTTAAATTTCTCTCATTTCCTCCATTACTGTCACCACACGGTTTTCTATTGCACAGAATCTGGTGGCATTGGATTGAATGTGATTTAGCAGTTTGGGTCAGACATCTGCCAGCTGAAAGAAGATAGAGATTGGTGGTTGATGCGAAATGTTCATGCTGGAGTTCTGTTATTCGTGGTGTAACTCAAGTCTCTGTTTTGGGTTCACTGATGTTTGTCATTTTTATGAACATCTTGGGTAGAGCCTAAATGGAACGGATACCACTTTTGCGAATGACACTAAAGTCAACGGCGTTGTAGATAGTACAGAAGAATGTTATGAGTTACAGAGGGACCCAGATAAACTGCAGAGCCGGGTTGATTGGTGCCATATGGAATGTAATGGGAAAACGTGTGAGGAGATTTATTTTGGATTGAGTCCTATGAATAAAACGTACTGCAGTAATGGTAAGACTCTTGGTAGTGTAGATGAGCAGAGAGATCTTCAGGTTTTTAGACACTGGGATGCCTTCTCATGTACCTGAAAGACAAGTTGCAGCTGAACTGGAAAGTCACACATCTCCTGCGTTGGAGATTTGCTCTTGTGGTTCGGAAGGGGTTTGGGCTCCAGAGTTACATATCTGGGGGGTGTGGGGGTATTGTAGATGAGGCAGTGACAAGATGTAGTCAATCTATTGGGAAGGTTTTTCATGCAATTAAACAAAGGGATCGGTTGAAGTTTCGCTGCTTTAACCCAAAGAGTGTCAGGAATAAGAGTGGTCAACTTATAGCATGGTTCACTACTTGGGACTATTGTGGCCATAACGGAGACATGTGTTGCACAGAGGCAGAAATGTTTGTTACATGTTCCAGGATTTAGAACTTTTAAAAAGAACAGGGAGAGCGGAAAAAGTGGAGAGGGTGTAGCATTGCTCATCAGTGAATGCGCTACAGCTACTGAAATGAAGATTGTTGAGGAAGGCTTGTCGACTGAGTCAGTATGGGTGGAAGTTCGGAACAGCAAATGAGCAGCTACCTCATTGGTTTTTTATTTAGACCCCCAAATTGCAGGAGGGAGATCAAAGAACTCAAAGGCCGGCAGATGTTAGAAAAATGCAGATGGAGCAGAGTTGTACGCATGGGTGACTTCAACTTTCCCAATATTGACTGGAACCTCCTTCGTTCAGATGGTTTGGATGGAGCCATCTTTGTCAGTCTTCAGACAGGAGTATATAGACAGGCCGACAAGGCGAGAGGCTCTTTTGGATTTGGTTCACGGCAATGAGCCATGGCAGAAGACTTTGGTGACAGTGATCACAACTGCCTCAGATGCACCACAGCCACGGAAAGGGAAACGAGCTGTTACCATGGGAAGATATTTAATCGGTGAAATGGAAATTATGCTGCTTTCAGACAGGAGTTGGGAAATGCAGATTGTGTGCAAGTGTTCCACAGAAATGGCACAACAGACAAGTGGAGAAAGTTTCAGGTGCAGTTGGTGCGAATGATGCATAAATTTATTCCCCTGAAACAGTCAAGAAGGACTAAGTTTAAGGAGACTTGGATGACGAGAACAGAGGTTCTTCTCATCAAAGAAAAGAAGGCAGCTTACGTAAGGTCGAGGAAGGAAGGATCTAGCACAGCTTCAGAGGATTATAAACTGTAGAAAAGAGCTCAGAAATGGAATGAGGAGAGCCGGGGAGGGGCTGGGGGGGCGTGGGGTAGGCATTTGTTAAGGTTCCCAATGGCCAGCTCATTCCTCAAGTCAGCAAGAATGGGATACAGGGAGGCTTGGCTCCCTGGTTTTAGAATTAGTGGGCTGGCAGAAGGCAGAGAGTAGTTGTAGATGCAAAGTATTCTTCCTGGAGCTCTGTGGTGAGTGGTGTCGCACAGGGCTGTGTTTTGGGGCCTCTGCTCTTTGCACTTTTTATAAATGACTTGGATGAGGAAGTTGAGGGGTGGGTAATTAAATTTGCCGATGATATAAAGGTTGGAGGTGCCGTTGATAATATCCTGGGCTATTGTTGGCTGCAGCGTGACATTGACAGGATGCAGAGTTGGGCTGTGAAATGGCAGATGGAGTTCAACCTGGATAAATGCGAAGTGATGCATTTTGGAAGGTCGAACTTGAATGCAGAATAAAGGATTAAAAACAGGATTCTTGGCAGTGTGGAGGAACAGCGCGGTCTTGGTGTTCAAATACAGAGAACCCTCAAAGTTTCCACCCAAGTGTATAGGGTTGTTCAGAATGGATATGCTGTTTTGGCTTTCATGAACGGGGGATTAAGTTTAAGAGTCACGAGGTTTTGATGCAACTCTACAAAGCCCTGGTGAAACCACACTTGGAATACCATGACCAGTTCTGGTCGCCCTATTATAGAAAAGATACGGAGGCTTTGGGGAGGGTGAAAAGAAGGTTTACCAGGATACTGTCTGGACTGGAAGGCTTGTCTTATAAAGAGAGGTTGATAACGCTCGGACGTTTCTGTCTTCAGAGGCAAACATCGAGAGTATAGTTAGACACGTTTCCCCAGGCCACGATTGACTGCACGAGGAGTGATAGGTCTCAGGTGTGAAGAGGAAGGTAAAGAGGAGACTTCAGAGGTAGGTTCTTTACACAGAGAGTTGTGAGCACATGGACTACATTGCGAGTGCCGGTGGTGGAAGCAGAGTCATGAGGCACATTTAAGTGACTGGTGGATACGCACATAGACTGCGGTAGATTGAGAAGAGCTTAGGTTAGGTTATTTTATTTTAGATTAGGATTAAGCCTCAGCAGAACATCGTGGGCCGAACAGCCTGTTATGTGCTGTCCATTTCTATGTTCCATGTCATATGTTCTATTATTAGATAAGCTGACGCCACCTTGAGAATGCCATTCTGATATTTACACATTAAAGAACCTAAACCATCATATCCCATTTCAAAAGATGATAGGCGTAATTTAAATTTGTTTAAGAAGTATAACCTGGTGTTGTGTGATTCCAACTGCATTCATCCAATCAATGATTCAAACAGCACTCAGTCATTCCATGAAAAAATCTGCACATGCTAATCGAATGCTTTTCCCATTCATTCAATGAAACAAGTTGCATGCTTTCTGTCAATGAAACCAAGAGTTTGCATTCATTTAATCAAGCAGGCTGCACTTGTTAATTCAATGAGTAGAGCTTCTCTCATTCTTTCAGTGCCACCAGTTTAGCGTATTGAATCCAAGAAACAAACGGCACTTATTCATTAAATGAAACACAGTGCATGTCCAAACGCAATGAGTAGAGCTTCAGTCATTCATTCAGTGGTACGAATTTGATGCATTAATTCAATGAAACAAACTGCACTCATTCATTCAATGAAACACATTGTATTTGTTAATTCAATGACTAGAGCTTCCGCCATTCATTGAATGCCTCGAGCTAAACAAATTCTTTCGAGAAACAAATTGCACACATTAATTGAATGAAACAGACTGCTGGTTTGCTTTCATGAGTACAGGTATTCTCATGTATTCAATGCCTCGAGCTGAACGCATTGACACAATGAAACAAACTGCACACATTCAATCAATCAAACAGATTGCGCGTGTAAATTCAATGAGTAGTGCTTCTCTCGTTTATTCAATGTGTAGAGCTTAAGGATTTCATTTAATGCAACAAGCTGAAACAAATGAATCAGTCGTTGATTCAAACCCCAATCATTGATTCAATGAATCAAACGGTATTCTTAGATTCAACGAGACAGATGTAACTAACTTGTTAGTTACTCAAACTGCACACTTTCCTTGAAAGAAAGCCTGCTCGTGTTAACTCAAAGAGTACAGCTTCTCTACTTTATTCAATATGGCAAGCTTAACTCCTTCATTCAATGAAACAAACTGCAATCATTCAATCATTGTATCAAACTTCAATAATAGATTCAATGTATCAAACGTTATTCATTGATTCAATGAATGAAACTTAACTAATTTATTTTGAATTCCCACTGCATGCATCCATTCAATGAATCAAACAGCCCTCAATCATTCATTGAAAGAATCTGCACATGCTAATCGAATCACTATTGAATTTCCCATTCATTTAATGAAGCAAGTTGCATGCTCTCTCTTAAAGTAACCAACTGCATGCATTCGTTTACTCCAACAGACTGCACGTGTTAATTCAATGGTTACAGCTTCTTTCATTCATTCAACGTTTCAAGCTTAACTAATTCATTCAGTACAACAAACTGGAGGTATTCATTCAATGAGTAGAGCCTCTCACATTGATTCAATACCAGGCGTTTAAATCATCCTTTGAACGAAACAGACTGCACGCATTCATTGAATGAAACAAACTGCATGTGCAATTTGAATGAGTACTGTTTCTCTCATTTATTCAGTGCCTCGAGCTAAACGATTTATTTTAATGAAACAGCCTGCACTTGTTAATTCCATCAGTCGAGCTTCTCTCATTCATTCAGTGCTAGACGTTTAGCGCATCGATTCTAAGAAACAAACGGCAACTTTTAAATTAAATGAAACACACTGCATGGATATCTTCACTCATTCATTCCGTGGTACGAGTTTGACGTTTTAATTCAATGAAGCAAACCACACTCATTCATTCAATTAAACAGACTACTCGTCTGCTTTCAATGAGTAGAGGAAGTCTAATTTATTCAATTTCTCGAGCTGAACTCATTGACTCAATGAAACAAACTGCACACATTATTCAATCAAACAGATTGCGCGTGTAAATTCAATGAGTAGTGCTTCTCTCGTTTATTCAATGTGTAGAGCTTAAGGATTTCATTTAATGCAACAAGTTGAAACAAATGAATCAGTCGTTGATTCAAACCTCAATCATTGATTCAATGAATCAAACAGTATTCTTAGATTCAATGAGACAGATGTAACTAACTTGTTAGTTACTTAAACTGCACACTTTCCTTCAAAGAAAGCCTGCTCGTGTTAACTCAAAGAGTACAGCTTATCTACTTTATTCAATATGGCAAGCTTAACTCCTTCATTCAATGAAACAAACTGCAATCATTCAATCATTGTATCAAACTTCAATAATAGATTCAATGTATCAAACGTTATTCATTGATTCAATGAATGAAACTTAACTAATTTATTTTGAATTCCCACTGCATTCATCCATTCAATGAATCAAACAGCCCTCAATCATTCATTGAAAGAATCTGCACATGCTAATCGAATCACTATTGAATTTCCCATTCATTTAATGAAGCAAGTTGCATGCTCTCTCTTAAAGTAACCAACTGCATGCATTCGTTTTCTTCAACAGACTGCACGTGTTAATTCAATGGGTACAGCTTCTTTCATTCATTCAACGTTTCAAGCTTAACTAATTCATTCAGTACAACAAACTGGAGGTATTCATTCAATGAGTAGAGCCTCTCACATTGATTCAATACCAGGCGTTTAAATCATCCTTTGAACGAAACAGACTGCACACATTCATTGAATGAAACAAACTGCATGTGCAATTTGAATGAGTACTGTTTCTCTCATTCATTCAGTGCCTCGAGCTAAACGATTTATTTTAATGAAACAGCCTGCACTTGTTAATTCCATCAGTCGAGCTTCTCTCATTCATTCAGTGCTAGACGTTTAGCGCATCGATTCAAAGAAACAAACGGCAACTTTTAAATTAAATGAAACACACTGCATGGATATCTTCACTCATTCATTCCGTGGTACGAGTTTGACGTTTTAATTCAATGAAGCAAACCACACTCATTCATTCAATTAAACAGACTGCTCGTCTGCTTTCAATGAGTAGAGGAAGTCTCATTTATTCAATTCCTCGAGCTGAACTCATTGACTCAATGAAACAAACTGCACACATTCATTCAATTAAACAGATTGCGCGTGTAAATTTAATGAGTAGTGCTTCTCTCATTTATTCAATGCCTCGAGCTGAATTCATTAACTCAATGAAACAAACTGCACACATTCATTCAATCAAACAGATTCCGCGTGTAAATTTAATGAGTAGTGCTTCTCTCCTTTATTCAATGTCTCCAGCTTAATGTTTTCATTTAATGAAACTTGGTGAAACAAGTGAATCAGTCAATCTTCAATTATTGATTCAATGAATCAAACGGTATTCTTAGATTCAATGAGACAGATGTAAGTAACTTATTTAGTGAATCAAACTGCACACATTCATTGAAAGAAACATACTGCACATGTTAATTCAAAGAGTAGAGCTTCTCTACTTTATTCAATACGACAAGCTTAACTCCTTCGATAAATGAAACAAACTGCATTCAATCACTCTAACAAACTTCAATCATTGTTTCAATGAATCAAACGTTATTCATTGATTCAATCAACGGGATATAACTCATTTATTTAATGATTCCAACTGCATTCATCCATTCAATGATTCAAACAGCACTCAGTCATTCCATGAAAAAATCTGCACATGCTAATCGAATGCTTTTCCCATTCATTCAATGAAACAAGTTGCATGCTTTCTGTCAATGAAACCAAGAGTTTGCATTCATTTAATCAAGCAGGCTGCACTTGTTAATTCAATGAGTAGAGCTTCTCTCATTCTTTCAGTGCCACCAGTTTAGCGTATTGAATGTAAGAAACAAACGGCACTTATTCATTCAATGAAACACATTGCATTTGTTAATTCAATGACTAGAGCTTCCGCCATTCATGAATGCCTCGAGCTAAACGAATACTCTCGAGAAACAAATTGCACACATTCATTGAATGAAACAGACTGCTGGTTTGCTTTCATGAGTACAGGAATTCTCATGTATTCAATACCTCGAGCTGAAAGCATTGACAGAATGAAATAAACTGCACACATTCATTCAATCAAACAGATTGCGCGTGTAAATTCAATGAGTAGTGCTTCTCTCGTTTATTCAATGTGTAGAGCTTAAGGATTTCATTTAATGCAACAAGCTGAAACAAATGAATCAGTCGTTGATTCAAACCTCAATCATTGATTCAATGAATCAAACGGTATTCTTAGATTCAACGAGACAGATGTAACTAACTTGTTAGTTACTCAAACTGCACACTTTCCTTGAAAGAAAGCCTGCTCGTGTTAACTCAAAGAGTACAGCTTCTCTACTTTATTCAATATGGCAAGCTTAACTCCTTCATTCAATGAAACAAACTGCAATCATTCAATCATTGTATCAAACTTCAATAATAGATTCAATGTATCAAACGTTATTCATTGATTCAATGAATGAAACTTAACTAATTTATTTTGAATTCCCACTGCATGCATCCATTCAATGAATCAAACAGCCCTCAATCATTCATTGAAAGAGTCTGCACATGCTAATCGCATCACTATTGAATTTCCCATTCATTTAATGAAGCAAGTTGCATGCTCTCTCTTAAAGTAACCAACTGCATGCATTCGTTTACTCCAACAGACTGCACGTGTTAATTCAATGGGTACAGCTTCTTTCATTCATTCAACGTTTCAAGCTTAACTAATTCATTCAGTACAACAAACTGGAGGTATTCATTCAATGAGTAGAGCCTCTCACATTGATTCAATACCAGGCGTTTAAATCATCCTTTGAACGAAACAGACTGCACACGTTCATTGAATGAAACAAACTGCATGTGCAATTTGAATGAGTACTGTTTCTCTCATTTATTCAGTGCCTCGAGCTAAACGATTTATTTTAATGAAACAGCCTGCACTTGTTAATTCCATCAGTCGAGCTTCTCTCATTCATTCAGTGCTAGACGTTTAGCGCATCGATTCTAAGAAACAAACGGCAACTTTTAAATTAAATGAAACACACTGCATGGATATCTTCACTCATTCATTCCGTGGTACGAGTTTGACGTTTTAATTCAATGAAGCAAACCACACTCATTCATTCAATTAAACAGACTGCTCGTCTGCTTTCAATGAGTAGAGGAAGTCTCATTTATTCAATGCCTCGAGCTGAATTCATTAACTCAATGAAACAAACTGCACACATTCATTCAATCAAACAGATTGCGCGTGTAAATTTAATGAGTAGTGCTTCTCTCCTTTATTCAATGTCTCCAGCTTAATGTTTTCATTTAATGAAACTTGGTGAAACAAGTGAATCAGTCAATCTTCAATTATTGATTCAATGAATCAAACGGTTTTGTTAGATTCAATGAGACAGATGTAACTAACTTATTTAGTGAATCAAACTGCACACAATCATTGAAAGAAACATACTGCACATGTTAATTCAAGGAGTAGAGCTTCTCTACTTTATTCAATACGACAAGCTTAACTCCTTCGATAAATGAAACAAACTGCATTCAATCACTGTATCAAACTTCAATCATTGTTTCAATGAATCAAACGTTATTCATTGATTCAATCAACGGGATATAACTCATTTATTTAATGATTCCAACTGCATTCATCCATTCAATGATTCAAACAGCACTCAGTCATTCCATGAAAAAATCTGCACATGCTAATCGAATGCTTTTCCCATTCATTCAATGAAACAAGTTGCATGCTTTCTGTCAATGAAACCAAGAGTTTGCATTCATTTAATCAAGCAGCCTGCACTTGTTAATTCAATGAGTAGAGGTTCTCTCATTCTTTCAGTGCCACCAGTTTAGCGTATTGAATCCAAGAAACAAACGGCACTTATTCATTCAATGAAACACAGTGCATGTCCAAACGCAATGAGTAGAGCTTCAATCATTCATTCAGTGGTACGAATTTGATGCATTAATTCAATGAAACACATTGCATTTGTTAATTCAATGACTAGAGCTTCCGCCATTCATTGAATGCCTCGAGCTAAACGAATTCTCTCGAGAAACAAATTACACACATTCATTGAATGAAACAGACTGCTGGTTTGCTTTCATGGGTACAGGAATTCTCATGTATTCAATACCTCGAGCTGAACGCATTGACAGAATGAAATAAACTGCACACATTCATTCAATCAAACAGATTGCGCGTGTAAATTCAATGAGTAGTGCTTCTCTCGTTTATTCAATGTGTAGAGCTTAAGGATTTCATTTAATGCAACAAGCTGAAACAAATGAATCAGTCGTTGATTCAAACCACAATCATTGATTCAATGAATCAAACGGTATTCTTAGATTCAACGAGACAGATGTAACTAACTTGTTAGTTACTCAAACTGCACACTTTCCTTGAAAGAAAGCCTGCTCGTGTTAACTCAAAGAGTACAGCTTCTCTACTTTATTCAATATGGCAAGCTTAACTCCTTCATTCAATGAAACAAACTGCAATCATTCAATCATTGTATCAAACTTCAATAATAGATTCAATGTATCAAACGTTATTCATTGATTCAATGAATGTAACTTAACTAATTTATTTTGAATTCCCACTGCATGCATCCATTCAATGAATCAAACAGCCCTCAATCATTCATTGAAAGAATCTGCACATGCTAATCGAATCACTATAGAATTTCCCATTCATTTAATGAAGCAAGTTGCATGCTCTCTCTTAAAGTAACCAACTGCATGCATTCGTTTACTCCAACAGACTGCAGGTGTTAATTCAATGGGTACAGCTTCTTTCATTCATTTAACGTTTCAAGCTTAACTAATTCATTCAGTACAACAAACTGGAGGTATTCATTCAATGAGTAGAGCCTCTCACATTGATTCAATACCAGGCGTTTAAATCATCATTTGAACGAAACAGACTGCACGCATTCATTGAATGAAACAAACTGCATGTGCAATTTGAATGAGTACTGTTTCTCTCATTTATTCAGTGCCTCGAGCTAAACGATTTATTTTAACGAAAGAGCCTGCACTTGTTAATTCCATCAGTCGAGCTACTCTCATTCATTCAGTGCTAGACGTTTAGCGCATCGATTCTAAGAAACAAACGGCAACTTTTAAATTAAATGAAACACACTGCATGGATATCTTCACTCATTCATTCCGTGGTACGAGTTTGACGTTTTAATTCAATGAAGCAAACCACACTCATTCATTCAATTAAACAGACTGCTCGTCTGCTTTCAATGAGTAGAGGATGTCTCATTTATTCAATTCCTCGAGCTGAACTCATTGACTCAATGAAACAAACTGCACACATTCATTCAATCAAACAGATTGCGCGTGTAAATTCAATGAATAGTGCTTCTCTCGTTTATTCAATGTGTAGAGCTTAAGGATTTCATTTAATACAACAAGTTGAAACAAATGAATCAGTCGTTGATTCAAACCTCAATCATTGATTCAATGAATCAAACGGTATTCTTAGATTCAATGAGACAGATGTAACTAACTTGTTAGTTACTCAAACTGCACACTTTCCTTGAACGAAAGCCTGCTCGTGTTAACTCAAAGATTACAGCTTCTCTACTTTATTCAATATGGCAAGCTTAACTCCTTCATTCAATGAAACAAACTGCAATCATTCAATCATTGTATCAAACTTCAATAATAGATTCAATGTATCAAACGTTATTCATTGATTCAATGAATGAAACTTAACTAATTTATTTTGAATTCCCACTGCATGCACCGATTCAATGAATCAAACAGCCCTCAATCATTCATTGAAAAAATCTGCACATGCTAATCAAATCACTATTGAATGTCCCATTCATTTAATGAAGCAAGTTGCATGCTCTCTCTTAAAGTAACCAACTGCATGCATTCGTTTACTCCAACAGACTGCACGTGTTAATTCAATGGGTACAGCTTCTTTCATTCATTCAACGTTTCAAGCTTAACTAATTCATTCAGTGCAACGAACTGGAGGTATTCATTCAATGAGTAGAGCTTCTCACATTGATTCATTACCACGAGTTTAAATCATCCATTGAAGCAAACAGACTGCACGCATTCATCGATTGAAACAAACTGCATGCGCTATTTCAATGAGTAGTGTTTCCCTCATTTATTCAGTGCCTCGAGCTAAACGATTTATTTTAAAGAAACAGCCAGCACTTGTTAATTCAATCAGTCGACCTTCTCTCATTAATTCAGTGCTAGACGTTTAGCGCATCGATTCTAAGAAACAAATGGCAACTTTTAAATTAAATGAAACACACTGAATGGATATCTTCACTCATTCTTTCCGTGGTACGAGTTTGACGTTTTAATTCAATGAAGCAAACCACACTCATTCATTCAATTAAACAGACTGCTCGTCTGATTTCAATGAGTAGAGGAAGTCTCATTTATTCAATGCCTCGAGCTGAACTCATTGACTCAATGAAACCAACTGCACACCTTCAATCAATCAAACAGATTGCGCGTGTAAATTTAACGAGTAGTGCTTCTCTCATTTATTCAATGTCTCCAGCTTAAGGTTTTTATTTAATGAAACAAGGTGAAACAAGTGAATCAGTCATTGATTCAATATTCAATTATTGATTCAATAAATCAAACGGTATTCTTAGATTCAATGACACAGATGTAACTAACTTGTTTAGTGACTCAAACCGCACACTTTCATTCAAAGAAAGACTACTCGTGTTCACTCAAAGAGTACAGCTTCTCTACTTTATTCAATATGACAAGCTTAACTCCTTCATTCAATGAAACAAACTGCAATCATTCAATCATTGTATCAAACTTCAATCATTGTTTCAATGAATCAAACGTTATTCATTGATTCAATGAATGAAACTTAACTAATTTATTTTGAATTCCCACTGCATTCATCCATTCAATGAATCAAACAGCCCTCAATCATTCATTGAAAGAATCTGCACATGCTAATCGAATCACTATTGAATTTCCCATTCATTTAATGAAGCAAGTTGCATGCTCTCTCTTAAAGTAACCAACTGCATGCATTCGTTTACTCCAACAGACTGCACGTGTTAATTCAATGGGTACAGCTTCTTTCATTCATTCAACGTTTCAAGCTTAACTAATTCATTCAGTACAACGAACTGGAGGTATTCATTCAATGAGTAGAGCCTCTCACATTGATTCAATACCAGGCGTTTAAATCATCCTTTGAACGAAACAGACTGCACACATTCATTGAATGAAACAAACTGCATGTGCAATTTGAATGAGTACTGTTTCTCTCATTTATTCAGTGCCTCGAGCTAAACGATTTATTTTAATGAAACAGCCTGCACTTGTTAATTCCATCAGTCGAGCTTCTCTCATTCATTCAGTGCTAGACGTTTAGCGCATCGATTCTAAGAAACAAACGGCAACTTTTAAATTAAATGAAACACACTGCATGGATATCTTCACTCATTCATTCCGTGGTACGAGTTTGACGTTTTAATTCAATGAAGCAAACCACACTCATTCATTCAATTAAACAGACTGCTCGTCTGCTTTCAATGAGTAGAGGAAGTCTCATTTATTCAATGCCTCGAGCTGAATTCATTAACTCAATGAAACAAACTGCACACATTCATTCAATCAAACAGATTGCGCGTGTAAATTTAATGAGTAGTGCTTTTCTCCTTTATTCAATGTCTCGAGCTTAATGTTTTCATTTAATGAAACTTGGTGAAACAAGTGAATCAGTCAATCTTCAATTATTGATTCAATGAATCAAACGGTTTTGTTAGATTCAATGAGACAGATGTAACTAACTTATTTAGTGAATCAAACTGCACACAATCATTGAAAGAAACATACTGCACATGTTAATTCAAAGAGTAGAGCTTCTCTACTTTATTCAATACGACAAGCTTAACTCCTTCGATAAATGAAACAAACTGCATTCAATCACTGTATCAAACTTCAATCATTGTTTCAATGAATCAAACGTTATTCATTGATTCAATCAACGGGATATAATTCATTTATTTAATGATTCCAACTGCATTCATCCATTCAATGATTCAAACAGAACTCAGTCATTCCATGAAAAAATCTGCACATGCTAATCGAATGCTTTTCCCATTCATTCAATGAAACAAGTTGCATGCTTTCTGTCAATGAAACCAAGAGTTTGCATTCATTTAATCAAGCAGGCTGCACTTGTTAATTCAATGAGTAGAGCTTCTCTCATTCTTTCAGTGCCACCAGTTTAGCGTATTGAATGCAAGAAACAAACGGCACTTATTCATTCAATGAAACACAGTGCATGTCCAAACGCAATGAGTAGAGCTTCAATCATTCATTCAGTGGTACGAATTTGATGCATTAATTCAATGAAACACATTGCATTTGTTAATTCAATGACTAGAGCTTCCGCCATTCATTGAATGCCTCGAGCTAAACGAATTCTCTCGAGAAACAAATTACACACATTCATTGAATGAAACAGACTGCTGGTTTGCTTTCATGAGTACAGGAATTCTCATGTATTCAATACCTCGAGCTGAACGCATTGACAGAATGAAATAAACTGCACACATTCATTCAATCAAACAGATTGCGCGTGTAAATTCAATGAGTAGTGCTTCTCTCGTTTATTCAATGTGTAGAGCTTAAGGATTTCATTTAATGCAACAAGCTGAAACAAATGAATCAGTCGTTGATTCAAACCTCAATCATTGATTCAATGAATCAAACGGTATTCTTAGATTCAACGAGACAGATGTAACTAACTTGTTAGTTACTCAAACTGCACACTTTCCTTGAAAGAAAGCCTGCTCGTGTTAACTCAAAGAGTACAGCTTCTCTACTTTATTCAATATGGCAAGCTTAACTCCTTCATTCAATGAAACAAACTGCAATCATTCAATCATTGTATCAAACTTCAATAATAGATTCAATGTATCAAACGTTATTCATTGATTCAATGAATGAAACTTAACTAATTTATTTGAATTCCCACTGCATGCATCCATTCAATGAATCAAACAGCCCTCAATCATTCATTGAAAGAGTCTGCACATGCTAATCGAATCACTATTGAATTTCCCATTCATTTAATGAAGCAAGTTGCATGCTCTCTCTTAAAGTAACCAACTGCATGCATTCGTTTACTCCAACAGACTGCAGGTGTTAATTCAATGGGTACAGCTTCTTTCATTCATTCAACGTTTCAAGCTTAACTAATTCATTCAGTACAACAAACTGGAGGTATTCATTCAATGAGTAGAGCCTCTCACTTTGATTCAATACCAGGCGTTTAAATCATCCTTTGAACGAAACAGACTGCACGCATTCATCGATTGAAACAAACTGAATGCGCTATTTCAATGAGTAGTGTTTCCCTCATTTATTCAGTGCCTCGAGCTAAACGATTTATTTTAAAGAAACAGCCAGCACTTGTTAATTCAATCAGACGACCTTCTCTCATTAATTCAGTGCTAGACGTTTAGCGCATCGATTCTAAGAAACAAATGGCAACTTTTAAATTAAATGAAACACACTGCATGGATATCTTCACTCATTCTTTCCGTGGTACGAGTTTGACGTTTTAATTCAATGAAGCAAACCACACTCATTCATTCAATTAAACAGACTGCTCGTCTGATTTCAATGAGTAGAGGAAGTCTCATTTATTCAATGCCTCGAGCTGAACTCATTGACTCAATGAAACCAACTGCACACCTTCAATCAATCAAACAGATTGCGCGTGTAAATTTAACGAGTAGTGCTTCTCTCATTTATTCAATGTCTCCAGCTTAAGGTTTTTATTTAATGAAACAAGGTGAAACAAGTGAATCAGTCATTGATTCAATATTCAATTATTGATTCAATAAATCAAACGGTATTTTTAGATTCAATGACACAGATGTAACTAACTTGTTTAGTGACTCAAACCGCACACTTTCATTCAAAGAAAGACTACTCGTGTTAACTCAAAGAGTACAGCTTCTCTACTTTATTCAATATGACAAGCTTAACTCCTTCATTCAATGAAACAAACTGCAATCATTCAATCATTGTATCAAACTTCAATCATTGTTTCAATGAATCAAACGTTATTCATTGATTCAATGAATGAAACTTAACTAATTTATTTTGAATTCCCACTGCATTCATCCATTCAATGAATCAAACAGCCCTCAATCATTCATTGAAAGAATCTGCACATGCTAATCGAATCACTATTGAATTTCCCATTCATTTAATGAAGCAAGTTGCATGCTCTCTCTTAAAGTAACCAACTGCATGCATTCGTTTACTCCAACAGACTGCACGTGTTAATTCAATGGGTACAGCTTCTTTCATTCATTCAACGTTTCAAGCTTAACTAATTCATTCAGTACAACAAACTGGAGGTATTCATTCAATGAGTAGAGCCTCTCACATTGATTCAATACCAGGCGTTTAAATCATCCTTTGAACGAAACAGACTGCACACATTCATTGAATGAAACAAACTGCATGTGCAATTTGAATGAGTACTGTTTCTCTCATTTATTCAGTGCCTCGAGCTAAACGATTTATTTTAACGAAACAGCCTGCACTTGTTAATTCCATCAGTCGAGATTCTCTCATTCATTCAGCGCTAGACGTTTAGCGTATCGATTCTAAGAAACAAACGGCAACTTTTAAATTAAATGAAACACACTGCATGGATATCTTCACTCATTCATTCCGTGGTACGAGTTTGACGTTTTAATTCAATGAAGCAAACCACACTCATTCATTCAATTAAACAGACTGCTCGTCTGCTTTCAATGAGTAGAGGAAGTCTCATTTATTCAATTCCTCGAGCTGAACTCATTGACTCAATGAAACAAACTGCACACATTCATTCAATCAAACAGATTGTGCGTGTAAATTCAATGAATAGTGCTTCTCTCGTTTATTCAATGTGTAGAGCTTAAGGATTTCATTTAATGCAACAATTTGAAACAAATGAATCAGTCGTTGATTCAAACCTCAATCATTGATTCAATGAATCAAACGGTATTCTTAGATTCAATGAGACAGATGTAACTAACTTGTTAGTTACTCAAACTGAACACTTTCCTTCAAAGAAAGCCTGCTCGTGTTAACTCAAAGAGTACAGCCTCTCTACTTTATTCAATATGGCAAGCTTAACTCCTTCATTCAATGAAACAAACTGCAATCATTCAATCATTGTATCAAACTTCAATAATAGATTCAATGTATCAAACGTTATTCATTGATTCAATGAATGAAACTTAACCAATTTATTTTGAATTGCCACTGCATGCATCCATTCAATGAATCAAACAGCCCTCAATCATTCATTGAAAGAATCTGAACATGCTAATCAAATCACTATTGAATTTCCCATTCATTTAATGAAGCAAGTTGCATGCTCTCTCTTAAAGTAACCAACTGCATGCATTCGTTCACTCCAATAGACTGCACGTGTTAATTCAATGGGTACAGCTTCTTTCATTCATTCAACGTTTCAAGCTTACCTAATTCATTCAGTGCAACGAACTGGAGGTATTCATTCAATGAGTAGAGCTTCTCACATTGATTCATTACCACGAGTTTAAATCATCCATTGAAGCAAACAGACTGCACGCATTCATCGATTGAAACAAACTGCATGCGCTATTTCAATGAGTAGTGTTTCTCTCATTTATTCAGTGCCTCGAGCTAAACGATTTATTTTAAAGAAACAGCCAGCACTTGTTAATTCAATCAGTCGAGCTTCTCTCATTCATTCAGTGCTAGACGTTTAGCGCATCGATTCTAAGAAACAAACGGCAACTTTTAAATTAAATGAAACACACTGCATGGATATCTTCACTCATTCATTCCATGGTACGAGTGTGACGTTTTAATTCAATGAAGCAAACCACACTCTTTCATTCAATTAAACAGACTGCTCGTCTGATTTCAATGAGTAGAGGAAGTCTCATTTATTCAATGCCTCGAGCTGAACTCATTGACTCAATGAAACCAACTGCACACCTTCAATCAATCAAACAGATTGCGCGTGTAAATTTAACGAGTAGCGCTTCTCTCATTTATTCAATGTCTCCAGCTTAAGGTTTTCATTTAATCAAACAATGTGAAACAAGTGAATCAGTCATTGATTCAATATTCAATTATTGATTCAATGAATCCAACGGTATTCTTAGATTCAATGACACAGATGTAACTAACTTGTTTAGTTACTCAAACTGCACACTTCCCTTCAAAGAAAGCCTGCTCGTGTTAACTCAAAGAGTACAGCTTCTCTACTTTATTCAATATGACAAGCTTAACTCCTTCATTCAATGAAACAAACTGCAATCATTCAATCATTATATCAAACTTCAGCCTTTGTTTCAATCAATCAAACGTTATTCATTGATTCAATGAATGAAACTTAACTAATTTATTTTGAATTCCCACTGCATGCATCCATTCAATGAATCAAACAGCCCTCAATCATTCATTGAAAGAATCTGCACATGCTAATCAAATCACTATTGAATTTCCCATTCATTTAATGATGCAAGTTGCATGCTCTCTCTTAAAGTAACCAACTGCAGGCATTCGTTTACTCCAACAGACTGCACGGCTTAATTCAATAGGTACAGCTTCTTTCATTCATTCAACGTTTCAAGCTTAACTAATTCATTCAGTACAACAAACTGGAGGTATTCATTCAATGAGTACAGCCTCTCACATTGATTCATTACCACGAGTTTAAATCATCCATTGAAGCAAATAGACTGCACGCATTCATTGATTGAAACAAACTGTATGTGCTATTTCAATGAGTAGTGTTTCTCTCATTTATTCAGTTCCTCGAGCTAAACGATTTATTTTAAAGAAACAGCCAGCACTTGTTAATTCAATCAGTCGAGCTTCTCTCATTCATTCAGTGCTAGACGTTTAGCGCATCGATTCTAAGAAACAAACGGCAACTTTTAAATCAAATGAAACACACTGCATGTAAAGCTTCACTCATTCATTCCATGGTACGAGTTTGACTTTTTAATTCAATAAAGCAAACCACACACTTTCATTCAATTAAACAGACTGCTCGTCTGATTTCAATGAGTAGAGGAAATCTCATTTATTCAATGCCTCGAGCTGAACTCATTGACTCAATGAAACCAACTGCACACCTTCATTCAATCAAACAGATTGCGCGTGTAAATTTAATGAGTAGTGCTTCTCTCATTTATTCAATGTCTCCAGCTTAAGGTTTTCATTTAATCAAACAATGTGAAACAAGTGAATCAGTCATTGATTCAATATTCAATTATTGATTCAATGAATCAAACGGTATTCTTAGATTCAATGACACAGATGTAACTAACTTGTTTAGTGACTCAAACTGCACACTTTCATTCAAAGAAAGACTACACGTGTTAACTCAAAGAGTACAGCTTCTCTACTTTATTCAATATGACAAGCTTAACTCCTTCATTCAATGAAACAAACTGCAATCATTCAATCATTATATCAAACTTCATTCTTTGTTTCAATCAATCAAACGTTATTCTTTGATTCAATGAATGAAACTTAACTAATTTATTTTGAATTCCCACTGCATTCATCCATTCAATGAATCAAACAGCCCTCAATCATTCATTGAAAGAATCTGCACATGCTAATCGAATCACTATTGAATTTCCCATTCATTTAATGAAGCAAGTTGCATGCTCTCTCTTAAAGTAACCAACTGCATGCATTCGTTTACTCCAACAGACTGCACGTGTTAATTCAATGGGTACAGCTTCTTTCATTCATTCAACGTTTCAAACTTAACTAATTCATTCAGTACAACAAACTGGAGGTATTCATTCAATGAGTAGAGCCTCTCACATTGATTCAATACCAGGCGTTTAAATCATCCTTTGAACGAAACAGACTGCACACATTCATTGAATGAAACAAACTGCATGTGCAATTTCAATGAGTACTGTTTCTCTCAGTGCCTCGAGCTAAACGATTTATTTTAATGAAACAGCCTGCACTTGTTAATTCCATCAGTCGAGCTTCTCTCATTCATTCAGTGCTAGACGTTTAGCGCATCGATTCTAAGAAACAAACGGCAACTTTTAAAATAAATGAAACACACTGCATGGATATCTTCACTCATTCATTCCGTGGTACGAGTTTGACGTTTTAATTCAATGAAGCAAACCACACTCATTCATTCAATTAAACAGACTGCTCGTCTGCTTTCAATGAGTAGAGGAAGTCTCATTTATTCAATGCCTCGAGCTGAACTCATTGACTCAATGAAACAAACTGCACACATTCATTCAATCAAACAGATTGCGTGTGTAAATTTAATGAGTAGTGCTTCTCTCCTTTATTCAATGTCTCCAGCTTAATGTTTTCATTTAATGAAACAAGGTGAAACAAGTGAATCAATCATTGATTCAATCTTCAATTATTGATTCAATGAATCAAACGGTATTCTTAGATTCAATGAGACAGATGTAACTAACTTATTTAGTGAATCAAACTGCACACATTCATTGAAAGAAACATACTGCACATGTTAACTCAAAGAGTAGAGCTTCTCTACTTTATTCAATACGACAAGCTTAACTCCTTCGATAAATGAAACAAACTGCAATCATTCAATCACTGTATCAAACTTCAATCATTGTTTCAATGAATCAAACGTTATTCATTGATTCAATCAACGGGATATAACTCATTTATTTAATGATTCCAACTGCATTCATCCATTCAATGATTCAAACAGCACTCAGTCATTCCATGAAAAAATCTGCACATGCTAATCGAATGCTTTTCCCATTCATTCAATGAAACAAGTTGCATGCTTTCTGTCAATGAAACCAAGAGTTTGCATTCATTTAATCAAGCAGCCTGCACTTGTTAATTCAATGAGTAGAGCTTCTCTCATTCTTTCAGTGCCACCAGTTTAGCGTATTGAATCCAAGAAACAAACGGCACTTATTCATTCAATGAAACACAGTGCATGTCCAAAAGCAATGAGTAGAGCTTCAGTGGTACGAATTTGACGTATTAATTCAATGAAACAAACTGCACTCATTCATTCAATGAAACACATTGCATTTGTTAATTCAATGACTAGAGCTTCCGCCGTTCATTGAATGCCTCGAGCTAAACGAATTCTCTCGAGAAACAAATTGCACACATTCATTGAATGAAACAGACTGCTGGTTTGCTTTCATGAGTACAGGAATTCCCATGTATTCAATGCCTCGAGCTGAACGTGTTGACACAATGAAACAAACTGCACACATTCATTCAATCAAACAGATTGCGCGTGTAATTTCAATGAGTAGTGCTTCTCTCGTTTATTCAATGTGTAGAGCTTAAGGATTTCATTTAATGCAACAAGCTGAAACAAATGAATCAGTCGTTGATTCAAACCTCAATCATTGATTCAATGAATCAAACGGTATTCTTAGATTCAATGAGACAGATGTAACTAACTTGTTAGTTTCTCAAACTGCACACTTTCCTTCAAAGAAAGCCTGCTCGTGTTAACTCAAAGAGTACAGCTTCTCTACTTGAATCAATATGGCAAGCTTAACTCCTTCATTCAATGAAACAAACTGCAATCATTCAATCATTGTATCAAACTTCAATAACAGATTCAATGTATCAAACGTTATTCATTGATTCAATGAATGAAACTTAACTAATTTATTTTGAATGCCCACTGCATGCATCCACTCAATGAATCAAACAGCCCTCAATCATTCATTGAAAGAATCTGCACATGCTAATCGAATCACTATTGAATGTCCCATTCATTTAATGAAGCAAGTTGCAAGCTCTCTCTTAAAGTAACCAACTGCATGCATTCGTTTACTCCAACAGACTGCACGTGTTAATTCAATGGGTACAGCTTCTTTCATTCATTCAACGTTTCAAGCTTACCTAATTCATTCAGTGCAACGAACTGGAGGTATTCATTCAATGAGTAGAGCCTCTTACATTGATTCAATACCAGGCGTTTAAATCATCGTTTGAACGAAACAGACTGCACACATTCATTGAATGAAACAAACTGCATGTGCAATTTCAATGAGTACTGTTTCTCTCAGTGCCTCGAGCTAAACGATTTATTTTAATGAAACAGCCTGCACTTGTTAATTCCATCAGTCGAGCTTCTCTCATTCATTCAGTGCTAGACGTTTAGCGCATCGATTCTAAGAAACAAACGGCAACTTTTAAAATAAATGAAACACACTGCATGGATATCTTCACTCATTCATTCCGTGGTACGAGTTTGACGTTTTTATTCAATGAAGCAAACCACACTCATTCATTCAATTAAACAGACTGCTCGTCTGCTTTCAATGAGTAGAGGAAGTCTCATTTATTCAATGCTTCGAGCTGAACTCATTGACTCAATGAAACAAACTGCACACATTCATTCAATCAAACAGATTGCGCGTGTAAATTTAATGAGTAGTGCTTCTCTCCTTTATTCAATGTCTCCAGCTTAATGTTTTCATTTAATGAAACAAGGTGAAACAAGTGAATCAATCATTGATTCAATCTTCAATTATTGATTCAATGAATCAAACGGTATTCTTAGATTCAATGAGACAGATGTAACTAACTTATTTAGTGAATCAAACTGCACACATTCATTGAAAGAAACATACTGCACATGTTAACTCAAAGAGTAGAGCTTCTCTACTTTATTCAATACGACAAGCTTAACTCCTTCGATAAATGAAACAAACTGCAATCATTCAATCACTGTATCAAACTTCAATCATTGTTTCAATGAATCAAACGTTATTCATTGATTCAATCAACGGGACATAACTCATTTATTTAATTATTCCAACTGCATTCATCCATTCAATGATTCAAGCAGCACTCAGTCATTCCATGAAAAAATCTGCACATGCTAATCGAATGCTTTCCCCATTCATTCAATCAAACAAGTTGCATGCTTTCTGTCAATGAAACCAAGAGTTTGCATTCATTTAATCAAGCAGCCTGCACTTGTTAATTCAATGAGTAGAGCTTCTCTCATTCTTTCAGTGCCACCAGTTTAGCGTATTGAATCCAAGAAACAAACGGCACTTATTCATTCAATGAAACACAGTGCATGTCCAAACGCAATGAGTAGAGCTTCAGTCATTCATTCAGTGGTACGAATTTGACGTATTAATTCAATGAAACAAACTGCACTCATTCATTCAATGAAACACATTGCATTTGTTAATTCAATGACTAGAGCTTCCGCCATTCGTTGAATGCCTCGAGCTAAACGAATTCTTTCGAGAAACAAATTGCACACATTCATTGAATGAAACAGACTGCTGGTTTGCTTTCATGAGTACAGGAATTCCCATGTATTCAATGCCTCGAGCTGAACGTATTGACACAATGAAATAAACTGCACACATTCATTCAATCAAACAGATTGCGCGTGTAAATTCAATGAGTAGTGCTTCTCTCGTTTATTCAATGTGTAGAGCTTAAGGATTTCATTAAATGCAACAAGCTGAAACAAATGAATCAGTCGTTGATTCAAACCTCAATCACTGAATCAAACGGTATTCTTAGATTCAATGAGACAGATGTAACTAACTTGTTAGTTACTCAAACTGCACACTTTCCTTCAAAGAAAGCCTGCTCGTGTTAACTCACAGAGTACAGCTTCTCTAATTTATTCAATATGGCAAGCTTAACTCCTTCATTCAATGAAACAAACTGCAATCATTCAATCATTGTATCAAACTTCAATAACAGATTCAATGTATCAAACGTTATTCATTGATTCAATGAATGAAACTTAACTAATTTATTTTGAATTCCCACTGCATGCATCCATTCAATGAATCAAACAGCCGTCAATTATTCATTGAAAGAATCTGCACATGCTAATCAAATCACTATTGAATTTCCCATTCATTTAATGAAGCAAGTTGCATGCTCTCTCTTAAAATAACCAACTGCATGCATTCGTTTACTCCAACAGACTGCACGTGTTAATTCAATGGGTACAGCTTCTTTCATTCATTCAACGTTTCAAGCTTACCTAATTCATTCAGTGCAACGAACTGGAGGTATTCATTCAATGAGTAGAGCTTCTCACATTGATTCAGTACCACGAGTTTAAATCATCCATTGAAGGAAATAGACTGCACGCATTCATTGATTGAAACAAACTGTATGTGCTATTTCAATGAGTAGTGTTTCTCTCATTTATTCAGTGCCTCGAGCTAAACGATTTATTTTAAAGAAACAGCCAGCACTTGTTAATTCAATCAGTCGAGCTTCTCTCATTCATTCACTGCTAGAAGTTTAGCACATTGATTCTAAGAAACAAACGGCAACTTTTAAATCAAATGAAACACACTGCATGTAAAGCTTCACTCATTCATTCCATGGTACGAGTGTGACGTTTTAATTCAATGAAGCAAACCACACTCTTTCATTCAATTAAACAGACTGCTCGTCTGATTTCAATGAGTAGAGGAAGTCTCATTTATTCAATGCCTCGAGCTGAACTCATTGACTCAATGAAACCAACTGCACACCTTCAATCAATCAAACAGATTGCGCGGGTAAATTTAACGAGTAGCGCTTCTCTCATTTATTCAATGTCTCCAGCTTAAGGTTTTCATTTAATCAAACAATGTGAAACAAGTGAATCAGTCATTGATTCAATATTCAATTATTGATTCAATGAATCAAACGGTATTCTTAGATTCAATGACACAGATGTAACTAACTTGTTTAGTTACTCAAACTGCACACTTTCCTTCAAAGAAAGCCTGCTCGTGTTAACTCAAAGAGTACAGCTTCTCTACTTTATTCAATATGGCAAGCTTAACTCCTTCATTCAATGAAACAAACTGCAATCATTCAATCATTATATCAAACTTCAATCTTTGTTTCAATCAATCAAACGTTATTCATTGATTCAATGAATGAAACTTAACTAATTTATTTTGAATTCCCACTGCATGCATCCATTCAATGAATCAAACAGCCCTCAATCATTCATTGAAAGAATCTGCACATGCTAATCAAATCACTATTGAATTTCCCATTCATTTAATGAAGCAAGTTGCATGCTCTCTCTTAAAATAACCAACTGCACGCATTCGTTTACTCCAACAGACTGCACGTGTTAAGTCAATGGGTACAGCTTCTTTCATTCATTCAACGTTTCAAGCTTAACTAATTCATTCAGTACAACAAACTGGAGGTATTCATTCAATGAGTAGAGCCTCTCACATTGATTCAATACCAGGCGTTTAAATCATCCTTTGAACGAAACAGACTGCACACATTCATTGAATGAAACAAACTGCATGTGCAATTTGAATGAGTAGTGTTTCTCTCATTTATTCAGTGCCTCGAGCTAAACGATTTATTTTAATGAAACAGCCTGCACTTGTTAATTCCATCAGTCGAGCTTCTCTCATTCATTCAGTGCTAGACGTTTAGCGCATCGATTCTAAGAAACAAACGGCAACTTTTAAAATAAATGAAACACACTGCATGGATATCTTCACTCATTCATTCCGTGGTACGAGTTTGACGTTTTTATTCAATGAAGCAAACCACACTCATTCATTCAATTAAACAGACTGCTCGTCTGCTTTCAATGAGTAGAGGAAGTCTCATTTATTCAATGCTTCGAGCTGAACTCATTGACTCAATGAAACAAACTGCACACATTCATTCAATCAAACAGATTGCGCGTGTAAATTTAATGAGTAGTGCTTCTCTCCTTTATTCAATGTCTCCAGCTTAATGTTTTCATTTAATGAAACAAGGTGAAACAAGTGAATCAGTCAATCTTCAATTATTGATTCAATGAATCAAACGGTATTCTTAGATTCAATGAGACAGATGTAACTAACTTATTTAGTGAATCAAACTGCACACATTCATTGAAAGAAACATACTGCACATGTTAACTCAAAGAGTAGAGCTTCTCTACTTTATTCAATACGACAAGCTTAACTCCTTCGATAAATGAAACAAACTGCAATCATTCAATCACTGTATCAAACTTCAATCATTGTTTCAATGAATCAAACGTTATTCATTGATTCAATCAACGGGATATAACTCATTTATTTAATGATTCCAACTGCATTCATCCATTCAATGATTCAAGCAGCACTCAGTCATTCCATGAAAAAATCTGCACATGCTAATCGAATGCTTTTCCCATTCATTCAATGAAACAAGTTGCATGCTTTCTGTCAATAAAACCAAGAGTTTGCATTCATTTAATCAAGCAGCCTGCACTTGTTAATTCAATGAGTAGAGCTTCTCTCATTCTTTCAGTGCCACCAGTTTAGCGTATTGAATCCAAGAAACAAACGGCACTTATTCATTCAATGAAACACAGTGCATGTCCAAACGCAATGAGTAGAGCTTCAGTCATTCATTCAGTGGTACGAATTTGACGCATTAATTTAATGAAACAAACTGCACTCATTCATTCAATGAAACACATTGCATTTGTTAATTCAATGACTAGAGCTTCCGCCATTCATTGAATGCCTCGAGCTAAACGAATTCTTTCGAGAAACAAATTGCACACATTCATTGAATGAAACAGACTGCTGGTTTGCTTTCATGAGTACAGGAATTCCCATGTATTCAATGCCTCGAGCTGAACGCATTGACACAATGAAACAAACTGCACACATTCATTCAATCAAACAGATTGCGCGTGTAAATTCAATGAGTAGTGCTTCTCTCGTTTATTCAATGTGTAGAGCTTAAGGATTTCATTTAATGCAACAAGCTGAAACAAATGAATCAGTCGTTGATTCAAACCTCAATCACTGAATCAAACGGTATTCTTAGATTCAATGAGACAGATGTAACTAACTTGTTAGTTACTCAAACTGCACACTTTCCTTCAAAGAAAGCCTGCTCGTGTTAACTCGAAGAGTACAGCTTCTCTAATTTATTCAATATGGCAAGCTTAACTCCTTCATTCAATGAAACAAACTGCAATCATTCAATCATTGTATCAAACTTCAATAACAGATTCAATGTATCAAACGTTATTCATTGATTCAATGAATGAAACTTAACTAATTTATTTTGAATTCCCACTGCATGCATCCATTCAATGAATCAAACAGCCGTCAATTATTCATTGAAAGAATCTGCACATGCTAATCAAATCACTATTGAATTTCCCATTCATTTAATGAAGCAAGTTGCATTCTCTCTCTTAAAATAACAAACTGAATGCATTCGTTTACTCCAACAGACTGCACGTGTTAATTCAATGGGTACAGTTTCTTTCATTCATTCAACGTTTCAAGCTTACCTAATTCATTCAGTACAACGAACTGGAGGTATTCGTTCAATGAGTAGAGCTTCTCACATTGATTCATTACCACGAGTTTAAATCATCCATTGAAGCAAATAGACTGCACGCATTCATTGATTGAAACAAACTGTATGTGCTATTTCAATGAGTAGTGTTTCTCTCATTTATTCCGTGCCTCGAGCTAAACGATTTATTTTAAAGAAACAGCCAGCACTTGTTAATTCAATCAGTCGAGCTTCTCTCATTCATTCACTGCTAGACGTTTAGCACATTGATTCTAAGAAACAAACGGCAACTTTTAAATCAAATGAAACACACTGCATGTAAAGCTTCACTCATTCATTCCATGGTACGAGTGTGACGTTTTAATTCAATGAAGCAAACCACACTCTTTCATTCAATTAAACAGACTGCTCGTCTGATTTCAATGAGTAGAGGAAGTCTCATTTATTCAATGCCTCGAGCTGAACTCATTGACTCAATGAAACCAACTGCACACCTTCAATCAATCAAACAGATCGCGCGTGTAAATGTAGCGAGTAGCGCTTCTCTCATTTATTCAATGTCTCCAGCTTAAGGTTTTCATTTAATCAAACAATGTGAAACAAGTGAATCAGTCATTGATTCAATATTCAATTATTGATTCAATGAATCAAACGGTATTCTTAGATTCAATGACACAGATGTAACTAACTTGTTTAGTGACTCAAACTGCACACTTTCCTTCAAAGAAAGCCTGCTCGTGTTAACTCAAAGAGTACAGCTTCTCTACTTTATTCAATATGGCAAGCTTAACTCCTTCATTCAATGAAACAAACTGCAATCATTCAATCATTATATCAAACTTCAATCTTGGTTTCAATCAATCAAACGTTATTCATTGATTCAATGAATGAAACTTAACTAATTTATTTTGAATTCCCACTGCATGCATCCATTCAATGAATCAAACAGCCCTCAATCATTCATTGAAAGAATCTGCACATGCTAATCAAATCACTATTGAATTTCCCATTCATTTAATGAAGCAAGTTGCATGCTCTCACTTAAAATAACCAACTGCATGCATTCGTTTACTCCAACAGACTGCACGTGTTAATTCAATGGGTACAGCTTCTTTCATACATTCAACGTTTCAAGCTTATCTAATTCATTCAGTACAACAAACTGGAGGTATTCATTCAATGAGTACAGCCTCTCACATTGATTCATTACCACGAGTTTATATCATCCATTGAAGCAAATAGACTGCACGCATTCATTGATTGAAACAAACTGTATGTGCTATTTCAATGAGTAGTGTTTCTCTCATTTATTCCGTGCCTCGAGCTAAACGATTTATTTTAAAGAAACAGCCAGCACTTGTTAATTTAATCAGTCGAGCTTCTCTCATTCATTCAGTGCTAGACGTTTAGCACATTGATTCTAAGAAACAAACGGCAACTTTTAAATCAAATGAAACACACTGCATGTAAAGCTTCACTCATTCATTCCATGGTACGAGTTTGACGTTTTAATTCAATGAAGCAAACCACATTCTTTCATTCAATTAAACAGACTGCTCGTCTGATTTCAATGAGTAGAGGAAGTCTCATTTATTCAATGCCTCGAGCTGAACTCATTGACTCAATGAAACCAACTGCACACCTTCAATCAATCAACCAGATTGCGCGTGTAAATTTAACGAGTAGCGCTTCTCTCATTTATTCAATGTCTCCAGCTTAAGGTTTTCATTTAATCAAACAATGTGAAACAAGTGAATCAGTCTTTGATTCAATATTCAAGCATTGATTCAATGAATCAAACGGTATTCTTAGATTCAATGACACAGATGTAACTAACTTGTTTAGTGACTCAAACTGCACATTTTCATTCAAACAAAGACTACACGTGTTAACTCAAAGAGTACAGCTTCTCTACTTTATTCAATATGACAAGCTTAACTCCTTCATTCAATGAAACAAACTGCAATCATTCAATCATTATATCATACTTCATTCTTTGTTTCAATCAATCAAACGTTATTCATTGATTCAATGAATGAAACTTAACTAATTTATTTTGAATTCCCACTGCATTCATCCATTCAATGAATCAAACAGCCCTCAATCATTCATTGAAAGAATCTGCACATGCTAATCGAATCACTATTGAATTTCCCATTCATTTAATGAAGCAAGTTGCATGCTCTCTCTTAAAGTAACCAACTGCATGCATTCGTTTACTCCAACAGACTGCACGTGTTAATTCAATGGGTACAGCTTCTTTCATTCATTCAACGTTTCAAGCTTAACTAATTCATTCAGTACAACAAACTGGAGGTATTCATTCAATGAGTAGAGCCTCTCACATTGATTCAATACCAGGCGTTTAAATCATCCTTTGAACGAAACAGACTGCACACATTCATTGAATGAAACAAACTGCATGTGCAATTTGAATGAGTACTGTTTCTCTCAATTATTCAGTGCCTCGAGCTAAACGATTTATTTTAATGAAACAGCCTGCACTTGTTAATTCCATCAGTCGAGCTTCTCTCATTCATTCAGTGCTAGACGTTTAGCGCATCGATTCTAAGAAACAAACAGCAACTTTTAAAATAAATGAAACACACTGCATGGATATCTTCACTCATTCATTCCGTGGTACGAGTTTGACGTTTTAATTCAATGAAGCAAACCACACTCATTCATTCAATTAAACAGACTGCTCATCTGCTTTCAATGAGTAGAGGAAGTCTCATTTATTCAATGCCTCGAGCTGAACTCATTGACTCAATGAAACAAACTGCACACATTCATTCAATCAAACAGATTGCGCGTGTAAATTTAATGAGTAGTGCTTCTCTCCTTTATTCAATGTCTCCAGCTTAATGTTTTCATTTAATGAAACAAGGTGAAACAAGTGAATCAGTCAATCTTCAATTATTGATCAATGAATCAAACGGTATTCTTAGATTCAATGAGACAGATGTAACTAACTTATTTAGTGAATCAAACTGCACACATTCATTGAAAGAAACATACCGCACATGTTAACTCAAAGAGTAGAGCTTCTCTACTTTATTCAATACGACAAGCTTAACTCCTTCGATAAATGAAACAAACTGCAATCATTCAATCACTGTATCAAACTTCAATCATTGTTTCAATGAATCAAACGTTATTCATTGATTCAATCAACGGGATATAACTCATTTATTTAATGATTCCAACTGCATTCATCCATTCAATGATTCAAACAGCACTCAGTCATTCCATGAAAAAATCTGCACATGCTAATCGAATGCTTTTCCCATTCATTCAATGAAACAAGCTGCATGCTTTCTGTCAATGAAACCAAGAGTTTTCATTCATTTAATCAAGCAGCCTGCACTTGTTAATTCAATGAGTAGAGCTTCTCTCATTCTTTCAGTGCCACCAGTTTAGCTTATTGAATCCAAGAAACAAACTGCACTTATTCATTCAATGAAACACAGTGCATGTCCAAAAGCAATGAGTAGAGCTTCAGTCATTCATTCAGTGGTACGAATTTGACGTATTAATTCAATGAAACAAACTGCACTCATTCATTCAATGAAACACATTGCATTTGTTAATTCAATCACTAGAGCTTCCGCCATTCATTGAATGCCTCGAGCTAAACGAATTCTATCGAGAAACAAATTGCACACATTCATTGAATGAAACAGACTGCTGGTTTGCTTTCATAAGTACAGGAATTCCCATTTATTCAATGCCTCGAGCTGTACGCATTGACACAATGAAACAAACTGCACACATTCATTCAATCAAACAGATTGCGCGTGTAAATTCAATGAGTAGTGCTTGTCTCGGTTATTCAATGTGTAGAGCTTAAGGATTTCATTTAATGCAACAAGCTGAAACAAATGAATCAGTCGTTGATTCAAACCTCAATCACTGAATCAAACGTTATTCTTAGATTCAATGTGACAAATGTAACTAACTTGTTAATTACTCAAACTGCACACTTGCCTTCAAAGAAAGCCTGCTCGTGTTAACTCAAAGAGTACAGCTTCTCTAATTTATTCAATATGGCAAGCTTAACTCCTTCATTCAATGAAACAAACTGCAATCATTCAATCATTGTATCAAACTTCAATAACAGATTCAATGTGTCAAACGTTTTTCATTGATTCAATGAATGAAACTTAACTAATTTATTTTGAATTGCCACTGCATGCATCAATTCAATGAATCAAACAGCCCTCAATTATTCATTGAAAGAATCTGCACATGCTAATCAAATCACTATTGAATTTCCCATTCATTTAATGAAGCAAGTTGCATGCTCTCTCTTAAAATAACCAACTGCATGCATTCGTTTACTCCAACAGACTGCATGTGTTAATTCAATGGGTACAGCTTCTTTCATTCATTCAACGTTTCAAGCTTACCTAATTCATTCAGTGCAACGAACTGGAGGTTTTCATTCAATGAGTAGAGCTTCTCACATTGATTCATTACCACGAGTTTAAATCATCCATTGAAGCAAATAGACTGCACGCATTCATTGATTGAAACAAACTGTATGTGCTATATCAATGAATAGTGTTTCTCTCATTTATTCAGTGCCTCGAGCTAAACGATTTATTTTAAAGAAACAGCCAGCACTTGTTAATTCAATCAGTCGAGCTTCTCTCATTCATTCAGTGCTAGACGTTTAGCACATTGATTCTAAGAAACAAACGGCAACTTTTAAATCAAATGAAACACACTGCATGTAAAGCTTCACTCATTCATTCCATAGTACGAGTTTGACGTTTTAATTCAATGAAGCAAACCACACTCTTTCATTCAATTAAACAGACTTCTCGTCTGATTTCAATGAGTAGAGGAAGTCTCATTTATTCAATGCCTCGAGCTGACCTCATTGACTCAATGAAACCAACTGCACACCTTCAATCAATCAAACAGATTGCGCGTGTAAATTTAATGAGTAGTGCTTCTCTCATTTATTCAATGTCTCCAGCTTAAGGTTTTCATTTAATCAAACAATGTGAAACAAGTGAATCAGTCATTGATTCAATATTCAAGTATTGATTCAATGAATCAAACGGTATTCTTAGATTCAATGACACAGATGTAACTAACTTGTTTAGTGACTCAAACTGCACACGTTCATTCAAAGAAAGATTACACGTGTTAACTCAAAGAGTACAGCTTCTCTACTTTATTCAATATGACAAGCTTAACTCCTTCATTCAATGAAACAAACTGCAATCATTCAATCATTATATCAAACTTCATTCTTTGTTTCAATCAATCAAACGTTATTCATTGATTCAATGAATGAAACTTAACTAATTTATTTTGAATTCCCACTGCATTCATCCATTCAATGAATCAAACAGCCCTCAATCATTCATTGAAAGAATCTGCACATGCTAATCGAATCACTGTTGAATTTCCCATTCATTTAATGAAGCAAGTTGCATGCTCTCTCTTAAAGTAACCAACTGCATGCATTCGTTTACTCCAACAGACTGCACGTGTTAATTCAATGGGTACAGCTTCTTTCATTCATTCAACGTTTCAAGCTTAACTAATTCATTCAGTACACAAACTGGAGGTATTCATTCAATGAGTAGAGCCTCTCACATTGATTCAATACCAGGCGTTTAAATCATCCTTTGAACGAAACAGACTGCACACATTCATTGAATGAAACAAACTGCATGTGCATTTTGAATGAGTACTGTTTCTCTAAGTTATTCAGTGCCTCGAGATAAACGATTTATTTTAATGAAACAGCCTGCACTTGTTAATTCCATCAGTCCAGCTTCTCTCATTCATTCAGTGCTAGACGTTTAGCGCATCGATTCTAAGAAACAAACGGCAACTTTTAAATTCAATGAAACACACTGCATGGATATCTTCACTCATTCATTCCATGGTACGAGTTTGACGTTTTAATTCAATGAAGCAAACCACACTCATTCATTCAATTAAACAGACTGCTCGTCTGCTTTCAATGAGTAGAGGAATTCTCATTTATTCAAAGCCTCGAGCTGAAATCATTGACTCAATGAAACAAACTGCACACATTCATTCAATCAAACAGATTGCGCGTGTAAATTTAATGAGTAGTGCTTCTCTCCTTTATTCAATGTCTCCAGCTTAATGTTTTCATTTAATGAAACAAGGTGAAACAAGTGAATCAGTCAATCTTCAATTATTGATTCAATGAATCAAACGGTATTCTTAGATTCAATGAGACAGATGTAACTAACTTATTTAGTGAATCAAACTGCACACATTCATTGAAAGAAACATACTGCACATGTTAACTCAAAGAGTAGAGCTTCTCTACTTTATTCAATACGACAAGCTTAACTCCTTCGATTAATGAAACAAACTGCAATCATTCAATCACTGTATCAAACTTCAATCATTGTTTCAATGAATCAAACGTTATTCATTGATTCAATCAACGGGATATAACTCATTTATTTAATGATTCCAACTGCATTCATCCATTCAATGATTCAAACAGCACTCAGTCATTCCATGAAAAAATCTGCACATGCTAATCGAATGCTTTTCCCATTCATTCAATGAAACAAGTTGCATGCTTTCTGTCAATGAAACCAAGAGTTTGCATTCATTTACTCAAGCAGCCTGCACTTGTTAATTCAATGAGTAGAGCTTCTCTCATTCTTTCAGTGCAACCAGTTTAGCGTATTGAATCCAAGAAACAAACGGCACTTATTCATTCAATGAAACACAGTGCATGTCCAAAAGCAATGAGTAGAGCTTCAGTCATTCATTCAGTGGTACGAATTTGACGCATTAATTCAATGAAACAAACTGCACTCATTCATTCAATGAAACACATTGCATTTGTTAATTCAATGACTAGAGCTTCCGCCATTCATTGAATGCCTCGAGCTAAACGAATTCTATCGAGAAACAAATTGCACACATTTATTGAATGAAACAGACTGCTGGTTTGCTTTCGTGAGTACAGGAATTCCCATGTATTCAATGCATCGAGCTGAACGCATTGACACAATGAAACAAACTGCACATATTCATTCAATCAAACAGATTGCGCGTGTAAATTCAATGAGTAGTGCTTCTCTCGTTTATTCAATGTGTAGAGCTTAAGGATTTCATTTAATGCAACAAGCTGAAACAAATGAATCAGTCGTTGATTCAAACCTCAATCACTGAATCAAACGGTATTCTTAGATTCAATGACACAGATGTAACTAACTTGTTAGTTACTCAAACTGCACACTTTCCTTCAAAGAAAGCCTGCTCGTTTTAACTCAAAGAGTGCAGCTTCTCTAATTTATTCAATATGGCAAGCTTAACTCCTTCATTCAATGAAACAAACTGCAATCATTCAATCATTGTATCAAACTTCAATAACAGATTCAATGTATCAAACGTTATTCATTGATTCAATGAATGAAACTTAACTAATTTATTTTGAATTCCCACTGCATGCATCCATTCAATGAATCAAACAGCCGTCAATTATTCATTGAAAGAATCTGCACATTCTAATCAAATCACTTTTGAATTTCCCATTCATTTAATGAAGCAAGTTGCATGCTCTCTCTTAAAATAACCAACTGCATGCATTCGTTTACTCCAAAAGACTGCACGTGTTAATTCAATGGGTACTGCTTCTTTCATTCATTCAATGTTTCAAGCTTACCTAATTCATTCAGTGCAACGAACTGGAGGTATTCATTCAATGAGTAGAGCTTCTCACATTGATTCATTACCACGAGTTTAAATCATCCATTGAAGCAAATAGACTGCACGCATTCATTGATTGAAACAAACTGTATGTGCTATTTCAATGAGTAGTGTTTCTCTCATTTATTCAGTGCCTCGAGCTAAACGATTTATTTTAAAGAAACAGCCAGCACTTGTTAATTCAATCAGTCGAGCTTCTCTCATTCATTCAGTGCTAGACGTTTAGCACATTGATTCTAAGAAACAAACGGCAACTTTTAAATCAAATGAAACACACTGCATGTAAAGCTTCACTCATTCATTCCATGGTACGAGTGTGACGTTTTAATTCAATGAAGCAAACCACACTCTTTCATTCAATTAAACAGACTGCTCGTCTGATTTCAATGAGTAGAGGAAGTCTCATTTATTCAATGCCTCGAGCTGAACTCACTGACTCAATGAAACCAACTGCACACCTTCAATCAATCAAACAGATTGCGCGTGTAAATTTAACGAGTAGCGCTTCTCTCATTTATTCAATGTCTCCAACTTAAGGTTTTCATTTAATCAAACAATGTGAAGCAAGTGAATCAGTCATTGATTCAATATTCAATTATTGATTCAATGAATCAAACGGTATTCTTAGATTCAATGACACAGATGTAACTAACTTGTTTAGTGACTCAAACTGCACACTTCCCTTCAAAGAAAGCCTGCTCGTGTTAACTCAAAGAGTACAGCTTCTCTACTTTATTCAATATGGCAAGCTTAACTCCTTCATTCAATGAAACAAACTGCAATCATTCAATCATTGTATCAAACTTCAATAACAGATTCAATGTATCAAACGTTATTCATTGATTCAATGAATGAAACTTAACTAATTTATTTTGAATTCCCACTGCATGCATCCATTCAATGAATCAAACAGCCGTCAATTATTCATTGAAAGAATCTGCACATTCTAATCAAATCACTATTGAATTTCCCATTCATTTAATGAAGCAAGTTGCATGCTCTCTCTTAAAATAACCAACTGCATGCATTCGTTTACTCCAAAAGACTGCAAGTGTTAATTCAATGGGTACCGCTTCTTTCATTCATTCAACGTTTCAAGCTTACCTAATTCATTCAGTGCAACGAACTGGAGGTATTCATTCAATGAGTAGAGCTTCTCACATTGATTCATTACCACGAGTTTAAATCATCCATTGAAGCAAATAGACTGCACGCATTCATTGATTGAAACAAACTGTATGTGCTATTTCAATGAGTAGTGTTTCTCTCATTTATTCAGTGCCTCGAGCTAAACGATTTATTTTAAAGAAACAGCCAGCACTTGTTAATTCAATCAGTCGAGCTTCTCTCATTCATTCACTGCTAGACGTTTAGCACATTGATTCTAAGAAACAAACGGCAACTTTTAAATCAAATGAAACACACTGCATGTAAAGCTTCACTCATTCATTCCATGGTACGAGTGTGACGTTTTAATTCAATGAAGCAAACCACACTCTTTCATTCAATTAAACAGACTGCTCGTCTGATTTCAATGAGTAGAGGAAGTCTCAATTATTCAATGCCTCGAGCTGAACTCATTGACTCAATGAAACCAACTGCACACCTTCAATCAATCAACCAGATCGCGCGTGTAAATTTAACGAGTAGCGCTTCTCTCATTTACTCAATGTCTCCAACTTAAGGTTTTCATTTAATCAAACAATGTGAAACAAGTGAATCAGTCATTGATTCAATATTCAATTATTGATTCAATGAATCAAACGGTATTCTTAGATTCAATGACACAGATGTAACTAACTTGTTTAGTGACTCAAACTGCACACTTTCCTTCAAAGAAAGCCTGCTCGTGTTAACTCAAAGAGTACAGCTTCTCTACTTTATTCAATATGGCAAGCTTAACTCCTTCATTCAATGAAACAAACTGCAATCATTCAATCATTGTATCAAACTTCAATAACAGATTCAATGTATCAAACGTTATTCATTGATTCAATGAATGAAACTTAACTAATTTATTTTGAATTCCCACTGCATGCATCCATTCAATGAATCAAACAGCCCTCAATCATTCATTGAAAGAATCTGCACATGCTAATCAAATCACTATTGAATTTCCCATTCATTTAATGAAGCAAGTTGCATGCTCTCTCTTAAAATAACCAACTGCATGCATTCGTTTACTCCAACAGACTGCACGTGTTAATTCAATGGGTACAGCTTCTTTCATTCATTCAACGTTTCAAGCTTAACTAATTCATTCAGTACAACAAACTGGAGGTATTCATTCAATGAGTACAGCCTCTCACATTGATTCATTACCACGAGTTTAAATCATCCATTGAAGCAAATAGACTGCACGCATTCATTGATTGAAACAAACTGTATGTGCTATTTCAATGAGTAGTGTTTCTCTCATTTATTCAGTGCCTCGAGCTAAACGATTTATTTTAAAGAAACAGCCAGCACTTGTTAATTCAATCAGTCGAGCTTCTCTCATTCATTCAGTGCTAGACGTTTAGCGCATCGATTCTAAGAAACAAACGGCAACTTTTAAATCAAATGAAACACACTGCATGTAAAGCTTCACTCATTCATTCCATGGTACGAGTTTGACGTTTTAATTCAATGAAGCAAACCACACTCTTTCAATCAATTAAACAGACTGCTCGTCTGATTTCAATGAGTAGAGGAAGTCTCATTTATTCAATGCCTCGAGCTGAACTCATTGACTCAATGAAACCAACTGCACACCTTCAATCAATCAAACAGATTGCGCGTGTAAATTTAATGAGTAGTGCTTCTCTCCTTTATTCAATGTCTCCAGCTTAAGGTTTTCATTTAATCAAACAAGGTGAAACAAGTGAAACAGTCATTGATTCAATATTCAATTATTGATTCAATGAATCAAACGGTATTCTTAGATTCAATGACACAGATGTAACTAACTTGTTTAGTGACTCAAACTGCACACTTTCATTCAAAGAAAGACTACACGTGTTAACTGAAAGAGTACAGCTTCTCTACATTATTCAATATGACAAGCTTAACTCCTTCATTCAATGAAACAAACTGCAATCATTCAATCATTATATCAAACTTCATTCTTTGTTTCAATCAATCAAACGTTATTCATTGATTCAATGAATGAAACTTAACTAATTTATTTTGAATTCCCACTGCATTCATCCATTCAATGAATCAAACAGCCCTCAATCATTCATTGAAAGAATCTGCACATGCTAATCGAATCACTATTGAATTTCCCATTCATTTAATGAAGCAAGTTGCATGCTCTCTCTTAAGGTAACCAACTGCATGCATTCGTTTACTCCAACAGACTGCACGTGTTAATTCAATGGTTACAGCTTCTTTCATTCATTCAACGTTTCAAGCTTAACTAATTCATTCAGTACAACAAACTGGAGGTATTCATTCAATGAGTAGAGCCTCTCACATTATTTCAATACCAGGCGTTTAAATCATCCTTTGAACGAAACAGACTGCACACATTCATTGAATGAAACAAACTGCATGTGCAATTTGAATGAGTTTTGTTTCTCTCATTTATTCAGTGCCTCGAGCTAAACGATTTATTTTAATGAAACAGCCTGCACTTGTTAATTCCATCAGTCGAGCTTCTCTCATTCATTCAGTGCTAGACGTTTAGCGCATCGATTCTAAGAAACAAACGGCAACTTTTAAAATAAATGAAACACACTGCATGGATATCTTCACTCATTCATTCCGTGGTACGAGTTTGACGTTTTTATTCAATGAAGCAAACCACACTCATTCATTCAATTAAACAGACTGCTCGTCTGCTTTCAATGAGTAGAGGAATTCTCATTTATTCAATGCCTCGAGCTGAACTCATTGACTCAATGTAACAAACTGCACACATTCATTCAATCAAACAGATTGCGCGTGTAAATTTAATGAGTAGTGCTTCTCTCCTTTATTCAATGTCTCCAGCTTAATGTTTTCATTTAATGAAACAAGGTGAAACAAGTGAATCAGTCAATCTTCAATTATTGATTCAATGAATCAAACGGTATTCTTAGATTCAATGAGACAGATGTAACTAACTTATTTAGTGAATCAAACTGCACACATTTATTGAAAGAAACATACTGCACATGTTAACTCAAAGAGTAGAGCTTCTCTACTTTATTCAATACGACAAGCTTAACTCCTTCGATAAATGAAACAAACTGCAATCATTCAATCACTGTATCAAACTTCAATCATTGTTTCAATGAATCAAACGTTATTCATTGATTCAATCAACGGGATATAACTCATTTATTTAATGATTCCAACTGCATTCATCCATTCAATGATTCAAACAGCACTCAGTCATTCCATGAAAAAATCTGCTCATGCTAATCGAATGCTTTTCCCATTCATTCAATGAAACAAGTTGCATGCTTTCTGTCAATGAAACCAAGAGTTTGCATTCATTTAATCAAGCAGCCTGCACTTGTTAATTCAATGAGTAGAGCTTCTCTCATTCTTTCAGTGCCACCAGTTTAGCGTATTGAATCCAAGAAACAAACGGCACTTATTCATTCAATGAAACACAGTGCAAGTCCAAAAGCAATGAGTAGAGCTTCAGTCATTCATTCAGTGGTACGAATTTGACGTATTAATTCAATGAAACAAACTGCACTCAGTCATTCAATGAAACACATTGCATTTGTTAATTCAATGACTAGAGCTTCCGCCATTTATTTAATTGCTCGAGCTAAACGAATTCTATCGAGAAACAAATTGCACACATTCATTGAATGAAACAGACTGCTGGTTTGCTTTCGTGAGTACAGGAATTCCCATGTATTCAATGCCTCGAGCTGAACGTATTGACACAATGAAACAAACTGCACACATGCATTCAATCAAACAGATTGCGCGTGTAAATTCAATGAGTAGTGCTTCTCTCGTTTATTCAATGTGCAGAGCTTAAGGATTTCATTTAATGCAACAAGCTGAAACAAATGAATCAGTCGTTGATTCAAACCTCAATCACTGAATCAAACGGTATTCTTAGATTCAATGAGACAGATGTAACTAACTTGTTAGTTACTCAAACTGCACACTTTCCTTCAAAGAAAGCCTGCTCGTGTTAACTCAAAGAGTACAGCTTCTCTAATTTATTCAATATGGCAAGCTTAACTCCTTCATTCAATGAAACAAACTGCAATCATTCAATCATTGTATCAAACTTCAATAACAGATTCAATGTATGAAACGTTATTCATTGGTTCAATGAATGAAACTTAACTAATTTATTTTGAATTCCCACGGCATGCATCCATTCAATGAATCAAACAGCCCTCAATTATTCATTGAAAGAATCTGCACATGCTAATCAAATCACTATTGAATTTCCCATTCATTTAATGAAGCAAGTTGCATGCTCTCTCTTAAAATAACCAACTGCATGCATTCGTTTACTCCAACAGACTGCACGTGTTAATTCAATGGGTACAGCTTCTTTCATTCATTCAACGTTTCAAGCTTACCTAATTCATTCAGTGCAACGAACTGGAGGTATTCATTCAATGAGTAGAGCTTCTCACATTGATTCATTACCACGAGTTTAAATCATCCTTTGAAGCAAATAGACTGCACACATTCATTGATTGAAACAAACTGTATGTGCTATTTCAATGAGTAGTGTTTCTCTCATTTATTCAGTGCCTCGAGCTAAACGATTTATTTTAAAGAAACAGCCAGCACTTGTTAATTCAATTAGTCGAGCTTCTCTCATTCATTCAGTGCTAGACGTTTAGCACATTGATTCTAAGAAACAAACGGCAACTTTTAAATCAAATGAAACACACTGCATGTAAAGCTTCACTCATTCATTCCATGGTACGAGTGTGACGTTTTAATTCAATGAAGCAAACCACACTCTTTCATTCAATTAAACAGACTGCTCGTCTGATTTCAATGAGTAGAGGAAGTCTCATTTATTCAATGCCTCGAGCTGAACTCATTGACTCAATGAAACGAACTGCACACCTTCAATCAATCAAACAGATTGCGCGTGTAAATTTAACGAGTAGCGCTTCTCTCATTTATTCAATGTCTCCAGCTTAAGGTTTTCATTTAATCAAACAATGTGAAACAAGTGAATCAGTCATTGATTCAATATTCAATTATTGATTCAATGAATCAAACGGTATTCTTAGATTCAATGACACAGATGTAACTAACTTGTTTAGTTACTCAAACTGCACACTTTCCTTCAAAGAAAGCCTGCTCGTGTTAACTCAATGAGTACAGCTTCTCTACTTTATTCAATATGACAAGCTTAACTCCTTCATTCAATGAAACAAACTGCAATCATTCCATCATTATATCAAACTTCAATCTTTGTTTCAATCAATCAAACGTTATTCATTGATTCAATGAATGAAACTTAACTAATTTATTTTGAATTCCCACTGCATGCATCCATTCAATGAATCAAACAGCCCTCAATCATTCATTGAAAGAATCTGCACATGCTAATCAAATCACTATTGAATTTCCCATTCATTTAATGAAGCAAGTTGCATGCTCTCTCTTAAAATAACCAACTGCATGCGTTCGTTTACGCCAACACACTGCACGTGTTTATTCAATGGTTACAGCTTCTTTCATTCATTCAACGTTTCAAGCTTTACTAATTCATTCAGTACAACAAACTGGAGGTATTCATTCAATGAGTAGAGCCTCTCACATTGATTCATTACCACGAGTTTAAATCATCCATTGAAGCAAATAGACTGCACGCATTCATTGATTGAAACAAACTGTATGTGCTATTTCAATGAGTAGTGTTTCTCTCATTTATTCAGTGCCTCGAGCTAAACGATTTATTTTAAAGAAACAGCCAGCACTTGTTAATTCAATCAGTCGAGCTTCTCTCATTCATTCAGTGCTAGACGTTTAGCACATTGATTCTAAGAAACAAACGGCATCTTTTAAATTAAATGAAACACACTGCATGGATATCTTCACTCATTCATTCCGTGGTACGAGTTTGACGTTTTTATTCAATGAAGCAAACCATACTCATTCATTCAATTAAACAGACTGCTCGTCTGCTTTCAATGACTAGAGGAAGTCTCATTTATTCAATGCCTCGAGCTGAACTCATTGACTCAATGAAACAAACTGCACACATTCATTCAATCAAACAGATTGCGCGTGTAAATTTAATGAGTAGTGCTTCTCTCCTCTATTCAATGTCTCCAGCTTAATGTTTTCATTTAATGAAACAACGTGAAACAAGTGAATCAGTCAATCTTCAATTATTGATTCAATGAATCAAACGGTATTCTTAGATTCAATGAGACAGATGTAACTAACTTATTTAGTGAATCAAACTGCACACATTCATTGAAAGAAACATACTGCACATGTTAACTCAAAGAGTAGAGCTTCTCTACTTTATTCAATACGACAAGCTTAACTCCTTCGATAAATGAAACAAACTGCAATCATTCAATCACTGTATCAAACTTCAATCATTGTTTCAATGAATCAAACGTTATTCATTGATTCAATCAACGGGATATAACTCATTTATTTAATGATTCCAACTGCATTCATTCATTCAATGATTCAAACAGCACTCAGTCATTCCATGAAAAAATCTGCACATGCTAATCGAATGCTTTTCCAATTCATTCAATGAAACAAGTTGCATGCTTTCTGTCAATGAAACCAAGAGTTTGCATTCATTTAATCAAGCAGGCTGCACTTGTTAATTCAATGAGTAGAGCTTCTCTCATTCTTTCAGTGCCACCAGTTTAGCGTATTGAATCCAAGAAACAAACGGCACTTATTCATTCAATGAAACACAGTGCATGTCCAAAAGCAATGAGTAGAGCTTCAGTCATTCATTCATTGGTACGAAGTTGACGCATTAATTCAATGAAACAAACTGCACTCATTCATTCAATGAAACACATTGCATTTGTTAATTCAATGACTAGAGCTTCCGCCATTCATTGAATGCCTCGAGCTAAACGAATTATTTCGAGAAACAAATTGCACACATTCATTGAATGAAACAGACTGCTGGTTTGCTTTCATGAGTACAGGAATTCTCATGTATTCAATGCCTCGAGCTGAACGTATTGACACAATGAAACAAACTGCACACATTCATTCAATCAAACAGATTGCGCGTGTAAATTCAATGAGTTGTGCTTCTCTCGTTTATTCAATGTGTAGAGCTTAAGGATTTCATTTAATGTAACAAGCTGAAACAAATGAATCAGTCGTTGATTCAAACCTCAATCATTGATTCAATGAATCAAACGGTATTCTTAGATTCAATGAGACAGATGTAACTAACTTGTTAGTTACTCAAACTGCACACTTTCCTTCAAAGAAAGCCTGCTCGTGTTAACTCAAAGAGTACAGCTTCTCTACTTTATTCAATATGGCAAGTTTAACTCCTTCATTAAATGAAACAAACTGCAATCATTCAATCATTGTATCAAACTTCAATAATAGATTCAATGAATCAAACGTTATTCATTGATTCAATGAATGAAACTTAACTAATTTATTTTGAATTCCCACTGCATGCATCCATTCAATGAATCAAACTGCCCTCAATCATTCATTGAAAGAATCTGCATATGCTAATCGAATCACTATTGAATTTCCCATTCATTTAATGAAGCAAGTTGCATGCTCTCTCTTAAAGTAACCAACTACATGCATTCGTTTACTCCAACAGACTGCACGTGTTAATTCAATGGGTACAGCTTCTTTCATTCATTCAACGTTTCAAGCTTACCTAATTCATTCAGTGCAACGAACTGGAGGTATTCATTCAATGAGTAGAGCCTCTCACATTGATTCAATACCAGGCGTTTAAATCATCCTTTAAACGAAACAGACTGCACGCATTCATTCATTGAAACAAACTGCATGTGCAATTTGAATGAGTACTGTTTCTCTCATTTATTCAGTGCCTCGAGCTAAACGATTTATTTTAATGAAACAGCCTGCACTTGTTAATTCCATCAGTCGAGCTTCTCTCATTCATTCAGTGCAGGAAGTTTATCGCATCGATTCTAAGAAACAAACGGCAACTTTTAAATTAAATGAAACACACTGCATGGATATCTTCACTCATTCATTCCGTGGTGCGAGTTTGACGTTTTAATTCAATGAAGCAAACCACACTCATTCATTCAATTAAACAGACTGCTCGTCTGCATTCAATGAGTAGAGGAAGTCTCATTTATTCAATGCCTCGAGCTGAACTCATTGACTCAATGAAACAAACTGCACACATTCATTCAATCAAACAGATTGCGCGTGTAAATTTAATGAGTAGTGCTTCTCTCATTTATTCAATGTCTCCAGCTTAAGGTTTTCATTTAATCAAACAAGGTGAAACAAGTGAATCAGTCATTGATTCAATCTTCAATTATTGATTCAATGAATCAAACGGTATTCTTAGATTCAATGACACAGATGTAACTAACTTGTTTAGTGACTCAAACTGCAAACTTTCATTCAAAGAAAGACTACACGTGTTAACTCAAGGAGTACAGCTTCTCTACTTTATTCAATTTGACAAGCTTAACTCCTTCATTCAATGAAACAAACTGCAATCAATAAATAACTAATTTATTTTGAATTCCCACTGCATTCATCCATTCAATGAATCAAACAGCCCTCAATCATTCATTGAAAGAATCTGCACATGCTAATCGAATCACTATTGAATTTCCCATTCATTTAATGAAGCAAGTTGCATGCTCTCTCTTAAAGTAACCAACTGCATGCATTCGTTTACTCCAACATACTGCACGTGTTAATTCAATGGGTACAGCTTCTTTCATTCATTCAACGTTTCAAGCTTAACTAATTCATTCAGTACAACAAACTGGAGGTATTCATTCAATGAGTAGAGCCTCTCGCATTGATTCAATACCAGGCGTTTAAATCATCCTTTGAACGAAACAGACTGCACACATTCATTGAATGAAACAAACTGCGTGTGTAATTTGAATGAGTACTGTTTCTCTCATTTATTTAGTGCCTCGAGCTAAACGATTTATTTTAATGAAACAGCCTGCACTTGTTAATTCCATCAGTCGAGCTTCTCTCATTCATTCAGTGCTGCACGTTTAGCGCATCGATTCTAAGAAACAAACGGCAACTTTTAAATTAAATGAAACACACTGCATGGATATCTTCACTCATTCATTCCGTGGTACGATTTTGACGTTTTAATTCAATGAAGCAAACCACACTCATTCATTCAATTAAACAGACTGCTCGTCTGCTTTCAATGAGTAGAGGAAGTCTCATTTATTCAATGCCTCGAGCTGAACTCATTGACTCAATGAAACAAACTGCACACATTCATTCAATCAAACAGATTGCGCGTGTAAATTTAATGAGTAGTGCTTCTCTCCTTTATTCAATGTCTCCAGCTTAATGTTTTCATTTATTGAAACAAGGTGAAACAAGTGAATCAGTCAATCTTCAATTATTGATTCAATGAATCAAACGGTATTCTTAGATTCAATGAGACAGATGTAACTAACTTATTTAGTGAATCAAACTGCACACATTCATTGAAAGAAACATACTGCACATGTTAACTCAAAGAGTAGAGCTTCTCTACTTTATTCAATACGATAAGCTTAACTCCTTCGATAAATGAAACAAACTGCAATCATTCAATCACTGTATCAAACTTCAATCATTGTTTCAATGAATCAAACGTTATTCATTGATTCAATCAACGGGATATAACTCATTTATTTAATGATTCCAACTGCATTCATCCATTCAATGATTCAAACAGCACTCAGTCATTCCATGAAAAAATCTGCACATGCTAATCGAATGCTTTTCCCATTCATTCAATGAAACAAGTTGCATGCTTTCTGTCAATGAAACCAAGAGTTTGCATTCATTTAATCAAGCAGCCTGCACTTGTTATTTCAATGAGTAGAGCTTCTCTCATTCTTTCAGTGCCACCAGTTTAGCGTATTGAATCCAAGAAACAAACGGCACTTATTCATTCAATGAAACACAGTGCATGTCCAAACGCAATGAGTAGAGCTTCAGTCATTCATTCAGTGGTACGAATTTGACGCATTAATTAAATGAAACAAACTGCACTCATTCATTCAATGAAACACATTGCATTTGTTAATTCAATGACTAGAGCTTCCGCCATTCATTGAATGCCTCGAGCTAAACGAATTCTTTCGAGAAACAAATTGCACACATTCATTGAATGAAACAGACTGCTGGTTTGCTTTCATGAGTACAGGAATTCTCATGTATTCAATGCCTCGAGCTGAACGTATTTACACAATGAAACAAACTGCACATATTCATTCAATCAAACTGATTGCGCGTGTAAATTCAATGAGTAGTGCTTCTCTCGTTTATTCAATGTGTAGAGCTTAAGGATTTCATTTAATGCAACAAGCTGAAACAAATGAATCAGTCGTTGATTCAAACCTCAATCATTGATTCAATGAATCAAACGGTATTCTAAGATTCAATGAGACAGATGTAACTAACTTGTTAGTTACTCAAACTGCACACTTTCCTTCAAAGAAAGCCTGCTCGTGTTAACTCAAAGAGTACAGCTTCTCTACTTTATTCAATATGGCAAGCTTAACTCCTTCATTCAAGGAAACAAACTGCAATCATTCAATCATTGTATCAAACTTCAATAATAGATTCAATGAATCAAACGTTATTCATTGATTCAATGAATGAAACTTAACTAATTTATTTTGAATTCCCACTGCATGCATCCATTCAATGAATCAAAAAGCCCTCAATCATTCATTGAAAGAATCTGCACATGCTAATCGAATCACTATTGAATGTCCCATTCATTTAATGAAGCAAGTTGCATGCTCTCTCTTAGAGTAACCAACTACATGCATTCGTTTACTCCAACAGACTGCACGTGTTAATTCAATGGGTACAGCTTCTTTCATTCATTCAACGTTTCAAGCTTACCTAATTCATTCAGTGCAACGAACTGGAGGTATTCATTCAATGAGTAGAGCTTCTCACATTGATTCATTACCACGAGTTTAAATCATCCATTGAAGCAAACAGACTGCACGCATTCATTGATTGAAACAAACTGCATGTGCTATTTCAATGAGTAGTGTTTCTCTCATTTATTCAGTGCCTCGAGATAAACGATTTATTTTAAAGAAACAGCCAGCACTTGTTAATTCAATCAGTCGTGCTTCTCTCATTCATTCAGTGCTAGACGTTTAGCACATTGATTGTAAGAAACAAACGGCAACTTTTAAATCAAATGAAACACCCTGCATGTAAAGCTTCACTCATTCATTCCATGGTACGAGTTTGACGTTTTAATTCAATGAAGCAAACCACACTCTTTCATTCAATTAAACAGACTGCTCGTCTGCTTTCAATGAGTAGAGGAAGTCTCATTTATTCAATGCCTCGAGCTGAACTCATTTACTCAATGAAACAAACTGCACACCTTCAATCAATCAAACAGATTGCGCGTGTAAATTTAATGAGTAGTGCTTCTCTCATTTATTCAATGTCTCCAGCTTAAGGTTTTCATTTAATCAAAGAAGGTGAAACAAGTGAATCAGTCATTGATTCAATGTTCAATTATTGATTCAATGAATCAAACGGTATTCTTAGATTCAATGACAAAGATGTAACTAAGTTGTTTAGTGACTCAAACTGCACACTTTCATTCAAAGAAAGATTACACGTGTTAACTCAAAGAGTACAGCTTCTCTACTTTATTCAATATGACAAGCTTAACTCCTTCATTCAATGAAACAAACTGCAATCATTCAATCATTGTATCAATCTTCAATCATTGTTTCAATGAATCAAAAGTTATTCATTGATTCAATGAATGAAACTTAACTAATTTATTTTGAATTCCCACTGCATTCATCCATTCAATGAATCAAAAAGCCCTCAATCATTCATTGAAAGAATCTGCACATGCTAATCGAATCACTATTGAATTTCCCATTCATTTAATGAAGCAAGTTGCATGCTCTCTCTTAAAGTAACCAACTGCATGCATTCGTTTACTCCAACATACTGCACGTGTTAATTCAATGGGTACAGCTTCTTTCATTCATTCAACGTTTCAAGCTTAACTAATTCATTCAGTACAACAAACTGGAGGTATTCATTCAATGAGTAGAGCCTCTCACATTGATTCAATACCAGGCGTTTAAATCATCCTTTGAACGAAACAGACTGCACACATTCATTGAATGAAACAAACTGCATGTGCAATTTGAATGAGTACTGTTTCTCTCATTTATTTAGTGCCTCGAGCTAAACGATTTATTTTAATGAAACAGCCTGCACTTGTTAATTCCATCAGTCGAGCTTCTCTCATTCATTCAGTGCTGCACGTTTAGCGCATCGATTCTAAGAAACAAACGGCAACTTTTAAATTAAATGAAACACACTGCATGGATATCTTCACTCATTCATTCCGTGGTACGATTTTGACGTTTTAATTCAATGAAGCAAACCACACTCATTCATTCAATTAAACAGACTGCTCGTCTGCTTTCAATGAGTAGAGGAAGTCTCATTTATTCAATGCCTCGAGCTGAACTCATTGACTCAATGAAACAAACTGCACACATTCATTCAATCAAACAGATTGCGCGTGTAAATTTAATGAGTAGTGCTTCTCTCCTTTATTCAATGTCTCCAGCTTAATGTTTTCATTTAATGAAACAAGGTGAAACAAGTGAATCAGTCATTGACTCAATCTTCAATTATTGATTCAATGAATCAAACGGTATTCTTAGATTCAATGAGACAGATGTAACTAACTTATTTAGTGAATCAAACTGCACACATTCATTGAATGAAACGTACTGCACATGTTAACTCAAAGAGTAGAGCTTCTCTACTTTATTCAATACGATAAGCTTAACTCCTTCGATAAATGAAACAAACTGCAATCATTCAATCACTGTATCAAACTTCAATCATTGTTTCAATGAATCAAACGTTATTCATTGATTCAATCAACGGGATATAACTCATTTATTTAATGATTCCAACTGCATTCATCCATTCAATGATTCAAACAGCACTCAGTCATTCCAAAAAAATCTGCACATGCTAATCGAATGCTTTTCCCATTCATTCAATGAAACAAGTTGCATGCTTTCTGTCAATGAAACCAAGAGTTTGCATTCATTTAATCAAGCAGCCTGCACTTGTTAATTCAATGAGTAGAGCTTCTCTCATTCTTTCAGTGCCACCAGTTTAGCGTATTGAATCCAAGAAACAAACGGCACTTATTCATTCAATGAAACACAGTGCATGTCCAAACGCAATGAGTAGAGCTTCAGTCATTCATTCAGTGTAACGAATTTGACGCATTAATTCAATGAAACAAACTGCACTCATTCATTCAATGAAACACATTGCATTTGTTAATTCAATGACTAGAGCTTCCGCCATTCATTGAATGCCACGAGCTAAACGAATTCTTTCGAGAAACAAATTGCACACATTCATTGAATGAAACAGACTGCTGGTTTGCTTTCATGAGTACAGGTATTCTCATGTATTCAATGCCTCGAGCTGAACGTATTGACACAATGAAACAAACTGCACACATTCATTCAATCAAACAGATTGCGCGCGTAAATTCAATGAGTGCTCTCTCGTTTATTCAATGTGTAGAGCTTAAGGATTTCATTTAATGCAACAAGCTGAAACAAATGAATCAAACGGTATTCTTAGATTCAATGAGACAGATGTAACTAACTCAAACTGCACACTTTATTTCAAAGAAAGCCTGCTCGTGTTAACTCAAAGAGTACAGCTTCTCTACTTTATTCAATATGGCAAGCTTAACTCCTTCATTCAATGAAACAAACTGCAATCATTCAATCATTGTATCAATCTTCAATCATTGTTTCAATGAATCAAAAGTTATTCATTGATTCAATGAATGAAACTTAACTAATTTATTTTGAATTCCCACTGCATGCATCCATTCAATGAATCAAACAGCCCTCAATCATTCATTGAAAGAATCTGCACATGCTAATCGAATCACTATTGAATGTCCCATTCATTTAATGAAGCAAGTTGCATGCTCTCTTAAAGTAACCAACTACATGCATTCGTTTACTCCAACATACTGCACGTGTTAATTCAATGGGTACAGCTTCTTTCATTCATTCAACGTTTCAAGCTTAACTAATTCATTCAGTACAACAAACTGGAGGTATTCATTCAATGAGTAGAGCCTCTCACATTGATTCAATACCAGGCGTTTAAATCATCCTTTGAACGAAACAGACTGCACACATTCATTGAATGAAACAACCTGCATGTGCAATTTGAATGAGTACTGTTTCTCTCATTTATTTAGTGCCTCGAGCTAAACGATTTATTTTAATGAAACAGCCTGCACTTGTTAATTCCATCAGTCGAGCTTCTCTCATTCATTAAGTGCTACACGTTTAGCGCATCGATTCTAAGAAACAAACGGAAACCTTTAAATTAAATGAAACACACTGCATGGATATCTTCACTCATTCATTCCGTGGTACGATTTTGACGTTTTAATTCAATGAAGCAAACCACACTCATTCATTCAATTAAACAGACTGCTCGTCTGCTTTCAATGAGTAGAGGAAGTCTCATTTATTCAATGCCTCGAGCTGAACTCATTGACTCAATGAAACAAACTGCACACATTCATTCAATCAAACAGATTGCGCGTGTAAATTTAATGAGTAGTGCTTTTCTCCTTTATTCAATGTCTCCAGCTTAATGTTTTCATTTAATGAAACAAGGTGAAACAAGTGAATCAGTCAATCTTCAATTATTGATTCAATGAATCAAACGGTATTGTTAGATTCAATGAGACAGATGTAACTAACTTATTTAGTGAATCAAACTGCACACATTCATTGAAAGAAACATACTGCACATGTTAACTCAAAGAGTAGAGCTTCTCTACTTTATTCAATACGATAAGCTTAACTCCTTCGATAAATGAAACAAACTGCAATCATTCAATCAGTGTATCAAACTTCAATCATTGTTTCAATGAATCAAACGTTATTCATTGATTCAATCAACGGGATATAACTCATTTATTTAATGATTCCAACTGCATTCATCCATTCAATGATTCAAACAGCACTCAGTCATTCCAAAAAAATCTGCACATGCTAATCGAATGCTTTTCCCATTCATTCAATGAAACAAGTTGCATGCTTTCTGTCAATGAAACCAAGAGTTTGCATTCATTTAATCAAGCAGACTGCACTTGTTAATTCAATGAGTAGAGCTTCTCTCATTCTTTCAGTGCCACCAGTTTAGCGTATTGAATCCAAGAAACAAACGGCACTTATTCATTCAATGAAACACAGTGCATGTCCAAACGCAATGAGTAGAGCTTCAGTCATTCATACAGTGTAACGAATTTGACGCATTAATTCAATGAAACAAACTGCACTCATTCATTCAATGAAACACATTGCATTTGTTAATTCAATGACTAGAGCATCCGCCATTCATTGAATGCCTCGAGCTAAACGAATTCTTTCGAGAAACAAATTGCACACATTCATTGAATGAAACAGACTGCTGGTTTGCTTTCATGAGTACAGGTATTCTCATGTATTCAATGCCTCGAGCTGAACGTATTGACACAATGAAACAAACTGCACACATTCATTCAATCAAACAGATTGCGCGTGTAAATTCAATGAGTGCTTCTCTCGTTTATTCAATGTGTAGAGCTTAAGGATTTCATTTAATGCAACAAGCTGAAACAAATGAATCAGTCGTTGATTCAATGAATCAAACGGTATTCTTAGATTCAATGAGACAGATGTAACTAACTCAAACTGCACACTTTCCTTCAAAGAAAGCCTGCTCGTGTTAACTCAAAGAGTACAGCTTCTCTACTTTATTCAATATGGCAAGCTTAACTCCATCATTCAATGAAACAAACTGCAATCATTCAATCATTGTATCAAACTTCAATAATAGAATCAATGTATCAAACGTTATTCATTGATTCAATGAATGAAACTTAACTAATTTATTTTGAATTCCAACTGCATGCATCCATTCAATGAATCAAACAGCCCTCAATCATTCATTGAAAGAATCTGCACATGCTAATCGAATCACTATTGAATGTCCCATTCATTTAATGAAGCAAGTTGCATGCTCTCTCTTAAAGTAACCAACTGCATGCATTCGTTTACTCCAACAGACTGCACGTGTTAATTCAATGGGTACAGCTTCTTTTATTCATTCAATGTTTCAAGCTTAACTAATTCATTCAGTACAACAAACTGGAACTATTCATTCAATGAGTAGAGCTTCTCACAATGATTCATTACCACGAGTTTAAATCATCCATTGAAGCAAATAGACTGCACGCATTCATTGATTGAAACAAACTGCATGTGCTATTTCAATGACTAGTGTTTCTCTCCTTTATTCAGTGCCTCGAGCTAAACGATTTATTTTAAAGAAACAGCCAGCACTTGTTAATTCAATCAGTCGAGCTTCGCTCATTCATTCAGTGCTAGACGTTTAGCACATTGATTCTAAGAAACAAACGGCAACTTTTTAATCAAATGAAACACACTGCATGTAAAGCTTCACTCATTCATTCCTTGGTACGAGTTTGACGTTTTAATTCAATGAAGCAAACCACACTCTTTCATTCAATTAAACAGACTGCTCGTCTGATTTCAATGAGTAGAGGAAGTCTCATTTATTCAATGCCTCGAGCTGAACTCATTCACTCAATGAAACCAACTGCACACCTTCATTTAATCAAACAGATTGCGCGTGTAAATTTAATGAGTAGTGCTTCTCTCATTTATTCAATGTCTCCAGCTTAAGGTTTTCATTTAATCAAACAAGGTGAAACAAGTGAATCAGTCATTGATTCAATATTCAATTATTGATTCAATGAATCAAACGGTATTCTTAGATTCAATGACACAGATGTAACTAACTTGTTTAGTGACTCAAACTGCACACTTTCATTCAAAGAAAGACTACACGTGTTAACTCAAAGAGTACAGCTTCTCTACTTTATTCAATATGACAAGCTTAACTCCTTCATTCAATGAAACAAACTGCAATCATTCAATCATTGTATCAAACTTCAATAATAGATTCAATGAATCAAACGTTATTCATTGATTCAATGAATGAAACTTAACTAATTTATTTTGAATTCCCACTGCATTCATCCATTCAATTAATCAAACAGCCCTCAATCATTCATTGAAAGAATCTGCACATGCTAATCGATTCACTATTGAATTTCCCATTCATTTAATAAAGCAAGTTGCATGCTCTCTCTTAAAGTAACCAACTGCATGCATTCGTTTACTCCAACAGACTGCACGTGTTAATTCAATGGGTACAGCTTCTTTCATTCATTCAACGTTTCAAGCTTAACTAACTCATTCAGTACAACAAACTGCAGGTATTCATTCAATGTGTAGAGCCTCTCACATTGATTCAATACCAGGCGTTTAAATCATCCTTTGAACGAAACAGACTGCACACATTCATTGAATGAAACAAACTGCATGTGCAATTTGAATGAGTACTGTTTCTCTCATTTATTCAGTGTCTCGAGCAAAATGATTTATTTTAATGAAACAGCCTGCACTTGTTAATTCCATCAGTCGAGCTTCTCTCATTCATTCAGTGCTAGACGTTTAGCGCATCGATTCTAAGAAACAAACGGCAACGTTTAAATTCAATGAAACACACTGCATGGATATCTTCACTCATTCATTCCGTGGTACGAGTTTGACGTTTTAATTCAATGAAGCAAACCACACTCAATCATTCAATTAAACAGACTGCTCGTCTGCTTTCAATGAGTAGAGGAAGTCTCATTTATTCAATGCCTCGAGCTGAACTCATTGACTCAATGAAACAAACTGCACACATTCATTCAAAGAAACATACTGCACATGTTAACTCAAAGAGTAGAGCTTCTCTACGTTATTCAATATGACAAGCTTAACTCCTTCGATAAATGAAACAAACTGCAAACATTCAATCACTGTATCAAACTTCAATCATTGTTTCAATGAATCAAACGTTATTCATTGATTCAATCAACGGGATATAACTCATTTATTTAATGATTCCAACTGCATTCATTCATTCAATGATTCAAACAGCACTCAGTCATTCCATGAAATAATCTGCACATGCTAATCGAATGCTTTTCCCATTCATTCAATGAAACAAGTTGCATGCTTTCTGTCAATGAAACCAAGAGTTTGCATACATTTAATCAAGCAGCCTGCCCTTGTTAATTCAATGAGTAGAGCTTCTCTCATTCTTTCAGTGCCACCAGTTTAGCGTATTGAATCCAAGAAACAAACGGCACTTATTCATTCAATGAAACACAGTGCATGTCCAAACGCAATGAGTAGAGCTTCAGTCATTCATTCAGTGGTACGAATTTGACGCATTAATTCAATGAAACAAACTGCACTCATTCATTCAATGAAACACATTGCATTTGTTAATTCAATGACTAGAGCTTCCGCCATTCATTGAATGCCTCGAGCTAAACGAATTCTTTCGAGAAACAAATTGCACACATTCATTGAATGAAACAGACTGCTGGTTTGCTTTCATGAGTACAGGTATTTTCATGTATTCAATGCCTCGAGCTGAACGCATTGACACAATGAAACAAACTGCACACATTCATTCAATCAAACAGATTGCGCGTGTAAATTCAATGAGTAGTGCTTCTCTCGTTTATTCAATGTGTAGAGCTTAAGGATTTCATTTAATGCAACAAGCTGAAACAAATGAATCAGTCGTTGATTCAAACCTCAATCATTGACTCAATGAAACAAACGGTATTCTTAGATTCAATGAGACAGATGTAACTAACAAACTGCACACTTTCCTTCAAAGAAAGCCTGCTCGTGTTAACTCAAAGAGTACAGCTTCTCTACTTTATTCAATATGGCAAGCTTAACTCCTTCATTCAATGAAACAAACTGCAATCATTCAATCATTGTATCAAACTTCAATAATAGATTCAATGTATCAAACGTTATTCATTGATTCAATGAATGAAACTTAACTAATTTATTTTGAATTCCCACTGCATGCATCCATTCAATGAATCAAACAGCCCTCAATCATTCATTGAAAGAATCTGCACATGCTAATCGAATCACTATTGAATGTCCCATTCATTTAATGAAGCAAGTTGCATGCTCTTTTTTAAAGTAAACAACTACATGCATTCGTTTACTCCAACAGACTGCACGTGTTAAGTCAATGGGTACAGCTTCTTTTATTCATTCAACGTTTCAAGCTTAACTAATTCATTCAGTACAAGAAACTGGAACTATTCATTCAATGAGTAGAGCTTCTCACATTGATTCATTACCACGAGTTTAAATCATCCATTGAAGCAAACAGACTGCACGCATTCATTGATTGAAACAAACTGCATGTGCTATTTCAATGACTAGTGTTTCTCTCCTTTATTCAGTGCCTCGAGATAAACGACTTATTTTAAAGAAACAGCCAGCACTTGTCAATTCAATCAGTCGAGCTTCTCTCATTCATTCAGTGCTAGACGTTTAGCACATTGATTCTAAGAAACAAACGGCAACTTTTAAATCAAATGAAACACACTGCATGTAAAGCTTCACTCATTCATTCCTTGGTACGAGTTTGACGTTTTAATTCAATGAAGCAAACCACACTCTTTCATTCAATTAAACAGACTGCTCGTCTGATTTCAATGAGTAGAGGAAGTCTCATTTATTCAATGCCTCGAGCTGAACTCATTGACTCAATGAAACCAACTGCACACCTTCATTCAATCAAACAGATTGGGCGTGTAAATTTAATGAGTAGTGCTTCTCTCATTTATTCAATGTTTCCAGCTTAAGGTTTTCATTTAATCAAACAAGGTGAAACAAGTGAATCAGTCATTGATTCAATATTCAATTATTGATTCAATGAATCAAACGGTATTCTTAGATTCAATGACACAGATGTAACTAACTTGTTTAGTGACTCAAACTGCACACTTTCATTCAAAGAAAGACTACACGTGTTAACTCAAAGAGTACAGCTTCTCTACTTTATTCAATATGACAAGCTTAATTCCTTCATTCAATGAAACAAACTGCAATTATTCAAACATTGTATCAAACTTCAATAATAGATTCAATGAATCAAACGTTATTCATTGATTCAATGAATGAAACTTAACTAATTTATTTTGAATTCCCACTGCATTCATCCATTCAATGAATCAAACAGCCCTCAATCATTCATTGAAAGAATCTGCACATGCTAATCGAATCACTATTGAATTTCCCATTCATTTAATGAAGCAAGTTGCATGCTCTCTCTTAAAGTAACCAACTGCATGCATTCGTTTACTCCAACAGACTGCACGTGTTAATTGAATGGGTACAGCTTCTTTCATTCATTCAACGTTTCAAGCTTAACTAACTCATTCAGTACAACAAACTGGAGGTATTCATTCAATGAGTAGAGCCTCTCACATTGATTCAATACCAGGCGTTTAAATCATCCTTTGAACGAAACAGACTGCACACATTCATTGAATGAAACAAACTGCATGTGCAATTTGAATGAGTTTCTCTCATTTATTCAGTGCCTTGAGCTATACGATTTATTTTAATGAAACAGCCTGCACTTGTTAATTCCATCAGTCGAGCTTCTCTCATTCATTCAGTGCTAGACGTTTAGCGCATCGATTCTAAGAAACAAACGGCAACTTTTAAATTCAATGAAACACACTGCATGGATATCTTCACTCATTCATTCCGTGGTACGAGTTTGACGTTTTAATTCAATGAAGCAAACCACACTCATTCATTCAATTAAACAGACTGCTCGTCTGCTTTCAATGAGTAGAGGAAGTCTCATTTATTCAATGCCTCGAGCTGAACTCATTGACTCAATGAAACAAACTGCACACATTCATTCAATCAAACAGATTGCGCGTGTAAATTTAATGAGTAGTGCTTCTCTCCTTTACGCAATGTCTCCAGCTTAATGTTTTCATTTAATGAAACAAGGTGAAACAAGTGAATCAGTCAATCTTCAATTATTGATTCAATGAATCAAACGGTATTCTTAGATTCATTGAGACAGATGTATCTAACTTATTTAGTGAATCAAACTGCACACATTCATTGAAAGAAACATACTGCACATGTTAACTCAAAGAGTAGAGCTTCTTTACTTTATTCAATATGACAAGCTTAACTCCTTCGATAAATGAAACAAACTGCAATCATTCAATCACTGTATCAAACTTCAATCATTGTTTCAATGAATCAAACGTTATTCATTGATTCAATCAACGGGATATAAATCATTTATTTAATGATTCCAACTGCATTCATCCATTCAATGATTCAAACAGCACTCAGTCATTCCATGAAAAAATCTGCACATGCTAATCGAATGCTTTTCCCATTCATTCAATGAAACAAGTTGCATGCTTTCTGTCAATGAAACCAAGAGTTTGCATTCATTTAATCAAGCAGCCTGCACTTGTTAATTCAATGAGTAGAGCTTCTCTCATTCTTTCAGTGCCACCAGTTTAGCGTATTGAATCCAAGAAACAAATGGCACATATTCATTCAATGAAACACAGTGCATGTCCAAACGCAATGAGTAGAGCTTCAGTCATTCATTCAGTGGTACGAATTTGACGCATTAATTCAATGAAACAAACTGCACTCATTCATTCAATGAAACACATTGCATTTGTTAATTCAATGACTAGAGCTTCCGCCATTCATTGAATGCCTCGAGCTAAACGAATTCTTTCGAGAAACAAATTGCACACATTCATTGAATGAAACAGACTGCTGGTTTGCTTTCATGAGTACAGGTATTCTCATGTATTCAATGCCTCGAGCTGAACGCATTGACACAATGAAACAAACTGCACACATTCATTCAATCAAACAGATTGAGCGTGTAAATTCAATGAGTAGTGCTTCTCTCGTTTATTCAATGTGTAGAGCTTAAGGATTTCATTTAATGCAACAAGCTGAAACAAATGAATCAGTCGTTGATTCAAACCTCAATCATTGACTCAATGAATCAAACGGTATTCTTAGATTCAATGAGACAGATGTAACTAACTTGTTAGTTACTCAAACTGCACACTTTCCTTCAAAGAAAGCCTGCTCGTGTTAACTCAAAGAGTACAGCTTCTCGACTTTATTCAATATGGCAAGCTTAACTCCTTCAGTCAATGAAACAAACTGCAATCATTCAATCATTGTATCAAACTTCAATAATAGAATCAATGTATCAAACGTTATTCATTGATTCAATGAATGAAACTTAACTAATTTATTTTGAATTCCCACTGCATGCATCCATTCAATGAATCAAACAGCCCTCAATCATTCATTGAAAGAATCTGCACATGCTAATCGAATCACTATTGAATGTCCCATTCATTTAATGAAGCAAGTTGCATGCTCTCTCTTAAAGTAACCAACTACATGCATTCGTTTACTCCAACAGACTGCACGTGTTAAGTCAATGGGTACAGCTTCTTTCATTCATTCAACGTTTCAAGCTTAACTAATTCATTCAGTACAACAAACTGGAACTATTCATTCAATGAGTAGAGCTTCTCACATTGATTCATTACCAGGAGTTTAAATCATCCATTGAAGCAAACAGACTGCACGCATTCATTGATTGAAACAAACTGCATGTGCTATTTCAATGACTAGTGTTTCTCTCCTTTATTCAGTGCCTCGAGCTAAACGATTTATTTTAAAGAAACAGCCAGCACTTGTTAATTCAATCAGTCGAGCTTCTCTCATTCATTCAGTGCTAGACGTTTAGCACATTGATTCTAAGAAACAAACGGCAACTTTTAAATCAAATGAAAGACACTGCATGTAAAGCTTCACTAATTCATTCCTTGGTACGAGTTTGACGTTTTAATTCAATGAAGCAAACCACACTCTTTCATTCAATTAAACAGACTGCTCGTCTGATTTCAATGAGTAGAGGAAGTCTCATTTATTCAATGCCTCGAGCTGAACTCATTGACTCAATGAAACAAACTGCACACCTTCAATCAATCAAACAGATTGCGCGTGTAAATTTAATGAGTAGTGCTTCTCTCATTTATTCAATGTCTCCAGCTTAAGGTTTTCATTTAATCAAACAAGGTGAAACAAGTGAATCAGTCATTGATTCAATATTCAATTATTGATTCAATGAATCAAACGGTATTCTTAGATTCAATGACACAGATGTAACTAACTTGTTTAGTGACTCAAACTGCACACTTTCATTCAAAGAAAGACTACACGTGTTAACTCAAAGAGTACAGCTTCTCTACTTTATTCAATATGACAAGCTTAACTCCTTCATTCAATGAAACAAACTGCAATCATTCAATCATTGTATCAAACTTCAATAATAGACTCAATGTATCAAACGTTATTCATTGATTCAATGAATGAAACTTAACTAATTTATTTTGAATTCCCACTGCATTCATCCATTCAATGAATCAAACAGCCCTCAATCATTCATTGAAAGAATCTGCATATGCTAATCGAATCACTATTGAATTTCCCATTCATTTAATGAAGCAAGTTGCATGCTCTCTCTTAAAGTAACCAACTGCATGCATTCGTTTACTCCAACAGACTGCACGTGTTAATTCAATGGGTACAGCTTCTTTCATTCATTCAACGTTTCAAGCTTTACTAACTCATTCAGTACAACAAACTGGAGGTATTCATTCAATGAGTAGAGCCTCTCACATTGATTCAATACCAGGCGTTTAAATCATCCTTTGAACGAAACAGACTGCACACATTCATTGAATGAAACAAACTGCATGTGCAATTTGAATGAGTACTGTTTCTCTCATTTATTCAGTGCCTCGAGCTAAACGATTTATTTTAATGAAACAGCCTGCACTTGTTAATTCCATCAGTCGAGCTTCTCTCATTCATTCAGTGCTGCACGTTTAGCGCATCGATTCTAAGAAACAAACGGCAACTTTTAAATTCAATGAAACACACTGCATGGATATCTTCACTCATTCATTCCGTGGTACGAGTTTGACGTTTTTATTCAATGAAGCAAACCACACTCATTCATTCAATTAAACAGACTGCTCGTCTGCTTTCAATGAGTAGAGGAAGTCTCATTTATTCAATGCCTCGAGCTGAACTCATTGACTCAATGTAACAAACTGCACACATTCATTCAATCAAACAGATTGCGCGTGTAAATTTAATGAGTAGTGCTTCTCTCCTTTATTCAATGTCTCCAGCTTAATGTTTTCATTTAATGAAACAAGGTGAAACAAGTGAATCAGTCAATCTTCAATTATTGATTCAATGAATCAAACGGTATTCTTAGATTCAATGAGACAGATGTAACTAACTTATTTAGTGAATCAAACTGCACACATTCATTGAATGAAACGTACTGCACATGTTAACTCAAAGAGTAGAGCTTCTCTACTTTATTCAATACGATAAGCTTAACTCCTTCGATAAATGAAACAAACTGCAATCATTCAATCACTGTATCAAACTTCAATCATTGTTTCAATGAATCAAACGTTATTCATTGATTCAATCAACGGGATATAACTCATTTATTTAATGATTCCAACTGCATTCATCCATTCAATGATTCAAACAGCACTCAGTCATTCCAAAAAAATCTGCACATGCTAATCGAATGCTTTTCCCATTCATTCAATGAAACAAGTTGCATGCTTTCTGTCAATGAAACCAAGAGTTTGCATTCATTTAATCAAGCAGCCTGCACTTGTTAATTCAATGAGTAGAGCTTCTCTCATTCTTTCAGTGCCACCAGTTTAGCGTATTGAATCCAAGAAACAAACGGCACTTATTCATTCAATGAAACACAGTGCATGTCCAAACGCAATGAGTAGAGCTTCAGTCATTCATTCAGTGTAACGAATTTGACGCATTAATTCAATGAAACAAACTGCACTCATTCATTCAATGAAACACATTGCATTTGTTAATTCAATGACTAGAGCTTCCGCCATTCATTGAATGCCACGAGCTAAACGAATTCTTTCGAGAAACAAATTGCACACATTCATTGAATGAAACAGACTGCTGGTTTGCTTTCATGAGTACAGGTATTCTCATGTATTCAATGCCTCGAGCTGAACGTATTGACACAATGAAACAAACTGCACACATTCATTCAATCAAACAGATTGCGCGTGTAAATTCAATGAGTGCTCTCTCGTTTATTCAATGTGTAGAGCTTAAGGATTTCATTTAATGCAACAAGCTGAAACAAATGAATCAGTCGTTGATTCAATGAATCAAACGGTATTCTTAGATTCAATGAGACAGATGTAACTAACTCAAACTGCACACTTTCCTTCAAAGAAAGCCTGCTCGTGTTAACTCAAAGAGTACAGCTTCTCTACTTTATTCAATATGGCAAGCTTAACTCCTTCATTCAATGAAACAAACTGCAATCATTCAATCATTGTATCAAACTTCAATAATAGAATCAATGTATCAAACGTTATTCATTGATTCAATGAATGAAACTTAACTAATTTATTTTGAATTCCCACTGCATGCATCCATTCAATGAATCAAACAGCCCTCAATCAATCATTGAAAGAATCTGCACATGCTAATCGAATCACTATTGAATGTCCCTTTCATTTAATGAAGCAAGTTGCATGCTCTCTTAAAGTAACCAACTACATGCATTCGTTTACTCCAACATACTGCACGTGTTAATTCAATGGGTACAGCTTCTTTCATTCATTCAACGTTTCAAGCTTAACTAATTCATTCAGTACAACAAACTGGAGGTATTCATTCAATGAGTAGAGCCTCTCACATTGATTCAATACCAGGCGTTTAAATCATCCTTTGAACGAAACAGACTGCACACATTCATTGAATGAAACAAACTGCATGTGCAATTTGAATGAGTACTGTTTCTCTCATTTATTTAGTGCCTCGAGCTAAACGATTTATTTTAATGAAACAGCCTGCACTTGTTAATTCCATCAGTTGAGCTTCTCTCATTCATTAAGTGCTACACGTTTAGCGCATCGATTCTAAGAAACAAACGGCAACTTTTAAATTAAATGAAACACACTGCATGGATATCTTCACTCATTCATTCCGTGGTACGATTTTGACGTTTTAATTCAATGAAGCAAACCACACTCATTCATTCAATTAAACAGACTGCTCGTCTGCTTTCAATGAGTAGAGGAAGTCTCATTTATTCAATGCCTCGAGCTGAACTCATTGACTCAATGAAACAAACTGCACACATTCATTCAATCAAATAGATTGCGCGTGTAAATTTAATGAGTAGTGCTTTTCTCCTTTATTCAATGTCTCCAGCTTAATGTTTTCATTTAATGAAACAAGGTGAAACAAGTGAATCAGTCGATCTTCAATTATTGATTCAATGAATCAAACGGTATTCTTAGATTCAATGAGACAGATGTAACTAACTTATTTAGTGAATCAAACTGCACACATTCATTGAAAGAAACATACTGCACATGTTAACTCAAAGAGTAGAGCTTCTCTACTTTATTCAATACGATAAGCTTAACTCCTTCGATAAATGAAACAAACTGCAATCATTCAATCAGTGTATCAAACATCAATCATTGTTTCAATGAATCAAACGTTATTCATTGATTCAATCAACGGGATATAACTCATTTATTTAATGATTCCAACTGCATTCATCCATTCAATGATTCAAACAGCACTCAGTCATTCCCAAAAAATCTGCACATGCTAATCGAATGCTTTTCCCATTCATTCAATGAAACAAGTTGCATGCTTTCTGTCAATGAAACCAAGAGTTTGCATTCATTTAATCAAGCAGACTGCACTTGTTAATTCAATGAGTAGAGCTTCTCTCATTCTTTCAGTGCCACCAGTTTAGCGTATTGAATCCAAGAAACAAACGGCACTTATTCATTCAATGAAACACAGTGCATGTCCAAACGCAATGAGTAGAGCTTCAGTCATTCATTCAGTGGTACGAATTTGACGCATTAATTCAATGAAACAAACTGCACTCATTCATTCAATGAAACACATTGCATTTGTTAATTCAATGACTAGAGCATCCGCCATTCATTGAATGCCTCGAGCTAAACGAATTCTTTCGAGAAACAAATTGCACACATTCATTGAATGAAACAGACTGCTGGTTTGCTTTCATGAGTACAGGTATTCTCATGTATTCAATGCCTCGAGCTGAATGTATTGACACAATGAAACAAACTGCACACATTCATTCAATCAAACAGATTGCGCGTGTAAATTCAATGAGTGCTTCTCTCGTTTATTCAATGTGTAGAGCTTAAGGATTTCATTTAATGCAACAAGCTGAAACAAATGAATCAGTCGTTGATTCAATGAATCAAACGGTATTCTTAGATTCAATGAGACAGATGTAACTAACTCAAACTGCACACTTTCCTTCAAAGAAAGCCTGCTCGTGTTAACTCAAAGAGTACAGCTTTTCTACTTTATTCAATATGGCAAGCTTAACTCCTTCATTCAATGAAACAAACTGCAATCATTCAATCATTGTATCAAACTTCAATAATAGAATCAATGTATCAAACGTTATTCATTGATTCAATGAATGAAACTTAACTAATTTATTTTGAATTCCCACTGCATGCATCCATTCAATGAATCAAACAGCCCTCAATCATTCATTGAAAGAATCTGCACATGCTAATCGAATCACTATTGAATGTCCCATTCATTTAATGAAGCAAGTTGCATGCTCTCTCTTAAAGTAACCAACTACATGCATTCGTTTACTCCAACAGACTGCACGTGTTAATTCAATGGGTACAGCTTCTTTTATTCATTCAACGTTTCAAGCTTAACTAATTCATTCAGTACAACAAACTGGAACTATTCATTCAATGAGTAGAGCTTCTCACAATGATTTATTACCACGAGTTTAAATCATCCATTGAAGCAAACAGACTGCACGCATTCATTGATTGAAACAAATTGCATGTGCTATTTCAATGAATGGTGTTTCTCTCCTTTATTCAGTGCCTCGAGCTAAACGATTTATTTTAAAGAAACAGCCAGCACTTGTTAATTCAATCAGTCGAGCTTCGCTCATTCATTCAGTGCTAGACGTTTAGCACATTGATTCTAAGAAACAAACGGCAACTTTTTAATCAAATGAAACACACTTCATGTAAAGCTTCACTCATTCATTCCTTGGTACGAGTTTGACGTTTTAATTCAATGAAGCAAACCACACTCTTTCATTCAATTAAACAGACTGCTCGTCTGATTTCAATGAGTAGAGGAAGTCTCATTTATTCAATGCCTCGAGCTGAACTCATTGACTCAATGAAACCAACTGCACACCTTCATTTAATCAAACAGATTGCGCGTGTAAATTTAATGAGTAGTGCTTCTCTCATTTATTCAATGTCTCCAGCTTAAGGTTTTCATTTAATCAAACAAGGTGAAACAAGTGAATCAGTCATTGATTCAATATTCAATTATTGATTCAATGAATCAAACGGTATTCTTAGATTCAATGACACAGATGTAACTAACTTGTTTAGTGACTCAAACTGCACACTTTCATTCAAAGAAAGACTACACGTGTTAACTCAAAGAGTACAGCTTCTCTACTTTATTCAATATGACAAGCTTAACTCCTTCATTCAATGAAACAAACTGCAATCATTCAATCATTGTATCAAACTTCAATAATAGATTCAATGAATCAAACGTTATTCATTGATTCAATGAATGAAACTTAACTAATTTATTTTGAATTCCCACTGCATTCATCCATTCAATGAATCAAACAGCCCTCAATCATTCATTGAAAGAATCTGCACATGCTAATCGATTCACTATTGAATTTCCCATTCATTTAATAAAGCAAGTTGCATGCTCTCTCTTAAAGTAACCAACTGCATGCATTCGTTTACTCCAACAGACTGCACGTGTTAATTGAATGGGTACAGCTTCTTTCATTCATTCAACGTTTCAAGCTTAACTAAATCATTCAGTACAACAAACTGGAGGTATTCATTCAATGAGTAGAGCCTCTCACATTGATTCAATACCAGGCGTTTAAATCATCCTTTGAACGAAACAGACTGCACACATTCATTGAATGAAACAAACTGCATGTGCAATTTGAATGAGTACTGTTTCTCTCATTTATTCAGTGTCTCGAGCTAAACGATTTATTTTAATGAAACAGCCTGCACTTGTTAATTCCATCAGTCGAGCTTCTCTCATTCATTCAGTGCTAGACGTTTAGCGCATCGATTCTAAGAAACAAACGGCAACTTTTAAATTCAATGAAACACACTGCATGGATATCTTCACTCATTCATTCCGTGGTACGATTTTGACGTTTTAATTCAATGAAGCAAACCACACTCAATCATTCAATTCAACAGACTGCTCGTCTGCTTTCAATGAGTAGAGGAAGTCTCATTTATTCAATGCCTCGAGCTGAACTCATTGACTCAATGAAACAAACTGCACACATTCATTCAATCAAACAGATTGCGCGTGTAAATTTAATGAGTAGTGCTTCTCTCCTATATTCAATGTCTCCAGCTTAATGTTTTCATTTAATGAAACAAGGTGAAACAAGTGAATCAGTCAATCTTCAATTATTGATTCAATGAATCAAACGGTATTCTTAGATTCAATGAGACAGATGTAACTAACTTATTTAGTGAATCAAACTGCACACATTCATTGAAAGAAACATACTGCACATGTTAACTCAAAGAGTAGAGCTTCTCTACTTTATTCAATATGACAAGCTTAACTCCTTCGATAAATGAAACAAACTGCAAACATTCAATCACTGTATCAAACTTCAATCATTGTTTCAATGAATCAAACGTTATTCATTGATTCAATCAACGGGATATAACTCATTTATTTAATGATTCCAACTGCATTCATCCATTCAATGATTCAAACAGCACTCAGTCATTCCATGAAAAAATCTGCACATGCTAATCGAATGCTTTTCCCATTCATTCAATGAAACAAGTTGCATGCTTTCTGTCAATGAAACCAAGAGTTTGCATACATTTAATCAAGCAGCCTGCCCTTGTTAATTCAATGAGTAGAGCTTCTCTCATTCTTTCAGTGCCACCAGTTTAGCGTATTGAATCCAAGAAACAAACGGCACTTATTCATTCAATGAAACACAGTGCATGTCCAAACGCAATGAGTAGAGCTTCAGTCATTCATTCAGTGGTACGAATTTGACGCATTAATTCAATGAAACAAACTGCACTCATTCATTCAATGAAACACATTGCATTTGTTAATTCAATGACTAGAGCTTCCGCCATTCATTGAATGCCTCGAGCTAAACGAATTCTTTCGAGAAACAAATTGCACACATTCATTGAATGAAACAGACTGCTGGTTTGCTTTCATGAGTACAGGTATTCTCATGTATTCAATGCCTCGAGCTGAACGCATTGACACAATGAAACAAACTGCACACATTCATTCAATCAAACAGATTGCGCGTGTAAATTCAATGAATAGTGCTTCTCTCGTTTATTCAATGTGTAGAGCTTAAGGATTTCATTTAATGCAACAAGCTGAAACAAATGAATCAGTCGTTGATTCAAACCTCAATCATTGACTCAATGAATCAAACGGTATTCTTAGATTCAATGAGACAGATGTAACTAACTTGTTAGTTACTCAAACTGCACACTTTCCTTCAAAGAAAGCCTGCTCGTGTTAACTCAAAGAGTACAGCTTCTCTACTTTATTCAATATGGCAAGCTTAACTCCTTCATTCAATGAAACAAACTGCACTCATTCAATCATTGTATCAAACTTCAATAATACATTCAATGTATCAAACTTTATTCATTGATTCAATGAATGAAACTTAACTAATTTATTTTGAATTCCCACTGCATGCATCCATTCAATGAATCAAACAGCCCTCAATCATTCATTGAAAGAATCTGCACATGCTAATCGAATCACTATTGAATGTCCCATTCATTTAATGAAGCAAGTTGCATGCTCTTTTTTAAAGTAAACAACTACATGCATTCGTTTACTCCAACAGACTGCACGTGTTAATTCAATGGGTACAGCTTCTTTTATTCATTCAACGTTTCAAGCTTAACTAATTCATTCAGTACAAGAAACTGGAACTATTCATTCAATGAGTAGAGCTTCTCACATTGATTCATTACCACGAGTTTAAATCATCCATTGAAGCAAACAGACTGCACGCATTCATTGATTGAAACAAACTGCATGTGCTATTTCAATGACTAGTGTTTCTCTCCTTTATTCAGTGCCTCGAGATAAACGACTTATTTTAAAGAAACAGCCAGCACTTGTCAATTCAATCAGTCGAGCTTCTCTCATTCATTCAGTGCTAGACGTTTAGCACATTGATTCTAAGAAACAAACGGCAACTTTTAAATCAAATGAAACACACTGCATGTAAAGCTTCACTCATTCATTCCTTGGTACGAGTTTGACGTTTTAATTCAATGAAGCAAACCACACTCTTTCATTCAATTAAACAGACTGCTCGTCTGATTTCAATGAGTAGAGGAAGTCTCATTTATTCAATGCCTCGAGCTGAACTCATTGACTCAATGAAACCAACTGCACACCTTCATTCAATCAAACAGATTGCGCGTGTAAATTTAATGAGTAGTGCTTCTCTCATTTATTCAATGTCTCCAGCTTAAGGTTTTCATTTAATCAAACAAGGTGAAACAAGTGAATCAGTCATTGATTCAATATTCAATTATTGATTCAATGAATCAAACGGTATTCTTAGATTCAATGACACAGATGTAACTAACTTGTTTAGTGACTCAAACTGCACACTTTCATTCAAAGAAAGACTACACGTGTTAACTCAAAGAGTACAGCTTCTCTACTTTATTCAATATGACAAGCTTAATTCCTTCATTCAATGAAACAAACTGCAATCATTCAAACATTGTATCAAACTTCAATAATAGATTCAATGAATCAAACGTTATTCATTGATTCAATGAATGAAACTTAACTAATTTATTTTGAATTCCCACTGCATTCATCCATTCAATGAATCAAACAGCCCTCAATCATTCATTGAAAGAATCTGCACATGCTAATCGAATCACTATTGAATTTCCCATTCATTTAATGAAGCAAGTTGCATGCTCTCTCTTAAAGTAACCAACTACATGCATTCGTTTACTCCAACAGACTGCACGTGTTAATTCATTGGGTACAGCTTCTTTCATTCATTCAACGTTTCAAGCTTAACTAACTCATTCAGTACAACAAACTGGAGGTATTCATTCAATGAGTAGAGCCTCTCACATTGATTCAATACCAGGCGTTTAAATCATCCTTTGAACGAAACAGACTGCACACATTCATTGAATGAAACAAACTGCATGTGCAATTTGAATGAGTACCGGTTCTCTCATTTATTCAGTGCCTTGAGCTATACGATTTATTTTAATGAAACAGCCTGCACTTGTTAATTCCATCAGTCGAGCTTCTCTCATTCATTCAGTGCTAGACGTTTAGCGCATCGATTCTAAGAAACAAACGGCAACTTTTAAATTCAATGAAACACACTGCATGGATATCTTCACTCATTCATTCCGTGGTACGAGTTTGACGTTTTAATTCAATGAAGCAAACCACACTCATTCATTCAATTAAACAGACTGCTCGTCTGCTTTCAATGAGTAGAGGAAGTCTCATTTATTCAATGCCTCGAGCTGAACTCATTGACTCAATGAAACAAACTGCACACATTCATTCAATCAAACAGATTGCGCGTGTAAATTTAATGAGTAATGCTTCTCTCCTTTATGCAATGTCTCCAGCTTAATGTTTTCATTTAATGAAACAAGGTGAAACAAGTGAATCAGTCAATCTTCAATTATTGATTCAATGAATCAAACGGTATTCTTAGATTCATTGAGACAGATGTAACTAACGTATTTAGTGAATCAAACTGCACACATTCATTGAAAGAAACATACTGCACATGTTAACTCAAAGAGTAGATCTTCTTTACTTTATTCAATATGACAAGCTTAACTCCTTCGATAAATGAAACAAACTGCAATCATTCAATCACTGTATCAAACTTCAATCATTGTTTCAATGAATCAAACGTTATTCATTGATTCAATCAACGGGATATAAATCATTTATTTAATGATTCCAACTGCATTCATCCATTCAATGATTCAAACAGCACTCAGTCATTCCATGAAAAAATCTGCACATGCTAATCGAATGCTTTTCCCATTCATTCAATGAAACAAGTTGCATGCTTTCTGTCAATGAAACCAAGAGTTTGCATTCATTTAATCAAGCAGCCTGCAATTGTTAATTCAATGAGTAGAGCTTCTCTCATTCTTTCAGTGCCACCAGTTTAGCGTATTGAATCCAAGAAACAAACGGCACTTATTCATTCAATGAAACACACTGCATGTTCAAACGCAATGAGTAGAGCTTCAGTCATTCATTCAGTGGTACGAATTTGACGCATTAATTCAATTAAACAAACTTCACTCATTCATTCAATGAAACACATTGCATTTGTTAATTCAATGACTAGAGCTTCCGCCATTCATTGAATGCCTCGAGCTAAACGAATTCTTTCGAGAAACAAATTGCACACATTCATTGAATGAAACAGACTGCTGGTTTGCCTTCATGAGTACAGGTATTCTCATGTATTCAATGCCTCGAGCTGAACGCATTGACACAATGAAACAAACTGCACACATTCATTCAATCAAACAGATTGAGCGTGTAAATTCAATGAGTAGTGCTTCTCTCGTTTATTCAATGTGTAGAGCTTAAGGATTTCATTTAATGCAACAAGCTGAAACAAATGAATCAGTCGTTGATTCAAACCTCAATCATTGACTCAATGAATCAAACGGTATTCTTAGATTCAATGAGACAGATGTAACTAACTTGTTAGTTACTCAAACTGCACACTTTCCTTCAAAGAAAGCCTGCTCGTGTTAACTCAAAGAGTACAGCTTCTCTACTTTATTCAATATGGCAAGCTTAACTCCTTCAGTCAATGAAACAAACTGCAATCATTCAATCATTGTATCAAACTTCAATAATAGAATCAATGTATCAAACGTTATTCATTGATTCAATGAATGAAACTTAACTAATTTATTTTGAATTCCCACTGCATGCATCCATTCAATGAATCAAACAGTCCTCAATCATTCATTGAAAGAATCTGCACATGCTAATCGAATCACTATTGAATGTCCCATTCATTTAATGAAGCAAGTTGCATGCTCTCTCTTAAAGTAACCAACTACATGCATTCGTTTACTCCAACAGACTGCACGTGTTAAGTCAATGGGTACAGCTTCTTTCATTCGTTCAACGTTTCAAGCTTAACTAATTCATTCAGTACAACAAACTGGAACTATTCATTCAATGAGTAGAGCTTCTCACATTGATTCATTACCACGAGTTTAAATCATCCATTGAAGCAAACAGACTGCACGCATTCATTGATTGAAACAAACTGCATGTGCTATTTCATAGACTAGTGTTTCTCTCCTTTATTCAGTGCCTCGAGCTAAACGATTTATTTTAAAGAAACAGCCAGCACTTGTTAATTCAATCAGTCGAGCATCTCTCATTCATTCAGTGCTAGACGTTTAGCACATTGATTCTAAGAAACAAACGGCAACTTTTAAATCAAATGAAACACACTGCATGTAAAGCTTCACTCATTAATTCCATGGTAGGAGTTTGACGTTTTAATTCAATGAAGCAAACCACACTTTTTCATTCAATTAAATAGACTGCTCGTCTGATTTCAATGAGTAGAGGAAGTCTCATTTATTCAATGCCTCCAGCTGAACTCATTGACTCAATGAAACAAACTGCACACCTTCAATCAATCAAACAGATTGCGCGTGTAAATTTAATGAGTAGTGCTTCTCTCATTTATTCAATGTCTCCAGCTTAAGGTTTTCATTTAATCAAACAAGGTGAAACAAGTGAATCAGTCATTGATTCAATATTCAATTATTGATTCAATGAATCAAACGGTATTCTTAGATTCAATGACACAGATGTAACTAACTTGTTTAGTGACTCAAACTGCACACTTTCATTCAAAGAAAGACTACACGTGTTAACTCAAAGAGTACAGCTTCTCTACTTTATTCAATATGACAAGCTTAATTCCTTCATTCAATGAAACAAACTGCAATCATTCAAACATTGTATCAAACTTCAATAATAGATTCAATGAATCAAACGTTATTCATTGATTCAATGAATGAAACTTAACTAATTTATTTTGAATTCCCACTGCATTCATCCATTCAATGAATCAAACAGCCCTCAATCATTCATTGAAAGAATCTGCACATGCTAATCGAATCACTATTGAATTTCCCATTCATTTAATGAAGCAAGTTGCATGCTCTCTCTTAAAGTAACCAACTGCATGCATTCGTTTACTCCAACAGACTGCACGTGTTAATTCAATGGGTACAGCTTCTTTCATTCATTCAACGTTTCAAGCTTAACTAACTCATTCAGTACAACAAACTGGAGGTATTCATTCAATGAGTAGAGCCTCTCACATTGATTCAATACCAGGCGTTTAAATCATCCTTTGAACGAAACAGACTGCACACATTCATTGAATGAAACAAACTGCATGTGCAATTTGAATGAGTACTGTTTCTCTCATTTATTCATTGCCTTGAGCTATACGATTTATTTTAATGAAACAGCCTGCACTTGTTAATTCCATCAGTCGAGCTTCTCTCATTCATTCAGTGCTAGACGTTTAGCGCATCGATTCTAAGAAACAAACGGCAACTTTTAAATTCAATGAAACACACTGCATGGATATCTTCACTCATTCATTCCGTGGTACGAGTTTGACGTTTTAATTCAATGAAGCAAACCACACTCATTCATTCAATTAAACAGACTGCTCGTCTGCTTTCAATGAGTAGAGGAAGTCTCATTTATTCAATGCCTCGAGCTGAACTCATTGACTCAATGAAACAAACTGCACACATTCATTCAATCAAACAGATTGCGCGTGTAAGTTTAATGAGTAGTGCTTCTCTCCTTTATGCAATGTCTCCAGCTTAATGTTTTCATTTAATGAAACAAGGTGAAACAAGTGAATCAGTCAATCTTCAATTATTGATTCAATGAATCAAACGGTATTCTTAGATTCATTGAGACAGATGTAACTAACTTATTTAGTGAATCAAACTGCACAAATTCATTGAAAGAAACATACTGCACATGTTAACTCAAAGAGTAGAGCTTCTTTACTTTATTCAATATGACAAGCTTAACTCCTTCGATAAATGAAACAAACTGCAATCATTCAATCACTGTATCAAACTTCAATCATTGTTTCAATGAATCAAACGTTATTCATTGATTCAATCAACGGGATATAAATCATTTATTTAATGATTCCAACTGCATTCATACATTCAATGATTCAAACAGCACTCAGTCATTCCATGAAAAAATCTGCACATGCTAATCGAATGCTTTTCCCATTCATTCAATGAAACAAGTTGCATGCTTTCTGTCAATGAAACCAAGAGTTTGCATTCATTTAATCAAGCAGCCTGCACTTGTTAATTCAATGAGTAGAGCTTCTCTCATTCTTTCAGTGCCACCAGTTTAGCGTATTGAATCCAAGAAACAAACGGCACTTATTCATTCAATGAAACACAGTGCATGTCCAAACGCAATGAGTAGAGCTTCAGTCATTCATTCAGTGGTACGAATTTGACGCATTAATTCAATGAAACAAACTGCACTCATTCATTCAATGAAACACATTGCATTTGTTAATTCAATGACTAGAGCTTCCGCCATTCATTGAATGCCTCGAGCTAAACGAATTCTTTCGAGAAACAAATTGCACACATTCATTGAATGAAACAGACTGCTGGTTTGCTTTCATGAGTACAGGTATTCTCATGTATTCAATGCCTCGAGCTGAACGCATTGACACAATGAAACAAACTGCACACATTCATTCAATCAAACAGATTGAGCGTGTTAATTCAATGAGTAGTGCTTCTCTCGTTTATTCAATGTGTAGAGCTTAAGGATTTCATTTAATGCAACAAGCTGAAACAAATGAATCAGTCGTTGATTCAAACCTCAATCATTGACTCAATGAATCAAACGGTATTCTTAGATTCAATGAGACAGATGTAACTAACTTGTTAGTTACTCAAACTGCACACTTTCCTTCAAAGAAAGCCTGCTCGTGTTAACTCAAAGAGTACAGCTTCTCTACTTTATTCAATATGGCAAGCTTAACTCCTTCAGTCAATGAAACAAACTGCAATCATTCAATCATTGTATCAAACTTCAATAATAGAATCAATGTATCAAACGTTATTCATTGATTCAATGAATGAAACTTAACTAATTTATTTTGAATTCCCACTGCATGCATCCATTCAATGAATCAAACAGTCCTCAATCATTCATTGAAAGAATCTGCACATGCTAATCGAATCACTATTGAATGTCCCATTCATTTAATGAAGCAAGTTGCATGCTCTCTCTTAAAGTAACCAACTACATGCATTCGTTTACTCCAACAGACTGCACGTGTTAAGTCAATGGGTACAGCTTCTTTCATTCATTCAACGTTTCAAGCTTAACTAATTCATTCAGTACAACAAACTGGAACTATTCATTCAATGAGTAGAGCTTCTCACATTGATTCATTACCACGAGTTTAAATCATCCATTGAAGCAAACAGACTGCACGCATTCATTGATTGAAACAAACTGCATGTGATATTTCAATGACTAGTGTTTCTCTCCTTTATTCAGTGCCTCGAGCTAAACGATTTATTTTAAAGAAACAGCCAGCACTTGTTAATTCAATCAGTCGAGCTTCTCTCATTCATTCAGTGCTAGACGTTTAGCACATTGATTCTAAGAAACAAACGGCAACTTTTTAATCAAATGAAACACACTGCATGTAAAGCTTCACTCATTAATTCCATGGTAGGAGTTTGACGTTTTAATTCAATGAAGCAAACCACACTCTTTCATTCAATTAAATAGACTGCTCGTCTGATTTCAATGAGTAGAGGAAGTCTCATTTATTCAATGCCTCGAGCTGAACTCATTGACTCAATGAAACAAACTGCACACCTTCAATCAATCAAACAGATTGCGCATGTAAATTAAATGAGTAGTGCTTCTCTCATTTATTCAATGTCTCCAGCTTAAGGTTTTCATTTAATCAAACAAGGTGAAACAAGTGAATCAGTCATTGATTCAATATTCAATTATTGATTCAATGAATCAAACGGTATTCTTAGATTCAATGACACAGATGTAACTAACTTGTTTAGTGACTCAAACTGCACACTTTCATTCAAAGAAAGACTACACGTGTTAACTCAAAGAGTACAGCTTCTCTACTTTATTCAATATGACAAGCTTAACTCCTTCATTCAATGAAACAAACTGCAATCATTCAATCATTGCATCAAACTTCAATAATAGATTCAATGTATCAAACGTTATTCATTCATTCAATGAATGAAACTTAACTAATTTATTTTGAATTCCCACTGCATTCATCCATTCAATGAATCAAACAGCCCTCAATCATTCATTGAAAGAATCTGCACATGCTAATCGAATCACTATTGAATTTCCCATTCATTTAATGAAGCAAGTTGCATGCTCTCTCTTAAAGTAACCAACTGCATGCATTCGTTTACTCCAACAGACTGCACGTGTTAATTCAATGGGTACAGCTTCTTTCATTCATTCAACGTTTCAAGCTTAACTAACTCATTCAGTACAACAAACTGGAGGTATTCATTCAATGAGTAGAGCCTCTCACATTGATTCAATACCAGGCGTTTAAATCATCCTTTGAACGAAACAGACTGCACACATTCATTGAATGAAACAAACTGCATGTGCAATTTGAATGAGTACTGTTTCTCTCATTTATTCAGTGCCTCGAGATAAACGATTTATTTTAATGAAACAGCCTGCACTTGTTAATTCCATCAGTCGAGCTTCTCTAATTCATTCAGTGCTAGACGTTTAGCGCATCGATTCTAAGAAACAAACGGCAACTTTTAAATTCAATGAAACACACTGCATGGATATCTTCACTCATTCATTCCGTGGTACGAGTTTGACGTTTTAATTCAATGAAGCAAACCACACTCATTCATTCAATTAAACAGACTGCTCGTCTGCTTTCAATGAGTAGAGGAAGTCTCATTTATTCAATGCCTCGAGCTGAACTCATTGACTCAATGTAACAAACATTCATTCAATCAAACAGATTGCGCGTGTAAATTTAATGAGTAGTGCTTCTCTCCTTTATTCAATGTCTCCAGCTTAATGTTTTCATTTAATGAAACAAGGTGAAACAAGTGAATCAGTCAATCTTCAATTATTGATTCAATGAATCAAACGGTATTCTTAGATTCAATGAGACAGATGTAACTAACTTATTTAGTGAATCAAACTGCACACATTCATTGAAAGAAACATACTGCACATGTTAACTCAAAGAGTAGAGCTTCTCTACTTTATTCAATATGACAAGCTTAACTCCTTCGATAAATGAAACAAACTGCAATCATTCAATCACTGTATCAAACTTCAATCATTGTTTCAATGAATCAAACGTTATTCATTAATTCAATCAACGGGATATAACTCATTTATTTAATGATTCCAACTGCATTCATCCATTCAATGATTCAAACAGCACTCAGTCATTCCATGAAAAAATCTGCACATGCTAATCGAATGCTTTTCCCATTCATTCAATGAAACAAGTTGCATGCTTTCTGTCAATGAAACCAAGAGTTTGCATTCATTTAATCAAGCAGCCTGCACTTGTTAATTCAATGAGTAGAGCTTCTCTCATTCTTTCAGTGCCACCAGTTTAGCGTATTGAATCCAAGAAACAAACGGCACTTATTCATTCAATGAAACACAGTGCATGTCCAAACGCAATGAGTAGAGCTTCAGTCATTCATTCAGTGGTACGAATTTGACGCATTAATTCAATGAAACAAACTGCACTCATTCATTCAATGAAACACATTGCATTTGTTAATTCAATGACTAGAGCTTCCGCCATTCATTGAATGCCTCGAGCTAAACGAATTCTTTCGAGAAACAAATTGCACACATTCATTGAATGAAACAGACTGCTGGTTTGCTTTCATGAGTACAGGTATTCTCATGTATTCAATGCCTCGAGCTGAACGCATTGACACAATGAAACAAACTGCACACATTCATTCAATCAAACAGATTGCGCGTGTAAATTCAATGAGTAGTGCTTCTCTCGTTTATTCAATGTGTAGAGCTTAAGGATTTCATTTAATGCAACAAGCTGAAACAAATGAATCAGTCGTTGATTCAAACCTCAATCATTGTCTCAATGAATCAAACGGTATTCTTAGATTCAATGAGACAGATGTAACTAACTTGTTAGTTACTCAATCTGCACACTTTCCTTCAAAGAAAGCCTGCTCGTGTTAACTCAAAGAGTACAGCTTCTCTACTTTATTCAATATGGCAAGCTTAACTCCTTCATTCAATGAAACAAACTGCAATCATTCAATCATTGTATGATTCTTCAATAATAGAATCAATGTATCAAACGTTATTCATTGATTCAATGAATGAAACTTAACTAATTTATTTTGAATTCCCACTGCATGCATCCATTCAATGAATCAAACAGCCCTCAATCATTCATTGAAAGAATCTGCACATGCTAATCGAATCACTATTGAATGTCCCATTCATTTAATGAAGCAAGTTGCATGTTCTCTCTTAAAGTAACCAACTACATGCATTCGTTTACTCCAACAGACTGCACGTGTTAAGTCAATGGGTACAGCTTCTTTCATTCATTCAACGTTTCAAGCTTAACTAATTCATTCAGTACAACAAACTGGAACTATTCATTCAATGAGTAGAGCTTCTCACATTGATTCATTACCACGAGTTTAAATCATCCATTGAAGCAAACAGACTGCACGCATTCATTGATTGAAACAAACTGCATGTGATATTTCAATGACTAGTGTTTCTCTCCTTTATTCAGTGCCTCGAGCTAAACGATTTATTTTAAAGAAACAGCCAGCACTTGTTAATTCAATCAGTCGAGCTTCTCTCATTCATTCAGTGCTAGACGTTTAGCACATTGATTCTAAGAAACAAACGGCAACTTTTAAATCAAATGAAACACACTGCATGTAAAGCTTCACTCATTAATTCCATGGTAGGAGTTTGACGTTTTAATTCAATGAAGCAAACCACACTCTTTCATTCAATTAAATAGACTGCTCGTCTGATTTCAATGAGTAGAGGAAGTCTCATTTATTCAATGCCTCGAGCTGAACTCATTGACTCAATGAAACAAACTGCACACCTTCAATCAATCAAACAGATTGCGCGTGTAAATTTAATGAGTAGTGCTTCTCTCATTTATTCAATGTCTCCAGCTTAAGGTTTTCATTTAATCAAACAAGGTGAAACAAGTGAATCAGTCATTGATTCAATATTCAATTATTGATTCAATGAATCAAACGGTATTCTTAGATTCAATGACACAGATGTAACTAACTTGTTTAGTGACTCAAACTGCACACTTTCATTCAAAGAAAGACTACACGTGTTAACTCAAAGAGTACAGCTTCTCTACTTTATTCAATATGACAAGCTTAACTCCTTCATTCAATGAAACAAACTGCAATCATTCAATCATTGTATCAAACTTCAATAATAGATTCAATGAATCAAACGTTATTCATTGATTCAATGAATGAAACTTAACTAATTTATTTTGAATTCCCACTGCATTCATCCATTCAATGAATCAAACAGCCCTCAATCATTCATTGAAAGAATCTGCACATGCTAATCGAATCACTATTGAATTTCCCATTCATTTAATGAAGCAAGTTGCATGCTCTCTCTTAAAGTAACCAACTGCATGCATTCGTTTACTCCAACAGACTGCACGTGTTAATTCAATGGGTACAGCTTCTTTCATTCATTCAACGTTTCAAGCTTAACTAACTCATTCAGTACAACAAACTGGAGGTATTCATTCAATGAGTAGAGCCTCTCACATTGATTCAATACCAGGCGTTTAAATCATCCTTTGAACGAAACAGACTGCATACATTCATTGAATGAAACAAACTGCATGTGCAATTTGAATGAGTACTGTTTCTCTCATTTATTCAGTGCCTCGAGCTAAACGATTTATTTTAATGAAACAGCCTGCACTTGTTAATTCCATCAGTCGAGCTTCTCTTTTTCATTCAGTGCTAGACGTTTAGCGCATCGATTCTAAGAAACAAACGGCAACTTTTAAATTCAATGAAACACACTGCATGGATATCTTCACTCATTCATTCCGTGGTACGAGTTTGACGTTTTTATTCAATGAAGCAAACCACACTCATTCATTCAATTAAACAGACTGCTCGTCTGCTTTCAATGAGTAGAGGAAGTCTCATTTATTCAATGCCTCGAGCTGAACTCATTGACTCAATGTAACAAACTGCACACATTCATTCAATCAAACAGATTGCGCGTGTAAATTTAATGAGTAGTGCTTCTCTCCTTTATTCAATGTCTCCAGCTTAATGTTTTCATTTAATGAAACAAGGTGAAACAATCTTCAATTATTGATTCAATGAATCAAACGGTATTCTTAGGTCCAATGAGACAGATGTAACTAACTTATTTAGTGAATCAAACTGCACACATTCATTGAAAGAAACATACTGCACATGTTAACTCAAAGAGTAGAGCTTCTCTACTTTATTCAATACGACAAGCTAAACTCCTTCGATAAATGAAACAAACTGCAATCATTCAATCACTGTATCAAACTTCAATCATTGTTTCAATGAATCAAACGTTATTCATTAATTCAATCAACGGGATATAACTCATTTATTTAATGATTCCAACTGCATTCATCCATTCAATGATTCAAACAGCACTCAGTCATTCCATGAAAAAATCTGCACATGCTAATCGAATGCTTTTCCCATTCATTCAATGAAACAAGTTGCATGCTTTCTGTCAATGAAACCAAGAGTTTGCATTCATTTAATCAAGCAGCCTGCACTTGTTAATTCAATGAGTAGAGCTTCTCTCATTCTTTCAGTGCCACCAGTTTAGCGTATTGAATCCAAGAAACAAACGGCACTTATTCATTCAATGAAACACAGTGCATGTCCAAACGCAATGAGTAGAGCTTCAGTCATTCATTCAGTGGTACGAATTTGACGCATTAATTCAATGAAACAAACTGCACTCATTCATTCAATGAAACACATTGCATTTGTTAATTCAATGACTAGAGCTTCCGCCATTCATTGAATGCCTCGAGCTAAACGAATTCTTTCGAGAAACAAATTGCACACATTCATTGAATAAAACAGACTGCTGGTTTGCTTTCATGAGTACAGGTATTCTCATGTATTCAATGCCTCGAGCTGAACGCATTGACACAATGAAACAAACTGCACACATTCATTCAATCAAACAGATTGCGCGTGTAAATTCAATGAGTAGTGCTTCTCTCGTTTATTCAATGTGTAGAGCTTAAGGATTTCATTTAATGCAACAAGCTGAAACAAATGAATCAGTCGTTGATTCAAACCTCAATCATTGTCTCAATGAATCAAACGGTATTCTTAGATTCAATGAGACAGATGTAACTAACTTGTTAGTTACTCAAACTGCACACTTTCCTTCAAAGAAAGCCTGCTCGTGTTAACTCAAAGAGTACAGCTTCTCTACTTTATTCAATATGGCAAGCTTAACTCCTTCATTCAATGAAACAAACTGCAATCATTCAATCATTGTATGATTCTTCAATAATAGAATCAATGTATCAAACGTTATTCATTGATTCAATGAATGAAACTTAACTAATTTATTTTGAATTCCCACTGCATGCATCCATTCAATGAATCAAACAGCCCTCAATCATTCATTGAAAGAATCTGCACATGCTAATCGAATCACTATTGAATGTCCCATTCATTTAATGAAGCAAGTTGCATGCTCTCTCTTAAAGTAACCAACTACATGCATTCGTTTACTCCAACAGACTGCACGTGTTAAGTCAATGGGTACAGCTTCTTTCATTCATTCAACGTTTCAAGCTTAACTAATTCATTCAGTACAAAAAACTGGAACTATTCATTCAATGAGTAGAGCTTCTCACATTGATTCATTACCACGAGTTTAAATCATCCATTGAAGCAAACAGACTGCACGCATTCATTGATTGAAACAAACTGCATGTGCTATTTCATAGACTAGTGTTTCTCTCCTTTATTCAGTGCCTCGAGCTAAACGATTTATTTTAAAGAAACAGCCAGCACTTGTTAATTCAATCAGTCGAGCTTCTCTCATTCATTCAGTGCTAGACGTTTAGCACATTGATTCTAAGAAACAAACGGCAACTTTTTAATCAAATGAAACACACTGCATGTAAAGCTTCACTCATTCATTCCATGGTACGAGTTTGACGTTTTAATTCAATGAAGCAAACCACACTCTTTCATTCAATTAAATAGACTGCTCGTCATATTTCAATGAGTAGAGGAAGTCTCATTTATTCAATGCCTCGAGCTGAACTCATTGACTCAATGAAACAAACTGCACACCTTCAATCAATCAAACAGATTGCGCGTGTAAATTTAATGAGTAGTGCTTCTCTCATTTATTCAATGTCTCCAGCTTAAGGTTTTCATTTAATCAAACAAGGTGAAACAAGTGAATCAGTCATTGATTCAATATTCAATTATTGATTCAATGAATCAAACGGTATTCTTAGATTCAATGACACAGATGTAACTAACTTGTTTAGTGACTCAAACTGCACACTTTCATTCAAAGAAAGACTACACGTGTTAACTCAAAGAGTACAGCTTCTCTACTTTATTCAATATGACAAGCTTAACTCCTTCATTCAATGAAACAAACTGCAATCATTCAATCATTGTATCAAACTTCAATAATAGATTCAATGAATCAAACGTTATTCATTGATTCAATGAATGAAACTTAACTAATTTATTTTGAATTCCCACTGCATTCATCCATTCAATGAATCAAACAGCCCTCAATCATTCATTGAAAGAATCTGCACATGCTAATCGAATCACTATTGAATTTCCCATTCATTTAATGAAGCAAGTTGCATGCTCTCTCTTAAAGTAACCAACTGCATGCATTCGTTTACTCCAACAGACTGCACGTGTTAATTCAATGGGTACAGCTTCTTTCATTCATTCAACGTTTCAAGCTTAACTAACTCATTCAGTACAACAAACTGGAGGTATTCATTCAATGAGTAGAGCCTCTCACATTGATTCAATACCAGGCGTTTAAATCATCCATTGAACGAAACAGACTGCATACATTCATTGAATGAAACAAACTGCATGTGCAATTTGAATGAGTACTGTTTCTCTCATTTATTCAGTGTCTCGAGCTAAACGATTTATTTTAATGAAACAGCCTGCACTTGTTAATTCCATCAGTCGAGCTTCTCTTTTTCATTCAGTGCTAGACGTTTAGCGCATCGATTCTAAGAAACAAACGGCAACTTTTAAATTCAATGAAACACACTGCATGGATATCTTCACTCATTCATTCCGTGGTACGAGTTTGACGTTTTTATTCAATGAAGCAAACCACACTCATTCATTCAATTAAACAGACTGCTCGTCTGCTTTCAATGAGTAGAGAAAGTCTCATTTATTCAATGCCTCGAGCTGAACTCATTGACTCAATGTAACAAACTGCACACATTCATTCAATCAAACAGATTGCGCGTGTAAATTTAATGAGTAGTGCTTCTCTGCTTTATTCAATGTCTCCAGCTTAATGTTTTCATTTAATGAAACAAGGTGAAACAAGTGAATCAGTCAATCTTCAATTATTGATTCAATGAATCAAACGGTATTCTTAGGTCCAATGAGACAGATGTAACTAACTTATTTAGTGAATCAAACTGCACACATTCATTGAAAGAAACATACTGCACATGTTAACTCAAAGAGTAGAGCTTCTCTACTTTATTCAATACGACAAGCTAAACTCCTTCGATAAATGAAACAAACTGCAATCATTCAATCACTGTATCAAACTTCAATCATTGTTTCAATGAATCAAACGTTATTCATTAATTCAATCAACGGGATATAACTCATTTATTTAATGATTCCAACTGCATTCATCCATTCAATGATTCAAACAGCACTCAGTCATTCCATGAAAAAATCTGCACATGCTAATCGAATGCTTTTCCCATTCATTCAATGAAACAAGTTGCATGCTTTCTGTCAATGAAACCAAGAGTTTGCATTCATTTAATCAAGCAGCCTGCACTTGTTAATTCAATGAGTAGAGCTTCTCTCATTCTTTCAGTGCCACCAGTTTAGCGTATTGAATCCAAGAAACAAACGGCACTTATTCATTCAATGAAACACAGTGCATGTCCAAACGCAATGAGTAGAGCTTCAGTCATTCATTCAGTGGTACGAATTTGACGCATTAATTCAATGAAACAAACTGCACTCATTCATTCAATGAAACACATTGCATTTGTTAATTCAATGACTAGAGCTTCCGCCATTCATTGAATGCCTCGAGCTAAACGAATTCTTTCGAGAAACAAATTGCACACATTCATTGAATGAAACAGACTGCTGGTTTGCTTTCATGAGTACAGGTATTCTCATGTATTCAATGCCTCGAGCTGAACGCATTGACACAATGAAACAAACTGCACACATTCATTCAATCAAACAGATTGCGCGTGTAAATTCAATGAGTAGTGCTTCTCTCGTTTATTCAATGTGTAGAGCTTAAGGATTTCATTTAATGCAACAAGCTGAAACAAATGAATCAGTCGTTGATTCAAACCTCAATCATTGTCTCAATGAATCAAACGGTATTCTTAGATTCAATGAGACAGATGTAACTAACTTGTTAGTTACTCAAACTGCACACTTTCCTTCAAAGAAAGCCTGCTCGTGTTAACTCAAAGAGTACAGCTTCTCTACTTTATTCAATATGGCAAGCTTAACTCCTTCATTCAATGAAACAAACTGCAATCATTCAATCATTGTATCAAACTTCAATAATAGAATCAATGTATCAAACGTTATTCATTGATTCAATGAATGAAACTTAACTAATTTATTTTGAATTCCCACTGCATGCATCCATTCAATGAATCAAACAGCCCTCAATCATTCATTGAAAGAATCTGCACATGCTAATCGAATCACTATTGAATGTCCCATTCATTTAATGAAGCAAGTTGCATGTTCTCTCTTAAAGTAACCAACTACATGCATTCGTTTACTCCAACAGACTGCACGTGTTAAGTCAATGGGTACAGCTTCTTTCATTCATTCAACGTTTCAAGCTTAACTAATTCATTCAGTACAACAAACTGGAACTATTCATTCAATGAGTAGAGCTTCTCACATTGATTCATTACCACGAGTTTAAATCATCCATTGAAGCAAACAGACTGCACGCATTCATTGATTGAAACAAACTGCATGTGATATTTCAATGACTAGTGTTTCTCTCCTTTATTCAGTGCCTCGAGCTAAACGATTTATTTTAAAGAAACAGCCAGCACTTGTTAATTCAATCAGTCGAGCTTCTCTCATTCATTCAGTGCTAGACGTTTAGCACATTGATTCTAAGAAACAAACGGCAACTTTTTAATCAAATGAAACACACTGCATGTAAAGCTTCACTCATTCATTCCATGGTAGGAGTTTGACGTTTTAATTCAATGAAGCAAACCACACTCTTTCATTCAATTAAATAGACTGCTCGTCTGATTTCAATGAGTAGAGGAAGACTCATTTATTCAATGCCTCGAGCTGAACTCATTGACTCAATGAAACAAACTGCACACCTTCAATCAATCAAACAGATTGCGCATGTAAATTTAATGAGTAGTGCTTCTCTCATTTATTCAATGTCTCCAGCTTAAGGTTTTCATTTAATCAAACAAGGTGAAACAAGTGAATCAGTCATTGATTCAATATTCAATTATTGATTCAATGAATCAAACGGTATTCTTAGATTCAATGACACAGATGTAACTAACTTGTTTAGTGACTCAAACTGCACACTTTCATTCAAAGAAAGACTACACGTGTTAACTCAAAGAGTACAGCTTCTCTACTTTATTCAATATGACAAGCTTAACTCCTTCATTCAATGAAACAAACTGCAATCATTCAATCATTGTATCAAACTTCAATAATAGATTCAATGTATCAAACGTTATTCATTGATTCAATGAATGAAACTTAACTAATTTATTTTGAATTCCCACTGCATTCATCCATTCAATGAATCAAACAGCCCTCAATCATTCATTGAAAGAATCTGCACATGCTAATCGAATCACTATTGAATTTCCCATTCATTTAATGAAGCAAGTTGCATGCTCTCTCTTAAAGTAACCAACTGCATGCATTCGTTTACTCCAACAGACTGCACGTGTTAATTCAATGGGTACAGCTTCTTTCATTCATTCAACGTTTCAAGCTTAACTAACTCATTCAGTACAACAAACTGGAGGTATTCATTCAATGACTAGAGCCTCTCACATTGATTCAATACCAGGCGTTTAAATCATCCTTTGAACGAAACAGACTGCATACATTCATTGAATGAAACAAACTGCATGTGCAATTTGAATGAGTACTGTTTCTCTCATTTATTCAGTGCCTCGAGCTAAACGATTTATTTTAATGAAACAGCCTGCACTTGTTAATTCCATCAGTCGAGCTTCTCTCATTCATTCAGTGCTAGACGTTTAGCGCATCGATTCTAAGAAACAAACGGCAACTTTTAAATTCAATGAAACACACTGCATGGATATCTTCACTCATTCATTCCGTGGTACGAGTTTGACGTTTTTATTCAATGAAGCAAACCACACTCATTCATTCAATTAAACAGACTGCTCGTCTGCTTTCAATGAGTAGAGAAAGTCTCATTTATTCAATGCCTCGAGCTGAACTCATTGACTCAATGTAACAAACTGCACACATTCATTCAATCAAACAGATTGCGCGTGTAAATTTAATGAGTAGTGCTTCTCTCCTTTATTCAATGTCTCCAGCTTAATGTTTTCATTTAATGAAACAAGGTGAAACAAGTGAATCAGTCAATCTTCAATTATTGATTCAATGAATCAAACGGTATTCTTAGGTCCAATGAGACAGATGTAACTAACTTATTTAGTGAATCAAACTGCACACATTCATTGAAAGAAACATACTGCACATGTTAACTCAAAGAGTAGAGCTTCTCTACTTTATTCAATACGACAAGCTAAACTCCTTCGATAAATGAAACAAACTGCAATCATTCAATCACTGTATCAAACTTCAATCATTGTTTCAATGAATCAAACGTTATTCATTGATTCAATCAACGGGATATAACTCATTTATTTAATGATTCCAACTGCATTCATCCATTCAATGATTCAAACAGCACTCAGTCATTCCATGAAAAAATCTGCACATGCTAATCGAATGCTTTTCCCATTCATTCAATGAAACAAGTTGCATGCTTTCTGTCAATGAAACCAAGAGTTTGCATTCATTTAATCAAGCAGCCTGCACTTGTTAATTCAATGAGTAGAGCTTCTCTCATTCTTTCAGTGCCACCAGTTTAGCGTATTGAATCCAAGAAACAAACGGCACTTATTCATTCAATGAAACACAGTGCATGTCCAAACGCAATGAGTAGAGCTTCAGTCATTCATTCAGTGGTACGAATTTGACGCATTAATTCAATGAAACAAACTGCACTCATTCATTCAATGAAACACATTGCATTTGTTAATTCAATGACTAGAGCTTCCGCCATTAATTGAATGCCTCGAGCTAAACGAATTCTTTCGAGAAACAAATTGCACACATTCATTGAATGAAACAGACTGCTGGTTTGCTTTCATGAGAACAGGAATTCTCATGTATTCAATGCCTCGAGCTGAACGCATTGACACAATGAAACAAACTGCACACATTCATTCAATCAAACAGATTGCGCGTGTAAATTCAATGAGTAGTGCTTCTCTCGTTTATTCAATGTGTAGAGCTTAAGGATTTCATTTAATGCAACAAGCTGAAACAAATGAATCAGTCGTTGATTCAATGAATCAAACGGTATTCTTAGATTCAATGAGACAGATGTAACTAACTCAAACTGCACACTTTCCTTCAAAGAAAGCCTGCTCGTGTTAACTCAAAGAGTACAGCTTTTCAACTTTATTCAATATGGCAAGCTTAACTCCTTCATTCAATGAAACAAACTGCAATCATTCAATCATTGTATCAAACTTCAATAATAGAATCAATGTATCAAACGTTATTCATTGATTCAATGAATGAAACTTAACTAATTTATTTTGAATTCCCACTGCATGCATCCATTCAATGAATCAAACAGCCCTCAATCATTCATTGAAAGAATCTGAACATGCTAATCGAATCACTATTGAATGTCCCATTCATTTAATGAAGCAAGTTGCATGCTCTCTCTTAAAGTAACCAACTACATGCATTCGTTTACTCCAACAGACTGCACGTGTTAATTCAATGGGTACAGCTTCTTTCATTCATTCAACGTTTCAAGCTTAACTAATTCATTCAGTACAAGAAACTGGAACTATTCATTCAATGAGGAGAGCTTCTCACATTGATTCATTACCACGAGTTTAAATCATCCATTGAAGCAAAGAGACTGCACGCATTCATTGATTGAAACAAACTGCATGTGCTATTTCAATGAGTAGTGTTTCTCTCCTTTATTCAGTGCCTCGAGCTAAACGATTTATTTTAAAGAAACAGCCAGCACTTGTTTATTCAATCAGTCGAGCTTCTCTCATTCATTCAGTGCTAGACGTTTAGCACATTGATTCTAAGAAACAAACGGCAACTTTTAAATCAAATGAAACACACTGCATGTAAAGCTTCACTCATTCATTCCTTGGTACGAGTTTGACGTTTTAATTCAATGAAGCAAACCACACTCTTTCATTCAATTAAACAGACTGCTCGTCTGATTTCAATGAGTAGAGGAAGTCTCATTTATTCAATGCCTCGAGCTGAACTCATTGACTCAATGAAACCAACTGCACACCTTCATTCAATCAAACAGATTGCGCGTGTAAATTTAATGAGTAGTGCTTCTCTCATTTATTCAATTTCTCCACCTTAAGGTTTTCATTTAATCAAACAAGGTGAAACAAGTGAATCAGTCATTGATTCAATATTCAATTATTGATTCAATGAATCAAACGGTATTCTTAGATTCAATGACACAGATGTAACTAACTTGTTTAGTGACTCAAACTGCACACTTTCATTCAAAGAAAGATTACACGTGTTAACACAAAGAGTACAGCTTCTCTACTTTATTCAATATGACAAGCTTAACTCCTTCATTCAATGAAACAAACTGCAATCATTCAATCATTGTATCAAACTTCAATAATAGATTCAATGAATCAAACGTTATTCATTGATTCAATGAATGAAACTTAACTAATTTATTTTGAATTCCCACTGCATTCATCCATTCAATGAATCAAACAGCCCTCAATCATTCATTGAAATAATCTGCACATGCTAATCGAATCACTATTGAATTTCCCATTCATTTAATGAAGCAAGTTGCATGCTCTCTCTTAAAGTAACCAACTGCATGCATTCGTTTACTCCAACAGACTGCACGTGTTAATTCAATGGGTACAGCTTCTTTCATTCATTCAACGTTTCAAGCTTAACTAACTCATTCCGTACAACAAACTGGAGGTATTCATTCAATGAGTAGAGCCTCTCACATTGATTCAATACCAGGCGTTTAAATCATCCTTTGAACGAAACAGACTGCACACATTCATTGAATGAAACAAACTGCATGTGCAATTTGAATGAGTACTGTTTCTCTCATTTATTCATTGTCTCGAGCTAAACGATTTATTTTAATGAAACAGCCTGCACTTGTTAATTCCATCAGTCGAGCTTCTCTCATTCATTCAGTGCTAGACGTTTAGCGCATCGATTCTAAGAAACAAACGGCAACTTTTAAATTCAATGAAACACACTGCATGGATATCTTCACTCATTCATTCCATGGTACGAGTTTGACGTTTTAATTCAATGAAGCAAACCACACTCATTCATTCAATTAAACAGACTGCTCGTCTGCTTTCAATGAGTAGAGGAAGTCTCATTTATTCAATGCCTCGAGCTGAACTCATTGACTCAATGAAACAAACTGCACACATTCATTCAATCAAACAGATTGCGCGTGTAAATTTAATGAGTAGTGCTTCTCTCCTTTATTCAATGTCTCCAGCTTAATGTTTTCATTTAATGAAACAAGGTGAAACAAGTGAATCAGTAAATCTTCAATTATTGATTCAATGAATCAAACGGTATTCTTAGATTCAATGAGACAGATGTAACTAACTTATTTAGTGAATCAAACTGCACACATTCATTGAAAGAAACATACTGCACATGTTAACTCAAAGAGTAGAGCTTCTCTACTTTATTCAATACGACAAGCTTAACTCCTTCGATAAATGAAACAAACTGCAATCATTCAATCACTGTATCAAACTTCAATCATTGTTTCAATGAATCAAACGTTATTCATTGATTCAATCAACGGGATATAACTCATTTATTTAATGATTCCAACTGCATTCATCCATTCAATGATTCAAACAGCACTCAGTCATTCCATGAAAAAATCTGCACATGCTAATCGAATGCTTTTCCCATTCATTCAATGAAACAAGTTGCATGCTTTCTGTCAATGAAACCAAGAGTTTGCATTCATTTAATCAAGCAGCCTGCACTTGTTAATTCAATGAGTAGAGCTTCTCTCATTCTTTCAGTGCCACCAGTTTAGCGTATTGAATCCAAGAAACAAACGGCACTTATTCATTCAATGAAACACAGTGCATGTCCAAAAGCAATGAGTAGAGCTTCAGTGGTACGAATTTGACGTATTAATTCAATGAAACAAACTGCACTCATTCATTCAATGAAACACATTGCATTTGTTAATTCAATGACTAGAGCTTCCGCCATTCATTGAATGCCTCGAGCTAAACGAATTCTTTCGAGAAACAAATTGCACACATTCATTGAATGAAACAGACTGCTGGTTTGCTTTCATGAGTACAGGTATTCTCATGTATTCAATGCCTCGAGCTGAACGCATTGACACAATGAAACAAACTGCACACATTCATTCAATCAAACAGATTGCGCGTGTAAATTCAATGAGTAGTGCTTCTCTCGTTTATTCAATGTGTAGAGCTTAAGGATTTCATTTAATGCAACAAGCTGAAACAAATGAATCAGTCGTTGATTCAAACCTCAATCATTGACTCAATGAATCAAACGGTATTCTTAGATTCAATGAGACAGATGTAACTAACTTGTTAGTTACTCAAACTGCACACTTTCCTTCAAAGAAAGCCTGCTCGTGTTAACTCAAAGAGTAAAGATTCTCTACTTTATTCAATATGGCAAGCTTAACTCCTTCATTCAATGAAACAAACTGCAATCATTCAATCATTGTATCAAACTTCAATAATAGAATCAATGAATCAAACGTTATTCATTGATTCAATGAATGAAACTTAACTAATTTATTTTGAATTCTCACTGCATGCATCCATTCAATGAATCAAACAGCCCTCAATCATTCATTGAAAGAATCTGCACATGCTAATCGAATCACTACTGAATGTCCCATTCATTTAATGAAGCAAGTTGCATGCTCTCTCTTAAAGTAACCAACTACATGCATTCGTTTACTCAAACAGACTGCACGTGTTAATTCAATGGGTACAGCTTCTTTCATTCATTCAACGTTTCAAGCTTAACTAATTCATTCAGTACAACAAACTGGAACTATTCATTCAATGAGTAGAGCTTCTCACATTGATTCATTACCACGAGTTTAAATCATCCATTGAAGCAAACAGACTGCACGCATTCATTGATTGAAACGAACTGCATGTGCTATTTCAATGAGTAGTGTTTCTCTCCTTTATTCAGTGCCTCGAGCTAAACGATTTATTTTAAAGAAACAGCCAGCACTTGTTAATTCAATCAGTCGAGCTTCTCTCATTCATTCAGTGCTAGACGTTTAGCACATTGATTCTAAGAAACAAACGGCAACTTTTTAATCATATGAAACACACTGCATGTAAAGCTTCACTCATTCATTCCATGGTACGAGTTTGACATTTTAATTCAATGAACAAACCACACTCTTTCATTCAATTAAATAGACTGCTCGTCTGATTTCAATGAGTAGAGGAAGTCTCATTTATTCAATGCCTCGAGCTGAACTCATTGACTCAATGAAACCAACTGCACACCTTCAATCAATCAAACAGATTGCGCGTATAAATTTAATGAGTAGTGCTTCTCTCATTTATTCAATGTCTCCAGCTTAAGGTTTTCATTTAATCAAACAAGGTGAAACAAGTGAATCAGTCATTGATTCAATATTCAATTATTGATTCAATGAATCATACGGTATTCTTAGATTCAATGACACAGATGTAACTAACTTGTTTAGTGACTCAAACTGCACACTTTCATTCAAAGAAAGACTACACGTGTTAACTCAAAGAGTACAGCTTCTCTACTTCATTCAATATGACAAGCTTAACTCCTTCATTCAATGAAACAAACTGCAATCATTCAATCATTGTATCAAACTTCAATAATAGATTCAATGAATCAAACGTTATTCATTGATTCAATGAATGAAACTTAACTAATTTATTTTGAATTCCCACTGCATTCATCCATTCAATGAATCAAACAGCCCTCAATCATTCATTGAAAGAATCTGCACATGCTAATCGAATCACTATTGAATTTCCCATTCATTTAATGAAGCAAGTTGCATGCTCTCTCTTAAAGTAACCAACTGCATGCATTCGTTTACTCCAACAGACTGCACGTGTTAATTGAATGGGTACAGCTTCTTTCATTCATTCAACGTTTCAAGCTTAACTAACTCATTCAGTACAACAAACTGGAGGTATTCATTCAATGAGTAGAGCCTCTCACATTGATTCAATACCAGGCGTTTAAATCATCCTTTGAACGAAACAGATTGCACGCATTCATTGAATGAAACAAACTGCATGTGCAATTTGAATGAGTACTGTTTCTCTCATTTATTCAGTGCCTCGAGCTAAACGATTTATTTTAATGAAACAGCCTGCACTTGTTAATTCCATCAGTCCAGCTTCTCTCATTCATTCAGTGCTAGACGTTTAGCGCATCGATTCTAAGAAACAAACGGCAACTTTTAAATCAAATGAAACACACTGCATGTAAAAGTTCACTCATTCATTCCATGGTACGAGTTTGACGTTTTAATTCAATGAAGCAAACCACACTCTTTCATTCAATAAAACAGACTGCTCGTCTGATTTCAATGAGTAGAGGAAGACTCATTTATTCAATGCCTCGAGCTGAACTCATTGACTCAATGAAACAAACTGCACACATTCATTCAATCAAACAGATTGCGCGGGTAATTTAATGAGTAGTGCTTCTCTCATGTATTCATGAGCTTAAGGTTTTCATTTAATCAAACAAGGTGAAACAAGTGAATCAGTCATTGACTATCTTCAATTATTGATTCAATGAATCCAACGGTATTCTTAGATTCAATGAGACAGATGTAACTAACTTATTTAGTGAATCAAACTGCACACATTCATTGAAAGAAACATTTTGCACATGTTAACTCAAAGAGTAGAGCTTCTCTACTTTATTCAATACAATAAGCTTAACTCCTTCGTTAAATGAAACAAACTGCAATCATTCAATCACTGTATCAAACTTCAATCATTTCATTCAATGAATCAAACGTTATTCATTTATTCAATCAACGGGATATAACCCATTCATTTAATGATTCCAACTGCATTCATCCATTCAATGATTCAAACAGCACTCAGTCATTCCATGAAAAAATCTGCACATGATAATCGAAAGCTTTTCCCATTCATTCAATGAAACAAGTTGCATGCTCTTTCTTAAAGTAACCAACTGCATGCATCCGTTTACTCAAACATCCTGCACGTGTTAATTCGATGGGTACAGCTTCTTTCATTCATTCAACGTTTCAAGCTTAAATAATTCATTCAGTACAACAAACATGAGGTATTCATTGAATGAGTAGAGCCTCTCACATTGATTCAATACCACGCGTTTGAATCATCCATTTCATTTCATTTATTTCATCCGTTTCTCTCATTTATTCAGTGCCTCGAGCTAAACGAGTTATTTTAATGAAACAGCCTGCTCTTGTTAATTCAATCAGTCGAGCTTATCTCATTCATTCAGTGCTAGACGTTTAGCGCATTGATTCTAAGATAGAAACGGCAACTTTTAAATCAAATGAAACATACAGCATGTAAACCTTCACTCAATTCATTTCATGGTACGAGTTTGACGTTTTAATTCAATGAAGCAAACCACACTCATTCATTCAATTAAACAGACTGCTCGTCTGATTTCAATGAGTAGAGGAAGTCTCATTTATTCAATGCCTCGAGCTGAACGCATTGACTCAATGAAACAAACTGCACACCTGCATTCAATCAAACAGATTGCGCCTGTAAATTTAATGAGTAGTGCTTCTCTCATTTATTCAATGTCTCCAGCTTAAGTTTTTCGTTTAATGAAACAAGGTGAAACAAGTGAATCAGTCATTGATTCAATCTTCAATTATTGATTCAATTAATCAAATGGTATTCTTAGATTCAATGAAACAGATCTAACTAACTTGTTAGTTACTCAAACTGCACACTCTCATTCAAAGAAAGACTACACGTGTTAACTCAAAGAGTACAGCTTCTCTACTTTATTAAATATGAAAAGCTTAACTACTTCATTCAATGAAACAAACTGCAATCATTCAATCATTGCATCAAACTTCAATAATAGATTCAATGAATCAAACGTTATTCATTGATTCAATGAATGAAACTTAACTGATTTATTTTGAATTCCCACAACATTCATCCATTCAATGAATCAAACAGCCCTCAATCATTCATTGAAAGAATCTGCACATGCTAATCGAGTTACAATTGAATTTCCCATTCATTTAATGAAGCAAGTTGCATGCTCTCTCTTAAAGTAACCAACTGCATGCAACCGTTTACTCAAACAACCTGCACGTGTTAATTCAATGGGTACAGCTTCTTTCGTTCATTCAACGTTTCAAGCTTAACTAATTCATTCAGTACAACAAACTGGAGGTATTCATTCAATGAGTATAGGCTCTCACATTGATTCAATACCACACGTTTAAATCATCCATTGAACGAAACAGACTGCACATTCATTGAATGAAACAAACTGCATTTGGTATTTCAATGAGTAGTGTTTCTCTCATTTATTCATTGCCTCGAGCTAAACGAGTTATTTTAATGAAACAGCCTGCATTTGTTAATTGAATCTGTCGAGCTTCCCTCATTCATTCAGTGCTAGACGTTTAGCACATTGATTCTAAGAAACAAACGGCAACTTTTAAATCAAATGAAACACACTGCATGTAAAACTTCACTCATTCATTCCATGGTACGAGTTTGACGTTTTAATTCAATGAAGCAAACCACACTCTTTCATTCAATTAAACAGACTGCTCGTCTGATTTCAATGAGTAGAGGAAGTCTCATTTATTCAATGCCCCGAGCTAAACTCATTGACTCAATGAAACCAACTGCACACCTTCATTCAATCAAACAGATTGCGCGTGTAAATTTAATGAGTAGTGCTTCTCTCATTTATTTAATGTCTCCATCTTAAGGTTTTCGTTTAATGAAACAAGGTGAAACAAGTGAATCAGTCATTGATTCAATCTTCAATTATTGATTCAATGAATCAAACGGTATTCTTAGATTCAATGATACAGATGTAACTAACTTGTTTAGTGACTCAAACTGCACACTTTCATTCAAAGAAAGACTGCACGTGTTAACTCAAAGAGTAGAGCTTGTCTACTTTATTCAATATGACAAGCTTAACTCCTTCATTCAATGAAACAAACTGCAATCATTCAATCATTGTATCAAACTTCAATAATAGATTCAATGAATCAAACGTTATTCATTGATTCAATGAATGAAACTTAACTAATTTATTTTGAGTTCCCACTGCATTCATCCATTCAATGAATCAAACAGTCCTCAATCATTCATTGAAAGACTCTGCACATGCTAATCGAATCACTATTGAATTTCCCATTCATTTAATGAAGCAAGTTGCATGCTCTCTCTTAAAGTAACCAACTGCATGCATCCGTTTACTCAAACAACCTGCACGTGTTAATACAATGTTTACAGCTTCTTTCATTCATTCAACGTTTCAAGCTTAAGTAATTCATTCAGTACAACAAACTGGAGGTATTCATTCAATGAGTAGAGCCTCTCACATTGATTCAATACCACGCGTTTAAATCATCCTTTGAACGAAACAGACTGCACACAATCATTGAATGAAACAAACTGCATGTGCAATTTGAATGAGTAGTGTTTCACTCATGTATTCAGTGCCTCGAGCTAAACGATTTACTTTAATGAAACAGCTTGCACTTGTTAATTCAACCAGTCGAGCTTCTCTCATTCATTCAGTGCTAGACGTTTAGCACATTGATTCTAAGAAACAAACGGCAACTTTTAAATCAAATGAAACACACTGCATGTAAAAGTTCACTCATTCATTCCATGGTACGAGTTTGACGTTTTAATTCAATGAAGCAAACCACACTCTTTCATTCAATTAAACAGACTGCTCGTCTGATTTCAATGCGTAGAGCAAGTCTCATTTATTCAATGCCCCGAGCTAAACTCATTGACTCAATGAAACCAACTGCACACCTTCATTCAATCAAACAGATTGCGCGCGTAAATTTAATGAGTAGTGCTTCTCTCATTTATTCAATGTCTCCAGCTTAAGTTTTTCGTTTAATGAAACAAGGTGAAACAAGTGAATCAGTCATTGATTCAATCTTCAATTATTGATTCAATGAATCAAATGGTATTCTTAGATTCAATGAAACAGATGTAACTAACTTGTTAGTTACTCAAACTGCACACTCACATTCAAAGAAAGACTACACGTGTTAACTCAAAGAGTACAGCTTCTCTACTTTATTAAATATGACAAGCTTAACTACTTCATTCAATGAAACAAACTGCAATCATTCAATCATTGCATCAAACTTCAATAATAGATTCAATGAATCAAACGTTATTCATTGATTCAATGAATGAAACTTAACTGATTTATTTTGAATTCCCACAACATTCATCCATTCAATGAATCAAACAGCCCTCAATCATTCATTGAAAGAATCTGCACATGCTAATCGAGTTACAATTGAATTTCCCATTCATTTAATGAAGCAAGTTGCATGCTCTCTCTTAAAGTAACCAACTGCATGCAACCGTTTACTCAAACAACCTGCACGTGTTAATTCAATGGGTACAGCTTCTTTCGTTCATTCAACGTTTCAAGCTTAACTAATTCATTCAGTACAACAAACTGGAGGTATTCATTCAATGAGTATAGGCTCTCACATTGATTCAATACCACACGTTTAAATCATCCATTGAACGAAACAGACTCCACATTCATTGAATGAAACAAACTGCATTTGGTATTTCAATGAGTAGTGTTTCTCTCATTTATTCATTGCCTCGAGCTAAACGAGTTATTTTAATGAAACAGCCTGCATTTGTTAATTGAATCTGTCGAGCTTCCCTCATTCATTCAGTGCTAGACGTTTAGCACATTGATTCTAAGAAACAAACGGCAACTTTTAAATCAAATGAAACACACTGCATGTAAAACTTCACTCATTCATTCCATGGTACGAGTTTGACGTTTTAATTCAATGAAGCAAACCACACTCTTTCATTCAATTAAACACACTGCTCGTCTGATTTCAATGAGTAGAGGAAGTCTCATTTATTCAATGCCCCGAGCTAAACTCATTGACTCAATGAAACCAACTGCACACCTTCATTCAATCAAACAGATTGCGCGTGTAAATTTAATGAGTAGTGCTTCTCTCATTTATTTAATGTCTCCATCTTAAGGTTTTCGTTTAATGAAACAAGGTGAAACAAGTGAATCAGTCATTGATTCAATCTTCAATTATTGATTCAATGAAACAAACGGTATTCTTAGAATCAATGATACAGATGTAACTAACTTGTTTAGTGACTCAAACTGCACACTTTCATTCAAAGAAAGACTGCACGTGTTAACTCAAAGAGTACAGCTTCTCTACTTTATTCAATATGACAAGCTTAACTCCTTCATTCAATGAAACAAACTGCAATCATTCAATCATTGTATCAAACTTCAATAATAGATTCAATGAATCAAACGTTATTCATTGATTCAATGAATGAAACTTAACTAATTTATTTTGAGTTCCCACTGCATTCATCCATTCAATGAATCAAACAGTCCTCAATCATTCATTGAAAGACTCTGCACATGCTAATCGAATCACTATTGAATTTCCCATTCATTTAATGAAGCAAGTTGCATGCTCTCTCTTAAAGTAACCAACTGCATGCATCCGTTTACTCAAACAACCTGCACGTGTTAATACAATGTTTACAGCTTCTTTCATTCATTCAACGTTTCAAGCTTAAGTAATTCATTCAGTACAACAAACTGGAGGTATTCATTCAATGAGTAGAGCCTCTCACATTGATTCAATACCACGCGTTTAAATCATCCTTTGAACGAAACAGACTGCACACAATCATTGAATGAAACAAACTGCATGTGCAATTTGAATGAGTAGTGTTTCACTCATGTATTCAGTGCCTCGAGCTAAACGATTTACTTTAATGAAACAGCTTGCACTTGTTAATTCAACCAGTCGAGCTTCTCTCATTCATTCAGTGCTAGACGTTTAGCACATTGATTCTAAGAAACAAACGGCAACTTTTAAATCAAATGAAACACACTGCATGTAAAAGTTCACTCATTCATTCCATGGTACGAGTTTGACGTTTTAATTCAATGAAGCAAACCACACTCTTTCATTCAATTAAACAGACTGCTCGTCTGATTTCAATGCGTAGAGGAAGTCTCATTTATTCAATGCCCCGAGCTAAACTCATTGACTCAATGAAACCAACTGCACACCTTCATTCAATCAAACAGATTGCGCGCGTAAATTTAATGAGTAGTGCTTCTCTCATTTATTTAATGTCTCCAGCTTAAGGTTTTCGTTTAATGAAACAAGGTGAAACAAGTGAATCAGTCATTGATTCAATCTTCAATTATTGATTGAATGAATCAAACGGTATTCTTAGATTCAATGATACAGATGTAACTAACTTGTTTAGTGACTCAAACTGCACACTTTCATTCAAAGAAAGACTGCACGTGTTAACTCAAAGAGTACAGCTTCTCTACTTTATTCAATATGACAAGCTTAACTCCTTCATTCAATGAAACAAACTGCAATCATTCAATCATTGTATCAAACTTCAATAATAGATTCAATGAATCAAACGTTATTCATTGATTCAATGAATGAAACTTAACTAATTTATTTTGAGTTCCCACTGCATTCATCCATTCAATGAATCAAACAGCCCTCAATCATTCATTGAAAGAATCTGCACATGCTAATCGAATCACTATTGAATTTCCCGTTCATTTAATGAAGCAAGTTGCATGCTCTCTCTTAAAGTAACCAACTGCATGCATCCGTTTACTCAAACAACCTGCACGTTTTAATACAATGTTTACAGCTTCTTTCATTTATTCAACGATTCAAGCTTAACTAATTCATTCTGTACAACAAACTGGAGGTGTTCATTCAATGAGTAGAGCCTCTCACATTGATTCAATACCACGCGTTTAAATAATCCATTGAACGAAACAGACTGCGCACATTCATTGAATGAAACAAACTGCATGTGCAATTTGAATGAGTAGTGTTTCTCTCATTTATTCAGTGCCTCGAGCTAAACGAGTTATTTTAATGAAACAGCCTGCACCTATTAATTCAATCAGTCGAGCTTCTCTCATTCATTCAGTGCTAGACGTTTAGCACATTGATTCTAAGAAACAAACGGCAACTTTTAAATCAAATGAAACACACTGCATGTAAAGCTTCACTCATTCATTCCATGGTACGAGTTTGACGTTTTAATTCAATGAAGCAAACCACACTCATTCATTCAATTAAACAGACTGCTCGTCTGATTTCAATGAGTAGAGGAAGTCTCATTTATTCAATGCCTCGAGCTGAACGCATTGACTCAATGAAACAAACTGCACACCTGCATTCAATCAAACAGATTGCGCGTGTAAATTTAATGAGTAGTGCTTCTCTCATGTATTCAATGTCTCCAGCTTAAGATTTTCATTTAATGAAACAAGGTGAAACAAGTGAATCAGTCATTGATTCAATCTTCAATTATTGATTCAATTAATCAAACGGTATTCTTAGATTCAATGAAACAGATCTAACTAACTTGTTAGTTACTCAAACTGCACACTCTCATTCAAAGAAAGACTACACGTGTTAACTCAAAGAGTACAGCTTCTCTACTTTATTCAATATGACAAGCTTAACTTCTTCATTTAATGAAACAAACTGCAATCATTCAATCATTGCATCAAACTTCAATAATAGATTCAATGAATCAAACGTTATTCATTGATTCAATGAATGAAACTTAACTAATTTATTTTGATTTCCCACTGCATTCATCCATTCAATGAATCAAACAGCCCTCAATCATTCATTGAAAGAATCTGCACATGCTAATCGAATCACAATTGAATTTCCCATTCATTTTATGAAGCAAGTTGCATGCTCTCTCTTAAGGTAACCAACTGCATGCAACCGTTTACTCAAACAACCTGCACGTGTTAATTCAATGGGTACAGCTTCTTTCATTCATTCAACGTTTCAAGCTTAACTAATTCATTCAGTACAACAAACTGGAGGTATTCATTCAATGAGTATAGGCTCTCACATTGATTCAAAACCACGCGTTTAAATCATCCATTGAACGAAACAGACTGCACATTCATTGAATGAAACAAACTGCATGTGGTATTTCAATGAGTAGTGTTTCTCTCATTTATTCAGTGCCTCGAGCTAAACGAGTTATTTTAATGAAACAGCCTGCACTTGTTAATTGAATCTGTCGAGCTTCTCTCATTCATTCAGTGCTAGACGTTTAGCACATTGATTCTAAGAAACAAACGGCAACTTTTAAATCAAATGAAACACACTGCATGTAAAGCTTCACTCATTCATTCCATGGTACGAGTTTGACGTTTTAATTCAATGAAGCACACCACACTCATTCATTCAATTAAACAGACTGCTCGTCTGATTTCAATGAGTAGTGGAAGTCTCATTTATTCAATGCCTCGAGCTGAACTCATTGACTCAATGAAACCAACGGCACACCTTCATTCAATCAAACAGATTGCGCGTGTAAATTTAATGAGTAGTGCTTCTCTCATTTATTCAATGTCTCCAGTTAAGATTTTCGTTTAATGAAACAAGGCTAAACAAGTGAATCAGTCATTGATTCAATCTTCAATTATTGATTCAATGAATCAAACGGTATTCTTAGATTCAATGAGACAGATGTAACTAACTTATTTAGTGAATCAAACTGCACACATTCATTCAATCAAACAGATTGCGCGTGTAAATTTAATGAGTAGTTCTTCTCTCATTTATTGAATGTCTCCAGCTTAAGGTTTTCTTTTAATGAAACAAGGTGAAACAAGTGAATCAGTCATTGACTCAATCTTCAATTATTGATTCAAAGAATCAAACGGTATTCTTAGATTCAATGAGACAGATGTAACTAACTTATTTAGTGAATCAAATTGCACACATTCATTGAAAGAAACATTTCCAATAAGTAACTCAAAGAGTAGAGCTTGTCTACTTTATTCAATACGACAAGCTTAACTCCTTCGTTAAATGAAACAAACTGCAATCATTCAATCACTGTATCAATCTTCAATCATTGTTTCAATGAATCAAACGTTATTCATTGATTCTATCAACGGGATATAACTCATTTATTTAATGATTCCAACTGCATTCATCCATTCTATGGTTCAAACAGCACTCAGTCATTCCATGAAAAAATCTGCACATGATAATCGAATGCTTTTCCCATTCATTCAATGAAACAAGTTGCATGCTTTCTGTCAATGAAACCAAGAGTTTTCATTCATTTAATCAAGCAGCCTGCACTTGTTAATTCAATGAGTAGAGCTTCTCTCATTCTTTCAGTGCCACCAGTTTAGCGTATTGAATCCAAGAAACAAACGGCACTTATTCATTCAATGAAACATACTGCATGACCAAAAGCAATGAGTAGAGCTTCAGTCATTCATTCAGTGGTACGAATTTGACGTATTAATTCAATGAAACAAACTGCACTCATTCATTCAATGAAACACATTGCATTTGTTAATTCAATGACTAGAGCTTCCGCCATTCATTGAATACCTCGAGCTAAACGAATTCTTTCGAGAAACAAATTGCACACATTCATTGAATGAAACAGACTGCTGGTTTGCTTTCACTGAGTACAGGTATTCTCATGTATTCAATGCCTCGAGCTGAACGCATTGACACAATGAAACAAACTGCACACATTCATTCAATCAAACAGATTGAGCGAGTAAATTCAATGAGTAGTGCTTCTCTCATGTATTCAATGTCTCCAGCTTAAGATTTTCATTTAATGAAACAAGGTGAAACAAGTGAATCAGTCATTGATTCAATCTTCAATTATTGATTCAATTAATCAAACGGTATTCTTAGATTCAATGAAACAGATCTAACTAACTTGTTAGTTACTCAAACTGCACACTCTCATTCAAAGAAAGACTACACGTGTTAACTCAAAGAGTACAGCTTCTCTACTTTATTAAATATGACAAGCTTAACTTCTTCATTTAATGAAACAAACTGCAATCATTCAATCATTGCATCAAACTTCAATAATAGATTCAATGAATCAAACGTTATTCATTGATTCAATGAATGAAACTTAACTAATTTATTTTGATTTCCCACTGCATTCATCCATTCAATGAATCAAACAGCCCTCAATCATTCATTGAAAGAATCTGCACATGCTAATCGAATCACAATTGAATTTCCCATTCATTTTATGAAGTAAGTTGCATGCTCTCTCTTAAGGTAACCAACTGCATGCAACCGTTTACTCAAACAACCTGCACGTGTTAATTCAATGGGTACAGCTTCTTTCATTCATTCAACGTTTCAAGCTTAACTAATTCATTCAGTACAACAAACTGGAGGTATTCATTCAATGAGTATAGGCTCTCACATTGATTCAAAACCACGCGTTTAAATCATCCATTGAACGAAACAGACTGCACATTCATTGAATGAAACAAACTGCATGTGGTATTTCAATGAGTAGTGTTTCTCTCATTTATTCAGTGCCTCGAGCTAAACGAGTTATTTTAATGAAACAGCCTGCACTTGTTAATTGAATCTGTCGAGCTTCTCTCATTCATTCAGTGCTAGACGTTTAGCACATTGATTCTAAGAAACAAACGGCAACTTTTAAATCAAATGAAACACACTGCATGTAAAGCTTCACTCATTCATTCCATGGTACGAGTTTGACGTTTTAATTCAATGAAGCACACCACACTCATTCATTCAATTAAACAGACTGCTCGTCTGATTTCAATGAGTAGTGGAAGTCTCATTTATTCAATGCCTCGAGCTGAACTCATTGACTCAATGAAACCAACGGCACACCTTCATTCAATCAAACAGATTGCGCGTGTAAATTTAATGAGTAGTGCTTCTCTCATTTATTCAATGTCTCCAGTTAAGATTTTCGTTTAATGAAACAAGGCTAAACAAGTGAATCAGTCATTGATTCAATCTTCAATTATTGATTCAATGAATCAAACGGTATTCTTAGATTCAATGAGACAGATGTAACTAACTTATTTAGTGAATCAAACTGCACACATTCATTCAATCAAACAGATTGCGCGTGTAAATTTAATGAGTAGTTCTTCTCTCATTTATTGAATGTCTCCAGCTTAAGGTTTTCTTTTAATGAAACAAGGTGAAACAAGTGAATCAGTCATTGACTCAATCTTCAATTATTGATTCAAAGAATCAAACGGTATTCTTAGATTCAATGAGACAGATGTAACTAACTTATTTATTGAATCAAATTGCACACATTCATTGAAAGAAACATTTCCAATAAGTTAACTCAAAGAGTAGAGCTTGTCTACTTTATTCAATACGACAAGCTTAACTCCTTCGTTAAATGAAACAAACTGCAATCATTCAATCACTGTATCAATCTTCAATCATTGTTTCAATGAATCAAACGTTATTCATTGATTCTATCAACGGGATATAACTCATTTATTTAATGATTCCAACTGCATTCATCCATTCTATGGTTCAAACAGCACTCAGTCATTCCATGAAAAAATCTGCACATGATAATCGAATGCTTTTCCCATTCATTCAATGAAACAAGTTGCATGCTTTCTGTCAATGAAACCAAGAGTTTTCATTCATTTAATCAAGCAGCCTGCACTTGTTAATTCAATGAGTAGAGCTTCTCTCATTCTTTCAGTGCCACCAGTTTAGCGTATTGAATCCAAGAAACAAACGGCACTTATTCATTCAATGAAACATACTGCATGACCAAAAGCAATGAGTAGAGCTTCAGTCATTCATTCAGTGGTACGAATTTGACGTATTAATTCAATGAAACAAACTGCACTCATTCATTCAATGAAACACATTGCATTTGTTAATTCAATGACTAGAGCTTCCGCCATTCATTGAATACCTCGAGCTAAACGAATTCTTTCGAGAAACAAATTGCACACATTCATTGAATGAAACAGACTGCTGGTTTGCTTTCACTGAGTACAGGTATTCTCATGTATTCAATGCCTCGAGCTGAACGCATTGACACAATGAAACAAACTGCACACATTCATTCAATCAAACAGATTGAGCGAGTAAATTCAATGAGTAGTGCTTCTCTCATGTATTCAATGTCTCCAGCTTAAGATTTTCATTTAATGAAACAAGGTGAAACAAGTGAATCAGTCATTGATTCAATCTTCAATTATTGATTCAATTAATCAAACGGTATTCTTAGATTCAATGAAACAGATCTAACTAACTTGTTAGTTACTCAAACTGCACACTCTCATTCAAAGAAAGACTACACGTGTTAACTCAAAGAGTACAGCTTCTCTACTTTATTAAATATGACAAGCTTAACTTCTTCATTTAATGAAACAAACTGCAATCATTCAATCATTGCATCAAACTTCAATAATAGATTCAATGAATCAAACGTTATTCATTGATTCAATGAATGAAACTTAACTAATTTATTTTGATTTCCCACTGCATTCATCCATTCAATGAATCAAACAGCCCTCAATCATTCATTGAAAGAATCTGCACATGCTAATCGAATCACAATTGAATTTCCCATTCATTTTATGAAGCAAGTTGCATGCTCTCTCTTAAGGTAACCAACTGCATGCAACCGTTTACTCAAACAACCTGCACGTGTTAATTCAATGGGTACAGCTTCTTTCATTCATTCAACGTTTCAAGCTTAACTAATTCATTCAGTACAACAAACTGGAGGTATTCATTCAATGAGTATAGGCTCTCACATTGATTCAAAACCACGCGTTTAAATCATCCATTGAACGAAACAGACTGCACATTCATTGAATGAAACAAACTGCATGTGGTATTTCAATGAGTAGTGTTTCTCTCATTTATTCAGTGCCTCGAGCTAAACGAGTTATTTTAATGAAACAGCCTGCACTTGTTAATTGAATCTGTCGAGCTTCTCTCATTCATTCAGTGCTAGACGTTTAGCACATTGATTCTAAGAAACAAACGGCAACTTTTAAATCAAATGAAACACACTGCATGTAAAGCTTCACTCATTCATTCCATGGTACGAGTTTGACGTTTTAATTCAATGAAGCACACCACACTCATTCATTCAATTAAACAGACTGCTCGTCTGATTTCAATGAGTAGTGGAAGTCTCATTTATTCAATGCCTCGAGCTGAACTCATTGACTCAATGAAACCAACGGCACACCTTCATTCAATCAAACAGATTGCGCGTGTAAATTTAATGAGTAGTGCTTCTCTCATTTATTCAATGTCTCCAGTTAAGATTTTCGTTTAATGAAACAAGGCTAAACAAGTGAATCAGTCATTGATTCAATCTTCAATTATTGATTCAATGAATCAAACGGTATTCTTAGATTCAATGAGACAGATGTAACTAACTTATTTAGTGAATCAAACTGCACACATTCATTCAATCAAACAGATTGCGCGTATAAATTTAATGAGTAGTTCTTCTCTCATTTATTGAATGTCTCCAGCTTAAGGTTTTCTTTTAATGAAACAAGGTGAAACAAGTGAATCAGTCATTGACTCAATCTTCAATTATTGATTCAAAGAATCAAACGGTATTCTTAGATTCAATGAGACAGATGTAACTAACTTATTTAGTGAATCAAATTGCACACATTCATTGCAAGAAACATTTCCAATAAGTTAACTCAAAGAGTAGAGCTTGTCTACTTTATTCAATACGACAAGCTTAACTCCTTCGTTAAATGAAACAAACTGCAATCATTCAATCACTGTATCAATCTTCAATCATTGTTTCAATGAATCAAACGTTATTCATTGATTCTATCAACGGGATATAACTCATTTATTTAATGATTCCAACTGCATTCATCCATTCTATGGTTCAAACAGCACTCAGTCATTCCATGAAAAAATCTGCACATGATAATCGAATGCTTTTCCCATTCATTCAATGAAACAAGTTGCATGCTTTCTGTCAATGAAACCAAGAGTTTTCATTCATTTAATCAAGCAGCCTGCACTTGTTAATTCAATGAGTAGAGCTTCTCTCATTCTTTCAGTGCCACCAGTTTAGCGTATTGAATCCAAGAAACAAACGGCACTTATTCATTCAATGAAACATACTGCATGACCAAAAGCAATGAGTAGAGCTTCAGTCATTCATTCAGTGGTACGAATTTGACGTATTAATTCAATGAAACAAACTGCACTCATTCATTCAATGAAACACATTGCATTTGTTAATTCAATGACTAGAGCTTCCGCCATTCATTGAATACCTCGAGCTAAACGAATTCTTTCGAGAAACAAATTGCACACATTCATTGAATGAAACAGACTGCTGGTTTGCTTTCACTGAGTACAGGTATTCTCATGTATTCAATGCCTCGAGCTGAACGCATTGACACAATGAAACAAACTGCACACATTCATTCAATCAAACAGATTGAGCGAGTAAATTCAATGAGTAGTGCTTCTCTCGTTTATTAAATGTGTAGAGCTTAAGGATTTCATTTAATGCAACAAGCTGAAACAAATGAATCAGTCGTTGATTCAAACCTCAATCATTGATTCAATGAATCAAACGGTATTCTTAGATTCAATGAGACAGATGTAACTAACTTGTTAGTTACTCAAACTGCACACTTTCATTCAAATAAAGACTACACGTGTTAACTCACAGAGTACAACTTCTCTACTTTATTCAATATGACAAGCTTAACTCCTTCATTGAAAGAAACAAACTGCAATCATTCAATCATTGCATCAAACTTCAATAATAGATTCAATGAATCAAACGATATTCATTGATTCAATGAATGAAACTTAACTAATTTATTAAGAGTTCCCACTGCATTCATCCATTCAATGAATCAAACAGCCCTCAATCATTCATTGAAAAAATCTGCACATGCTAATCGAATCACTATTGAACTTCCCATTCATTTAATGAAGCAAGTTGCATGCTCTCTCTTAAAGTAACCAACTGCATGCATCCGTTTACTCAAACAACCTGCACGTGTTAATACAATGTTTACAGCTTCTTTCATTCATTCAACGTTTCAAGCTTAACTAATTCATTCAGTAAAACAAACTGAAGGTATTCATTCAATGAGTAGAGCCTCTCACATTGATTCATTACCACGCGTTTAAATCATCCTTTGAACGAAACAGACTGCACACATTCATTGAATGAAACAACCTGCATGTGCAATTTGAATGAGTAGTGTTTCTCTCATTTATTCAGTGCCTCGAGCTAAACGATTTATTTTAATGAAACAGCTTGCACTTGTTAATTCAATCAGTCGAGCTTCTCTCATTCATTCAGCGCATTGATTCTAAGAAACAAACAGCAACTTTTAAATTAAATGAAACACACTGCATGGATAGCTTCACTCATTCATTCCGTGGTACGAGTTTGACGTTTTAATTCAATGAAGCAAACCACACTCATTCATTCAATTAAACAGACTGCTCGTCTGCTTTCAATGAGTAGAGGAAGTCTCATTTATTCAATGCCTCGAGCTGAACGCATTGACTCAATGAAACAAACTGCACACATTCATTCAATCAAACAGATTGCGCGTGTAAATTTAATGAGTAGTGTTTCTCTCGTGTATTCAATGTCTCCAGCTTAAGGTTTTCATTTAATCAAACCAGGTGAAACAAGTGAATCAGTCATTGACACAATCTTCAATGATTGATTCAATGAATCAAACGGTATTCTTAGATTCAATGAGACAGATGTAACTAACTTATTTAGTGAATCAAACTGCACACATTCATTGAAAGAAACATACTGCACATGTTAACTCAAAGAGTAGAGCTTCTCTACTTTATTCAAAAAGACAAGCTTAACTCCTTCGTTAAATGAAACAAACTGCAATCATTCATTCACTTTATCAAACTTCAATCATTGTTTCAATGAATCAAACGTTATTCATTGATTCAATCAACGGGATATAACTCATTTATTTAATGATTCCAACTGCATTCATCCATTCAATTATTCAAACAGCACTCAGTCATTCCATGAAACAATCTGCACATGCTAATCGAATGCTTTTCCCATTCATTCAATGAAACAAGTTGCATGCTTTCTGTCAATGAAACCAAGAGTTTGCATTCATTTAATCAAGCAACCTGCACTTGTTAATTCAATGAGTAGAGCTTCTCTCATTCTTTCAGTGCCACCAGTTTAGCGTATTGAATCCAAGAAACAAACGGCATTTATTCATTCAATGAAACACAGTGCATGTCTAAAAGCAATGAGTAGAGCTTCAGTCATTCATTCAGTGGTACGAATTTGACGAATTAATTCAATGAAACACACTGCACTCATTCATTCAATGAAACACATTGCATTTGTTAATTCAATGACTAGAGCTTCCGCCATTCATTGAATGCCTCGAGCTAAACGAAATCTTTCGAGAAACAAATTGCACACATTCATTGAATGAAACAGACTGATGGTTTGCTTTCAATGAGTACAGGTATTCTCATGTATTCAATGCCTCGAGCTGAACTATTGACACAATGAAACAAACTGCACACATTCATTCAATCAAACAGATTGAGCATGTAAATTCAATGAGTAGTGCTTCTCTCGTTTATTCAATGTGTAGAGCTTAAGGATTTCATTTAATGCAACAAACTGAAACAAATGAATCAGTCGTTGATTCAAACCTCAATCATTGATTCAATGTATCAAACGGTATTCTTAGATTCAATGAGACAGATGTAACTAACTTGTTAGTTACTCAAACTGCACACTTTCATTCAAAGAAAGACTACACGTGTTAACTCAAAGAGTACAACTTCTCTACTTTATTCAATATGACAAGCTTAACTCCTTCATTGAAAGAAACAAACTGCAATCATTCAATCATTGTATCAAACTTCAATAATAGATTCAATGAATCAAACGTTATTCATTGATTCAATGAATGAAACTTAACTAATTTATTTTGAATTCCCAATGCATTCATTCATTCAATGAATCAAACAGCCCTCAATCATTCATTGAAAGAATCTGCACATGCTAATCGATTCAGTATTGAATTTCCCATTCATTAAATGAAGCAAGTTGCATGCTCTCTATTAAAGTAACCAACTGCATGCAACCGTTTACTCAAACAACCTGCACGTGTTAATTCAATGGGTACAGCTTCTTTCATTCATTCAACGTTTCAAGCTTAACTAATTCATTCAGTACAACAAACTGGAGGTATTCATTCAATGAGCAGAGCCTCTCACATTGATTCATACCACGCGTTTAAATCATCCATTGAACGAAACAGACTGCACACATTTATTGAATGAAACAAACTGCATGTGCTATTTCAATGAGTACTGTTTCTCTCATTTGTTCAGTGCCTCGAGCTAAACGATTTATTTTAATGAAACAGCCTGCACTTGTTAATTCAATCAGTCGAGCTTCTCTCATTCATTCAGTGCTAGACGTTTAGCGCATTGATTATAAGAAACAAATGGCAACTTTTAAATCAAATGAAACACACTGCATGTAAAGCTTCACCCTTTCATTCCATGGTACGAGTTTGACGTTTTAATTCAATGAAGCAAACCACACTCATTCATTCAATTAAACAGACTGCTCGTCTGATTTCAATTAGTAGAGGAAGACTCATTTATTCAATGCCTCGAGCTGAACTCATTGACTCAATGAAACAAACTGCACATATTCATTCAATCAAACAGATTGCGCGTGTAAAATTAATGAGTAGTGCTTCTCTCATTTATTCAATGTCTCCAGCTTCAGATTTTCATTTAATGAAACAAGGTGAAACAAGTGAATCAGTCATTGACTCAATCTTCAATTATTGATTAAACGAATCAAACGGTATTCATAGATTCAATGACACAGATATAACTAACTTGTTTTGTGACTCAAACTGCACACTTTCATTCAAAGAAAGACTACACGTGTTAACTCAAAGAGTACAGCTTCTCTACTTTATTCAATATGACAAGCTTAACTCCTTCATTCAATGAAACAAACTGCAATCATTCAATCATTGTATCAAACTTCAATAATAGATTCAATGAATCAAACGTTATTCATTGATTCAATGAATGAAACTTAACTAATTTATTTTTTAAATTCCCACTGCATTCATCTATTCAATGAATCAAACAGCCCTCAATCATTCATTGAAAGAATCTGCACATGCTAATCGATTCAGTATTGAATTTCCCATTCATTTAATGAAGCAAGTTGCATGCTCTCTCTTAAAGTAACCAACTGCATGCATCCGTTTACTCAAACAACCTGCACGTGTTAATTCAATGGGTACAGCTTCTTTTATTCATTCATCGTTTCAAGCTTATCTAATTCATTCAGTACAACGAACTGGTGGTATTCATTCAATGAGTAGAGCCTCTTACATTGATTCAATACCACGCGTTTAAATCATCCTTTGAACGAAACAGACTGCACACATTCATTGAATGAAACAAACTGCATGTGCTATTTGAATGAGTTGTGTTTCTCTCATTTTTTTCAGTGCCTCGAGCTAAACGAGTTATTTTAATCAAACAGCCTGCACTTGTTAATTCAATCAGTCGAGCTTCTCTCATTCATTCAGTGCTAGACGTTTAGCACATTGATTCTAAGAAACAAACTGCAACTTTTAAATCAAATGAAACAGACTGCACGTAAAGCTTCGCTCATTCATTCCATGGTACGAGTTTGAATTTTTAATTCAATGAAGCAAACCACACTCATTCATTCAATTAAACAGACTGGTCGTCTGATTTCAAAGAGTAGAGGAAGTCTCATTTATTCAATGCCTCGTGCTGAACTCATTGACTCAATGAAACCAAGTGCACACCTTCATTCAATCAAACAGATTGCGCGTGTAAATTTAATGAGTAGTGCTTCTCTCATTTATTCAATGTCTCCAGCTTAAGGTTTTCGTTTAATGAAACAAGGTGAAACAAGTGAATCAGTCATTGATTCAATCTTCAATTATTGATTCAATGAATCAAACGGTATTCTTAGATTCAGTGAGACAGATGTAACTAACTTGTTTAGTGACTCAAACTGCACACTTTCATTCAAAGAAAGACTACACGTGTTAACACAAAGAGTACAGCTTCTCTACTTTATTCAATATGACAATCTTAACTCCTTCATTCAATGAAACAAACTGCAATCATTCAATCATTGCATCAAACTTCAATTATAGATTCAATGAAGGGCGGCACGGTGGCACAGTGGTTAGCACTGCTGCCTCACAGCGCCAGAGACCTGGGTTCAATTCCCGACTCAGGCAACTGACTGTGTGGAGTTTGCACATTCTCCCCGTATCTGCGTGGGTTTTCTCCGGGTGCTCCGGTTTGCTCCCACATTCCAAAGATGTGCAGGTCAGGTGAATTGGCCATGCTAAATTGCCCATAGTGTTAGGTAAGGGGTACGGGTGGGTTGCGCTTCGGCGGGGCGGTGTGGACTTGTTGGGCCGAAGGGCCTGTTTCCACACTGTAAGTAATCTAATCTAATCTAAAAAACATTATTCATTGATTCAATGAATGAAACTTAACTAATTTATTTTGAATTCCCACTGCATTCATCCATTCAATGAATCAAACAGCTCTCAATCATTCATTGAAAGAATCTGCACATGCTAATCGAATCAGTATTGAATTTCCCATTCATTTAATGAAGCAAGTTGCATGCTCTCTCTTAAAGAAACCAACTGCATGCATCCGGTTACTCAAACAACCTGCACGTGTTAATACAATGTTTACAGCCTCTTTCATTCATTCAACGTTTCAAGCTTAACTAATTCATTCAGTACAACAAACTGGAGGTATTCATTCAATAAGTAAAGCCTCTCACATTGATTCAATACCAGGCGTTTAAATCATCCTTTGAACGAAACAGACTGCACACATTCATTGAATGAAACAAACTGCATGTGCAATTTGAATGAGTACTGTTTCTCTCATTTATTCAGTGCTTCGAGCTAAACGATTTATTTTAATGAAACAGCTTGCACTTGTTAATTCAATCAGTCGAGCTTCTCTCATTCATTCAGTGCTAGACGTTTAGCGCAATGATTCTAAGAAACAAACGGCAACTTTTAATTCAAATGAAACACACTGCATGTAAAGCTTCACTCATTCATTTCATGGTACAATTTTGACGTTTTAATTCAATGAAGCAAACCACACTCTTTCATTCAATTAAACAGACTGCTCGTCTGCTTTCAATGAGTAGAGGAAGTCTCATTTATTCAATGCCTCGAGCTGAACTCATTGACTCAATGAAACAAACTGCACACATTCATTCAATCAAACAGATTGCGCGTGTAAATTTAATGAGTAGTGCTTCTCTCATTTATTCAATGTCTCCAGCTTAAGGTTTTCATTTTATCAAACAAGGTGAAACAAGTGAATCAGTCATTGACTCAATCTTCAATTATTGATTCAATGAGACAGATGTAACTAAATTATTTAGTGAATCACACTGCACACATTCATTGAAAGAAACATTTCGAACATGTTAACTCAAAGAGTAGAGCTTCTCTACTTTATACAATACGACAAGCTTAACTCCTTCGTTAAATGAAACAAACTGCAATCATTCAATCACTGTATCAAACTTCAATCATTGTTTCAATGAATCAAACGTTATTCATTGATTGAATCAACGGGATATAACTCATTTATTTAATGATTCCAACTGCATTCATCCATTCAATGATTCAAATAGCACTCAGTCATTCCATGAAAAAATCTGCACATGCTAATCGAATGTTTTTCGCATTCATTCAATGAAACAAGTTGCATGCTTTCTGTCAATGAAACCAAGAGTTTGCTTTCATTTAATCAAGCAGCCTGCACTTGTTCTTTCAATGAGTAGAGCTTCTCTCATTCTTTCAGTGCAACCAGTTTAGCGTATTGAACCCAAGAAACAAACGGCACTTATTCATTCAATGAAACACACTGCATGTCCTTAAGCAATTAGTACAGCTTCAGTCATTCATTCAGTGGTACGAATTTGACGTATTAATTCAATGAAACAAACTGAACTCATTCATTCAATGAAACACATTGCATTTGTTAATTCAATGACTAGAGCTTCCGCCATTCATTGAATGCCTCGAGCTAAACGAAACCTTTCGAGAAACAAATTGCACACATTCATTGAATGAAACAGACTGCTGGTTTGCTTTCAATGAGTACAGGTATTCTCATGTATTCAATGCCTCGAGCTGAACGCATTGACACAATGAAAGAAACTACACACATTCATTCAATCAAACAGATTGAGCGTGTAAATTCAATGAGTAGTGCTTCTCTCGTTTATTCAATGTGTAGAGCTTAAGGATTTCATTTAATGCAACAAGATGAAACAAATGAATCAGTCGTTGATTCAAACATCAATCATTGATTCAATGAATCCAACGGTTTTCATAGATTCAATGAGACAGATGTAACTAACTTGTTAGTTACTCAAACAGCACAATTTCCTTCAAAGAATGCCTGCTCGTGTTAACTCAAAGAGTACAGCTTCTCTACTTTATTCAATATGACAAGCTTAACACCTTCATTCAATGAAACAAACTGCAATCATTCAATCATTGTATCAAACTTCAATAATAGATTCAATGAATCAAACGTTATTCATTGATTCAATGAATGAAACTTAACTATTTTATTTTGAATTTCCACTGCATTCATCCATTCAATGAATCAAACAACCCTCAATCATTCATTGAAAGAATCTGCACATGCTAATCGATTCAGTATTGAATTTCCCATTCATTTAATGAAGCAACTTGCGTGCTCTCTCTTAAAGTAACCAACTGCATGCATCCGTTTATTCAAACAACCTGCTCGTGTTAATACAATGTTTACAGCTTCTTTCCTTCATTCAACGTTTCACGCTTAACTATTTCATTCAGTACAACAAACTGGAGGTATTCATTCAATGAGTAGAGCCTCTCACATTGATTCAATACCACGTGTTGAAATCATCCATTCAACGAAACAGACTGCACACATTCATTGAATGAAACAAACTGCATGTGCAATTTGAATGAGTTCTGTTTCTCTCATTTTTACAGTGCCTCGAGCTAAACGATTAAATTTAATGAAACAGCCTGCACTTGTTAATTCAATCATTCGAGCTTCTCTCATTCATTCAGTGCTAGACGTTTAGCGCTTTGATTCTAAGGAACAAACGGCAACTTTTAAATTAAATGAAACACACTGCATGGATAGCTTCACTCATTCATTTCGTGGTACGAGTTTGACGTTTTAATTCAATGAAGCAAACCACACTCATTCATTCAATTAAGCTGACTGCTCGTCTGCTTTCAATGAGTAGAGGAAGTCTCATTTATTCAATGCCTCGAGCTGAACGCATTGACTCAATGAAACAAACTGCACACATTCATTCAATCAAACAGATGCGCGTGTAAATTTAATGAGTAGTTCTTGTCTCATTTATTCAATGTCTCCAGCTTAAGGTTTTCTTTTAATGAAACAAGGTGAAACAAGTGAATCAGTCATTGACTCAATCTTCAATTATTGATTCAATGAATCAAACGGTATTCTTAGATTCAATGAGACAGATGTAATTAACTTATTTATTGAATCAACCTGCACACATTCATTGAAAGAAACATTTCGAACATGTTAACTCAAAGAGTAGAGCTTCTCTACTTTTCTCAAAATAACAAGCTTAACTCCTTCGTTAAATGAAACAAACTGCAATCATTCAATCACTGTATCAAACTTCAATCATTGTTTCAATGAATCAAACGTTATTCATTGATTCAATCAACGGGATATAACTCATTTATTTAATGATTCCAACTGCATTCATCCATTCAATGATTCAAACAGCACTCAGTCATTCCATGAAAAAATCTGCACATGCTAATCGAATGCTTTTCCCATTCATTCAATGAAACAAGTTGCATGCTTTCTGTCAATGAAACCAAGAGTTTGCACTCATTTAATCAAGCAACCTGTACTTGTTAATTCAATGAGTAGAGCTTCTCTCATTCTTTCAGTGCCACCAGTTTAGCGTATTGAATCCTAGAAACAAACGGCACTTATTCATTCAATGAAACACACTGCATGTCTAAAAGCAATGAGTAGAGCTTCAGTCATTCATTCAGTGGTACGAATTTGACGTTTTAATTCAATGAAACAAACTGCACTCATTCATTCAATGAAACACATTGCATTTGTTAATTCAATGTCTAGAGCTTCCGCCAATCATTGAATGCCTCGAGCTAAACCAATTCTTTCGAGAAACAAATTGTACACATTCATTGAATGAAACAGACTGCTGGTTTGCTTTCAATGAGTACAGGTATTCTCATGTATTCAATGCCTCGAGCTGAACGCATTGACACAATGAAACAAACTGCACACATTCATTCAATCAAACAGATTGAGCCTGTAAATTCAATGAGTAGTGCATCTCTCGTTTATTCAATGTGTAGAGCTTAAGGATTTCATTTAATGCAACAAGCTGAAACAAATGAATCAGTCGTTGATTCAAACCTCAATCATTGATTCAATGAATCAAACGATATTCTTAGATTCAATGAGACAGATAACTTGTTAGTTACTCAATCTGCACACTTTCCTTCAAAGAAAGCCTGCTCGTGTTAACTCAAACAGTACAGCTTCTCTACTTTTTTCAATATGGCAAGCTTAACTCCTTCATTCAATGAATCAAACTGCAATCATTCAATCATTGTATCAAACTTCAATAATAGATTCAATGTATCAAACGTTATTCATTGATTCAATGAATGAAACTTAACTAATTAATTTTGAATTCCCACTGCATGAATCCATTCAATGAATCAAACAGCCCTCAATCATTCATTGAAAAAACCTGCACATGCTAATCGAATCACTTGAATTTCCCATTCATTTAATGAAGCAAGTTGCATGCTCTCTCTTAAAGTAACCAACTGCATGCATTCGTTTACTCCAACAGACTGCACGTGTTAATTCAATGGGTACAGCTTCTTTCATTCATTCAACGTTTAAAGCTTACCTAATTCATTGAGTGCAACAAACTGGAGGTATTCATTCAATGAGTAGAGCTTCTCACATTGATTCAATACCACGAGTTTAAATCATCCATTGAACCAAACAGACTGCACGCATTCATTGATTGAAACAAACGGCATGTGCTATTTCAATGAGTACTGTTTCTCTCATTTATTCAGTGCCTCGAGCTAAACGCATTATTTTAATGGAACAGCCTGCACTTGTTAATTCAATCAGTCGAGCTTCTCTCATTCATTCAGTGCTAGACGTTTAGCACATTGATTCTAAGAAACAAACGGCAACTTTTAAATCAAATGAAACACACCGCATGTTAAGCTTCACTCATTCATTTCATGGTACGAATTTGACGTTTTAATTCAATGAAGCAAACCACACTCTTTCATTCAATTAAACAGACTGCTCGTCTGCTTTCAATGAGTAGAGGAAGTCTCATTTATTCAATGCCTCGAGCTGAACGCATTGACTCAATGAAACAAACTGCACACATTCATTCAATCAAACAGATTGCGCGTGTAAATTTAATGAGTAGTTCTTCTCTCATTTATTCAATGTCTCCAGCTTAAGGTTTTCATTTAACGAAACAAGGTGAAACAAGTGAATCAGTCATTGACTCAATCTTCAATTATTGATTCAATGAATCAAACGTTATTCTTAGATTCAATGAGACAGATGTAACTAACTTATTTAGTGAATCAAACTGCACACATTCATTGAAAGAGTCATACTGCACATGGTAACTCAAAGAGTAGAGCTTCTCTACTTTATCCAAAAAGACAAGCTTAACTCCTTCGTTAAATGAAACAAACTGCAATCATTCAATCACTGAATCAAACTTCAATCATTGTTTCAATGAATCAAACGTTATTCATTGATTCAATCAACGGGATATAACTCATTTATTTAATGATTCCAACTGCATTCATCCATTCAATGATTCAAACAGCACTCAGTCATTCCATGAAAAAACCTGCACATGCTAATCGAATGCTTTTCCCATTCATTCAATGAAACAAGTTGCATGCTTTCTGTCAATGAAACCAAGAGTTTGCTTTCATTTAATCAAGCAGCCTGCACTTGTTAATTCAATGAGTAGAGTTTCTCTCATTCTTTCAGTGCCACCAGTTTAGCGTATTGAATCCAAGAAACAAACGGTACTTATTCATTCAATGAAACACACTGCATGTCCAAAAGCAATGAGTAGAGCTTCAGTCATTCATTCAGTGGTACGAATTTGACTTATTAATTCAATGAAACAAACTGCACTCATTCATTCAATGAAACACATTGCATTTGTTAATTCAATGACTAGAGCTTCCACCATTCATTGAATGCCTCGAGCTAAACGAAATCTTTCGAGAAACAAATTGCACACATTCATTGAATGAAACAGACTGCTGGTTTGCTTTCAATGAGTACAGGTATTCTCATGTATTCAATGCCTCGAGCTGAACGCATTGACACAATGAAACAAACTGCACACATTCATTCAATCAAACAGATTGCGCGTGTAAATTCAATCAGTAGTGCTTCTCTCATTTATTCAATGTCTCGAGCTGAAAGATTTCATTTAATGCAACAAGCTGAAACAAATGAATCAGTCGTTGATTCAAACCACAATCATTGATTCAATGAATCAAACGGTATTCTTAGATTCAATGAAACAGATGTAACTAACCTCTTAGTTACTCAAACTGCATACTTTCCTTCAAAGAAAGCCTGCTCGTGTTAACTCAAAGAGTACAGCTTCTCTACTTTATTCAATATGGCAAGCTTAACTCCTTCATTAAATGAATCAAACTGCAATCATTCAATCATTGGATCAAACTTCAATAATAGATTCAATGTATCAAACGTTATTCATTGAAACAATGAATGAAACTTAACTAATTCATTTAGAATTCCCACTGCATGCATCCATTCAATGAATCAAACAGCCCTCAATCATTCATTGAAAGAATCTGCACATGCTAATCGGATCACTATTAAATTTTCCATTCATTTAATGAAGCAAGATGCATGCTCTCTCTTAAAGTAACCAACTGCATGCATTCGTTTACTCCAACAGACTGCACGTGTTAATTCAATGGGTACAGCTTCTTTCAACCATTCAACGTTTCAAGCTGAACTAGTTCATTCAGTGCAACAAACTGGAGGTATTCATTCAATGAGTAGAGCTTCTCACATTGATTCAATACCACGAGTTTAAATCATCCATTGAAGCAAACAGACTGCACGCATTCATTGATTGAAACAAACTGCATGTGCTATTTCAATGAGTACTGTTTCTCTCATTTATTCAGTGCCTCGAGCTAAACGATTTATTTTAAAGGAACAGCCTGCAGTTGTTAATTGAATCAGTCGAGCTTCTCTCATTCATTCAGTGCTAGACGTTTAGCACATTGATTCTAAGAAACAAACGGCAACTTTTAAATCAAATGAAACAAACTGCATGTAAAGCTTCACTCATTCATTGCATGGTACGAGTTTGACGTTTTAATTCAATGAAGCAAACCACACTCTTTCATTCAATTAAACAGACTGCTCGTCTGATTACAATGAGTAGAGGAAGTCTCATTTATTCAATGCCTCGAGCTGAACTCATTGACTCAATGAAACCAACTGCACACCTTCATTCAATCAAACAGATTGCGCGTGTAAATTTAATGAGTAGTGCTTCTCTCATTTATTCAATGTCTCCAGCTTAAGGTTTTCATTTAATGAAACAAGGTGAAACAAGTGAATCAGTCATTGACTCAATCTTCAATTATTTATTCAATGAATCAAACGGTATTCTTAGATTCAATGATACAGATGTAACTAACTTGTTTAGTGACTCAAAATGCACACTTTCATTCAAAGAAAGACTACACGTGTTAACTCAAAGAGTACAGCTTCTCTACTTTATTCAATATGACAAGCTTAACTCATTCATTCAATGAAACAAACTGCAATCATTCAATCATTGTATCAAAATTCAATAATACATTCAATGAATCAAACGTTATTCATTGATTCAATGAATGAAACTTAACAAATTTATTTTGAATTCCCACTGCATGCATCCATTCAATGAATCAAACAGCCCTCAATCATTCATTGAAAGAATCTGCACATGCTAATCGAATCACTATTGAATTTCCCATTCATTTAATGAAGCAAGTTGCATGCTCTCTCTTAAAGTAACCAACTGCATGCATCCGTTTACTCAAACAACCTGCACGTGTTAATACAATGGTTACAGCTTCTTTCATTCATTCAACGTTTCAAGCTTAACTAATTCATTCAGTACAACAAACTGGAGGTTGTCATTCAATGAGTAGAGCCTCTCACATTGATTCAATACCACGCGTTTAAATCATCCATTGAACGAAACAGACTGCACACATTCATTGAATGAAACAAACTGCATGTGCAATTTGAATGAGTACTGTTTCTCTCATTTATTCATTGCCTCGAGCTAAACGATTTATTTTAATGAAACAGCCTGCACTTGTTAATTCAATCAGTCGAGCTTCTCTCATTCATTCAGTGCTAGACGTTTAGCGCATTGATTCTAAGAAACAAACGGCAACTTTTAAATTAAATGAAACACACTGCATGGATATCTTCACTCATTCATTCCGTGGTACGAGTTTGACGTTTTAATTCAATGAAGCAAACCACACTCATTCATTCAATTAAACAGACTGCTCGTCTGCTTTCAATGAGTAGAGGAAGTCTCATTTATTCAATGCCTCGAGCTGAACGCATTGACTCAATGAAACAAACTGCACACGTTTTAATTCAATCAAACAGATTGCGCGTGTAAATTTAATGAGTAGTTCTTCTCTCATTTATTCAATGTCTCCAGCTTAAGGTTTTCATTTAATGAAACACGGTGAAACAAGTGAATCAGTCATTGACTCAATCTTCAATTATTGATTCAATGAATCAAACGTTATTCTTAGATTCAATGAGACAGATGTAACTAACTTATTTAGTGAATCAAACTGCACACATTCATTGAAAGAATCATACTGCAAATGTTAACTCAAAGAGTAGAGCTTCTCTACTCTATTCAAAAAGACAAGCTTAACTCCTTCGTTAAATGAAACAAACTGCAATCATTCAATCACTGTATCAAACTTCAATCATTGTTTCAATGAATCAAACGTTATTCATTGATTCAGTCAACGGGATATAACTCATTTATGTAATGATTCCAACTGCATTCATCCATTCAATGATTCAAACAGCACTCAGTCATTCCATGAAAAAACCTGCACATGATAATCGAATGCTTTTCGCATTCATTCAATGAAATAAGTTGCATGCTTTCTGTCAATGAAACCAAGAGTTTGCTTTCATTTAATCAAGCAGCCTGCACTTGTTAATTTAATGAGTAGAACTTCTCGCATTCTTTCAGTGCCACCAGTTTAGCGTATTGAATCCAAGAAACAAACCGCACTTATTCATTCAATGAAACACACTGCATGTCCAAAAGCAATGAGTAGAGATTCAGTCATTCATTCAGTGGTACGAATTTGACTTATTAATTCAATGAAACAAACTGCACTCATTCCTTCAATGAAACACATTGCATTTGTTAATTCAATGACTAGAGCTTCCGCCATTCATTGAATGCCTCGAGCTAAACGAAATCTTTCGAGAAACAAATTGCACACATTCATTGAATGAAACAGACTGCTGGTTTGCTTTCAATGAGTACAGGTATTCTCATGTATTCAATGCCTCGAGCTGAACGCATTGACACAATGAAACAAACTGCACACATCCATTAAATCAAACAGATTGCACGTGTAAATTCAATGAGTAGTGCTTCTCTCGTTTATTCAATGTCTCGAGCTTAAAGATTTCATTTAATGCAACAAGCTGAAACAAATGAATCAGTCGTTGATTCAAACCTCAATCACTGATTCAATGAATCAAACGGTATTCTTAGATTCAATGAAACAGATGTAACTAACTTGTTAGTTACTCAAACTGCATACTTTCCTTCAAAGAAAGCCTGCATGTGTTAACTCAAAGAGTACAGCTTCTCTACTTTATTCAATATGGCAAGCTTAACTCCTTCATTCAATGAATCAAACTGCAATCATTCAATCATTGAACCATCTTCAATAACAGATTCAATGTATCATACGTTATTCATTGATTCAATGAATGAAACTTAACTAATTTATTTAGAATTCCCACTGCATGCATCCATTCAATGAATCAAACAGCCCTCAATCATTCATTGAAAGAATCGGCTCATGCTAATCGGATCACTATTAAATTTTCCATTCATTTAATGAAGCAAGTTGCATGCTCTCTCTTAAAGTAACCAACTGCATGCATTCGTTTACTCCAACAGACTGCACGTGTTAATTCAATGGGTACAGCTTCTTTCAATCATTCAACTTTTCAAACTTCACTAGTTCATTCAGTGCAACAAACTGGAGGTATTCATTCAATGAGTAGAGCTTCTCACATTGATTCAATACCACGCGTTTAAATCATCCATTGAACCAAACAGACTGCACACATTCATTGAATGAAACAAACTGCATGTGCAATTTGAATGAGTACTGTCTCTCTCATTTATTCATTGCCTCGAGCTAAACGATTTATTTTAATGAAACAGCCTGCACTTGTTAATTCAATCAGTCGAGCTTCTCTCATTCATTCAGTGCTAGACGTTTAGCGCATCGATTCTAAGAAGCAAACTGCAACTTTTAAATTAAATGAAACACACTGCATGGATAGCTTCACTCATTCATTCCGTGGTACGAGTTTGACGTTTTAATTCAATGAAGCAAACCACACTCTTTCATTCAATTAAACAGACTGCTCGTCTGCTTTCAATGAGTAGAGGAAGTCTCATTAATTCAATGCCTCGAGCTGAACGCATTGACTCAATGAAACAAACTGCACACATTCATTCAATCAAACAGATTGCGCGTGTAAATTTAATGAGTAGTTCTTCTCTCATTTATTCAATGTCTTCAGCTTAAGGTTTTCATTTCATGAAACAAGGTGAAACAAGTGAATCAGTCATTGACTCAATCTTAATTATTGATTCAATGAATCAAACGTTATTCTTAGATTCAATGAGACAGATGTAACTAACTTATTTAGTGAATCACACTGCACACATTCATTGAAAGAATCATACTGCACATGTTAACTCAAACAGTAGAGCTTCTCTACTTTATTCAAAAAGACAAGCTTAACTCCTTCGTTAAATGAAACAAACTGCAATCATTCAATCACTGAATCAAACTTCAATCATTGTTTCAATGAATCAAACGTTATTCATTGATTCAATCAACGGGATATAACTCATTTATTTAATGATTCCAACTGCATTCATCCATTCAATGATTCAAACAGCACTCAGTCATTCCATGAAAAAACCTGCACATGATAATCGAATGCATTTCGCATTCATTCAATGAAACAAGTTGCATGCTTTCTGTCAATGAAACCAAGAGTTTGCTTTCATTTAATCAAGCAGCCTGCACTTGTTAATTCAATGAGTAGAGCTTCTCTCATTCTTTCAGTGCCACCAGTTTAGAGTATTGAATCCAAGAAACAAACGGCACTTATTCATTCAATGAAACACACTGCATGTCCAAAAGCAATGAGTAGAGATTCAGTCATTCATTCAGTGGTACGAATTTGACTTATTAATTCAATGAAACAAACTGCACTCATTCCTTCAATGAAACACATTGCATTTGTTAATTCAATGACTAGAGCTTCCGCCATTCATTGAATGCCTCGAGCTAAACGAAATCTTTCGAGAAACAAATTGCACACATTCATTGAATGAAACAGACTGCTGGTTTGCTTTCAATGAGTACAGGTATTCTCATGTATTCAATGCCTCGAGCTGAACGCATTGACACAATGAAACAAACTGCACACATTCATTAAATCAAACAGATTGCACGTGTACATTTAATGAGTAGTGCTTCTCTCGTTTATTCAATATCTCGAGCTTAAGGATTTCATTTAATGCAACAAGCTGAAACAAATGAATCAGTCGTTGATTCAAACCTCAATCATTGATTCAATGAATCAAACGGTATTCTTAGATTCAATGAGACAGATGTAACTAACTTGTTAGTTACTCAAACTGCACACTTTCCTTCCAAGAAAGCCTGCTCGTGTTAACTCAAAGAGTACAGCTTCTCTACTTTATTCAATATGGCAAACTTAACTCCTTCATTCAATGAAACAAACTGCAATCATTCAATCATTGTATCAAACTTCAATAATGGATTCAATGTATCAAACGTTATTCATTGATTCAATGAATGAAACTTAACAAATTTATTTTGAATTCCCACTGCATTCATCCATTCAATGAATCAAACAGCCCTCAATCATTCATTGAAAGAATCTGCACATGCTAATCGAATCACTATTGAATTTCCCATTCATTTAATGAAGCAAGTTGCATGCTCTCTCTTAAAGTAACCAACTGCATGCATCCGTTTACTCTAACAGACTGCAAGTGTTAATTCAATGGGTACAGCTTCTTTCATTCATTCAACGTTTCAAGCTTAACTAATTCATTCAGTGCAACAAACTGGAGGTATTCATTGAATGAGTAGAGCTTCTTACATTGATTCAATACCACGCGTTTAAATCATCCATTGAACGAAACAGACTGCACACATTCATTGAATGAAACAAACTGCATGTGCAATTTGAATGAGTACTGTTTCTCTCATTTATTCATTGCCTCGAGCTAAACGATTTATTTTAATGAAACAGCCTGCACTTGTTAATTCAATCAGTCGAGCTTCTCTCATTCATTCAGTGCTAGACGTTTAGCGCATCGATTCTAAGAAACAAACGGCAACTTTTAAATTAAATGAAACACACTGCATGGATAGCTTCATTCAATCATTCCGTGGTACGAGTTTGACGTTTTAATTCAATGAACCAAACCACACCCATTCATTCAATTAAACAGACTGCTCGTCTGCTTTCAATGAGTAGAGGAAGTCTCATTAATTCAATGCCTCGAGCTGAACGCATTGACTCAATGAAACAAACTGCACACTTTCATTCAATCAAACAGATTGCGCGTGTAAATTTAATGAGTAGTTCTTCTCTCATTTATTCAATGTCTCCAGCTTAAGGTTTTCATTTAATGAAACAAGGTGAAACAAGTGAATCAGTCATTGACTCAATCTTCAATTATTGATTCAATGAATCAAACGTTATTCTTAGATTCAATGAGACAGATGTAACTAACTTATTTAGTGAATCAAACTGCACACATTCATTGAAAGAATCATACTGCAAATGTTAACTCAAAGAGTAGAGCTTCTCTACTCTATTCAAAAAGACAAGCTTAACTCCTTCGTTAAATGAAACAAACTGCAATCATTCAATCACTGTATCAAACTTCAATCATTGTTTCAATGAATCAAACGTTATTCATTGATTCAGTCAACGGGATATAACTCATTTATGTAATGATTCCAACTGCATTCATCCTTTCAATGATTCAAACAGCACTCAGTCATTCCATGAAAAAACCTGCACATGATAATCGAATGCTTTTCGCATTCATTCAATGAAATAAGTTGCATGCTTTCTGTCAATGAAACCAAGAGTTTGCTTTCATTTAATCAAGCAGCCTGCACTTGTTAATTTAATGAGTAGAACTTCTCGCATTCTTTCAGTGCCACCAGTTTAGCGTATTGAATCCAAGAAACAAACCGCACTTATTCATTCAATGAAACACACTGCATGTCCAAAAGCAATGAGTAGAGATTCAGTCATTCATTCAGTGGTACGAATTTGACTTATTAATTCAATGAAACAAACTGCACTCATTCCTTCAATGAAACACATTGCATTTGTTAATTCAATGACTAGAGCTTCCGCCATTCATTGAATGCCTCGAGCTAAACGAAATCTTTCGAGAAACAAATTGCACACATTCATTGAATGAAACAGACTGCTGGTTTGCTTTCAATGAGTACAGGTATTCTCATGTATTCAATGCCTCGAGCTGAACGCATTGACACAATGAAACAAACTGCACACATCCATTAAATCAAACAGATTGCACGTGTAAATTCAATGAGTAGTGCTTCTCTCGTTTATTCAATGTCTCGAGCTTAAAGATTTCATTTAATGCAACAAGCTGAAACAAATGAATCAGTCGTTGATTCAAACCTCAATCACTGATTCAATGAATCAAACGGTATTCTTAGATTCAATGAAACAGATGTAACTAACTTGTTAGTTACTCAAACTGCATACTTTCCTTCAAAGAAAGCCTGCATGTGTTAACTCAAAGAGTACAGCTTCTCTACTTTATTCAATATGGCAAGCTTAACTCCTTCATTCAATGAATCAAACTGCAATCATTCAATCATTGAACCATCTTCAATAACAGATTCAATGTATCATACGTTATTCATTGATTCAATGAATGAAACTTAACTAATTTATTTAGAATTCCCACTGCATGCATCCATTCAATGAATCAAACAGCCCTCAATCATTCATTGAAAGAATCGGCTCATGCTAATCGGATCACTATTAAATTTTCCATTCATTTAATGAAGCAAGTTGCATGCTCTCTCTTAAAGTAACCAACTGCATGCATTCGTTTACTCCAACAGACTGCACGTGTTAATTCAATGGGTACAGCTTCTTTCAATCATTCAACTTTTCAAACTTCACTAGTTCATTCAGTGCAACAAACTGGAGGTATTCATTCAATGAGTAGAGCTTCTCACATTGATTCAATACCACGCGTTTAAATCATCCATTGAACCAAACAGACTGCACACATTCATTGAATGAAACAAACTGCATGTGCAATTTGAATGAGTACTGTCTCTCTCATTTATTCATTGCCTCGAGCTAAACGATTTATTTTAATGAAACAGCCTGCACTTGTTAATTCAATCAGTCGAGCTTCTCTCATTCATTCAGTGCTAGACGTTTAGCGCATCGATTCTAAGAAGCAAACTGCAACTTTTAAATTAAATGAAACACACTGCATGGATAGCTTCACTCATTCATTCCGTGGTACGAGTTTGACGTTTTAATTCAATGAAGCAAACCACACTCTTTCATTCAATTAAACAGACTGCTCGTCTGCTTTCAATGAGTAGAGGAAGTCTCATTAATTCAATGCCTCGAGCTGAACGCATTGACTCAATGAAACAAACTGCACACATTCATTCAATCAAACAGATTGCGCGTGTAAATTTAATGAGTAGTTCTTCTCTCATTTATTCAATGTCTTCAGCTTAAGGTTTTCATTTCATGAAACAAGGTGAAACAAGTGAATCAGTCATTGACTCAATCTTAATTATTGATTCAATGAATCAAACGTTATTCTTAGATTCAATGAGACAGATGTAACTAACTTATTTAGTGAATCACACTGCACACATTCATTGAAAGAATCATACTGCACATGTTAACTCAAACAGTAGAGCTTCTCTACTTTATTCAAAAAGACAAGCTTAACTCCTTCGTTAAATGAAACAAACTGCAATCATTCAATCACTGAATCAAACTTCAATCATTGTTTCAATGAATCAAACGTTATTCATTGATTCAATCAACGGGATATAACTCATTTATTTAATGATTCCAACTGCATTCATCCATTCAATGATTCAAACAGCACTCAGTCATTCCATGAAAAAACCTGCACATGATAATCGAATGCATTTCGCATTCATTCAATGAAACAAGTTGCATGCTTTCTGTCAATGAAACCAAGAGTTTGCTTTCATTTAATCAAGCAGCCTGCACTTGTTAATTCAATGAGTAGAGCTTCTCTCATTCTTTCAGTGCCACCAGTTTAGAGTATTGAATCCAAGAAACAAACGGCACTTATTCATTCAATGAAACACACTGCATGTCCAAAAGCAATGAGTAGAGATTCAGTCATTCATTCAGTGGTACGAATTTGACTTATTAATTCAATGAAACAAACTGCACTCATTCCTTCAATGAAACACATTGCATTTGTTAATTCAATGACTAGAGCTTCCGCCATTCATTGAATGCCTCGAGCTAAACGAAATCTTTCGAGAAACAAATTGCACACATTCATTGAATGAAACAGACTGCTGGTTTGCTTTCAATGAGTACAGGTATTCTCATGTATTCAATGCCTCGAGCTGAACGCATTGACACAATGAAACAAACTGCACACATTCATTAAATCAAACAGATTGCACGTGTACATTTAATGAGTAGTGCTTCTCTCGTTTATTCAATATCTCGAGCTTAAGGATTTCATTTAATGCAACAAGCTGAAACAAATGAATCAGTCGTTGATTCAAACCTCAATCATTGATTCAATGAATCAAACGGTATTCTTAGATTCAATGAGACAGATGTAACTAACTTGTTAGTTACTCAAACTGCACACTTTCCTTCCAAGAAAGCCTGCTCGTGTTAACTCAAAGAGTACAGCTTCTCTACTTTATTCAATATGGCAAACTTAACTCCTTCATTCAATGAAACAAACTGCAATCATTCAATCATTGTATCAAACTTCAATAATGGATTCAATGTATCAAACGTTATTCATTGATTCAATGAATGAAACTTAACAAATTTATTTTGAATTCCCACTGCATTCATCCATTCAATGAATCAAACAGCCCTCAATCATTCATTGAAAGAATCTGCACATGCTAATCGAATCACTATTGAATTTCCCATTCATTTAATGAAGCAAGTTGCATGCTCTCTCTTAAAATAACCAACTGCATGCATCCGTTTACTCTAACAGACTGCAAGTGTTAATTCAATGGGTACAGCTTCTTTCATTCATTCAACGTTTCAAGCTTAACTAATTCATTCAGTGCAACAAACTGGAGGTATTCATTGAATGAGTAGAGCTTCTTACATTGATTCAATACCACGCGTTTAAATCATCCATTGAACGAAACAGACTGCACACATTCATTGAATGAAACAAACTGCATGTGCAATTTGAATGAGTACTGTTTCTCTCATTTATTCATTGCCTCGAGCTAAACGATTTATTTTAATGAAACAGCCTGCACTTGTTAATTCAATCAGTCGAGCTTCTCTCATTCATTCAGTGCTAGACGTTTAGCGCATCGATTCTAAGAAACAAACGGCAACTTTTAAATTAAATGAAACACACTGCATGGATAGCTTCATTCAATCATTCCGTGGTACGAGTTTGACGTTTTAATTCAATGAACCAAACCACACCCATTCATTCAATTAAACAGACTGCTCGTCTGCTTTCAATGAGTAGAGGAAGTCTCATTAATTCAATGCCTCGAGCTGAACGCATTGACTCAATGAAACAAACTGCACACTTTCATTCAATCAAACAGATTGCGCGTGTAAATTTAATGAGTAGTTCTTCTCTCATTTATTCAATGTCTCCAGCTTAAGGTTTTCATTTAATGAAACAAGGTGAAACAAGTGAATCAGTCATTGACTCAATCTTCAATTATTGATTCAATGAATCAAACGTTATTCTTAGATTCAATGAGACAGATGTAACTAACTTATTTAGTGAATCAAACTGCACACATTCATTGAAAGAATCATACTGCAAATGTTAACTCAAAGAGTAGAGCTTCTCTACTCTATTCAAAAAGACAAGCTTAACTCCTTCGTTAAATGAAACAAACTGCAATCATTCAATCACTGTATCAAACTTCAATCATTGTTTCAATGAATCAAACGTTATTCATTGATTCAGTCAACGGGATATAACTCATTTATGTAATGATTCCAACTGCATTCATCCTTTCAATGATTCAAACAGCACTCAGTCATTCCATGAAAAAACCTGCACATGATAATCGAATGCTTTTCGCATTCATTCAATGAAATAAGTTGCATGCTTTCTGTCAATGAAACCAAGAGTTTGCTTTCATTTAATCAAGCAGCCTGCACTTGTTAATTTAATGAGTAGAACTTCTCGCATTCTTTCAGTGCCACCAGTTTAGCGTATTGAATCCAAGAAACAAACCGCACTTATTCATTCAATGAAACACACTGCATGTCCAAAAGCAATGAGTAGAGATTCAGTCATTCATTCAGTGGTACGAATTTGACTTATTAATTCAATGAAACAAACTGCACTCATTCCTTCAATGAAACACATTGCATTTGTTAATTCAATGACTAGAGCTTCCGCCATTCATTGAATGCCTCGAGCTAAACGAAATCTTTCGAGAAACAAATTGCACACATTCATTGAATGAAACAGACTGCTGGTTTGCTTTCAATGAGTACAGGTATTCTCATGTATTCAATGCCTCGAGCTGAACGCATTGACACAATGAAACAAACTGCACACATCCATTAAATCAAACAGATTGCACGTGTAAATTCAATGAGTAGTGCTTCTCTCGTTTATTCAATGTCTCGAGCTTAAAGATTTCATTTAATGCAACAAGCTGAAACAAATGAATCAGTCGTTGATTCAAACCTCAATCACTGATTCAATGAATCAAACGGTATTCTTAGATTCAATGAAACAGATGTAACTAACTTGTTAGTTACTCAAACTGCATACTTTCCTTCAAAGAAAGCCTGCATGTGTTAACTCAAAGAGTACAGCTTCTCTACTTTATTCAATATGGCAAGCTTAACTCCTTCATTCAATGAATCAAACTGCAATCATTCAATCATTGAACCATCTTCAATAACAGATTCAATGTATCATACGTTATTCATTGATTCAATGAATGAAACTTAACTAATTTATTTAGAATTCCCACTGCATGCATCCATTCAATGAATCAAACAGCCCTCAATCATTCATTGAAAGAATCGGCTCATGCTAATCGGATCACTATTAAATTTTCCATTCATTTAATGAAGCAAGTTGCATGCTCTCTCTTAAAGTAACCAACTGCATGCATTCGTTTACTCCAACAGACTGCACGTGTTAATTCAATGGGTACAGCTTCTTTCAATCATTCAACTTTTCAAACTTCACTAGTTCATTCAGTGCAACAAACTGGAGGTATTCATTCAATGAGTAGAGCTTCTCACATTGATTCAATACCACGCGTTTAAATCATCCATTGAACCAAACAGACTGCACACATTCATTGAATGAAACAAACTGCATGTGCAATTTGAATGAGTACTGTCTCTCTCATTTATTCATTGCCTCGAGCTAAACGATTTATTTTAATGAAACAGCCTGCACTTGTTAATTCAATCAGTCGAGCTTCTCTCATTCATTCAGTGCTAGACGTTTAGCGCATCGATTCTAAGAAACAAACTGCAACTTTTAAATTAAATGAAACACACTGCATGGATAGCTTCACTCATTCATTCCGTGGTACGAGTTTGACGTTTTAATTCAATGAAGCAAACCACACTCTTTCATTCAATTAAACAGACTGCTCGTCTGCTTTCAATGAGTAGAGGAAGTCTCATTAATTCAATGCCTCGAGCTGAACGCATTGACTCAATGAAACAAACTGCACACATTCATTCAATCAAACAGATTGCGCGTGTAAATTTAATGAGTAGTTCTTCTCTCATTTATTCAATGTCTTCAGCTTAAGGTTTTCATTTCATGAAACAAGGTGAAACAAGTGAATCAGTCATTGACTCAATCTTAATTATTGATTCAATGAATCAAACGTTATTCTTAGATTCAATGAGACAGATGTAACTAACTTATTTAGTGAATCACACTGCACACATTCATTGAAAGAATCATACTGCACATGTTAACTCAAACAGTAGAGCTTCTCTACTTTATTCAAAAAGACAAGCTTAACTCCTTCGTTAAATGAAACAAACTGCAATCATTCAATCACTGAATCAAACTTCAATCATTGTTTCAATGAATCAAACGTTATTCATTGATTCAATCAACGGGATATAACTCATTTATTTAATGATTCCAACTGCATTCATCCATTCAATGATTCAAACAGCACTCAGTCATTCCATGAAAAAACCTGCACATGATAATCGAATGCATTTCGCATTCATTCAATGAAACAAGTTGCATGCTTTCTGTCAATGAAACCAAGAGTTTGCTTTCATTTAATCAAGCAGCCTGCACTTGTTAATTCAATGAGTAGACCTTCTCTCATTCTTTCAGTGCCACCAGTTTAGAGTATTGAATCCAAGAAACAAACGGCACTTATTCATTCAATGAAACACACTGCATGTCCAAAAGCAATGAGTAGAGATTCAGTCATTCATTCAGTGGTACGAATTTGACTTATTAATTCAATGAAACAAACTGCACTCATTCCTTCAATGAAACACATTGCATTTGTTAATTCAATGACTAGAGCTTCCGCCATTCATTGAATGCCTCGAGCTAAACGAAATCTTTCGAGAAACAAATTGCACACATTCATTGAATGAAACAGACTGCTGGTTTGCTTTCAATGAGTACAGGTATTCTCATGTATTCAATGCCTCGAGCTGAACGCATTGACACAATGAAACAAACTGCACACATTCATTAAATCAAACAGATTGCACGTGTAAATTTAATGAGTAGTGCTTCTCTCGTTTATTCAATATCTCGAGCTTAAGGATTTCATTTAATGCAACAAGCTGAAACAAATGAATCAGTCGTTGATTCAAACCTCAATCATTGATTCAATGAATCAAACGGTATTCTTAGATTTAATGAGACAGATGTAACTAACTTGTTAGTTACTCAAACTGCACACTTTCCTTCCAAGAAAGCCTGCTCGTGTTAACTCAAAGAGTACAGCTTCTCTACTTTATTCAATATGGCAAACTTAACTCCTTCATTCAATGAAACAAACTGCAATCATTCAATCATTGTATCAAACTTCAATAATGGATTCAATGTATCAAACGTTATTCATTGATTCAATGAATGAAACTTAACAAATTTATTTTGAATTCCCACTGCATTCATCCATTCAATGAATCAAACAGCCCTCAATCATTCATTGAAAGAATCTGCACATGCTAATCGAATCACTATTGAATTTCCCATTCATTTAATGAAGCAAGTTGCATGCTCTCTCTTAAAGTAACCAACTGCATGCATCCGTTTACTCTAACAGACTGCAAGTGTTAATTCAATGGGTACAGCTTCTTTCATTCATTCAACGTTTCAAGCTTAACTAATTCATTCAGTGCAACAAACTGGAGGTATTCATTGAATGAGTAGAGCTTCTTACATTGATTCAATACCACGCGTTTAAATCATCCATTGAACGAAACAGACTGCACACATTCATTGAATGAAACAAACTGCATGTGCAATTTGAATGAGTACTGTTTCTCTCATTTATTCATTGCCTCGAGCTAAACGATTTATTTTAATGAAACAGCCTGCACTTGTTAATTCAATCAGTCGAGCTTCTCTCATTCATTCAGTGCTAGACGTTTAGCGCATCGATTCTAAGAAACAAACGGCAACGTTTAAATTAAATGAAACACACTGCATGGATAGCTTCATTCAATCATTCCGTGGTACGAGTTTGACGTTTTAATTCAATGAACCAAACCACACCCATTCATTCAATTAAACAGACTGCTCGTCTGCTTTCAATGAGTAGAGGAAGTCTCATTAATTCAATGCCTCGAGCTGAACGCATTGACTCAATGAAACAAACTGCACACTTTCATTCAATCAAACAGATTGCGCGTGTAAATTTAATGAGTAGTTCTTCTCTCATTTATTCAATGTCTCCAGCTTAAGGTTTTCATTTAATGAAACAAGGTGAAACAAGTGAATCAGTCATTGACTCAATCTTCAATTATTGATTCAATGAATCAAACGTTATTCTTAGATTCAATGAGACAGATGTAACTAACTTATTTAGTGAATCAAACTGCACACATTCATTGAAAGAATCATACTGCAAATGTTAACTCAAAGAGTAGAGCTTCTCTACTCTATTCAAAAAGACAAGCTTAACTCCTTCGTTAAATGAAACAAACTGCAATCATTCAATCACTGTATCAAACTTCAATCATTGTTTCAATGAATCAAACGTTATTCATTGATTCAATCAACGGGATATAACTCATTTATTTAATGATTCCAACTGCATTCATCCATTCAATGATTCAAACAGCACTCAGTCATTCCATGAAAAAACCTGCACATGATAATCGAATGCATTTCGCATTCATTCAATGAAACAAGTTGCATGCTTTCTGTCAATGAAACCAAGAGTTTGCTTTCATTTAATCAAGCAGCCTGCACTTGTTAATTCAATGAGTAGAGCTTCTCTCATTCTTTCAGTGCCACCAGTTTAGAGTATTGAATCCAAGAAACAAACGGCACTTATTCATTCAATGAAACACACTGCATGTCCAAAAGCAATGAGTAGAGATTCAGTCATTCATTCAGTGGTACGAATTTGACTTATTAATTCAATGAAACAAACTGCACTCATTCCTTCAATGAAACACATTGCATTTGTTAATTCAATGACTAGAGCTTCCGCCATTCATTGAATGCCTCGAGCTAAACGAAATCTTTCGAGAAACAAATTGCACACATTCATTGAATGAAACAGACTGCTGGTTTGCTTTCAATGAGTACAGGTATTCTCATGTATTCAATGCCTCGAGCTGAACGCATTGACACAATGAAACAAACTGCACACATTCATTAAATCAAACAGATTGCACGTGTACATTTAATGAGTAGTGCTTCTCTCGTTTATTCAATATCTCGAGCTTAAGGATTTCATTTAATGCAACAAGCTGAAACAAATGAATCAGTCGTTGATTCAAACCTCAATCATTGATTCAATGAATCAAACGGTATTCTTAGATTCAATGAGACAGATGTAACTAACTTGTTAGTTACTCAAACTGCACACTTTCCTTCCAAGAAAGCCTGCTCGTGTTAACTCAAAGAGTACAGCTTCTCTACTTTATTCAATATGGCAAACTTAACTCCTTCATTCAATGAAACAAACTGCAATCATTCAATCATTGTATCAAACTTCAATAATGGATTCAATGTATCAAACGTTATTCATTGATTCAATGAATGAAACTTAACAAATTTATTTTGAATTCCCACTGCATTCATCCATTCAATGAATCAAACAGCCCTCAATCATTCATTGAAAGAATCTGCACATGCTAATCGAATCACTATTGAATTTCCCATTCATTTAATGAAGCAAGTTGCATGCTCTCTCTTAAAGTAACCAACTGCATGCATCCGTTTACTCTAACAGACTGCAAGTGTTAATTCAATGGGTACAGCTTCTTTCATTCATTCAACGTTTCAAGCTTAACTAATTCATTCAGTGCAACAAACTGGAGGTATTCATTGAATGAGTAGAGCTTCTTACATTGATTCAATACCACGCGTTTAAATCATCCATTGAACGAAACAGACTGCACACATTCATTGAATGAAACAAACTGCATGTGCAATTTGAATGAGTACTGTTTCTCTCATTTATTCATTGCCTCGAGCTAAACGATTTATTTTAATGAAACAGCCTGCACTTGTTAATTCAATCAGTCGAGCTTCTCTCATTCATTCAGTGCTAGACGTTTAGCGCATCGATTCTAAGAAACAAACGGCAACTTTTAAATTAAATGAAACACACTGCATGGATAGCTTCATTCAATCATTCCGTGGTACGAGTTTGACGTTTTAATTCAATGAACCAAACCACACCCATTCATTCAATTAAACAGACTGCTCGTCTGCTTTCAATGAGTAGAGGAAGTCTCATTAATTCAATGCCTCGAGCTGAACGCATTGACTCAATGAAACAAACTGCACACTTTCATTCAATCAAACAGATTGCGCGTGTAAATTTAATGAGTAGTTCTTCTCTCATTTATTCAATGTCTCCAGCTTAAGGTTTTCATTTAATGAAACAAGGTGAAACAAGTGAATCAGTCATTGACTCAATCTTCAATTATTGATTCAATGAATCAAACGTTATTCTTAGATTCAATGAGACAGATGTAACTAACTTATTTAGTGAATCAAACTGCACACATTCATTGAAAGAATCATACTGCAAATGTTAACTCAAAGAGTAGAGCTTCTCTACTCTATTCAAAAAGACAAGCTTAACTCCTTCGTTAAATGAAACAAACTGCAATCATTCAATCACTGTATCAAACTTCAATCATTGTTTCAATGAATCAAACGTTATTCATTGATTCAGTCAACGGGATATAACTCATTTATGTAATGATTCCAACTGCATTCATCCTTTCAATGATTCAAACAGCACTCAGTCATTCCATGAAAAAACCTGCACATGATAATCGAATGCTTTTCGCATTCATTCAATGAAATAAGTTGCATGCTTTCTGTCAATGAAACCAAGAGTTTGCTTTCATTTAATCAAGCAGCCTGCACTTGTTAATTTAATGAGTAGAACTTCTCGCATTCTTTCAGTGCCACCAGTTTAGCGTATTGAATCCAAGAAACAAACCGCACTTATTCATTCAATGAAACACACTGCATGTCCAAAAGCAATGAGTAGAGATTCAGTCATTCATTCAGTGGTACGAATTTGACTTATTAATTCAATGAAACAAACTGCACTCATTCCTTCAATGAAACACATTGCATTTGTTAATTCAATGACTAGAGCTTCCGCCATTCATTGAATGCCTCGAGCTAAACGAAATCTTTCGAGAAACAAATTGCACACATTCATTGAATGAAACAGACTGCTGGTTTGCTTTCAATGAGTACAGGTATTCTCATGTATTCAATGCCTCGAGCTGAACGCATTGACACAATGAAACAAACTGCACACATCCATTAAATCAAACAGATTGCACGTGTAAATTCAATGAGTAGTGCTTCTCTCGTTTATTCAATGTCTCGAGCTTAAAGATTTCATTTAATGCAACAAGCTGAAACAAATGAATCAGTCGTTGATTCAAACCTCAATCACTGATTCAATGAATCAAACGGTATTCTTAGATTCAATGAAACAGATGTAACTAACTTGTTAGTTACTCAAACTGCATACTTTCCTTCAAAGAAAGCCTGCATGTGTTAACTCAAAGAGTACAGCTTCTCTACTTTATTCAATATGGCAAGCTTAACTCCTTCATTCAATGAATCAAACTGCAATCATTCAATCATTGAACCATCTTCAATAACAGATTCAATGTATCATACGTTATTCATTGATTCAATGAATGAAACTTAACTAATTTATTTAGAATTCCCACTGCATGCATCCATTCAATGAATCAAACAGCCCTCAATCATTCATTGAAAGAATCGGCTCATGCTAATCGGATCACTATTAAATTTTCCATTCATTTAATGAAGCAAGTTGCATGCTCTCTCTTAAAGTAACCAACTGCATGCATTCGTTTACTCCAACAGACTGCAAGTGTTAATTCAATGGGTACAGCTTCTTTCAATCATTCAACTTTTCAAACTTCACTAGTTCATTCAGTGCAACAAACTGGAGGTATTCATTCAATGAGTAGAGCTTCTCACATTGATTCAATACCACGCGTTTAAATCATCCATTGAACCAAACAGACTGCACACATTCATTGAATGAAACAAACTGCATGTGCAATTTGAATGAGTACTGTCTCTCTCATTTATTCATTGCCTCGAGCTAAACGATTTATTTTAATGAAACAGCCTGCACTTGTTAATTCAATCAGTCGAGCTTCTCTCATTCATTCAGTGCTAGACGTTTAGCGCATCGATTCTAAGAAGCAAACTGCAACTTTTAAATTAAATGAAACACACTGCATGGATAGCTTCACTCATTCATTCCGTGGTACGAGTTTGACGTTTTAATTCAATGAAGCAAACCACACTCTTTCATTCAATTAAACAGACTGCTCGTCTGCTTTCAATGAGTAGAGGAAGTCTCATTAATTCAATGCCTCGAGCTGAACGCATTGACTCAATGAAACAAACTGCACACATTCATTCAATCAAACAGATTGCGCGTGTAAATTTAATGAGTAGTTCTTCTCTCATTTATTCAATGTCTTCAGCTTAAGGTTTTCATTTCATGAAACAAGGTGAAACAAGTGAATCAGTCATTGACTCAATCTTAATTATTGATTCAATGAATCAAACGTTATTCTTAGATTCAATGAGACAGATGTAACTAACTTATTTAGTGAATCACACTGCACACATTCATTGAAAGAATCATACTGCACATGTTAACTCCAACAGTAGAGCTTCTCTACTTTATTCAAAAAGACAAGCTTAACTCCTTCGTTAAATGAAACAAACTGCAATCATTCAATCACTGAATCAAACTTCAATCATTGTTTCAATGAATCAAACGTTATTCATTGATTCAATCAACGGGATATAACTCATTTATTTAATGATTCCAACTGCATTCATCCATTCAATGATTCAAACAGCACTCAGTCATTCCATGAAAAAACCTGCACATGATAATCGAATGCATTTCGCATTCATTCAATGAAACAAGTTGCATGCTTTCTGTCAATGAAACCAAGAGTTTGCTTTCATTTAATCAAGCAGCCTGCACTTGTTAATTCAATGAGTAGAGCTTCTCTCATTCTTTCAGTGCCACCAGTTTAGAGTATTGAATCCAAGAAACAAACGGCACTTATTCATTCAATGAAACACACTGCATGTCCAAAAGCAATGAGTAGAGATTCAGTCATTCATTCAGTGGTACGAATTTGACTTATTAATTCAATGAAACAAACTGCACTCATTCCTTCAATGAAACACATTGCATTTGTTAATTCAATGACTAGAGCTTCCGCCATTCATTGAATGCCTCGAGCTAAACGAAATCTTTCGAGAAACAAATTGCACACATTCATTGAATGAAACAGACTGCTGGTTTGCTTTCAATGAGTACAGGTATTCTCATGTATTCAATGCCTCGAGCTGAACGCATTGACACAATGAAACAAACTGCACACATTCATTAAATCAAACAGATTGCACGTGTACATTTAATGAGTAGTGCTTCTCTCGTTTATTCAATATCTCGAGCTTAAGGATTTCATTTAATGCAACAAGCTGAAACAAATGAATCAGTCGTTGATTCAAACCTCAATCATTGATTCAATGAATCAAACGGTATTCTTAGATTCAATGAGACAGATGTAACTAACTTGTTAGTTACTCAAACTGCACACTTTCCTTCCAAGAAAGCCTGCTCGTGTTAACTCAAAGAGTACAGCTTCTCTACTTTATTCAATATGGCAAACTTAACTCCTTCATTCAATGAAACAAACTGCAATCATTCAATCATTGTATCAAACTTCAATAATGGATTCAATGTATCAAACGTTATTCATTGATTCAATGAATGAAACTTAACAAATTTATTTTGAATTCCCACTGCATTCATCCATTCAATGAATCAAACAGCCCTCAATCATTCATTGAAAGAATCTGCACATGCTAATCGAATCACTATTGAATTTCCCATTCATTTAATGAAGCAAGTTGCATGCTCTCTCTTAAAATAACCAACTGCATGCATCCGTTTACTCTAACAGACTGCAAGTGTTAATTCAATGGGTACAGCTTCTTTCATTCATTCAACGTTTCAAGCTTAACTAATTCATTCAGTGCAACAAACTGGAGGTATTCATTGAATGAGTAGAGCTTCTTACATTGATTCAATACCACGCGTTTAAATCATCCATTGAACGAAACAGACTGCACACATTCATTGAATGAAACAAACTGCATGTGCAATTTGAATGAGTACTGTTTCTCTCATTTATTCATTGCCTCGAGCTAAACGATTTATTTTAATGAAACAGCCTGCACTTGTTAATTCAATCAGTCGAGCTTCTCTCATTCATTCAGTGCTAGACGTTTAGCGCATCGATTCTAAGAAACAAACGGCAACTTTTAAATTAAATGAAACACACTGCATGGATAGCTTCATTCAATCATTCCGTGGTACGAGTTTGACGTTTTAATTCAATGAACCAAACCACACCCATTCATTCAATTAAACAGACTGCTCGTCTGCTTTCAATGAGTAGAGGAAGTCTCATTAATTCAATGCCTCGAGCTGAACGCATTGACTCAATGAAACAAACTGCACACTTTCATTCAATCAAACAGATTGCGCGTGTAAATTTAATGAGTAGTTCTTCTCTCATTTATTCAATGTCTCCAGCTTAAGGTTTTCATTTAATGAAACAAGGTGAAACAAGTGAATCAGTCATTGACTCAATCTTCAATTATTGATTCAATGAATCAAACGTTATTCTTAGATTCAATGAGACAGATGTAACTAACTTATTTAGTGAATCAAACTGCACACATTCATTGAAAGAATCATACTGCAAATGTTAACTCAAAGAGTAGAGCTTCTCTACTCTATTCAAAAAGACAAGCTTAACTCCTTCGTTAAATGAAACAAACTGCAATCATTCAATCACTGTATCAAACTTCAATCATTGTTTCAATGAATCAAACGTTATTCATTGATTCAGTCAACGGGATATAACTCATTTATGTAATGATTCCAACTGCATTCATCCTTTCAATGATTCAAACAGCACTCAGTCATTCCATGAAAAAACCTGCACATGATAATCGAATGCTTTTCGCATTCATTCAATGAAATAAGTTGCATGCTTTCTGTCAATGAAACCAAGAGTTTGCTTTCATTTAATCAAGCAGCCTGCACTTGTTAATTTAATGAGTAGAACTTCTCGCATTCTTTCAGTGCCACCAGTTTAGCGTATTGAATCCAAGAAACAAACCGCACTTATTCATTCAATGAAACACACTGCATGTCCAAAAGCAATGAGTAGAGATTCAGTCATTCATTCAGTGGTACGAATTTGACTTATTAATTCAATGAAACAAACTGCACTCATTCCTTCAATGAAACACATTGCATTTGTTAATTCAATGACTAGAGCTTCCGCCATTCATTGAATGCCTCGAGCTAAACGAAATCTTTCGAGAAACAAATTGCACACATTCATTGAATGAAACAGACTGCTGGTTTGCTTTCAATGAGTACAGGTATTCTCATGTATTCAATGCCTCGAGCTGAACGCATTGACACAATGAAACAAACTGCACACATCCATTAAATCAAACAGATTGCACGTGTAAATTCAATGAGTAGTGCTTCTCTCGTTTATTCAATGTCTCGAGCTTAAAGATTTCATTTAATGCAACAAGCTGAAACAAATGAATCAGTCGTTGATTCAAACCTCAATCACTGATTCAATGAATCAAACGGTATTCTTAGATTCAATGAAACAGATGTAACTAACTTGTTAGTTACTCAAACTGCATACTTTCCTTCAAAGAAAGCCTGCATGTGTTAACTCAAAGAGTACAGCTTCTCTACTTTATTCAATATGGCAAGCTTAACTCCTTCATTCAATGAATCAAACTGCAATCATTCAATCATTGAACCATCTTCAATAACAGATTCAATGTATCATACGTTATTCATTGATTCAATGAATGAAACTTAACTAATTTATTTAGAATTCCCACTGCATGCATCCATTCAATGAATCAAACAGCCCTCAATCATTCATTGAAAGAATCGGCTCATGCTAATCGGATCACTATTAAATTTTCCATTCATTTAATGAAGCAAGTTGCATGCTCTCTCTTAAAGTAACCAACTGCATGCATTCGTTTACTCCAACAGACTGCACGTGTTAATTCAATGGGTACAGCTTCTTTCAATCATTCAACTTTTCAAACTTCACTAGTTCATTCAGTGCAACAAACTGGAGGTATTCATTCAATGAGTAGAGCTTCTCACATTGATTCAATACCACGCGTTTAAATCATCCATTGAACCAAACAGACTGCACACATTCATTGAATGAAACAAACTGCATGTGCAATTTGAATGAGTACTGTCTCTCTCATTTATTCATTGCCTCGAGCTAAACGATTTATTTTAATGAAACAGCCTGCACTTGTTAATTCAATCAGTCGAGCTTCTCTCATTCATTCAGTGCTAGACGTTTAGCGCATCGATTCTAAGAAACAAACTGCAACTTTTAAATTAAATGAAACACACTGCATGGATAGCTTCACTCATTCATTCCGTGGTACGAGTTTGACGTTTTAATTCAATGAAGCAAACCACACTCTTTCATTCAATTAAACAGACTGCTCGTCTGCTTTCAATGAGTAGAGGAAGTCTCATTAATTCAATGCCTCGAGCTGAACGCATTGACTCAATGAAACAAACTGCACACATTCATTCAATCAAACAGATTGCGCGTGTAAATTTAATGAGTAGTTCTTCTCTCATTTATTCAATGTCTTCAGCTTAAGGTTTTCATTTCATGAAACAAGGTGAAACAAGTGAATCAGTCATTGACTCAATCTTAATTATTGATTCAATGAATCAAACGTTATTCTTAGATTCAATGAGACAGATGTAACTAACTTATTTAGTGAATCACACTGCACACATTCATTGAAAGAATCATACTGCACATGTTAACTCAAACAGTAGAGCTTCTCTACTTTATTCAAAAAGACAAGCTTAACTCCTTCGTTAAATGAAACAAACTGCAATCATTCAATCACTGAATCAAACTTCAATCATTGTTTCAATGAATCAAACGTTATTCATTGATTCAATCAACGGGATATAACTCATTTATTTAATGATTCCAACTGCATTCATCCATTCAATGATTCAAACAGCACTCAGTCATTCCATGAAAAAACCTGCACATGATAATCGAATGCATTTCGCATTCATTCAATGAAACAAGTTGCATGCTTTCTGTCAATGAAACCAAGAGTTTGCTTTCATTTAATCAAGCAGCCTGCACTTGTTAATTCAATGAGTAGACCTTCTCTCATTCTTTCAGTGCCACCAGTTTAGAGTATTGAATCCAAGAAACAAACGGCACTTACTCATTCAATGAAACACACTGCATGTCCAAAAGCAATGAGTAGAGATTCAGTCATTCATTCAGTGGTACGAATTTGACTTATTAATTCAATGAAACAAACTGCACTCATTCCTTCAATGAAACACATTGCATTTGTTAATTCAATGACTAGAGCTTCCGCCATTCATTGAATGCCTCGAGCTAAACGAAATCTTTCGAGAAACAAATTGCACACATTCATTGAATGAAACAGACTGCTGGTTTGCTTTCAATGAGTACAGGTATTCTCATGTATTCAATGCCTCGAGCTGAACGCATTGACACAATGAAACAAACTGCACACATTCATTAAATCAAACAGATTGCACGTGTAAATTTAATGAGTAGTGCTTCTCTCGTTTATTCAATATCTCGAGCTTAAGGATTTCATTTAATGCAACAAGCTGAAACAAATGAATCAGTCGTTGATTCAAACCTCAATCATTGATTCAATGAATCAAACGGTATTCTTAGATTTAATGAGACAGATGTAACTAACTTGTTAGTTACTCAAACTGCACACTTTCCTTCCAAGAAAGCCTGCTCGTGTTAACTCAAAGAGTACAGCTTCTCTACTTTATTCAATATGGCAAACTTAACTCCTTCATTCAATGAAACAAACTGCAATCATTCAATCATTGTATCAAACTTCAATAATGGATTCAATGTATCAAACGTTATTCATTGATTCAATGAATGAAACTTAACAAATTTATTTTGAATTCCCACTGCATTCATCCATTCAATGAATCAAACAGCCCTCAATCATTCATTGAAAGAATCTGCACATGCTAATCGAATCACTATTGAATTTCCCATTCTAGCACTGAATGAATGAGAGAAGCTCGACTGATTGAATTAACAAGTGCAGGCTGTTTCATTAAAATAAATCGTTTAGCTCGAGGCAATGAATAAATGAGAGAAACAGTACTCATTCAAATTGCACATGCAGTTTGTTTCATTCAATGAATGTGTGCAGTCTGTTTCGTTCAATGGATGATTTAAACGCGTGGTATTGAATCAATGTAAGAAGCTCTACTCATTCAATGAATACCTCCAGTTTGTTGCACTGAATGAATTAGTTAAGCTTGAAACGTTGAATGAATGAAAGAAGCTGTACCCATTGAATTAACACTTGCAGTCTCTCTCTTAAAGTAACCAACTGCATGCATCCGTTTACTCTAACAGACTGCAAGTGTTAATTCAATGGGTACAGCTTCTTTCATTCATTCAACGTTTCAAGCTTAACTAATTCATTCAGTGCAACAAACTGGAGGTATTCATTGAATGAGTAGAGCTTCTTACATTGATTCAATACCACGCGTTTAAATCATCCATTGAACGAAACAGACTGCACACATTCATTGAATGAAACAAACTGCATGTGCAATTTGAATGAGTACTGTTTCTCTCATTTATTCATTGCCTCGAGCTAAACGATTTATTTTAATGAAACAGCCTGCACTTGTTAATTCAATCAGTCGAGCTTCTCTCATTCATTCAGTGCTAGACGTTTAGCGCATCGATTCTAAGAAACAAACGGCAACGTTTAAATTAAATGAAACACACTGCATGGATAGCTTCATTCAATCATTCCGTGGTACGAGTTTGACGTTTTAATTCAATGAACCAAACCACACCCATTCATTCAATTAAACAGACTGCTCGTCTGCTTTCAATGAGTAGAGGAAGTCTCATTAATTCAATGCCTCGAGCTGAACGCATTGACTCAATGAAACAAACTGCACACTTTCATTCAATCAAACAGATTGCGCGTGTAAATTTAATGAGTAGTTCTTCTCTCATTTATTCAATGTCTCCAGCTTAAGGTTTTCATTTAATGAAACAAGGTGAAACAAGTGAATCAGTCATTGACTCAATCTTCAATTATTGATTCAATGAATCAAACGTTATTCTTAGATTCAATGAGACAGATGTAACTAACTTATTTAGTGAATCAAACTGCACACATTCATTGAAAGAATCATACTGCAAATGTTAACTCAAAGAGTAGAGCTTCTCTACTCTATTCAAAAAGACAAGCTTAACTCCTTCGTTAAATGAAACAAACTGCAATCATTCAATCACTGTATCAAACTTCAATCATTGTTTCAATGAATCAAACGTTATTCATTGATTCAATCAACGGGATATAACTCATTTATGTAATGATTCCAACTGCATTCATCCATTCAATGATTCAAACAGCACTCAGTCATTCCATGAAAAAACCTGCACATGATAATCGAATGCTTTTCGCATTCATTCAATGAAATAAGTTGCATGCTTTCTGTCAATGAAACCAAGAGTTTGCTTTCATTTAATCAAGCAGCCTGCACTTGTTAATTTAATGAGTAGAACTTCTCGCATTCTTTCAGTGCCACCAGTTTAGCGTATTGAATCCAAGAAACAAACGGCACTTATTCATTCAATGAAACACACTGCATGTCCAAAAGCAATGAGTAGAGATTCAGTCATTCATTCAGTGGTACGAATTTGACTTATTAATTCAATGAAACAAACTGCACTCATTCCTTCAATGAAACACATTGCATTTGTTAATTCAATGACTAGAGCTTCCGCCATTCATTGAATGCCTCGAGCTAAACGAAATCTTTCGAGAAACAAATTGCACACATTCATTGAATGAAACAGACTGCTGGTTTGCTTTCAATGAGTACAGGTATTCTCATGTATTCAATGCCTCGAGCTGAACGCATTGACACAATGAAACAAACTGCACACATTCATTAAATCAAACAGATTGCACGTGTACATTTAATGAGTAGTGCTTCTCTCGTTTATTCAATATCTCGAGCTTAAGGATTTCATTTAATGCAACAAGCTGAAACAAATGAATCAGTCGTTGATTCAAACCTCAATCATTGATTCAATGAATCAAACGGTATTCTTAGATTCAATGAGACAGATGTAACTAACTTGTTAGTTACTCAAACTGCACACTTTCCTTCCAAGAAAGCCTGCTCGTGTTAACTCAAAGAGTACAGCTTCTCTACTTTATTCAATATGGCAAACTTAACTCCTTCATTCAATGAAACAAACTGCAATCATTCAATCATTGTATCAAACTTCAATAATGGATTCAATGTATCAAACGTTATTCATTGATTCAATGAATGAAACTTAACAAATTTATTTTGAATTCCCACTGCATTCATCCATTCAATGAATCAAACAGCCCTCAATCATTCATTGAAAGAATCTGCACATGCTAATCGAATCACTATTGAATTTCCCATTCATTTAATGAAGCAAGTTGCATGCTCTCTCTTAAAGTAACCAACTGCATGCATCCGTTTACTCTAACAGACTGCAAGTGTTAATTCAATGGGTACAGCTTCTTTCATTCATTCAACGTTTCAAGCTTAACTAATTCATTCAGTGCAACAAACTGGAGGTATTCATTGAATGAGTAGAGCTTCTTACATTGATTCAATACCACGCGTTTAAATCATCCATTGAACGAAACAGACTGCACACATTCATTGAATGAAACAAACTGCATGTGCAATTTGAATGAGTACTGTTTCTCTCATTTATTCATTGCCTCGAGCTAAACGATTTATTTTAATGAAACAGCCTGCACTTGTTAATTCAATCAGTCGAGCTTCTCTCATTCATTCAGTGCTAGACGTTTAGCGCATCGATTCTAAGAAACAAACGGCAACTTTTAAATTAAATGAAACACACTGCATGGATAGCTTCATTCAATCATTCCGTGGTACGAGTTTGACGTTTTAATTCAATGAACCAAACCACACCCATTCATTCAATTAAACAGACTGCTCGTCTGCTTTCAATGAGTAGAGGAAGTCTCATTAATTCAATGCCTCGAGCTGAACGCATTGACTCAATGAAACAAACTGCACACTTTCATTCAATCAAACAGATTGCGCGTGTAAATTTAATGAGTAGTTCTTCTCTCATTTATTCAATGTCTCCAGCTTAAGGTTTTCATTTAATGAAACAAGGTGAAACAAGTGAATCAGTCATTGACTCAATCTTCAATTATTGATTCAATGAATCAAACGTTATTCTTAGATTCAATGAGACAGATGTAACTAACTTATTTAGTGAATCAAACTGCACACATTCATTGAAAGAATCATACTGCAAATGTTAACTCAAAGAGTAGAGCTTCTCTACTCTATTCAAAAAGACAAGCTTAACTCCTTCGTTAAATGAAACAAACTGCAATCATTCAATCACTGTATCAAACTTCAATCATTGTTTCAATGAATCAAACGTTATTCATTGATTCAGTCAACGGGATATAACTCATTTATGTAATGATTCCAACTGCATTCATCCTTTCAATGATTCAAACAGCACTCAGTCATTCCATGAAAAAACCTGCACATGATAATCGAATGCTTTTCGCATTCATTCAATGAAATAAGTTGCATGCTTTCTGTCAATGAAACCAAGAGTTTGCTTTCATTTAATCAAGCAGCCTGCACTTGTTAATTTAATGAGTAGAACTTCTCGCATTCTTTCAGTGCCACCAGTTTAGCGTATTGAATCCAAGAAACAAACCGCACTTATTCATTCAATGAAACACACTGCATGTCCAAAAGCAATGAGTAGAGATTCAGTCATTCATTCAGTGGTACGAATTTGACTTATTAATTCAATGAAACAAACTGCACTCATTCCTTCAATGAAACACATTGCATTTGTTAATTCAATGACTAGAGCTTCCGCCATTCATTGAATGCCTCGAGCTAAACGAAATCTTTCGAGAAACAAATTGCACACATTCATTGAATGAAACAGACTGCTGGTTTGCTTTCAATGAGTACAGGTATTCTCATGTATTCAATGCCTCGAGCTGAACGCATTGACACAATGAAACAAACTGCACACATCCATTAAATCAAACAGATTGCACGTGTAAATTCAATGAGTAGTGCTTCTCTCGTTTATTCAATGTCTCGAGCTTAAAGATTTCATTTAATGCAACAAGCTGAAACAAATGAATCAGTCGTTGATTCAAACCTCAATCACTGATTCAATGAATCAAACGGTATTCTTAGATTCAATGAAACAGATGTAACTAACTTGTTAGTTACTCAAACTGCATACTTTCCTTCAAAGAAAGCCTGCATGTGTTAACTCAAAGAGTACAGCTTCTCTACTTTATTCAATATGGCAAGCTTAACTCCTTCATTCAATGAATCAAACTGCAATCATTCAATCATTGAACCATCTTCAATAACAGATTCAATGTATCATACGTTATTCATTGATTCAATGAATGAAACTTAACTAATTTATTTAGAATTCCCACTGCATGCATCCATTCAATGAATCAAACAGCCCTCAATCATTCATTGAAAGAATCGGCTCATGCTAATCGGATCACTATTAAATTTTCCATTCATTTAATGAAGCAAGTTGCATGCTCTCTCTTAAAGTAACCAACTGCATGCATTCGTTTACTCCAACAGACTGCACGTGTTAATTCAATGGGTACAGCTTCTTTCAATCATTCAACTTTTCAAACTTCACTAGTTCATTCAGTGCAACAAACTGGAGGTATTCATTCAATGAGTAGAGCTTCTCACATTGATTCAATACCACGCGTTTAAATCATCCATTGAACCAAACAGACTGCACACATTCATTGAATGAAACAAACTGCATGTGCAATTTGAATGAGTACTGTCTCTCTCATTTATTCATTGCCTCGAGCTAAACGATTTATTTTAATGAAACAGCCTGCACTTGTTAATTCAATCAGTCGAGCTTCTCTCATTCATTCAGTGCTAGACGTTTAGCGCATCGATTCTAAGAAGCAAACTGCAACTTTTAAATTAAATGAAACACACTGCATGGATAGCTTCACTCATTCATTCCGTGGTACGAGTTTGACGTTTTAATTCAATGAAGCAAACCACACTCTTTCATTCAATTAAACAGACTGCTCGTCTGCTTTCAATGAGTAGAGGAAGTCTCATTAATTCAATGCCTCGAGCTGAACGCATTGACTCAATGAAACAAACTGCACACATTCATTCAATCAAACAGATTGCGCGTGTAAATTTAATGAGTAGTTCTTCTCTCATTTATTCAATGTCTTCAGCTTAAGGTTTTCATTTCATGAAACAAGGTGAAACAAGTGAATCAGTCATTGACTCAATCTTAATTATTGATTCAATGAATCAAACGTTATTCTTAGATTCAATGAGACAGATGTAACTAACTTATTTAGTGAATCACACTGCACACATTCATTGAAAGAATCATACTGCACATGTTAACTCAAACAGTAGAGCTTCTCTACTTTATTCAAAAAGACAAGCTTAACTCCTTCGTTAAATGAAACAAACTGCAATCATTCAATCACTGAATCAAACTTCAATCATTGTTTCAATGAATCAAACGTTATTCATTGATTCAATCAACGGGATATAACTCATTTATTTAATGATTCCAACTGCATTCATCCATTCAATGATTCAAACAGCACTCAGTCATTCCATGAAAAAACCTGCACATGATAATCGAATGCATTTCGCATTCATTCAATGAAACAAGTTGCATGCTTTCTGTCAATGAAACCAAGAGTTTGCTTTCATTTAATCAAGCAGCCTGCACTTGTTAATTCAATGAGTAGAGCTTCTCTCATTCTTTCAGTGCCACCAGTTTAGAGTATTGAATCCAAGAAACAAACGGCACTTATTCATTCAATGAAACACACTGCATGTCCAAAAGCAATGAGTAGAGATTCAGTCATTCATTCAGTGGTACGAATTTGACTTATTAATTCAATGAAACAAACTGCACTCATTCCTTCAATGAAACACATTGCATTTGTTAATTCAATGACTAGAGCTTCCGCCATTCATTGAATGCCTCGAGCTAAACGAAATCTTTCGAGAAACAAATTGCACACATTCATTGAATGAAACAGACTGCTGGTTTGCTTTCAATGAGTACAGGTATTCTCATGTATTCAATGCCTCGAGCTGAACGCATTGACACAATGAAACAAACTGCACACATTCATTAAATCAAACAGATTGCACGTGTAAATTTAATGAGTAGTGCTTCTCTCGTTTATTCAATATCTCGAGCTTAAGGATTTCATTTAATGCAACAAGCTGAAACAAATGAATCAGTCGTTGATTCAAACCTCAATCATTGATTCAATGAATCAAACGGTATTCTTAGATTTAATGAGACAGATGTAACTAACTTGTTAGTTACTCAAACTGCACACTTTCCTTCCAAGAAAGCCTGCTCGTGTTAACTCAAAGAGTACAGCTTCTCTACTTTATTCAATATGGCAAACTTAACTCCTTCATTCAATGAAACAAACTGCAATCATTCAATCATTGTATCAAACTTCAATAATGGATTCAATGTATCAAACGTTATTCATTGATTCAATGAATGAAACTTAACAAATTTATTTTGAATTCCCACTGCATTCATCCATTCAATGAATCAAACAGCCCTCAATCATTCATTGAAAGAATCTGCACATGCTAATCGAATCACTATTGAATTTCCCATTCATTTAATGAAGCAAGTTGCATGCTCTCTCTTAAAGTAACCAACTGCATGCATCCGTTTACTCTAACAGACTGCAAGTGTTAATTCAATGGGTACAGCTTCTTTCATTCATTCAACGTTTCAAGCTTAACTAATTCATTCAGTGCAACAAACTGGAGGTATTCATTGAATGAGTAGAGCTTCTTACATTGATTCAATACCACGCGTTTAAATCATCCATTGAACGAAACAGACTGCACACATTCATTGAATGAAACAAACTGCATGTGCAATTTGAATGAGTACTGTTTCTCTCATTTATTCATTGCCTCGAGCTAAACGATTTATTTTAATGAAACAGCCTGCACTTGTTAATTCAATCAGTCGAGCTTCTCTCATTCATTCAGTGCTAGACGTTTAGCGCATCGATTCTAAGAAACAAACGGCAACTTTTAAATTAAATGAAACACACTGCATGGATAGCTTCATTCAATCATTCCGTGGTACGAGTTTGACGTTTTAATTCAATGAACCAAACCACACCCATTCATTCAATTAAACAGACTGCTCGTCTGCTTTCAATGAGTAGAGGAAGTCTCATTAATTCAATGCCTCGAGCTGAACGCATTGACTCAATGAAACAAACTGCACACTTTCATTCAATCAAACAGATTGCGCGTGTAAATTTAATGAGTAGTTCTTCTCTCATTTATTCAATGTCTCCAGCTTAAGGTTTTCATTTAATGAAACAAGGTGAAACAAGTGAATCAGTCATTGACTCAATCTTCAATTATTGATTCAATGAATCAAACGTTATTCTTAGATTCAATGAGACAGATGTAACTAACTTATTTAGTGAATCAAACTGCACACATTCATTGAAAGAATCATACTGCAAATGTTAACTCAAAGAGTAGAGCTTCTCTACTCTATTCAAAAAGACAAGCTTAACTCCTTCGTTAAATGAAACAAACTGCAATCATTCAATCACTGTATCAAACTTCAATCATTGTTTCAATGAATCAAACGTTATTCATTGATTCAATCAACGGGATATAACTCATTTATGTAATGATTCCAACTGCATTCATCCATTCAATGATTCAAACAGCACTCAGTCATTCCATGAAAAAACCTGCACATGATAATCGAATGCTTTTCGCATTCATTCAATGAAATAAGTTGCATGCTTTCTGTCAATGAAACCAAGAGTTTGCTTTCATTTAATCAAGCAGCCTGCACTTGTTAATTTAATGAGTAGAACTTCTCGCATTCTTTCAGTGCCACCAGTTTAGCGTATTGAATCCAAGAAACAAACGGCACTTATTCATTCAATGAAACACACTGCATGTCCAAAAGCAATGAGTAGAGATTCAGTCATTCATTCAGTGGTACGAATTTGACTTATTAATTCAATGAAACAAACTGCACTCATTCCTTCAATGAAACACATTGCATTTGTTAATTCAATGACTAGAGCTTCCGCCATTCATTGAATGCCTCGAGCTAAACGAAATCTTTCGAGAAACAAATTGCACACATTCATTGAATGAAACAGACTGCTGGTTTGCTTTCAATGAGTACAGGTATTCTCATGTATTCAATGCCTCGAGCTGAACGCATTGACACAATGAAACAAACTGCACACATCCATTAAATCAAACAGATTGCACGTGTAAATTCAATGAGTAGTGCTTCTCTCGTTTATTCAATGTCTCGAGCTTAAAGATTTCATTTAATGCAACAAGCTGAAACAAATGAATCAGTCGTTGATTCAAACCTCAATCACTGATTCAATGAATCAAACGGTATTCTTAGATTCAATGAAACAGATGTAACTAACTTGTTAGTTACTCAAACTGCATACTTTCCTTCAAAGAAAGCCTGCATGTGTTAACTCAAAGAGTACAGCTTCTCTACTTTATTCAATATGGCAAGCTTAACTCCTTCATTCAATGAATCAAACTGCAATCATTCAATCATTGAACCATCTTCAATAACAGATTCAATGTATCATACGTTATTCATTGATTCAATGAATGAAACTTAACTAATTTATTTAGAATTCCCACTGCATGCATCCATTCAATGAATCAAACAGCCCTCAATCATTCATTGAAAGAATCGGCTCATGCTAATCGGATCACTATTAAATTTTCCATTCATTTAATGAAGCAAGTTGCATGCTCTCTCTTAAAGTAACCAACTGCATGCATTCGTTTACTCCAACAGACTGCACGTGTTAATTCAATGGGTACAGCTTCTTTCAATCATTCAACTTTTCAAACTTCACTAGTTCATTCAGTGCAACAAACTGGAGGTATTCATTCAATGAGTAGAGCTTCTCACATTGATTCAATACCACGCGTTTAAATCATCCATTGAACCAAACAGACTGCACACATTCATTGAATGAAACAAACTGCATGTGCAATTTGAATGAGTACTGTCTCTCTCATTTATTCATTGCCTCGAGCTAAACGATTTATTTTAATGAAACAGCCTGCACTTGTTAATTCAATCAGTCGAGCTTCTCTCATTCATTCAGTGCTAGACGTTTAGCGCATCGATTCTAAGAAGCAAACAGCAACTTTTAAATTAAATGAAACACACTGCATGGATAGCTTCACTCATTCATTCCGTGGTACGAGTTTGACGTTTTAATTCAATGAAGCAAACCACACTCTTTCATTCAATTAAACAGACTGCTCGTCTGCTTTCAATGAGTAGAGGAAGTCTCATTAATTCAATGCCTCGAGCTGAACGCATTGACTCAATGAAACAAACTGCACACATTCATTCAATCAAACAGATTGCGCGTGTAAATTTAATGAGTAGTTCTTCTCTCATTTATTCAATGTCTTCAGCTTAAGGTTTTCATTTCATGAAACAAGGTGAAACAAGTGAATCAGTCATTGACTCAATCTTAATTATTGATTCAATGAATCAAACGTTATTCTTAGATTCAATGAGACAGATGTAACTAACTTATTTAGTGAATCACACTGCACACATTCATTGAAAGAATCATACTGCACATGTTAACTCAAACAGTAGAGCTTCTCTACTTTATTCAAAAAGACAAGCTTAACTCCTTCGTTAAATGAAACAAACTGCAATCATTCAATCACTGAATCAAACTTCAATCATTGTTTCAATGAATCAAACGTTATTCATTGATTCAATCAACGGGATATAACTCATTTATTTAATGATTCCAACTGCATTCATCCATTCAATGATTCAAACAGCACTCAGTCATTCCATGAAAAAACCTGCACATGATAATCGAATGCATTTCGCATTCATTCAATGAAACAAGTTGCATGCTTTCTGTCAATGAAACCAAGAGTTTGCTTTCATTTAATCAAGCAGCCTGCACTTGTTAATTCAATGAGTAGAGCTTCTCTCATTCTTTCAGTGCCACCAGTTTAGAGTATTGAATCCAAGAAACAAACGGCACTTATTCATTCAATGAAACACACTGCATGTCCAAAAGCAATGAGTAGAGATTCAGTCATTCATTCAGTGGTACGAATTTGACTTATTAATTCAATGAAACAAACTGCACTCATTCCTTCAATGAAACACATTGCATTTGTTAATTCAATGACTAGAGCTTCCGCCATTCATTGAATGCCTCGAGCTAAACGAAATCTTTCGAGAAACAAATTGCACACATTCATTGAATGAAACAGACTGCTGGTTTGCTTTCAATGAGTACAGGTATTCTCATGTATTCAATGCCTCGAGCTGAACGCATTGACACAATGAAACAAACTGCACACATTCATTAAATCAAACAGATTGCACGTGTACATTTAATGAGTAGTGCTTCTCTCGTTTATTCAATATCTCGAGCTTAAGGATTTCATTTAATGCAACAAGCTGAAACAAATGAATCAGTCGTTGATTCAAACCTCAATCATTGATTCAATGAATCAAACGGTATTCTTAGATTCAATGAGACAGATGTAACTAACTTGTTAGTTATTCAAACTGCACACTTTCCTTCCAAGAAAGCCTGCTCGTGTTAACTCAAAGAGTACAGCTTCTCTACTTTATTCAATATGGCAAACTTAACTCCTTCATTCAATGAAACAAACTGCAATCATTCAATCATTGTATCAAACTTCAATAATGGATTCAATGTATCAAACGTTATTCATTGATTCAATGAATGAAACTTAACAAATTTATTTTGAATTCCCACTGCATTCATCCATTCAATGAATCAAACAGCCCTCAATCATTCATTGAAAGAATCTGCACATGCTAATCGAATCACTATTGAATTTCCCATTCATTTAATGAAGCAAGTTGCATGCTCTCTCTTAAAGTAACCAACTGCATGCATCCGTTTACTCTAACAGACTGCAAGTGTTAATTCAATGGGTACAGCTTCTTTCATTCATTCAACGTTTCAAGCTTAACTAATTCATTCAGTGCAACAAACTGGAGGTATTCATTGAATGAGTAGAGCTTCTTACATTGATTCAATACCACGCGTTTAAATCATCCATTGAACGAAACAGACTGCACACATTCATTGAATGAAACAAACTGCATGTGCAATTTGAATGAGTACTGTTTCTCTCATTTATTCATTGCCTCGAGCTAAACGATTTATTTTAATGAAACAGCCTGCACTTGTTAATTCAATCAGTCGAGCTTCTCTCATTCATTCAGTGCTAGACGTTTAGCGCATCGATTCTAAGAAACAAACGGCAACTTTTAAATTAAATGAAACACACTGCATGGATAGCTTCATTCAATCATTCCGTGGTACGAGTTTGACGTTTTAATTCAATGAACCAAACCACACCCATTCATTCAATTAAACAGACTGCTCGTCTGCTTTCAATGAGTAGAGGAAGTCTCATTAATTCAATGCCTCGAGCTGAACGCATTGACTCAATGAAACAAACTGCACACTTTCATTCAATCAAACAGATTGCGCGTGTAAATTTAATGAGTAGTTCTTCTCTCATTTATTCAATGTCTCCAGCTTAAGGTTTTCATTTAATGAAACAAGGTGAAACAAGTGAATCAGTCATTGACTCAATCTTCAATTATTGATTCAATGAATCAAACGTTATTCTTAGATTCAATGAGACAGATGTAACTAACTTATTTAGTGAATCAAACTGCACACATTCATTGAAAGAATCATACTGCACATGTTAACTCAAAGAGTAGAGCTTCTCTCATTCTTTCAATGCCACCAGTTTAGCGTATTGAATCCAAGAAACAAACGGCACTTATTCATTCAATGAGACACACTTCATGTCCAAAAGCAATGAGTAGAGCTTCAGTCATTCATTCAGTGGTACGAATTTGACTTATAAATTCAATGAAACAAGCTGCACTCATTCATTCAATGAAACACATTGCATTTGTTAATTCAATGACTAGAGCTTCCGCCATTCATTGAATGCCTCGAGCTAAACGGATTCTTTCGAGAAACAAATTGCACACATCCATTGAATGAAACAGACTGCTGGTTTGCTTTCAATGAGTACAGGTATTCTCATGTATTCAATGCCTCGAGCTGAACGCATTGACACAATGAAACAAACTGCACACATTCATTCAATCAAACAGATTGAGCGTGTAAATTCAATGAGTAAAGCTTCTCTCGTTTATTCAATGTTTAGAGATTAAGGATTTCATTTAATGCAACAAGCTGAAACAAATGAATCAGTCGTTGATTCAAACCTCAATCATTGATTCAATGAATCCAACGGTATTCTTAGATTCAATGAGACAGATGTAACTAACTTGTTAATTACTCAAACTGCATACTTTCCTTCAAAGAAAGCCTGCTCGTGTTAACTCAAAGAGTACAGCTTCTCTACTTTATTCAATATGGCAAGCTTAACTCCTTCATTCAATGAATCAAACTGCAATCATTCAATCATTGGATCAAACTTCAATAATAGATTCAATGTATCAAACGTTATTCATTGATTCAATGAATGAAACTTAACTAATTCATTTTGAATTCCCACTGCATTCATCCATTCAATGAATCAAACAGCCCTCAATCATTCATTGAAAGAACCTGCACATGCTAATCGAATCACTATTAAATTTTCCATTCATTTAATGAAGCAAGTTGCATGCTGTCTCTTAAAGTAACCAACTGCATGCATTCGTTTACTCAAACAGACTGCACGTGTTAATTCAATGGGTACAGCTTCTTTCATTCATTCAACGTTTCAAGCTTAACTAGTTCATTCAGTGCAACAAACTGGAGGTATTCATTCAATGAGTAGAGCTTCTCACATTGATTCAATACCACGAGTTTAAATCATCCATTGAAGCAAACAGACTGCACGCATTCATTGATTGAAACAAACTGCATGTGCTATTTCAATGAGTACTGTTTCTCTCATTTATTCAGTGCCTCGAGCTAAACGATTTATTTTAAAGAAACAGCCTGCACATGTTAATTGAATCAGTCGAGCTTCTCTCATTCATTCAGTGCTAGACGTTTAGCACATTGATTCTAAGAAACAAACGGCAACTTTTAAATCAAATGAAACACACTGCATGTAAAGCTTCACTCATTCATTGCATGGTACGAGTTTGACGTTTTAATTCAATGAAGCAAACCACACTCTTTCATTCAATTAAACAAACTGCTCGTCTGATTTCAATGAGTAGAGGAAGTCTCATTTATTCAATGCCTCGAGCTGAACTCATTGACTCAATGAAACCAACTGCACACCTTCATTCAATCAAACAGATTGCACGTGTAAATTTAATGAGTAGTGCTTTTCTCTCATTTATTCAATGTCTCCAGCTTAAGATTTTCATTTAATGAAACAAGGTGAAACAAGTGAATCAATCATTGATTCAATCTTCAATTATTGATTCAATGAATCAAACGGTATTCTTATATTCAATGATACAGATGTAACTAACTTGTTTAGTGACTCAAAATGCACACTTTCATTCAAAGAAAGTCTACACGTGTTAACTCAAAGAGTACAGCTTCTCTACTTTATTCAATATGACAATCTTAACTCCTTCATTCAATGAAACAAACTGCAATCATTCAATTATTGTATCAAACTTCAATAATAGATTCAATGAACCAAACATTATTCATTGATTCAATGAATGAAACTTAACTAATTTATTTTGAATTCCCACTGCATTCATCCATTCAATGAATCGAACAGCCCTCAATCATTCATTGAAAGAATCTGCACATGCTAATCGAATCAGTATTGAATTTCCCATTCATTTAATGAAGCAAGTTGCATGCTCTCTCTTAAAGTAACCAACTGCATGCATCCGTTTACTCAAACAACCTGCACGTGTTAATACAATGTTTACAGCTTCTTTCATTCACTCAACGTTTCAAGCTTAACTAATTCATTCAGTACAACAAACTGGAGGTATTCATTCAATGAGTAGAGCGTCTCACATTGATTCAATACCACGCGTTTAAATCATCCATTGAACGAAACAGACTGCACACATTCATTGAATGAAACAAACTGCATGTGCAATTTGAATGAGTACTGTTTCTCTCATTTATTCATTGCCTCGAGCTAAACGATTTATTTTAATGAAACAGCCTGCACTTGTTAATTCAATCAGTCGAGCTTCTCTCATTCATTCAGTGCTAGACGTTTAGCGCATCCATTCTAAGAAACAAACTGCAACTTTTAAATTAAATGAAACACACTGCATGGATAGCTTCACTCATTCATTCCGTGGTACGAGTTTGACGTTTTAATTCAATGAAGCAAACCACACTCATTCATTCAATTAAACACACTGCTCGTCTGCTTTCAATAGGTAGAGGAAGTCTCATTTATTCAATGCCTCGAGCTGAACTCATTGACTCAATGAAACAAACTGCACACATTCATTGAATCAAACAGATTGCGCGTGTAAATTTAATGAGTAGTTCTTCTCTCATTTATTCAATGTCTCCAGCTTAAGGTTTTCATTTAATGAAACAAGGTGAAACAAGTGAATCAGTCATTGACTCAATCTTCAATTATTGATTCAATGAATCAAACGGTATTCTTAGATTCAACGAGACAGATGTAACTAACTTATTTAGTGAATCACACTGCACACATTCATTGAAAGAAACATTTCGAACATGTTAACTCAAAGAGTAGAGCTTCTCTACTTTACTCAAAATGACAAGCTTTACTCCTTCGTTAAATGAAACAAACTGCAATCATTCAATCACTTCAATCATTGTTTCAATGAATCAAACGTTATTCATTGATTCAATCAACGGGATATAACTCATTTATTTAATGATTCCAACTGCATTCATCCATTCAATGATTCAAACAGCACTCAGTCATTCCATGAAAAAACCTGCACATGATAATCGAATGCTTTTCCCATTCATTCAATGAAACAAGTTGCATGCTTTCTGTCAATGAAACCAAGAGTTTGCTTTCATTTAATCAAGCAGCCTGCACTTGTTAAGTCAATGAGTAGAGCTTCTCTCATTCTTTCAGTGCCACCAGTTTAGAGTATTGAATCCAAGAAACAAACGGCACTTATTCATTCAATGAAACACACTGCATGTCCAAAAGCAATGAGTAGAGCTTCAGTCATTCATTCAGTGGTACGAATTCGACTTATTAATTCAATGAAACAAACTGCACTCATTCATTCAATGAAACACATTGCATTTGTTAATTCAATGACTAGAGCTTCCGCCATTCATTGAATGCCTCGAGCTAAACGAAATCTTTCGAGAAACAAATTGCACACATTCATTGAATGAAACAGACTGCTGGTTTGCTTTCACTGAGTACAGGTATTCTCATGTATTCAATGCCTCGAGCTGAACGCATTGACTCAATGAAACAAACTGCACACATTCATTCAAATCAAACAGATTGAGCGTGTAAATTCAATGAGTAGTGCTTCTCTCGTTTATTAAATGTGTAGAGCTTAAGGATTTCATTTAATGCAACAAGCTGAAACAAATGAATCAGTCGTTGATTCAAACCTCAATGAATCCAACGGTATTCTTAGATTCAATGAGACAGATGTAACTAACTTGTTAGTTACTCAAACTGCACACTTTCATTCAAAGACAGACTACACGTGTTAACACAAAGAGTACAGCTTCACTAATTTATTCAATATGACAAGATTAACTCCTTCATTCAATGAAACAAACTGCAATCATTTAATCATTGTATCAAACTTCAATAATAGATTCAATGAATCAAACGTTATTAATTGATTCAATGAATGAAACTCAACTAATTTGTTTTGAATTCCTACTGCATTCATCAATTCAATGAATCAAACAGCCCTCAATCATTCATTGAAAGAATCTGCACTTGCTAATCGAATCAGTATTGAATTTCCCGTTCATTTAATGAAGCAAGTTGCATGCTCTCTCTTAAAGTAACCAACTGCATTCAACCGTTTACTCAAACAACCTACACGTGTTAATTCAATGGGTACACCTTCTTTCATTCATTCAACGTTTCAAGCTTAACTAATTCATTCAGTACAACAAACTGGAGGTATTCATTCAATGAGTAGAGCCTCTCACATTGATTCAATACCACGCGTTTAAATCATCCATTGAAGGAAATAGACTGCACACATTCATTGAATGAAACAAACTGCATGAGCTATTTCAATGAGTACTGTTTCTCTCAATTGTTCAGTGCCTCGAGCTAAACGATTTATTTTAATGAAACAGCCAGCACTTGTTAATTCAATCTATCGAGCATCTCTCATTCATTCAGTGCTAGACGTTTAGCGCATTGATTCTAAGAGACAAACGGCAACTTTTAAATCAAATGAAACACACTGCATGTAAAGCTTCACTCATTCATTTCATGGTACGAGTTTGACGTTTTAATTCAATGAAGCAAACCACACTCCTTCATTCAATTAAACAGACTGCTCGTCTGCTTTCAATGAGCAGAGGAAGTCTCATGTATTCAATGTCTCGAGCTGAATTCATTTACTCAATGAAACAAACTGCACACCTTCATTCAATCAAACAGATTGCGCGTGTAAATTTAATGAGTAGTGCTTTTCTCTCATTTATTCAATGTCTCCAGCTTAAGATTTTCATTTAATGAAACAAGGTGAAACAAGTGAATCAATCATTGATTCAATCTTCAATCATTGATTCAATGAATCAAACGGTATTCTTATATTCAATGATACAGATGTAACTAACTTGTTTAGTGACTCAAAATGCACACTTTCATTCAAAGAAAGTCTACACGTGTTAACTCAAAGAGTACAGCTTCTCTACTTTATTCAATATGACAATCTTAATTCCTTCATTCAATGAAACAAACTGCAATCATTCAATTATTGTATCAAACTTCAATAATAGATTCAATGAACCAAACATTATTCATTGATTCAATGAATGAAACTTAACTAATTTATTTTGAATTCCCACTGCATTCATCCATTCAATGAATCGAACAGCCCTCAATCATTCATTGAAAGAATCTGCACATGCTAATCGAATCAGTATTGAATTTCCCATTCATTTAATGAAGCAAGTTGCATGCTCTCTCTTAAAGTAACCAACTGCATGCATCCGTTTACTCAAACAACCTGCACGTGTTAATACAATGTTTACAGCTTCTTTCATTCATTCAACGTTTCAAGCTTAACGAATTCATTCAGTAAAACAAACTGGAGGTATTCATTCAATGAGTAGAGCGTCTCACATTGATTCAATACCACGCGTTTAAATCATCCATTGAACGAAACAGACTGCACACATTCATTGAATGAAACAAACTGCATGTGCAATTTGAATGAGTACTGTTTCTCTCATTTATTCATTGCCTCGAGCTAAACGATTTATTTTAATGAAACAGCCTGCACTTGTTAATTCAATCAGTCGAGCTTCTCTCATTCATTCAGTGCTAGACGTTTAGCGCATCCATTCTAAGAAACAAACGGCAACTTTTAAATTAAATGAAACACACTGCATGGATAGCTTCACTCATTCATTCCGTGGTACGAGTTTGACGTTTTAATTCAATGAAGCAAACCACACTCATTCATTCAATTAAACACACTGCTCGTCTGCTTTCAATGAGTAGAGGAAGTCTCATTTATTCAATGCCTCGAGCTGAACTCATTGACTCAATGAAACAAACTGCACACATTCTTTGAATCAAACAGATTGCGCGTGTAAATTTAATGAGTTGTTCTTCTCTCATTTATTCAATGTCTCCAGCTTAAGGTTTTCATTTAATGAAACAAGGTGAAACAAGTGAATCAGTCATTGACTCAATCTTCAATTATTGATTCAATGAATCAAACGGTATTCTTAGATTCAACGAGACAGATGTAACTAACTTATTTAGTGAATCACACTGCACACATTTATTGAAAGAAACATTTCGAACATGTTTACTCAAAGAGTAGAGTTTCTCTACTTTACTCAAAATGACAAGCTTAACTCCTTCGTTAAATGAAACAAACTGCAATCATTCAATCACTGAATCAAACTTCAATCATTGTTTCAATGAATCAAACGTTATTCATTGATTCAATCAACGGGATATAACTCATTTATTTAATGATTCCAACTGCATTCATCCATTCAATGATTCAAACAGCACTCAGTCATTCCATGAAAAAACCTGCACATGATAATCGAATGCTTTTCCCATTCATTCAATGAAACAAGTTGCATGCTTTCTGTCAATGAAACCAAGAGTTTGCTTTCATTTAATCAAGCAGCCTGCACTTGTTAATTCAATGAGTAGAGCTTCTCTCATTCTTTCAGTGCCACCAGTTTAGCGTATTGAATCCAAGAAACAAACGGCACTTATTCATTCAATGAAACACACTGCATGTCCAAAAGCAATGAGTAGAGCTTCAGTCATTCATTCAGTGGTACGAATTCGACTTATTAATTCAATGAAACAAACTGCACTCATTCATTCAATGAAACACATTGCATTTGTTAATTCAATGACTAGAGCTTCCGCCATTCATTGAATGCCTCGAGCTAAACGAAATCTTTCGAGAAACAAATTGCACACATTCATTGAATGAAACAGACTGCTGGTTTGCTTTCACTGAGTACAGGTATTCTCATGTATTCAATGCCTCGAGCTGAACGCATTGACTCAATGAAACAAACTGCACACATTCATTCAAATCAAACAGATTGAGCGTGTAAATTCAATGAGTAGTGCTTCTCTCGTTTATTACATGTGTAGAGCTTAAGGATTTCATTTAATGCAACAAGCTGAAACAAATGAATCAGTCGTTGATTCAAACCTCAATGAATCCAACGGTATTCTTAGATTCAATGAGACAGATGTAACTAACTTCTTAGTTACTCAAACTGCACACTTTCATTCAAAGACAGACTACACGTGTTAACACAAAGAGTACAGCTTCACTAATTTATTCAATATGACAAGATTAACTCCTTCATTCAATGAAACAAACTGTTTCATTTAATCATTGTATCAAACTTCAATAATAGATTCAATGAATCAAACGTTATTAATTGATTCAATGAATGAAACTCAACTAATTTGTTTTGAATTCCTACTGCATTCATCAATTCAATGAATCAAACAGCCCTCAATCATTCATTGAAAGAATCTGCACTTGCTAATCGAATCAGTATTGAATTTCCCGTTCATTTAATGAAGCAAGTTGCATGCTCTCTCTTAAAGTAACCAACTGCATTCAACCGTTTACTCAAACAACCTACACGTGTTAATTCAATGGGTACAGCTTCTTTCATTCATTCAACGTTTCAAGCTTAACGAATTCATTCAGTACAACAAACTGGAGGTATTCATTCAATGAGTAGAGCGTCTCACATTGATTCAATACCACGCGTTTAAATCATCCATTGAACGAAACAGACTGCACACATTCATTGAATGAAACAAACAGCATGTGCAATTTGAATGAGTACTGTTTCTCTCATTTATTCATTGCCTCGAGCTAAACGATTTATTTTAATGAAACAGCCTGCACTTGTTAATTCAATCAGTCGAGCTTCTCTCATTCATTCAGTGCTAGACGTTTAGCGCATCCATTCTAAGAAACAAACGGCAACTTTTAAATTAAATGAAACACACTGCATGGATAGCTTCACTCATTCATTCCGTGGTACGAGTTTGACGTTTTAATTCAATGAAGCAAACCACACTCATTCATTCAATTAAACACACTGCTCGTCTGCTTTCAATAGGTAGAGGAAGTCTCATTTATTCAATGCCTCGAGCTGAACTCATTGACTCAATGAAACAAACTGCACACATTCATTGAATCAAACAGATTGCGCGTGTAAATTTAATGAGTAGTTCTTCTCTCATTTATTCAATGTCTCCAGCTTAAGGTTTTCATTTAATGAAACAAGGTGAAACAAGTGAATCAGTCATTGACTCAATCTTCAATTATTGATTCAATGAATCAAACGGTATTCTTAGATTCAACGAGACAGATGTAACTAACTTATTTAGTGAATCACACTGCACACATTCATTGAAAGAAACATTTCGAACATGTTAACTCAAAGAGTAGAGCTTCTCTACTTTACTCAAAATGACAAGCTTTACTCCTTCGTTAAATGAAACAAACTGCAATCATTCAATCACTTCAATCATTGTTTCAATGAATCAAACGTTATTCATTGATTCAATCAACGGGATATAACTCATTTATTTAATGATTCCAACTGCATTCATCCATTCAATGATTCAAACAGCACTCAGTCATTCCATGAAAAAACCTGCACATGATAATCGAATGCTTTTCCCATTCATTCAATGAAACAAGTTGCATGCTTTCTGTCAATGAAACCAAGAGTTTGCTTTCATTTAATCAAGCAGCCTGCACTTGTTAATTCAATGAGTAGAGCTTCTCTCATTCTTTCAGTGCCACCAGTTTAGCGTATTGAATCCAAGAAACAAACGGCACTTATTCATTCAATGAGACACACTGCATGTCCAAAAGCAATGAGTAGAGCTTCAGTCATTCATTCAGTGGTACGAATTCGACTTATTAATTCAATGAAACAAACTGCACTCATTCATTCAATGAAACACATTGCATTTGTTAATTCAATGACTAGAGCTTCCGCCATTCATTGAATGCCTCGAGCTAAACGAAATCTTTCGAGAAACAAATTGCACACATTCATTGAATGAAACAGACTGCTGGTTTGCTTTCACTGAGTACAGGTATTCTCATGTATTCAATGCCTCGAGCTGAACGCATTGACTCAATGAAACAAACTGCACACATTCATTCAAATCAAACAGATTGAGCGTGTAAATTCAATGAGTAGTGCTTCTCTCGTTTATTAAATGTGTAGAGCTTAAGGATTTCATTTAATGCAACAAGCTGAAACAAATGAATCAGTCGTTGATTCAAACCTCAATGAATCCAACGGTATTCTTAGATTCAATGAGACAGATGTAACTAACTTGTTAGTTACTCAAACTGCACACTTTCATTCAAAGACAGACTACACGTGTTAACACAAAGAGTACAGCTTCACTAATTTATTCAATATGACAAGATTAACTCCTTCATTCAATGAAACAAACTGCAATCATTTAATCATTGTATCAAACTTCAATAATAGATTCAATGAATCAAACGTTATTAATTGATTCAATGAATGAAACTCAACTAATTTGTTTTAAATTCCTACTGCATTCATCAATTCAATGAATCAAACAGCCCTCAATCATTCATTGAAAGAATCTGCACTTGCTAATCGAATCAGTATTGAATTTCCCGTTCATTTAATGAAGCAAGTTGCATGCTCTCTCTTAAAGTAACCAACTGCATTCAACCGTTTACTCAAACAACCTACACGTGTTAATTCAATGGGTACACCTTCTTTCATTCATTCAACGTTTCAAGCTTAACTAATTCATTCAGTACAACAAACTGGAGGTATTCATTCAATGAGTAGAGCCTCTCACATTGATTCAATACCACGCGTTTAAATCATCCATTGAAGGAAACAGACTGCACACATTCATTGAATGAAACAAACTGCATGAGCTATTTCAATGAGTACTGTTTCTCTCAATTGTTCAGTGCCTCGAGCTAAACGATTTATTTTAATGAAACAGCCTGCACTTGTTAATTCAATCTATCGAGCATCTCTCATTCATTCAGTGCTAGACGTTTAGCGCATTGATTCTAAGAGACAAACGGCAACTTTTAAATCAAATGAAAAACACTGCATGTAAAGCTTCACTCATTCATTTCGTGGTACGAGTTTGACGTTTTAATTCAATGAAGCAAACCACACTCCTTCATTCAATTAAACAGACTGCTCGTCTGCTTTCAATGAGCAGAGGAAGTCTCATGTATTCAATGTCTCGAGCTGAACTCATTTACTCAATGAAACAAACTGCACACATTCATTCAATCAAACAGATTGCGCGTGTAAATTTAATGAGTAGTGCTTCTCTCATGTATTCAATGTCTCCAGCTTAAGGTTTTCATTTAATCAAACAAGGTGAAACAAGTGAATCAGTCATTGACTCAATGTTCAATTATTGATTCAATGAATCAAACGGTATTCTTAGATTCAATGAGACAGATGTAACTAACTTATTTAGTGAATCAAACTGCACACATTCATTGAAAGAAACATTTCGCACATGTTAACTCAAAGAGTAGAGCTTCTCTACTTTATTCAATACAACAAGCTTAACTGCTTCGTTAAATGAAACAAACTGCAATCATTCAATCACTGTATCAAACTTCAATCATTGTTTCAATGAATCAAACGTTATTCATTTATTCAATCAACGGTATATAACTCATTTATTTAATGATTCCAACTGCATTCATCCATTCAATGATTCAAACAGCACTCAGTCATTCGATGAAAATATCTGCACATGCTAATCGAATGCTTTTCCCATTCATTCAATAAAACAAGTTGCATGCTTTCTGTCAATGAAACCAAGAGTTTGCATTCTTTTAATCAAGCAGCCTGCACTTGTTAATTCAATGAGTAGAGCTTCTCTCATTCTTTCAGTGCCACCAGTTTAGCGTATTGAATCCAAGAAACAAACGGCCCTTATTCATTCAATGAAACACACTGCATGTCCAAAAGCAATGAGTAGAGCTTCAGTCATTCATTCAGTGGTACGAATTTGACGTATTAATTCAGTGAAGCAAACTGCACTCATTCATTCAATGAAACACATTGCATTTGTTAATTCAATGACTAGAGCTTCCGCCATTCATTGAATGCCTCGAGCTAAACGGAATCTTTCGAGAAACAAATTGCACACATTCATTGAATGAAACAGACTGCTGGTTTGCTTTCAATGAGTACAGGTATTCTCATGTATTCAATGCCTCGAGCTGAACGCATTGACACAATGAAACAAACTGCACACATTCATTCAATCAAACAGATTGAGCGTGTAAATTCAATGAGTAGTGGTTCTCTCGTTTATTCAATGTCTCGAGCTTAAGGATTTCATTTAATGCAACAAGCTGAAACAAATGAATCAGTCGTTGATTCAAACCTCAATCATTGATTCAATGAATCAAACGGTATTCTTAGATTCAATGAGACAGATGTAACTAACTTGTTAGTAACTCAAACTGCATACTTTCCTTAAAAGAAAGCCTGCTCGTGTTAACTCAAATAGTACAGCTTCTCTACTTTATTCAATATGGCAAGCTTTACTCCTTCATTCAATGAATCAAACTGCAATCATTCAATCATTGGATCAAACTTCAATAATAGATTCAATGTATCAAACGTTATTCATTGATTCAATGAATGCAACTTAACTAATTTATTTAGAATTCCCACTGCACGCATCCATTCAATGAATCAAACAGCCCTCAATCATTCATTGAAAGAATCTGCACATGCTAATCGAATCACTATTTAATTTCCCATTCATTTAATGAAGCAAGTTGCATGCTCTCTCTTACAGTAACCAACTGCATGCATTCGTTTACTCCAACAGACTGCACGTGTTAATTTAATGGGTACAGCTTCTTTCATTCATTCAACGTTTCAAGCTTAACTAGTTCATTCAGTGCAACAAACTGGAGGTATTCATTCAATGAGTAGAGCTTCTCACATTGATTCATTACCACGCGTTTAAATCATCCATTGAACGAAACAGACTGCACACATTCATTGAATGAAACAACCTGCATGTGCAATTTGAATGAGTAGTGTTTCTCTCATTTATTCAGTGCCTCGAGCTAAACGATTTATTTTAATGAAACAGCTTGCACTTGTTAATTCAATCAGTCGAGCTTCTCTCATTCATTCAGCGCATTGATTCTAAGAAACAAACAGCAACTTTTAAATTAAATGAAACACACTGCATGTAAAGCTTCACTCATTCATTCCATGGTACGAGTTTGACATTTTAATTCAATGAAGCAAACCACATTTTTTCATTCAATTAAACAGACTGCTCGTCTGCTTTCAATGAGTAGAGGAAGTCTCATTTATTCAATGCCTCGAGCTGAACGCATTGACTCAATGAAACAAACTGCACACATTCATTCAATCAAACAGATTGCGCGTGTAAATTTAATGAGTAGTGTTTCTCTCGTGTATTCAATGTCTCCAGCTTAAGGTTTTCATTTAATCACACCAGGTGAAACAAGTGAATCAGTCATTGACACTATCTTCAATGATTGATTCAATGAATCAAACGGTATTGTTAGATTCAATGAGACAGATGTAACTAACTTATTTAGTGAATCAAACTGCACACATTCATTGAAAGAAACATGTCGCACATGTTAACTCAAAGAGTAGAGCTTCTCTACTTTATTCAAAAAGACAAGCTTAACTCCTTCGTTAAATGAAACAAACTGCAATCATTCATTCACTTTATCAAACTTCAATCATTGTTTCAATGAATCAAACGTTATTCATTGATTCAATCAACGTGATATAACTCATTTATTTAATGATTCCAACTGCATTCATCCATTCAATGATTCAAACAGCACTCAGTCATTCCATGAAACAATCTGCACATGCTAATCGAATGCTTTTCCCATTCATTCAATGAAACAAGTTGCATGCTTTCTGTCAATGAAACCAAGAGTTTTCATTCATTTAATCAAGCAACCTGCACTTGTTAATTCAATGAGTAGAGCTTCTCTCATTCTTTCAGTGCCACCAGTTTAGCGTATTGAATCCAAGAAACAAACGGCATTTATTCATTCAATGAAACACACAGCATGTCTAAAAGCAATGAGTAGAGCTTCAGTCATTCATTCAGTGGTACGAATTTGACGAATTAATTCAATGAAACACACTGCACTCATTCATTCAATGAAACACATTGCATTTGTTAATTCAATGACTAGAGCTTCCGCCATTCATTGAATGCCTCGAGCTAAACGAATTCTTTCGAGAAACAAATTGCACACATTCATTGAATGAAACAGACTGATGGTTTGCTTTCAATGAGTACAGGTATTCTCATGTATTCAATGCCTCGAGCTGAACTATTGACACAATGAAACAAACTGCACACATTCATTCAATCAAACAGATTGAGCGTGTAAATTCAATGAGTAGTGCTTCTCTCGTTTATTCAATGTTTAGAGCTTAAGGATTTCATTTAATGCAACAAGCTGAAACAAATGAATCAGTCGTTGATTCAAACCTCAATCATTGATTCAATGAATCAAACGGTATTCTTAGATTCAATGAGACAGATGTAACTAACTTGTTAGTTACTCAAACTGCACACTTTCATTCAAAGACAGACTACACGTGTTAACTCAAAGAGTACAACTTCTCTACTTTATTCAATATGACAAGCTTAACTCCTTCATTGTAAGAAACAAACTGCAATCATTCAATCATTGTATCAAACTTCAATAATAGATTCAATGAATCAAACGTTATTCATTGATTCAATGAATGAAACTTAACTAATTTATTTTGAATTCCCACTGCATTCATTCATTCAATGAATCAAACAGCCCTCAATCATTCATTGAAAGAATCTGCACATGCTAATCGATTCAGTATTGAATTTCCAATTCATTAAATGAAGCAAGTTGCATGCTCTCTCTTAAAGTAACCAACTGCATTGCAACCGTTTACTCAAACAACCTGCACGTGTTAATTCAATGGGTACAGCTTATTTCATTCATTCAACGTTTCAAGCTTAACTAATTCATTCAGTACAACAAACTGGAGGTATTCATTCAATGAGTAGAGCCTCTCACATTGATTCATACCACGCGTTTAAATCATCCATTGAACGAAACAGACTGCACACATTTATTGAATGAAACAAACTGCATGTGCTATTTCAATGAGTACTGTTTCTCTCATTTGTTCAGTGCCTCGAGCTAAACGATTTATTTTAATGAAACAGCCTGCACTTGTTAATTCAATCAGTCGAGCTTCTCTCATTCATTCAGTGCTAGACGTTTAGCGCATTGATTATAAGAAACAAATGGCAACTTTTAAATCAAATGAAACACACTGCATGTAAAGCTTCACCCTTTCATTCCATGGTACGAGTTTGACGTTTTAATTCAATGAAGCAAACCACACTCATTCATTCAATTAAACAGACTGCTCGTCTGATTTCAATTAGTAGAGGAAGTCTCATTTATTCAATGCCTCGAGCTGAACTCATTGACTCAATGAAACAAACTGCACATATTCATTCAATCAAACAGATTGCGCGTGTAAAATTAATGAGTAGTGCTTCTCTCATTTATTCAATGTCTCCAGCTTCAGATTTTCATTTAATGAAACAAGGTGAAACAAGTGAATCAGTCATTGACTCAATCTTCAATTATTGATTAAATGAATCAAACGGTATTCATAGATTCAATGACACAGATATAACTAACTTGTTTTGTGACTCAAACTGCACAGTTTCATTCAAAGAAAGACTACACGTGTTAACTCAAAGAGTACAGCTTCTCTACTTTATTCAATATGACAAGCTTAACTCCTTCATTCAATGAAACAAACTGCAATCATTCAATCATTGTATCAAACTTCAATAATAGATTCAATGAATCAAACGTTATTCATTGATTCAATGAATGAAACTTAACTAATTTATTTTTTAAATTCCCACTGCATTCATCTATTCAATGAATCAAACAGCCCTCAATCATTCATTGAAAGAATCTGCACATGCTAATCGATTCAGTATTGAATTTCCCATTCATTTAATGAAGCAAGTTGCATGCTCTCTCTTAAAGTAACCAACTGCATGCATCCGTTTACTCAAACAACCTGCACGTGTTAATTCAATGGGTACAGCTTCTTTTATTCATTCATCGTTTCAAGCTTATCTAATTCATTCAGTACAACGAACTGGTGGTATTCATTCAATGAGTAGAGCCTCTTACATTGATTCAATACCACGCGTTTAAATTATCCTTTGAACGAAACAGACTGCACACATTCATTGAATGAAACAAACTGCATGTGCTATTTGAATGAGTAGTGTTTCTCTCATTTTTTCAGTGCCTCGAGCTAAACGATTTATTTTAATCAAACAGCCTGCACTTGTTAATTCAATCAGTCGAGCTTCTCTCATTCATTCAGTGCTAGACGTTTAGCACATTGATTCTAAGAAACAAACTGCAACTTTTAAATCAAATGAAACACACTGCACGTAAAGCTTCGCTCATTCATTCCATGGTACGAGTTTGAATTTTTAATTCAATGAAGCAAACCACACTCATTCATTCAATTAAACAGACTGGTCGTCTGATTTCAAAGAGTAGAGGAAGTCTCATTTATTCAATGCCTCGAGCTGAACTCATTGACTCAATGAAACCAAGTGCACACCTTCATTCAATCAAACAGATTGCGCGTGTAAATTTATTGAGTAGTGCTTCTCTCATTTATTCAATGTCTCCAGCTTAAGGTTTTCGTTTAATCAAACAAGGTGAAACAAGTGAATCAGTCATTGATTCAATCTTCAATTATTGATTCAATGAATCAAACGGTATTCTTAGATTCAGTGAGACAGATGTAACTAACTTGTTTAGTGACTCAAACTGCACACTTTCATTCAAAGAAAGACTACACGTGTTAACACAAAGAGTACAGCTTCTCTACTTTATTCAATATGACAATCTTAACTCCTTCATTCAATGAAACAAACTGCAATCATTCAATCATTGCATCAAACTTCAATTATAGATTCAATGAAGGGCGGCACGGTGGCACAGTGGTTAGCACTGCTGCCTCACAGCGCCAGAGACCTGGGTTCAATTCCCGACTCAGGCAACTGACTGTGTGGAGTTTGCACATTCTCCCCGTATCTGCGTGGGTTTTCTCCGGGTGCTCCGGTTTCCTCCCACATTCCAAAGATGTGCAGGTCAGGTGAATTGGCCATGCTAAATTGCCCATAGTGTTAGGTAAGGGGTACGGGTGGGTTGCGCTTCGGCGGGGCGGTGTGGACTTGTTGGGCCGAAGGGCCTGTTTCCACACTGTAAGTAATCTAATCTAATCTAAAAAACATTATTCATTGATTCAATGAATGAAACTTAACTAATTTATTTTGAATTCCCACTGCATTCATCCATTCAATGAATCAAACAGCTCTCAATCATTCATTGAAAGAATCTGCACATGCTAATCGAATCAGTATTGAATTTCCCATTCATTTAATGAAGCAAGTTGCATGCTCTCTCTTAAAGAAACCAACTGCATGCATCCGGTTACTCAAACAACCTGCACGTGTTAATACAATGTTTACAGCCTCTTTCATTCATTCAACGTTTCAAGCTTAACTAATTCATTCAGTACAACAAACTGGAGGTATTCATTCAATAAGTAAAGCCTCTCACATTGATTCAATACCAGGCGTTTAAATCATCCTTTGAACGAAACAGACTGCACACATTCATTGAATGAAACAAACTGCATGTGCAATTTGAATGAGTACTGTTTCTCTCATTTATTCAGTGCTTCGAGCTAAACGATTTATTTTAATGAAACAGCTTGCACTTGTTAATTCAATCAGTCGAGCTTCTCTCATTCATTCAGTGCTAGACGTTTAGCGCAATGATTCTAAGAAACAAACGGCAACTTTTAATTCAAATGAAACACACTGCATGTAAAGCTTCACTCATTCATTTCATGGTACAATTTTGACGTTTTAATTCAATGAAGCAAACCACACTCTTTCATTCAATTAAACAGACTGCTCGTCTGCTTTCAATGAGTAGAGGAAGTCTCATTTATTCAATGCCTCGAGCTGAACTCATTGACTCAATGAAACAAACTGCACACATTCATTCAATCAAACAGATTGCGCGTGTAAATTTAATGAGTAGTGCTTCTCTCATGTATTCAATGTCTTCAGCTTAAGGTTTTCATTTTATCAAACAAGGTGAAACAAGTGAATCAGTCATTGACTCAATCTTCAATTATTGATTCAATGAGACAGATGTAACTAAATTATTTAGTGAATCACACTGCACACATTCATTGAAAGAAACATTTCGAACATGTTAACTCAAAGAGTAGAGCTTCTCTACTTTATACAATACGACAAGCTTAACTCCTTCGTTAAATGAAACAAACTGCAATCATTCAATCACTGTATCAAACTTCAATCATTGTTTCAATGAATCAAACGTTATTCATTGATTGAATCAACGGGATATAACTCATTTATTTAATGATTCCAACTGCATTCATCCATTCAATGATTCAAATAGCACTCACTCATTCCATGAAAAAATCTGCACATGCTAATCGAATGTTTTTCGCATTCATTCAATGAAACAAGTTGCATGCTTTCTGTCAATGAATCCAAGAGTTTGCATTCATTTAATCAAGCAGCCTGCACTTGTTAATTCCATGAGTAGAGCTTCTCTCATTCTTTCAGTGCCACCAGTTTAGCGTATTGAACCCAAGAAACAAACGGCACTTATTCATTCAATGAAACACACTGCATGTCAAAAAGCAATGAGTAGAGCTTCAATCATTCATTCAGTGGTACGAATTTGACGTATTAATTCAATGAAACAAACTGCACTCATTCATTCAATGAAACACATTGCATTTGTTAATTCAATGACTAGAGCTTTCGCCATTCATTGAATGCCTCGAGCTAAACGAAATCTTTCGAGAAACAAATTGCACACATTCATTGAATGAAACAGACTGCTGGTTTGCTTTCAATGAGTACAGGTATTCTCATGTATTCAATGCCTCGAGCTGAACGCATTGACACAATGAAACAAACTGCACACATTCATTCAATCAAACAGATTGCGCGTGTTAATTTAATGAGTAGTTCTTCTCTCATTTATCGAATGTCTCCAGCTTAAGGTTTTCTTTTAATGAAACAAGGTGGAACTAGTGAATCAGTCATTGACTCAATCTTCAATTATTGATTCAATGAATCAAACGGTATTCTTAGATTCAATGAGACAGATGTAACTAACTTATTTAGTGAATCAAACTGCACACATTCATTGAAAGAAACATTTCGAACATGTTAACTCAAAGAGTAGAGCTTCTCTAATTTATTCAATACGACAAGCTTAACTCCTTCGTTAAATGAAACAAACTCAATCATTCAATCACTTTATCAAACTTCAATCATTGTTTCAATGAATCAAACGTTATTCATTTATTCAATCAACGGGATATAACTCATTTATTTAATGATTCCAACTGCATTCATCCATTCAATGATTCAAACAGCACTCAGTCATTCCATGACAAAATCTGTACATGCTAATCGAATGCTTTTCGCATTCATTCAATGAAACAAGTTGCATGCTTTCTGTCAATGAAACCAAGAGTTTGCTTTCATTTAATCAAGCAGCCTGCACTTGTTCTTTCAATGAGTAGATCTTCTCTCATTCTTTCAGTGCAACCAGTTTAGCGTATTGAACCCAAGAAACAAACGGCACTTATTCATTCAATGAAACACACTGCATGTCCTTAAGCAATTAGTACAGCTTCAGTCATTCATTCAGTGGTACGAATTTGACGTATTAATTCAATGAAACAAACTGAACTCATTCATTCAATGAAACACATTGCATTTGTTAATTCAATGACTAGAGCTTCCGCCATTCATTGAATGCCTCGAGCTAAACGGAATCTTTCGAGAAACAAATTGCACACATTCATTGAATGAAACAGACTGCTGGTTTGCTTTCAATGAGTACAGGTATTCTCATGTATTCAATGCCTCGAGCTGAACGCATTGACACAATGAAACAAACTGCACACATTCATTCAATCAAACAGATTGAGCGTGTAAATTCAATGAGTAGTGGTTCTCTCGTTTATTCAATGTCTCGAGCTTAAGGATTTCATTTAATGCAACAAGCTGAAACAAATGAATCAGTCGTTGATTCAAACCTCAATCATTGATTCAATGAATCAAACGGTATTCTTAGATTCAATGAGACAGATGTAACTAACTTGTTAGTAACTCAAACTGCATACTTTCCTTAAAAGAAAGCCTGCTCGTGTTAACTCAAATAGTACAGCTTCTCTACTTTATTCAATATGGCAAGCTTTACTCCTTCATTCAATGAATCAAACTGCAATCATTCAATCATTGGATCAAACTTCAATAATAGATTCAATGTATCAAACGTTATTCATTGATTCAATGAATGGAACTTAACTAATTTATTTAGAATTCCCACTGCACGCATCCATTCAATGAATCAAACAGCCCTCAATCATTCATTGAAAGAATCTGCACATGCTAATCAAATCACTATTTAATTTCCCATTCATTTAATGAAGCAAGTTGCATGCTCTCTCTTACAGTAACCAACTGCATGCATTCGTTTACTCCAACAGACTGCACGTGTTAATTTAATGGGTACAGCTTCTTTCATTCATTCAACGTTTCAAGCTTAACTAGTTCATTCAGTGCAACAAACTGGAGGTATTCATTCAATGAGTAGAGCTTCTCACATTGATTCATTACCACGCGTTTAAATCATCCATTGAACGAAACAGACTGCACACATTCATTGAATGAAACAACCTGCATGTGCAATTTGAATGAGTAGTGTTTCTCTCATTTATTCAGTGCCTCGAGCTAAACGATTTATTTTAATGAAACAGCTTGCACTTGTTAATTCAATCAGTCGAGCTTCTCTCATTCATTCAGCGCATTGATTCTAAGAAACAAACAGCAACTTTTAAATTAAATGAAACACACTGCATGTAAAGCTTCACTCATTCATTCCATGGTACGAGTTTGACATTTTAATTCAATGAAGCAAACCACATTTTTTCATTCAATTAAACAGACTGCTCGTCTGCTTTCAATGAGTAGAGGAAGTCTCATTTATTCAATGCCTCGAGCTGAACGCATTGACTCAATGAAACAAACTGCACACATTCATTCAATCAAACAGATTGCGCGTGTAAATTTAATGAGTAGTGTTTCTCTCGTGTATTCAATGACTCCAGCTTAAGGTTTTCATTTCATCACACCAGGTGAAACAAGTGAATCAGTCATTGACACTATCTTCAATGATTGATTCAATGAATCAAACGGTATTGTTAGATTCAATGAGACAGATGTAACTAACTTATTTAGTGAATCAAACTGCACACATTCATTGAAAGAAACATGTCGCACATGTTAACTCAAAGAGTAGAGCTTCTCTACTTTATTCAAAAAGACAAGCTTAACTCCTTCGTTAAATGAAACAAACTGCAATCATTCATTCACTTTATCAAACTTCAATCATTGTTTCAATGAATCAAACGTTATTCATTGATTCAATCAACGTGATATAACTCATTTATTTAATGATTCCAACTGCATTCATCCATTCAATGATTCAAACAGCACTCAGTCATTCCATGAAACAATCTGCACATGCTAATCGAATGCTTTTCCCATTCATTCAATGAAACAAGTTGCATGCTTTCTGTCAATGAAACCAAGAGTTTGCATTCATTTAATCAAGCAACCTGCACTTGTTAATTCAATGAGTAGAGCTTCTCTCATTCTTTCAGTGCCACCAGTTTAGCGTATTGAATCCAAGAAACAAACGGCATTTATTCATTCAATGAAACACACAGCATGTCTAAAAGCAATGAGTAGAGCTTCAGTCATTCATTCAGTGGTACGAATTTGACGAATTAATTCAATGAAACACACTGCACTCATTCATTCAATGAAACACATTGCATTTGTTAATTCAATGACTAGAGCTTCCGCCATTCATTGAATGCCTCGAGCTAAACGAATTCTTTCGAGAAACAAATTGCACACATTCATTGAATGAAACAGACTGATGGTTTGCTTTCAATGAGTACAGGTATTCTCATGTATTCAATGCCTCGAGCTGAACTATTGACACAATGAAACAAACTGCACACATTCATTCAATCAAACAGATTGAGCGTGTAAATTCAATGAGTAGTGCTTCTCTCGTTTATTCAATGTTTAGAGCTTAAGGATTTCATTTAATGCAACAAGCTGAAACAAATGAATCAGTCGTTGATTCAAACCTCAATCATTGATTCAATGAATCAAACGGTATTCTTAGATTCAATGAGACAGATGTAACTAACTTGTTAGTTACTCAAACTGCACACTTTCATTCAAAGAAAGACTACACGTGTTAACTCAAAGAGTACAACTTCTCTACTTTATTCAATATGACAAGCTTAACTCCTTCATTGAAAGAAACAAACTGCAATCATTCAATCATTGTATCAAACTTCAATAATAGATTCAATGAATCAAACGTTATTCATTGATTCAATGAATGAAACTTAACTAATGTATTTTGAATTCCCACAGCATTCATTCATTCAATGAATCAAACAGCCCTCAATCATTCATTGAAAGAATCTGCACATGCTAATCGATTCAGTATTGAATTTCCAATTCATTAAATGAAGCAAGTTGCATGCTCTCTCTTAAAGTAACCAACTGCATTGCAACCGTTTACTCAAACAACCTGCACGTGTTAATTCAATGGGTACAGCTTATTTCATTCATTCAACGTTTCAAGCTTAACTAATTCATTCAGTACAACAAACTGGAGGTATTCATTCAATGAGTAGAGCCTCTCACATTGATTCATACCACGCGTTTAAATCATCCATTGAACGAAACAGACTGCACACATTTATTGAATGAAACAAACTGCATGTGCTATTTCAATGAGTACTGTTTCTCTCATTTGTTCAGTGCCTCGAGCTAAATGATTTATTTTAATGAAACAGCCTGCACTTGTTAATTCAATCAGTCGAGCTTCTCTCATTCATTCAGTGCTAGACGTTTAGCGTATTGATTATAAGAAACAAATGGCAACTTTTAAATCAAATGAAACACACTGCATGTAAAGCTTCACCCTTTCATTCCATAGTACGAGTTTGACGTTTTAATTCAATGAAGCAAACCACACTCATTCATTCAATTAAACAGACTGCTCGTCTGATTTCAATTAGTAGAGGAAGACTCATTTATTCAATGCCTCGAGCTGAACTCATTGACTCAATGAAACAAACTGCACATATTCATTCAATCAAACAGATTGCGCGTGTAAAATTAATGAGTAGTGCTTCTCTCATTTATTCAATGTCTCCAGCTTCAGATTTTCATTTAATGAAACAAGGTGAAACAAGTGAATCAGTCATTGACTCAATCTTCAATTATTGATTAAATGAATCAAACGGTATTCATAGATTCAATGACACAGATATAACTAACTTGTTTTGTGACTCAAACTGCACACTTTCATTCAAAGAAAGACTACACGTGTTAACTCAAAGAGTACAGCTTCTCTACTTTATTCAATATGACAAGCTTAACTCCTTCATTCAATGAAACAAACTGCAATCATTCAATCATTGTATCAAACTTCAATAATAGATTCAATGAATCAAACGTTATTCATTGATTCAATGAATGAAACTTAACTAATTTATTTTTTAAATTCCCACTGCATTCATCTATTCAATGAATCAAACAGCCCTCAATCATTCATTGAAAGAATCTGCACATGCTAATCGATTCAGTATTGAATTTCCCATTCATTTAATGAAGCAAGTTGCATGCTCTCTCTTAAAGTAACCAACTGCATGCATCCGTTTACTCAAACAACCTGCACGTGTTAATTCAATGGGTACAGCTTCTTTTATTCATTCATCGTTTCAAGCTTATCTAATTCATTCAGTACAACGAACTGGTGGTATTCATTCAATGAGTAGAGCCTCTTACATTGATTCAATACCACGCGTTTAAATTATCCTTTGAACGAAACAGACTGCACACATTCATTGAATGAAACAAACTGCATGTGCTATTTGAATGAGTAGTGTTTCTCTCATTTTTTCAGTGCCTCGAGCTAAACGAGTTATTTTAATCAAACAGCCTGCACTTGTTAATTCAATCAGTCGAGCTTCTCTCATTCATTCAGTGCTAGACGTTTAGCACATTGATTCTAAGAAACAAACTGCAACTTTTAAATCAAATGAAACACACTGCACGTAAAGCTTCGCTCATTCATTCCATGGTACGAGTTTGAATTTTTAATTCAATGAAGCAAACCACACTCATTCATTCAATTAAACAGACTGGTCGTCTGATTTCAAAGAGTAGAGGAAGTCTCATTTATTCAATGCCTCGAGCTGAACTCATTGACTCAATGAAACCAAGTGCACACCTTCATTCAATCAAACAGATTGCGCGTGTAAATTTATTGAGTAGTGCTTCTCTCATTTATTCAATGTCTCCAGCTTAAGGTTTTCGTTTAATGAAACAAGGTGAAACAAGTGAATCAGTCATTGATTCAATCTTCAATTATTGATTCAATGAATCAAACGGTATTCTTAGATTCAGTGAGACAGATGTAACTAACTTGTTTAGTGACTCAAACTGCACACTTTCATTCAAAGAAAGACTACACGTGTTAACACAAAGAGTACAGCTTCTCTACTTTATTCAATATGACAATCTTAACTCCTTCATTCAATGAAACAAACTGCAATCATTCAATCATTGCATCAAACTTCAATTATAGATTCAATGAAGGGCGGCACGGTGGCACAGTGGTTAGCACTGCTGCCTCACAGCGCCAGAGACCTGGGTTCAATTCCCGACTCAGGCAACTGACTGTGTGGAGTTTGCACATTCTCCCCGTATCTGCGTGGGTTTTCTCCGGGTGCTCCGGTTTGCTCCCACATTCCAAAGATGTGCAGGTCAGGTGAATTGGCCATGCTAAATTGCCCATAGTGTTAGGTAAGGGGTACGGGTGGGTTGCGCTTCGGCGGGGCGGTGTGGACTTGTTGGGCCGAAGGGCCTGTTTCCACACTGTAAGTAATCTAATCTAATCTAAAAAACATTATTCATTGATTCAATGAATGAAACTTAACTAATTTATTTTGAATTCCCACTGCATTCATCCATTCAATGAATCAAACAGCTCTCAATCATTCATTGAAAGAATCTGCACATGCTAATCGAATCAGTATTGAATTTCCCATTCATTTAATGAAGCAAGTTGCATGCTCTCTCTTAAAGAAACCAACTGCATGCATCCGGTTACTCAAACAACCTGCACGTGTTAATACAATGTTTACAGCCTCTTTCATTCATTCAACGTTTCAAGCTTAACTAATTCATTCAGTACAACAAACTGGAGGTATTCATTCAATAAGTAAAGCCTCTCACATTGATTCAATACCAGGCGTTTAAATCATCCTTTGAACGAAACAGACTGCACACATTCATTGAATGAAACAAACTGCATGTGCAATTTGAATGAGTACTGTTTCTCTCATTTATTCAGTGCTTCGAGCTAAACGATTTATTTTAATGAAACAGCTTGCACTTGTTAATTCAATCAGTCGAGCTTCTCTCATTCATTCAGTGCTAGACGTTTAGCGCAATGATTCTAAGAAACAAACGGCAACTTTTAATTCAAATGAAACACACTGCATGTAAAGCTTCACTCATTCATTTCATGGTACAATTTTGATGTTTTAATTCAATGAAGCAAACCACACTCTTTCATTCAATTAAACAGACTGCTCGTCTGCTTTCAATGAGTAGAGGAAGTCTCATTTATTCAATGCCTCGAGCTGAACTCATTGACTCAATGAAACAAACTGCACACATTCATTCAATCAAACAGATTGCGCGTGTAAATTTAATGAGTTGTGCTTCTCTCATGTATTCAATGTCTCCAGCTTAAGGTTTTCATTTTATCAAACAAGGTGAAACAAGTGAATCAGTCATTGACTCAATCTTCAATTATTGATTCAATGAGACAGATGTAACTAAATTATTTAGTGAATCACACTGCACACATTCATTGAAAGAAACATTTCGAACATGTTAACTCAAAGAGTAGAGCTTCTCTACTTTATACAATACGACAAGCTTAACTCCTTCGTTAAATGAAACAAACTGCAATCATTCAATCACTGTATCAAACTTCAATCATTGTTTCAATGAATCAAACGTTATTCATTGATTGAATCAACGGGATATAACTCATTTATTTAATGATTCCAACTGCATTCATCCATTCAATGATTCAAATAGCACTCACTCATTCCATGAAAAAATCTGCACATGCTAATCGAATGTTTTTCGCATTCATTCAATGAAACAAGTTGCATGCTTTCTGTCAATGAATCCAAGAGTTTGCATTCATTTAATCAAGCAGCCTGCACTTGTTAATTCAATGAGTAGAGCTTCTCTCATTCTTTCAGTGCCACCAGTTTAGCGTATTGAACCCAAGAAACAAACGGCACTTATTCATTCAATGAAACACACTGCATGTCAAAAAGCAATGAGTAGAGCTTCAATCATTCATTCAGTGGTACGAATTTGACGTATTAATTCAATGAAACAAACTGCACTCATTCATTCAATGAAACACATTGCATTTGTTAATTCAATGACTAGAGCTTCCGCCATTCATTGAATGCCTCGAGCTAAACGAAATCTTTCGAGAAACAAATTGCACACATTCATTAAATGAAACAGACTGCTGGTTTGCTTTCAATGAGTACAGGTATTCTCATGTATTCAATGCCTCGAGCTGAACGCATTGACACAATGAAACAAACTGCACACATTCATTCAATCAAACAGATTGCGCGTGTTAATTTAATGAGTAGTTCTTCTCTCATTTATCGAATGTCTCCAGCTTAAGGTTTTCTTTTAATGAAACAATGTGGAACTAGTGAATCAGTCATTGACTCAATCTTCAATTATTGATTCAATGAATCAAACGGTATTCTTAGATTCAATGAGACAGATGTAACTAACTTATTTAGTGAATCAAACTGCACACATTCATTGAAAGAAACATTTCGAACATGTTAACTCAAAGAGTAGAGCTTCTCTAATTTATTCAATACGACAAGCTTAACTCCTTCGTTAAATGAAACAAACTCAATCATTCAATCACTTTATCAAACTTCAATCATTGTTTCAATGAATCAAACGTTATTCATTTATTCAATCAACGGGATATAACTCATTTATTTAATGATTCCAACTGCATTCATCCATTCAATGATTCAAACAGCACTCAGTCATTCCATGACAAAATCTGTACATGCTAATCGAATGCTTTTCGCATTCATTCAATGAAACAAGTTGCATGCTTTCTGTCAATGAAACCAAGAGTTTGCTTTCATTTAATCAAGCAGCCTGCACTTGTTCTTTCAATGAGTAGAGCTTCTCTCATTCTTTCAGTGCAACCAGTTTAGCGTATTGAACCCAAGAAACAAACGGCACTTATTCATTCAATGAAACACACTGCATGTCCTTAAGCAATTAGTACAGCTTCAGTCATTCATTCAGTGGTACGAATTTGACGTATTAATTCAATGAAACAAACTGAACTCATTCATTCAATGAAACACATTGCATTTGTTAATTCAATGACTAGAGCTTCCGCCATTCATTGAATGCCTCGAGCTAAACGAAATCTTTCGAGAAACAAATTGCACACATTCATTGAATGAAACAGACTGCTGGTTTGCTTTCAATGAGTACAGGTATTCTCATGTATTCAATGCCTCGAGCTGAACGCATTGACACAATGAAAGAAACTACACACATTCATTCAATCAAACAGATTGAGCGTGTAAATTCAATGAGTAGTGCTTCTCTCGTTTATTCAATGTGTAGAGCTTAAGGATTTCATTTAATGCAACAAGATGAAACAAATGAATCAGTCGTTGATTCAAACATCAATCATTGATTCAATGAATCCAACGGTTTTCATAGATTCAATGAGACAGATGTAACTAACTTGTTAGTTACTCAAACAGCACAATTTCCTTCAAAGAATGCCTGCTCGTGTTAACTCAAAGAGTACAGCTTCTCAACTTTATTCAATATGACAAGCTTAACACCTTCATTCAATGAAACAAACTGCAATCATTCAATCATTGTATCAAACTTCAATAATAGATTCAATGAATCAAACGTTATTCATTGATTCAATGAATGAAACTTAACTATTTTATTTTGAATTCCCACTGCATTCATCCATTCAATGAATCAAACAACCCTCAATCATTCATTGAAAGAATCTGCACATGCTAATCGATTCAGTATTGAATTTCCCATTCATTTAATGAAGCAACTTGCGTGCTCTCTCTTAAAGTAACCAACTGCATGCATCTGTTTACTCAAACAACCTGCTCGTGTTAATAAAATGTTTACAGCTTCTTTCCTTCATTCAACGTTTCACGCTTAACTATTTCATTCAGTACAACAAACTGGAGGTATTCATTCAATGAGTAGAGCCTCTCACATTGATTCAATACCACGCGTTGAAATCATCCATTCAACGAAACAGACTGCACACATTCATTGAATGAAACAAACTGCATGTGCAATTTGAATGAGTTCTGTTTCTCTCATTTTTACAGTGCCTCGAGCTAAACGATTAAATTTAATGAAACAGCCTGCACTTGTTAATTCAATCATTCGAGCTTCTCTCATTCATTCAGTGCTAGACGTTTAGCGCTTTGATTCTAAGGAACAAACGGCAACTTTTAAATTAAATGAAACACACTGCATGGATAGCTTCACTCATTCATTTCGTGGTACGAGTTTGACGTTTTAATTCAATGAAGCAAACCACACTCATTCATTCAATTAAGCTGACTGCTCGTCTGCTTTCAATGAGTAGAGGAAGTCTCATTTATTCAATGCCTCGAGCTGAACGCATTGACTCAATGAAACAAACTGCACACATTCATTCAATCAAACAGATGCGCGTGTAAATTTAATGAGTAGTTCTTGTCTCATTTATTCAATGTCTCCAGCTTAAGGTTTTCTTTTAATGAAACAAGGTGAAACAAGTGAATCAGTCATTGACTCAATCTTCAATTATTGATTCAATGAATCAAACGGTATTCTTAGATTCAATGAGACAGATGTAATTAACTTATTTATTGAATCAACCTGCACACATTCATTGAAAGAAACATTTCGAACATGTTAACTCAAAGAGTAGAGCTTCTCTACTTTTCTCAAAATAACAAGCTTAACTCCTTCGTTAAATGAAACAAACTGCAATCATTCAATCACTGTATCAAACTTCAATCATTGTTTCAATGAATCAAACGTTATTCATTGATTCAATCAACGGGATATAACTCATTTATTTAATGATTCCAACTGCATTCATCCATTCAATGATTCAAACAGCACTCAGTCATTCCATGAAAAAATCTGCACATGCTAATCGAATGCTTTTCCCATTCATTCAATGAAACAAGTTGCATGCTTTCTGTCAATGAAACCAAGAGTTTGCATTCATTTAATCAAGCAACCTGCACTTGTTAATTCAATGAGTAGAGCTTCTCTCATTCTTTCAGTGCCACCAGTTTAGCGTATTGAATCCTAGAAACAAACGGCACTTATTCATTCAATGAAACACACTGCATGTCTAAAAGCAATGAGTAGAGCTTCAGTCATTCATTCAGTGGTACGAATTTGACGTTTTAATTCAATGAAACAAACTGCACTCATTCATTCAATGAAACACATTGCATTTGTTAATTAAATGTCTAGAGCTTCCGCCAATCATTGAATGCCTCGAGCTAAACCAATTCTTTCGAGAAACAAATTGTACACATTCATTGAATGAAACAGACTGCTGGTTTGCTTTCAATGAGTACAGGTATTCTCATGTATTCAATGCCTCGAGCTGAACGCATTGACACAATGAAACAAACTGCACACATTCATTCAATCAAACAAACAGATTGAGCCTGTAAATTCAATGAGTAGTGCATCTCTCGTTTATTCAATGTGTAGAGCTTAAGGGTTTCATTTAATGCAACAAGCTGAAACAAATGAATCAGTCGTTGATTCAAACCTCAATCATTGATTCAATGAATCAAACGATATTCTTAGATTCAATGAGACAGATAACTTGTTAGTTACTCAATCTGCACACTTTCCTTCAAAGAAAGCCTGCTCGTGTTAACTCAAACAGTACAGCTTCTCTACTTTTTTCAATATGGCAAGCTTAACTCCATCATTCAATGAATCAAACTGCAATCATTCAATCATTGGATCAAACTTCAATAATAGATTCAATGTATCAAACGTTATTCATTGATTCAATGAATGAAACTTAACTAATTTATTTTGAATTCCCACTGCATTCATCCATTCAATGAATCAAACAGCCCTCAATCATTCATTGAAAAAACCTGCACATGCTAATCGAATCACTTGAATTTCCCATTCATTTAATGAAGCAAGTTGCATGCTCTCTCTTAAAGTAACCAACTGCATGCATTCGTTTACTCCTACAGACTGCACGTGTTAATTCAATGGGTACAGCTTCTTTCATTCATTCAACGTTTAAAGCTTACCTAATTCATTGAGTGCAACAAACTGGAGGTATTCATTCAATGAGTAGAGCTTCTCACATTGATTCAATACCACGAGTTTAAATCATCCATTGAAGCAAACAGACTGCACGCATTCATTGATTGAAACAAACTGCATGTGCTATTTCAATGAGTACTGTTTCTCTCATTTATTCAGTGCCTCGAGCTAAACGCATTATTTTAATGGAACAGCCTGCACTTGTTAATTCAATCAGTCGAGCTTCTCTCATTCATTCAGTGCTAGACGTTTAGCACATTGATTCTAAGAAACAAATGGCAACTTTTAAATCAAATGAAACACACTGCATGTTAAGCTTCACTCATTCATTTCATGGTACGAATTTGACGTTTTAATTCAATGAAGCAAACCACATTCTTTCATTCAATTAAACAGACTGCTCGTCTGCTTTCAATGAGTAGAGGAAGTCTCATTTATTCAATGCCTCGAGCTGAACGCATTGACTCAATGAAACAAACTGCACACATTCATTCAATCAAACAGATTGCGCGTGTTAATTTAATGAGTAGTTCTTCTCTCATTTATCGAATGTCTCCAGCTTAAGGTTTTCTTTTAATGAAACAAGGTGGAACTAGTGAATCAGTCATTGACTCAATCTTCAATTATTGATTCAATGAATCAAACGGTATTCTTAGATTCAATGAGACAGATGTAACTAACTTATTTAGTGAATCAAACTGCACACATTCATTGAAAGAAACATTTCGAACATGTTAACTCAAAGAGTAGAGCTTCTCTAATTTATTCAATACGACAAGCTTAACTCCTTCGTTAAATGAAACAAACTCAATCATTCAATCACTTTATCAAACTTCAATCATTGTTTCAATGAATCAAACGTTATTCATTTATTCAATCAACGGGATATAACTCATTTATTTAATGATTCCAACTGCATTCATCCATTCAATGATTCAAACAGCACTCAGTCATTCCATGACAAAATCTGTACATGCTAATCGAATGCTTTTCGCATTCATTCAATGAAACAAGTTGCATGCTTTCTGTCAATGAAACCAAGAGTTTGCTTTCATTTAATCAAGCAGCCTGCACTTGTTCTTTCAATGAGTAGAGCTTCTCTCATTCTTTCAGTGCAACCAGTTTAGCGTATTGAACCCAAGAAACAAACGGCACTTATTCATTCAATGAAACACACTGCATGTCCTTAAGCAATTAGTACAGCTTCAGTCATTCATTCAGTGGTACGAATTTGACGTATTAATTCAATGAAACAAACTGAACTCATTCATTCAATGAAACACATTGCATTTGTTAATTCAATGACTAGAGCTTCCGCCATTCATTGAATGCCTCGAGCTAAACGAAATCTTTCGAGAAACAAATTGCACACATTCATTGAATGAAACAGACTGCTGGTTTGCTTTCAATGAGTACAGGTATTCTCATGTATTCAATGCCTCGAGCTGAACGCATTGACACAATGAAAGAAACTACACACATTCATTCAATCAAACAGATTGAGCGTGTAAATTCAATGAGTAGTGCTTCTCTCGTTTATTCAATGTGTAGAGCTTAAGGATTTCATTTAATGCAACAAGATGAAACAAATGAATCAGTCGTTGATTCAAACATCAATCATTGATTCAATGAATCCAACGGTTTTCATAGATTCAATGAGACAGATGTAACTAACTTGTTAGTTACTCAAACAGCACAATTTCCTTCAAAGAATGCCTGCTCGTGTTAACTCAAAGAGTACAGCTTCTCAACTTTATTCAATATGACAAGCTTAACACCTTCATTCAATGAAACAAACTGCAATCATTCAATCATTGTATCAAACTTCAATAATAGATTCAATGAATCAAACGTTATTCATTGATTCAATGAATGAAACTTAACTATTTTATTTTGAATTCCCACTGCATTCATCCATTCAATGAATCAAACAACCCTCAATCATTCATTGAAAGAATCTGCACATGCTAATCGATTCAGTATTGAATTTCCCATTCATTTAATGAAGCAACTTGCGTGCTCTCTCTTAAAGTAACCAACTGCATGCATCCGTTTACTCAAACAACCTGCTCGTGTTAATAAAATGTTTACAGCTTCTTTCCTTCATTCAACGTTTCACGCTTAACTATTTCATTCAGTACAACAAACTGGAGGTATTCATTCAATGAGTAGAGCCTCTCACATTGATTCAATACCACGCGTTGAAATCATCCATTCAACGAAACAGACTGCACACATTCATTGAATGAAACAAACTGCATGTGCAATTTGAATGAGTTCTGTTTCTCTCATTTTTACAGTGCCTCGAGCTAAACGATTAAATTTAATGAAACAGCCTGCACTTGTTAATTCAATCATTCGAGCTTCTCTCATTCATTCAGTGCTAGACGTTTAGCGCTTTGATTCTAAGGAACAAACGGCAACTTTTAAATTAAATGAAACACACTGCATGGATAGCTTCACTCATTCATTTCGTGGTACGAGTTTGACGTTTTAATTCAATGAAGCAAACCACACTCATTCATTCAATTAAGCTGACTGCTCGTCTGCTTTCAATGAGTAGAGGAAGTCTCATTTATTCAATGCCTCGAGCTGAACGCATTGACTCAATGAAACAAACTGCACACATTCATTCAATCAAACAGATGCGCGTGTAAATTTAATGAGTAGTTCTTGTCTCATTTATTCAATGTCTCCAGCTTAAGGTTTTCTTTTAATGAAACAAGGTGAAACAAGTGAATCAGTCATTGACTCAATCTTCAATTATTGATTCAATGAATCAAACGGTATTCTTAGATTCAATGAGACAGATGTAATTAACTTATTTATTGAATCAACCTGCACACATTCATTGAAAGAAACATTTCGAACATGTTAACTCAAAGAGTAGAGCTTCTCTACTTTTCTCAAAATAACAAGCTTAACTCCTTCGTTAAATGAAACAAACTGCAATCATTCAATCACTGTATCAAACTTCAATCATTGTTTCAATGAATCAAACGTTATTCATTGATTCAATCAACGGGATATAACTCATTTATTTAATGATTCCAACTGCATTCATCCATTCAATGATTCAAACAGCACTCAGTCATTCCATGAAAAAATCTGCACATGCTAATCGAATGCTTTTCCCATTCATTCAATGAAACAAGTTGCATGCTTTCTGTCAATGAAACCAAGAGTTTGCATTCATTTAATCAAGCAACCGGCACTTGTTAATTCAATGAGTAGAGCTTCTCTCATTCTTTCAGTGCCACCAGTTTAGCGTATTGAATCCTAGAAACAAACGGCACTTATTCATTCAATGAAACACACTGCATGTCTAAAAGCAATGAGTAGAGCTTCAGTCATTCATTCAGTGGTACGAATTTGACGTTTTAATTCAATGAAACAAACTGCACTCATTCATTCAATGAAACACATTGCATTTGTTAATTAAATGTCTAGAGCTTCCGCCAATCATTGAATGCCTCGAGCTAAACCAATTCTTTCGAGAAACAAATTGTACACATTCATTGAATGAAACAGACTGCTGGTTTGCTTTCAATGAGTACAGGTATTCTCATGTATTCAATGCCTCGAGCTGAACGCATTGACACAATGAAACAAACTGCACACATTCATTCAATCAAACAAACAGATTGAGCCTGTAAATTCAATGAGTAGTGCATCTCTCGTTTATTCAATGTGTAGAGCTTAAGGGTTTCATTTAATGCAACAAGCTGAAACAAATGAATCAGTCGTTGATTCAAACCTCAATCATTGATTCAATGAATCAAACGATATTCTTAGATTCAATGAGACAGATAACTTGTTAGTTACTCAATCTGCACACTTTCCTTCAAAGAAAGCCTGCTCGTGTTAACTCAAACAGTACAGCTTCTCTACTTTTTTCAATATGGCAAGCTTAACTCCATCATTCAATGAATCAAACTGCAATCATTCAATCATTGGATCAAACTTCAATAATAGATTCAATGTATCAAACGTTATTCATTGATTCAATGAATGAAACTTAACTAATTTATTTTGAATTCCCACTGCATTCATCCATTCAATGAATCAAACAGCCCTCAATCATTCATTGAAAAAACCTGCACATGCTAATCGAATCACTTGAATTTCCCATTCATTTAATGAAGCAAGTTGCATGCTCTCTCTTAAAGTAACCAACTGCATGCATTCGTTTACTCCTACAGACTGCACGTGTTAATTCAATGGGTACAGCTTCTTTCATTCATTCAACGTTTAAAGCTTACCTAATTCATTGAGTGCAACAAACTGGAGGTATTCATTCAATGAGTAGAGCTTCTCACATTGATTCAATACCACGAGTTTAAATCATCCATTGAACCAAACAGACTGCACGCATTCATTGATTGAAACAAACTGCATGTGCTATTTCAATGAGTACTGTTTCTCTCATTTATTCAGTGCCTCGAGCTAAACGCATTATTTTAATGGAACAGCCTGCACTTGTTAATTCAATCAGTCGAGCTTCTCTCATTCATTCAGTGCTAGACGTTTAGCACATTGATTCTAAGAAACAAATGGCAACTTTTAAATCAAATGAAACACACTGCATGTTAAGCTTCACTCATTCATTTCATGGTACGAATTTGACGTTTTAATTCAATGAAGCAAACCACATTCTTTCATTCAATTAAACAGACTGCTCGTCTGCTTTCAATGAGTAGAGGAAGTCTCATTTATTCAATGCCTCGAGCTGAACGCATTGACTCAATGAAACAAACTGCACACATTCATTCAATCAAACAGATTGCGCGTGTAAATTTAATGAGTAGTTCTTCTCTCATTTATTCAATGTCTCCAGCTTAAGGTTTTCATTTAACGAAACAAGGTGAAACAAGTGAATCAGTCATTGACTCAATCTTCAATTATTGATTCAATGAATCAAACGTTATTCTTAGATTCAATGAGACAGATGTAACTAACTTATTTAGTGAATCAAACTGCACACATTCATTGAAAGAGTCATACTGCACATGGTAACTCAAAGAGTAGAGCTTCTCTAATTTATCCAAAAAGCCAAGCGTAACTCCTTCGTTAAATGAAACAAACTGCAATCATTCAATCACTTCAATCATTGTTTCAATGAATCAAACGTTATTCATTGATTCAATCAACGGGATATAACTCATTTATTTAATGATTCCAACTGCATTCATCCATTCAATGATTCAAACAGCACTCAGTCATTCCATGAAAAAACCTGCACATGCTAATCGAATGCTTTTCCCATTCATTCAATGAAACAAGTTGCATGCTTTCTGTCAATGAAACCAAGAGTTTGCTTTCATTTAATCAAGCAGCCTGCACTTGTTAATTCAATGAGTAGAGCTTCTCTCATTCTTTCAGTGCCACCAGTTTAGAGTATTGAATCCAAGAAACAAACGGTACTTATTCATTCAATCACTGTATCAAACTTCAATCATTGTTTCAATGAATCAAACGTTATTCATTGATTCAATCAACGGGATATAACTCATTTATTTAATGATTCCAACTGCATTCATCCATTCAATGATTCAAACAGCACTCAGTCATTCCATGAAAAAACCTGCACATGATTACCGAATGCTTTTCGCATTCATTCAATGAAACAAGTTGCATGCTTTCTGTCAATGAAACCAAGAGTTTGCTTTCATTTAATCAAGCAGCCTGCACTTGTTAATTCAATGAGTAGAGCTTCTCTCATTCTTTCAGTGCCACCAGTTTAGAGTATTGAATCCAAGAAACAAACGGCACTTATTCATTCAATGAAACACACTGCATGTCCAAAAGCAATGAGTAGACCGTCAGTCATTCATTCAGTGGTACGAATTTGACTTATTAATTCAATGAAACAAACTGCACTCATTCATTCAATGAAACACATTGCATTTGTTAATTCAATGACTAGAGCTTCCGCCATTCATTGAATGCCTCGAGCTAAACGAAATCTTTCGAGAAACAAATTGCACACATTCATTGAATGAAACAGACTGCTGGTTTGCTTTCAATGAGTACAGGTATTCTCATGTATTCAATGCCTCGAGCTGAACGCATTGACACAATGAAACAAACTGCACACATTCATTCAATCAAACAGATTGCACGTGTAAATTTAATGAGTAGTGCTTCTCTCGTTTATTCAATATCTCGAGCTTAAGGATTTCATTTAATGCAACAAGCTGAAACAAATGAATCAGTCGTTGATTCAAACCTCAATCATTGATTCAATGAATCAAACGGTATTCTTAGATTCAATGAGACAGATGTAACTAACTTGTTAGTTACTCAAACTGCACACTTTCCTTCAAAGAAAGCCTGCTCGTGTTAACTCAAAGAGTACAGCTTCTCTACTTTATTCAATATGGCAAACTTAACTCCTTCATTCAATGAAACAAACTGCAATCATTCAATCATTGTATCAAACTTCAATAATGGATTCAATGTATCAAACGTTATTCATTGATTCAATGAATGAAACTTAACAAATTTATTTTGAATTCCCACTGCATTCATCCATTCAATGAATCAAACAGTCCTCAATCATTCATTGAAAGAATCTGCACATGCTAATCGAATCACTATTGAATTTCCCATTCATTTAATGAAGCAAGTTGCATGCTCTCTCTTAAAGTAACCAACTGCATGCATCCGTTTACTCTAACAGACTGCAAGTGTTAATTCAATGGGTACAGCTTCTTTCATTCATTCAACGTTTCAAGCTTAACTAATCCATTCAGTGCAACAAACTGGAGGTATTCATTGAATGAGTAGAGCTTCTTACATTGATTCAATACCACGCGTTTAAATCATCCATTGAACGAAACAGACTGCACACATTCATTGAATGAAACAAACTGCATGTGCAATTTGAATGAGTACTGTTTCTCTCATTTATTCATTGCCTCGAGCTAAACGATTTATTTTAATGAAACAGCCTGCACTTGTTAATTCAATCAGTCGAGCTTCTCTCATTCATTCAGTGCTAGACGTTTAGCGCATCGATTCTAAGAAACAAACGGCAACTTTTAAATTAAATGAAACACACTGCATGGATAGCTTCATTCAATCATTCCGTGGTACGAGTTTGACGTTTTAATTCAATGAAGCAAACCACACTCATTCATTCAATTAAACAGACTGCTCGTCTGCTTTCAATGAGTAGAGGAAGTCTCATTAATTCAATGCCTCGAGCTGAACGCATTGACTCAATGAAACAAACTGCACACATTCATTCAATCAAACAGATTGCGCGTGTAAAGTGAATGAGTAGTGCTTCTCTCCTTTATTCAATGTCTCCAGCTTAATGTTTTCATTTAATGAAACAAGGTGAAACAAGTGAATCAGTCATTGACTCAATCTTCAATTATTGATTCAATTAATCAAACGGTATTCTTAGATACAATGAGACAGATGTAACTAACTTATTTAGTGAATCAAACTGCACACATTCATTGAAAGAAACATACTGCACATGTTAAGTCAAAGAGTAGACCTTCTCTACTGTATTCAATACGACAAGCTTAACTCCTTCGTTAAATGAAACAAACTGCAATCATTCTATCACTGTATCAAACTTCAATCATTGTTTGAATGAATTAAACGTTATTCATTTATTCAATCAACGGAATATAACTCATTTATTTAATGATTCCAACTGCATTCATCCATTCAATGATTCAAACAGCACTCAGTCATTCCAAGACAAAATCTGCACATGCTAATCGAATGCTTTTCCCATTCATTCATTGAAACAAGTTGCATGCTTTCTGTCAATGAAACCAAGAGTTTGCATTCATTTAATCAAGCAGCCTGCACTTGTTAATTCAGTGAGTAGAGCTTCTCTCATTCTTTCAGTGTCACCAGTTTAGCGTATTGAATCCAAGAAACAAACGGCACTTATTCATTCAATGAAACACACTGCATGTCCAAAAGCAATGAGTAGAGCTTCAGTCATTCGTTCAGTGGTACGAATTTGACGTTTTAATTCAATGAAACAAACTGCACTCATTCATTCAATGAAACACATTGCATTTGTTAATTAAATGTCTAGAGCTTCCGCCAATCATTGAATGCCTCGAGCTAAACCAATTCTTTCGAGAAACAAATTGTACACATTCATTGAATGAAACAGACTGCTGGTTTGCTTTCAATGAGTACAGGTATTCTCATGTATTCAATGCCTCGAGCTGAACGCATTGACACAATGAAACAAACTGCACACATTCATTCAATCAAACAAACAGATTGAGCCTGTAAATTCAATGAGTAGTGCATCTCTCGTTTATTCAATGTGTAGAGCTTAAGGGTTTCATTTAATGCAACAAGCTGAAACAAATGAATCAGTCGTTGATTCAAACCTCAATCATTGATTCAATGAATCAAACGATATTCTTAGATTCAATGAGACAGATAACTTGTTAGTTACTCAATCTGCACACTTTCCTTCAAAGAAAGCCTGCTCGTGTTAACTCAAACAGTACAGCTTCTCTACTTTTTTCAATATGGCAAGCTTAACTCCATCATTCAATGAATCAAACTGCAATCATTCAATCATTGGATCAAACTTCAATAATAGATTCAATGTATCAAACGTTATTCATTGATTCAATGAATGAAACTTAACTAATTTATTTTGAATTCCCACTGCATTCATCCATTCAATGAATCAAACAGCCCTCAATCATTCATTGAAAAAACCTGCACATGCTAATCGAATCACTTGAATTTCCCATTCATTTAATGAAGCAAGTTGCATGCTCTCTCTTAAAGTAACCAACTGCATGCATTCGTTTACTCCTACAGACTGCACGTGTTAATTCAATGGGTACAGCTTCTTTCATTCATTCAACGTTTAAAGCTTACCTAATTCATTGAGTGCAACAAACTGGAGGTATTCATTCAATGAGTAGAGCTTCTCACATTGATTCAATACCACGAGTTTAAATCATCCATTGAACCAAACAGACTGCACGCATTCATTGATTGAAACAAACTGCATGTGCTATTTCAATGAGTACTGTTTCTCTCATTTATTCAGTGCCTCGAGCTAAACGCATTATTTTAATGGAACAGCCTGCACTTGTTAATTCAATCAGTCGAGCTTCTCTCATTCATTCAGTGCTAGACGTTTAGCACATTGATTCTAAGAAACAAATGGCAACTTTTAAATCAAATGAAACACACTGCATGTTAAGCTTCACTCATTCATTTCATGGTACGAATTTGACGTTTTAATTCAATGAAGCAAACCACATTCTTTCATTCAATTAAACAGACTGCTCGTCTGCTTTCAATGAGTAGAGGAAGTCTCATTTATTCAATGCCTCGAGCTGAACGCATTGACTCAATGAAACAAACTGCACACATTCATTCAATCAAACAGATTGCGCGTGTAAATTTAATGAGTAGTTCTTCTCTCATTTATTCAATGTCTCCAGCTTAAGGTTTTCATTTAACGAAACAAGGTGAAACAAGTGAATCAGTCATTGACTCAATCTTCAATTATTGATTCAATGAATCAAACGTTATTCTTAGATTCAATGAGACAGATGTAACTAACTTATTTAGTGAATCAAACTGCACACATTCATTGAAAGAGTCATACTGCACATGGTAACTCAAAGAGTAGAGCTTCTCTAATTTATCCAAAAAGACAAGCGTAACTCCTTCGTTAAATGAAACAAACTGCAATCATTCAATCACTTCAATCATTGTTTCAATGAATCAAACGTTATTCATTGATTCAATCAACGGGATATAACTCATTTATTTAATGATTCCAACTGCATTCATCCATTCAATGATTCAAACAGCACTCAGTCATTCCATGAAAAAACCTGCACATGCTAATCGAATGCTTTTCCCATTCATTCAATGAAACAAGTTGCATGCTTTCTGTCAATGAAACCAAGAGTTTGCTTTCATTTAATCAAGCAGCCTGCACTTGTTAATTCAATGAGTAGAGCTTCTCTCATTCTTTCAGTGCCACCAGTTTAGAGTATTGAATCCAAGAAACAAACGGTACTTATTCATTCAATCACTGTATCAAACTTCAATCATTGTTTCAATGAATCAAACGTTATTCATTGATTCAATCAACGGGATATAACTCATTTATTTAATGATTCCAACTGCATTCATCCATTCAATGATTCAAACAGCACTCAGTCATTCCATGAAAAAACCTGCACATGATTACCGAATGCTTTTCGCATTCATTCAATGAAACAAGTTGCATGCTTTCTGTCAATGAAACCAAGAGTTTGCTTTCATTTAATCAAGCAGCCTGCACTTGTTAATTCAATGAGTAGAGCTTCTCTCATTCTTTCAGTGCCACCAGTTTAGAGTATTGAATCCAAGAAACAAACGGCACTTATTCATTCAATGAAACACACTGCATGTCCAAAAGCAATGAGTAGACCTTCAGTCATTCATTCAGTGGTACGAATTTGACTTATTAATTCAATGAAACAAACTGCACTCATTCATTCAATGAAACACATTGCATTTGTTAATTCAATGACTAGAGCTTCCGCCATTCATTGAATGCCTCGAGCTAAACGAAATCTTTCGAGAAACAAATTGCACACATTCATTGAATGAAACAGACTGCTGGTTTGCTTTCAATGAGTACAGGTATTCTCATGTATTCAATGCCTCGAGCTGAACGCATTGACACAATGAAACAAACTGCACACATTCATTCAATCAAACAGATTGCACGTGTAAATTTAATGAGTAGTGCTTCTCTCGTTTATTCAATATCTCGAGCTTAAGGATTTCATTTAATGCAACAAGCTGAAACAAATGAATCAGTCGTTGATTCAAACCTCAATCATTGATTCAATGAATCAAACGGTATTCTTAGATTCAATGAGACAGATGTAACTAACTTGTTAGTTACTCAAACTGCACACTTTCCTTCAAAGAAAGCCTGCTCGTGTTAACTCAAAGAGTACAGCTTCTCTACTTTATTCAATATGGCAAACTTAACTCCTTCATTCAATGAAACAAACTGCAATCATTCAATCATTGTATCAAACTTCAATAATGGATTCAATGTATCAAACGTTATTCATTGATTCAATGAATGAAACTTAACAAATTTATTTTGAATTCCCACTGCATTCATCCATTCAATGAATCAAACAGTCCTCAATCATTCATTGAAAGAATCTGCACATGCTAATCGAATCACTATTGAATTTCCCATTCATTTAATGAAGCAAGTTGCATGCTCTCTCTTAAAGTAACCAACTGCATGCATCCGTTTACTCTAACAGACTGCAAGTGTTAATTCAATGGGTACAGCTTCTTTCATTCATTCAACGTTTCAAGCTTAACTAATCCATTCAGTGCAACAAACTGGAGGTATTCATTGAATGAGTAGAGCTTCTTACATTGATTCAATACCACGCGTTTAAATCATCCATTGAACGAAACAGACTGCACACATTCATTGAATGAAACAAACTGCATGTGCAATTTGAATGAGTACTGTTTCTCTCATTTATTCATTGCCTCGAGCTAAACGATTTATTTTAATGAAACAGCCTGCACTTGTTAATTCAATCAGTCGAGCTTCTCTCATTCATTCAGTGCTAGACGTTTAGCGCATCGATTCTAAGAAACAAACGGCAACTTTTAAATTAAATGAAACACACTGCATGGATAGCTTCATTCAATCATTCCGTGGTACGAGTTTGACGTTTTAATTCAATGAAGCAAACCACACTCATTCATTCAATTAAACAGACTGCTCGTCTGCTTTCAATGAGTAGAGGAAGTCTCATTAATTCAATGCCTCGAGCTGAACGCATTGACTCAATGAAACAAACTGCACACTTTCATTCAATCAAACAGATTGCGCGTGTAAATTTAATGAGTAGATCTTCTCTCATTTATTCAATGTCTCCAGCTTAAGGTTTTCATTTAATGAAACAAGGTGAAACAAGTGAATCAGTCATTGACTCAATCTTCAATTATTGATTCAATGAATCAAACGTTATTCTTAGATTCAATGAGACAGATGTAACTAACTTATTTAGTGAATCAAACTGCACACATTCATTGAAAGAATCATACTGCACATGTTAACTCAAAGAGTAGAGCTTCTCTCATTCTTTCAATGCCACCAGTTTAGCGTATTGAATCCCAGAACCAAACGGCACTTATTCATTCAATGAGACACACTGCATGTCCAAATGCAATGAGTAGAGCTTCAGTCATTCATTCAGTGGTACGAATTTGACTTATTAATTCAATGAAACAAGCTGCACTCATTCATTCAATGAAACACATTGCATTTGTTAATTCAATGACTAGAGCTTCCGCCATTCATTGAATGCCTCGAGCTAAACGAATTCTTTCGAGAAACAAATTGCACACATCCATTGAATGAAACAGACTGCTGGTTTGCTTTCAATGAGTACAGGTATTCTCATGTATTCAATGCCTCGAGCTGAACGCATTGACACAATGAAACAAACTGCACACATTCATTCAATCAAACAGATTGAGCGTGTAAATTCAATGAGTAAAGCTTCTCTCGTTTATTCAATGTTTAGAGATTAAGGATTTCATTTAATGCAACAAGCTGAAACAAATGAATCAGTCGTTGATTCAAACCTCAATCATTGATTCAATGAATCCAACGGTATTCTTAGATTCAATGAGACAGATGTAACTAACTTGTTAATTACTCAAACTGCATACTTTCCTTCAAAGAAAGCCTGCTCGTGTTAACTCAAAGAGTACAGCTTCTCTACTTTATTCAATATGGCAAGCTTAACTCCTTCATTCAATGAATCAAACTGCAATCATTCAATCATTGGATCAAACTTCAATAATAGATTCAATGTATCAAACGTTATTCATTGATTCAATGAATGAAACTTAACTAATTCATTTTGAATTCCCACTGCATTCATCCATTCAATGAATCAAACAGCCCTCAATCATTCATTGAAAGAACCTGCACATGCTAATCGAATCACTATTAAATTTTCCATTCATTTAATGAAGCAAGTTGCATGCTGTCTCTTAAAGTAACCAACTGCATGCATTCGTTTACTCCAACAGACTGCACGTGTTAATTCAATGGGTACAGCTTCTTTCATTCATTCAACGTTTCAAGCTGAACTAGTTCATTCAGTGCAACAAACTGGAGGTATTCATTCAATGAGTAGAGCCTCTCACATTGATTCAATACCACGAGTTTAAATCATCCATTGAACCAAACAGACTGCACGCATTCATTGATTGAAACAAACTGCATGTGCTATTTCAATGAGTACTGTTTCTCTCATTTATTCAGTGCCTCGAGCTAAACGATTTATTTTAAAGAAACAGCCTGCACTTGTTAATTGAATCAGTCGAGCTTCTCTCATTCATTCAGTGCTAGACGTTTAGCACATTGATTCTAAGAAACAAACGGCAACTTTTAAATCAAATGAAACACACTGCATGTAAAGCTTCACTCATTCATTGCATGGTACGAGTTTGACGTTTTAATTCAATGAAGCAAACCACACTCTTTCATTCAATTAAACAAACTGCTCGTCTGATTTCAATGAGTAGAGGAAGTCTCATTTATTCAATGCCTCGAGCTGAACTCATTGACTCAATGAAACCAACTGCACACCTTCATTCAATCAAACAGATTGCGCGTGTAAATTTAATGAGTAGTGCTTTTCTCTCATTTATTCAATGTCTCCAGCTTAAGATTTTCATTTAATGAAACAAGGTGAAACAAGTGAATCAATCATTGATTCAATCTTCAATTATTGATTCAATGAATCTAACGGTATTCTTAGATTCAATGATACAGATGTAACTAACTTGTTTAGTGACTCAAAATGTACACTTTCATTCAAAGAAAGTCTACACGTGTTAACTCAAAGAGTACAGCTTCTCTACTTTATTCAATATGACAATCTTAACTCCTTCATTCAATGAAACAAACTGCAATCATTCAATTATTGTATCAAACTTCAATAATAGATTCAATGAACCAAACATTATTCATTGATTCAATGAATGAAACTTAACTAATTTATTTTGAATTCCCACTGCATTCATCCATTCAATGAATCGAACAGCCCTCAATCATTCATTGAAAGAATCTGCACATGCTAATCGAATCACTATTGAACTTTCCCATTCATTTAATGAAGCAAGTTGCATGCTCTCTCTTAAAGTAACCAACTGCATGCATCCGTTTACTCAAACAACCTGCACGTGTTAATACAATGTTTACAGCTTCTTTCATTCATTCAACGTTTCAAGCTTAACGAATTCATTCAGTACAACAAACTGGAGGTATTCATTCAATGAGTAGAGCGTCTCACATTGATTCAATACCACGCGTTTAAATCATCCATTGAACGAAACAGACTGCACACATTCATTGAATGAAACAAACTGCATGTGCAATTTGAATGAGTACTGTTTCTCTCATTTATTCATTGCCTCGAGCTAAACGATTTATTTTAATGAAACAGCCTGCACTTGTTAATTCAATCAGTCGAGCTTCTCTCATTCATTCAGTGCTAGACGTTTAGCGCATCCATTCTAAGAAACAAACGGCAACTTTTAAATTAAATGAAACACACTGCATGGATAGCTTCACTCATTCATTCCGTGGTACGAGTTTGACGTTTTAATTCAATGAAGCAAACCACACTCATTCATTCAATTAAACAGACTGCTCGTCTGCTTTCAATGAGTAGAGGAAGTCTCATTTATTCAATGCCTCGAGCTGAACGCATTGACTCAATGAAACAAACTGCACACGTTTTAATTCAATCAAACAGATTGCGCGTGTAAATTTAATGAGTAGTTCTTCTCTCATTTATTCAATGTCTCCAGCTTAAGGTTTTCATTTAATGAAACACGGTGAAACAAGTGAATCAGTCATTGACTCAATCTTCAAGTATTGATTCAATGAATCAAACGGTATTCTTAGATTCAACGAGACAGATGTAACTAACTTATTTAGTGAATCACACTGCACACATTCATTGAAAGAAACATTTCGAACATGTTAACTCAAAGAGTAGAGCTTCTCTACTTTACTCAAAATGACAAGCTTAACTCCTTCGTTAAATGAAACAAACTGCAATCATTCAATCACTTCAATCATTGTTTCAATGAATCAAACGTTATTCATTGATTCAATCAACGGGATATAACTCATTTATTTAATGATTCCAACTGCATTCATCCATTCAATGATTCAAACAGCACTCAGTCATTCCATGAAAAAACCTGCACATGATAATCGAATGCTTTTCCCATTCATTCAATGAAACAAGTTGCATACTTTCTGTCAATGAAACCAAGAGTTTGCTTTCATTTAATCAAGCAGCCTGCACTTGTTAATTCAATGAGTAGAGCTTCTCTCATTCTTTCAGTGCCACCAGTTTAGCGTATTGAATCCAAGAAACAAACGGCACTTATTCATTCAATGAAACACACTGCATGTCCAAAAGCAATGAGTAGAGCTTCAGTCATTCATTCAGTGGTACGAATTCGACTTATTAATTCAATGAAACAAACTGCACTCATTCATTCAATGAAACACATTGCATTTGTTAATTCAATGACTAGAGCTTCCGCCATTCATTGAATGCCTCGAGCTAAACGAAATCTTTCGAGAAACAAATTGCACACATTCATTGAATGAAACAGACTGCTGGTTTGCTTTCAAAGAGTACAGGTATTCTCATGTATTCAATGCCTCGAGCTGAACGCATTGACTCAATGAAACAAACTGCACACATTCATTCAAATCAAACAGATTGAGCGTGTAAATTCAATGAGTAGTGCTTCTCTCGTTTATTAAATGTGTAGAGCTTAAGGATTTCATTTAATGCAACAAGCTGAAACAAATGAATCAGTCGTTGATTCAAACCTCAATGAATCCAACGGTATTCTTAGATTCAATGAGACAGATGTAACTAACTTGTTAGTTACTCAAACTGCACATTTTCATTCAAAGACAGACTACACGCGTTAACACAAAGAGTACAGCTTCACTAATTTATTCAATATGACAAGATTAACTCCTTCATTCAATGAAACAAACTGCAATCATTTAATCATTGTATCAAACTTCAATAATAGATTCAATGAATCAAACGTTATTAATTGATTCAATGAATGAAACTTAACTAATTCATTTTGAATTCCCACTGCATTCATCCATTCAATGAATCAAACAGCCCTCAATCATTCATTGAAAGAACCTGCACATGCTAATCGAATCACTATTAAATTTTCCATTCATTTAATGAAGCAAGTTGCATGCTGTCTCTTAAAGTAACCAACTGCATGCATTCGTTTACTCCAACAGACTGCACGTGTTAATTCAATGGGTACAGCTTCTTTCATTCATTCAACGTTTCTGGCTTAACTAGTTCATTCAGTGCAACAAACTGGAGGTATTCATTCAATGAGTAGAGCTTCTCACATTGATTCAATACCACGAGTTTAAATCATCCATTGAAGCAAACAGACTGCACGCATTCATTGATTGAAACAAACTGCATGTGCCATTTCAATGAGTACTGTTTCTCTCTTTTATTCAGTGCCTCGAGCTAAACGATTTATTTTAAAGAAACAGCCTGCACTTGTTAATTGAATCAGTCGAGCTTCTCTCATTCATTCTGTGCTAGACGTTTAGCACATTGATTCTAAGAAACAAACGGCAACTTTTAAATCAAAGGAAACAAACTGCATGTAAAGCTTCACTCATTCATTGCATGGTACGAGTTTAACGTTTTAATTCAATGAAGCAAACCACACTCTTTCATTCAATTAAACAAACTGCTCGTCTGATTTCAATGAGTAGAGGAAGTCTCATTTATTCAATGCCTCGAGCTGAACTCATTGACTCAATGAAACCAACTGCACACCTTCATTCAATCAAACAGATTGCGCGTGTAAATTTAATGAGTAGTGCTTTTCTCTCATTTATTCAATGTCTCCAGCTTAAGATTTTCATTTAATGAAACAAGGTGAAACAAGTGAATCAATCATTGATTCAATCTTCAATTATTGATTCAATGAATCAAACGGTATTCTTAGATTCAATGATACAGATGTAACTAACTTGTTTAGTGACTCAAAATGCACACTTTCATTCAAAGAAAGTCTACACGTGTTAACTCAAAGAGTACAGCTTCTCTACTTTATTCAATATGACAATCTTAACTCCTTCATTCAATGAAACAAACTGCAAACATTCAATTATTGTATCAAACTTCAATAATAGATTCAATGAACCAAACATTATTCATTGATTCAATGAATGAAACTTAACTAATTTATTTTGAATTCCCACTGCATTCATCCATTCAATGAATCGAACAGCCCTCAATCATTCATTGAAAGAATCTGCACATGCTAATCGAATCACTATTGAATTTCCCATTCATTTAATGAAGCAAGTTGCATGCTCTCTCTTAAAGTAACCAACTGCATGCATCCGTTTACTCAAACAACCTGCACGTGTTAATACAATGTTTACAGCTTCTTTCATTCATTCAACGTTTCAAGCTTAACTAATTCATTCAGTACAACAAACTGGAGGTATTCATTCAATGAGTAGAGCGTCTCACATTGATTCAATACCACGCGTTTAAATCATCCATTGAACGAAACAGACTGCACACATTCATTGAATGAAACAAACTGCATGTGCAATTTGAATGAGTACTGTTTCTCTCAGTTATTCATTGCCTCGAGCTAAACGATTTATTTTAATGAAACAGCCTGCACTTGTTAATTCAATCAGTCGAGCTTCTCTCATTCATTCAGTGCTAGACGTTTAGCGCATCCATTCTAAGAAACAAACGGCAACTTTTAAATTAAATGAAACACACTGCATGGATAGCTTCACTCATTCATTCCGTGGTACGAGTTTGACGTTTTAATTCAATGAAGCAAACCACACTCATTCATTCAATTAAACACACTGCTCGTCTGCTTTCAATGAGTAGAGGAAGTCTCATTTATTCAATGCCTCGAGCTGAACTCATTGACTCAATGAAACAAACTGCACACATTCATTGAATCAAACAGATTGCGTGTGAAAATTTAATGAGTAGTTCTTCTCTCATTTATTCAATGTCTCCAGCTTAAGGTTTTCATTTAATGAAACAAGGTGAAACAAGTGAATCAGTCATTGACTCAATCTTCAATTATTGATTCAATGAATCAAACGGTATTCTTAGATTCAACGAGACAGATGTAACTAACTTATTTAGTGAATCACACTGCACACATTCATTGAAAGAAACATTTCGAACATGTTAACTCAAAGAGTAGAGCTTCTCTACTTTACTCAAAATGACAAGCTTAACTCCTTCGTTAAATGAAACAAACTGCAATCATTCAATCACTTCAATCATTGTTTCAATGAATCAAACGTTATTCATTGATTCAATCAACGGGATATAACTCATTTATTTAATGATTCCAACTGCATTCATCCATTCAATGATTCAAACAGCACTCAGTCATTCCATGAAAAAACCTGCACATGATAATCGAATGCTTTTCCCATTCATTCAATGAAACAAGTTGCATGCTTTCTGTCAATGAAACCAAGAGTTTGCTTTCATTTAATCAAGCAGCCTGCACTTGTTAATTCAATGAGTAGAGCTTCTCTCATTCTTTCAGTGCCACCAGTTTAGCGTATTGAATCCAAGAAACAAACGGCACTTATTCATTCAATGAAACACACTGCATGTCCAAAAGCAATGAGTAGAGCTTCAGTCATTCATTCAGTGGTACGAATTCGACTTATTAATTCAATGAAACAAACTGCACTCATTCATTCAATGAAACACATTGCATTTGTTAATTCAATGACTAGAGCTTCCGCCATTCATTGAATGCCTCGAGCTAAACGAAATCTTTCGAGAAACAAATTGCACACATTCATTGAATGAAACAGACTGCTGGTTTGCTTTCAAAGAGTACAGGTATTCTCATGTATTCAATGCCTCGTGCTGAACGCATTGACTCAATGAAACAAACTGCACACATTCATTCAAATCAAACAGATTGAGCGTGTAAATTCAATGAGTAGTGCTTCTCTCGTTTATTTAATGTGTAGAGCTTAAGGATTTCATTTAATGCAACAAGCTGAAACAAATGAATCAGTCGTTGATTCAAACCTCAATGAATCCAACGGTATTCTTAGATTCAATGAGACAGATGTAACTAACTTGTTAGTTACTCAAACTGCACACTTTCATTCAAAGACAGACTACACGTGTTAACACAAAGAGTACAGCTTCACTAATTTATTCAATATGACAAGATTAACTCCTTCATTCAATGAAACAAACTGCAATCATTTAATCATTGTATCAAACTTCAATAATAGATTCAATGAATCAAACGTTATTAATTGATTCAATGAATGAAACTCAACTAATTTGTTTTGAATTCCTACTGCATTCATCAATTCAATGAATCAAACAGCCCTCAATCATTCATTGAAAGAATCTGCACTTGCTAATCGAATCAGTATTGAATTTCCCGTTCATTTAATGAAGCAAGTTGCATGCTCTCTCTTAAAGTAACCAACTGCATTCAACCGTTTACTCAAACAACCTACACGTGTTAATTCAATGGGTACAGCTTCTTTCATTCATTCAACGTTTCAAGATTAACTAATTCATTCAGTACAACAAACTGGAGGTATTCATTCAATGAGTAGAGCCTCTCACATTGATTCAATACCACGCGTTTAAATCATCCATTGAAGGAAACAGACTGCACACATTCATTGAATGAAACAAACTGCATGAGCTATTTCAATGAGTACTGTTTCTCTCAATTGTTCAGTGCCTCGAGCTAAACGATTTATTTTAATGAAACAGCCAGCACTTGTTAATTCAATCTATCGAGCATCTCTCATTCATTCAGTGCTAGACGTTTAGCGCATTGATTCTAAGAGACAAACGGCAACTTTTAAATCAAATGAAACACACTGCATGTAAAGCTTCACTCATTCATTTCATGGTACGAGATTGACGTTTTAATTCAATGAAGCAAACCACACTCCTTCATTCAATTAAACAGACTGCTCGTCTGCTTTCAATGAGCAGAGGAAGTCTCATGTATTCAATCTCTCGAGCTGAACTCATTGACTCAATGAAACAAACTGCACACCTTCATTCAATCAAACAGATTGCGCGTGTAAATTTAATGAGTAGTGCTTTTCTCTCATTTATTCAATGTCTCCAGCTTAAGATTTTCATTTAATGAAACAAGGTGAAACAAGTGAATCAATCATTGATTCAATCTTCAATTATTGATTCAATGAATCAAACGGTATTCTTATATTCAATGATACAGATGTAACTAACTTGTTTAGTGACTCAAAATGCACACTTTCATTCAAAGAAAGTCTACACGTGTTAACTCAAAGAGTACAGCTTCTCTACTTTATTCAATATGACAATCTTAACTCCTTCATTCAATGAAACAAACTGCAATCATTCAATTATTGTATCAAACTTCAATAATAGATTCAATGAACCAAACATTATTCATTGATTCAATGAATGAAACTTAACTAATTTATTTTGAATTCCCACTGCATTCATCCATTCAATGAATCGAACAGCCCTCAATCATTCATTGAAAGAATCTGCACATGCTAATCGAATCAGTATTGAATTTACCATTCATTAAATGAAGCAAGTTGCATGCTCTCTCTTAAAGTAACCAACTGCATGCATCCGTTTACTCAAACAACCTGCACGTGTTAATACAATGTTTACAGCTTCTTTCATTCATTCAACGTTTCAAGCTTAACGAATTCATTCAGTACAACAAACTGGAGGTATTCATTCAATGAGTAGAGCGTCTCACATTGATTCAATACCACGCGTTTAAATCATCCATTGAACGAAACAGACTGCACACATTCATTGAATGAAACAAACTGCATGTGCAATTTGAATGAGTACTGTTTCTCTCATTTATTCATTGCCTCGAGCTAAACGATTTATTTTAATGAAACAGCCTGCACTTGTTAATTCAATCAGTCGAGCTTCTCTCATTCATTCAGTGCTAGACGTTTAGCGCATCCATTCTAAGAAACAAATGGCAACTTTTAATTTAAATGAAACACACTGCATGGATAGCTTCACTCATTCATTCCGTTGTACGACTTTGACGTTTTAATTCAATGAAGCAAACCACACTCTTTCATTCAATTAAACAGACTGCTCGTCTGCTTTCAATGAGTAGAGGAAGTCTCATTTATTCAATGCCTCGAGCTGAACTCATTGACTCAATGAAACAAACTGCACACATTCATTCAATCAAACAGATTGCGCGTGTAAATTTAATGAGTAGTTCTTCTCTCATTTATTCAATGTCTCCAGCTTAAGGTTTTAATTTAATGAAACAAGGTGAAACAAGTGAATCAGTCATTGACTCAATCTTCAATTATTGATTCAATGAATCAAACGGTATTCTTAGATTCAACGAGACAGATGTAACTAACTTATTTAGTGAATCACACTGCACACATTCATTGAAAGAAACATTTCGAACATGTTAACTCAAAGAGTAGAGCTTCTCTACTTTACTCAAAATGACAAGCTTAACACCTTCGTTAAATGAAACAAACTGCAATCATTCAATCACTTCAATCATTGTTTCAATGAATCAAACGTTATTCATTGATTCAATCAACGGGATATAACTCATTTATTTAATGATTCCAACTGTATTCATCCATTCAATGATTCAAACAGCACTCAGTCATTCCATGAAAAAACCTGCACATGATAATCGAATGCTTTTCCCATTCATTCAATGAAACAAGTTGCATGCTTTCTGTCAATGAAAACAAGAGTTTGCTTTCATTTAATCAAGCAGCCTGCACTTGTTAATTCAATGAGTAGAGCTTCTCTCATTCTTTCAGTGCCACCAGTTTAGCGTATTGAATCCAAGAAACAAACGGCACTTATTCATTCAATGAAACACACTGCATGTCCAAAAGCAATGAGTAGAGCTTCAGTCATTCATTCAGTGGTACGAATTCGACTTATTAATTCAATGAAACAAACTGCACTCATTCATTCAATGAAACACATTGCATTTGTTAATTCAATGACTAGAGCTTCCGCCATTCATTGAATGCCTCGAGGTAAACGAAATCTTTCGAGAAACAAATTGCACACATTCATTGAATGAAACAGACTGCTGGTTTGCTTTCACTGAGTACAGGTATTCTCATGTATTCAATGCCTCGAGCTGAACGCATTGACTCAATGAAACAAACTGCACACATTCATTCAAATCAAACAGATTGAGCGTGTAAATTCAATGAGTAGTGCTTCTCTCGTTTATTAAATGTGTAGAGCTTAAGGATTTCATTTAATGCAACAAGCTGAAACAAATGAATCAGTCGTTGATTCAAACCTCAATGAATCCAACGGTATTCTTAGATTCAATGAAACAGATGTAACTAACCTCTTAGTTACTCAAACTGCACACTTTCATTCAAAGATAGACTACACGTGTTAACACAAAGAGTACAGCTTCACTAATTTATTCAATATGACAAGATTAACTCCTTCATTCAATGAAACAAACTGCAATCATTTAATCATTGTATCGAACTTCAATAATACATTCAATGAATCAAACGTTATTAATTGATTCAATGAATGAAACTCAACTAATTTGTTTTGAATTCCTACTGCATTCATCAATTCAATGAATCAAACAGCCCTCAATCATTCATTGAAAGAATCTGCACTTGCTAATCGAATCAGTATTGAATTTCCCGTTCATTTAATGAAGCAAGTTGCATGCTCTCTCTTAAAGTAACCAACTGCATTCAACCGTTTACTCAAACAACCTACACGTGTTAATTCAATGGGTACAGCTTCTTTCATTCATTCAACGTTTCAAGCTTAACTAATTCATTCAGTACAACAAACTGGAGGTATTCATTCAATGAGTAGAGCCTCTCACATTGATTCAATACCATGCGTTTAAATCATCCATTGAAGGAAACAGACTGCACACATTCATTGAATGAAACAAACTGCATGAGCTATTTCAATGAGTACTGTTTCTCTCAATTGTTCAGTGCCTCGAGCAAAATGATTTATTTTAATGAAACAGCCAGCACTTGTTAATTCAATCTATCGAGCATCTCTCATTCATTCAGTGCTAGACATTTAGCGCATTGATTCTAAGAGACAAACGGCAACTTTTAAATCAAATGAAACACACTGCATGTAAAGCTTCATTCATTCATTTCATGGTACGAGTTTGACGTTTTAATTCAATGAAGCAAACCACACTCCTTCATTCAATTAAACAGACTGCTCGTCTGCTTTCAATGAGCAGAGGAAGTCTCATGTATTCAATGTCTCGAGCTGAACTCATTTACTCAACGAAACAAACTGCACACATTCATTCAATCAAACAGATTGCGCGTGTAAATTTAATGAGTAGTGCTTCTCTCATGTATTCAATGTCTCCAGCTTAAGGTTTTCATTTAATCAAACAAGGTGAAACAAGTGAATCAGTCATTGACTCAATGTTCAATTATTGATTCAATGAATCAAACGGTATTCTTAGATTCAATGAGACAGATGTAACTAACTTATTTAGTGAATCAAACTGCACACATTCATTGAAAGAAACATTTCGCACATGTTAACTCAAAGAGTAGAGCTTCTCTACTTTATTCAATACAACAAGCTTAACTGCTTCGTTAAATGAAACAAACTGCAATCATTCAATCACTGTATCAAACTCTGGCACGGAGCCTGTCCCCGCTACTCAGAAGGGAAGGGTGGAGAAGAGCAGAGCAATAATAATTGGGGACTCGATAGTTCGGGGCACAGATAGGCGGTTTTGTGGGAACGAGAGAGACTCACGTTTGGTATGTTGCCTCCCAGGTGCAAGGGTACGTGATGTCTCTGATCGTGTTTTCCGGGTCCTTAAGGGGGAGGGGGAGCAGCCTGAAGTCGTGGTCCATATTGGCACCAATGACATAGGTAGGAGTGCTGAGGATGTTAGACAGGCTTTTAGGGAGCTAGGTTGGAAGCTCAGAGTTAGAACGAACAGAGTTGTTGTCTCTGGTTTGTTACCCGTGCCACGTGATAGAGAGTCGAGGAATAGGGAGAGAGAAGAGTTAAATGCGTGGCTACAGGGATGGTGCAGGAGGGAGGGATTTCGGTATTTGGATAACTGGGGTTCTTTCTGGGGAAGGTGGGACCTCTATAGACAGGATGGTCTGCACCTGAACCTGAGGGGCACCAGTATCCTTGGGGGGAGGTTTGCTAGTGCTCTTGGGGGGGGTTTAAACTAACTCTGCAGGGGCATGGGAACCCAGACTGTAACTTTAGGGTGCAGGACCTGGAGTGTAGGGAGGGTAGGAATATGGTATCAATCTTAAAGGATCGTGCCTGTAAACAGAAGAGTGGCTTGAAGTGTGTATACTTTAATGCCAGAAGTATACGAAATAAGGTAGGTGAACTCGCAGCGTGGGTTGGTACCAGGGACTTCGATGTTGTGGCTATTACGGAGACATGGCTAGATCAGGGACAGGATTGGCTGTTGCAGGTTCCAGGGTTTAAATGTTTTAGTAGGGTCAGAGGTGGGGGTAAAAGAGGGGGGTGTGTGGCTTTGCTTGTCAAAGATAGTATTACAGCGGTGGAAAGGAAGATGGATGAAGATTTGCCATCTGAGGTAGTTTGGGTTGAGGTTAGGAATAGGAGAGGTGAGGTCACCCTGTTAGGAGTCTTTTACAGGCCTCCTAATAGTCCTAGAATCGTTGAAGAAAGGATTGCGAAGATGATTCAGGAGAAGAGTGACAGTAATAGGGTGATTGTTATGGGAGACTTTAACTTTCCTGATATTGATTGGGAAAGCTATAGCTCAAGTTCGTTAGATGGGTCAGTGTTTGTGCAATGTGTGCAGGAGAGTTTCCTGACACAATATGTAGATAAGCCAACAAGAGGTGAGGCCATACTGGATTTGGTTCTGGGTAACGAACCAGGCCAGGTATTAGAACTAGAGGTAGGTGAGCACTTTGGGGACAGTGACCACAATTCGGTGATTTTTACTCTAGTGATGGAGAGGGATAAGTGTGTACTACAGGGCAAGAGTTATAGCTGGGGGCAGGGAAATTATGATGCGTTGAGGCATGACTTAGGATGTGTGGAATGGAAAAGTAGATTCCAAGGCAAGAGCGTAATTGATATGTGGAACTTGTTCAAGGAGCAACTATTGAGTGTCCTTGATAAGTACGTACCTATCAGGCAGGGAGGAAAGGGTCGTGTGAAGGAGCCGTGGTTTAATAAGGAATTGGAATCCCTTGTTAAATGGAAGAGGGCGGCCTTTGTAAAGATGAGGCGTGAAGGTTCAATAGGGGCGATTGAGAGTTATAAGGTAGCCCGGAAGGACCTGAAGAGAGAGCTAAGAGCAGCAAGGAGGGGACATGAAAGGTCCTTAGTTGGTAGGATTAGGGAAAACCCTAAGGCTTTCTATAGGTATGTTAGGAATAAAAGAATGACTAGGGAAGGAATAGGTCCAATCAAGGATAGTAATGGGAAGTTGCGTGTGGAGGCTGAAGAGATTGGGGAGGCGCTGAATGAATACTTTTCGTCAGTATTCACTCAGGAACAGGACATTGTTGTCGATATGAATACTGAGGCACGAATAAGTAGAATGGATGGCTTTGAGATATGTAGAGAAGAGGTGTTGGAAATTCTGGCAAGGGTGAAAATAGATAAGTCCCCTGGGCCTGATTGCATTTATCCTAGGATTCTCTGGGAAGCAAGGGAGGAGATTGCAGAGCCATTGGCCTTGATTTTTGTGTCCTCTTTGTCTACAGGAGTAGTGCCAGAGGACTGGAGGCTAGCAAACGTGGTTCCCTTGTTCAAGAAGGGGAGTAGGGATAATCCTAGTAACTATAGGCCAGTGAGTCTCACTTCTGTTGTGGGCAAAGTCTTAGAGAGAATTATAAGGGATAGGATTTATGCACATCTGGATAAGAATGATGTGATCAAGGATAGTCAGCATGGTTTTGTGAAGGGCAGGTCGTGCCTCACAAACCTTATTGAATTCTTTGAGAAGGTGACGAAGGAGGTAGATGAGGGGAAAGCGGTAGATGTAGTATATATGGATTTTAGTAAGGCGTTTGATAAGGTCCCCCATGGTAGGCTACTGCAGAAAATACAGAGATATGGCATTGAGGGTGAGTTGGAGGTTTGGATTAGGAATTGGCTCTCTGGAAGAAGACAGAGGGTAGTAGTTGATGGCAAAGATTCATCTTGGAGTGCCGTCACTAGTGGTGTTCCGCAAGGATCTGTTTTGGGACCATTGCTGTTTGTCATTTTTATAAATGACCTGGAGGAAGGGTTAGAAGGTTGGGTGAGCAAGTTTGCGGATGATACGAAAGTCGGAGGAGTTGTAGACAGTGAGGAAGGATATGGCAGGTTACAGCGGGATATAGAGAAGCTGCAGAGCTGGGCAGAAAGGTGGCAAATGGAGTTCAATGTAGCTAAGTGTGAAGTGATTCACTTTGGTAAGAGTAATAAAAAGATGGATTACTGGGCTAATGGTAGACTACTTGGTAGTGTGGAAGAGCAGAGGGATCTTGGTGTCCATGTACACAGATCTCTGAAAGTTGCCACCCAGGTAAATAGTGCAGTGAAGAAGGCATATGGCGTACTGGCTTTTATTGGTAGAGGAATTGAGTTCCGGAGTCCTGAGGTCATGCTGCAGTTGTATAAGACTCTGGTGCGGCCGCTTCTGGAATATTGTGTGCAGTTTTGGTCGCCATACTATAGGAAGGATGTGGAGGCACTGGAACGGGTGCAGAGGAGGTTTACCAGGATGTTGCCTGGTATGGTAGGAAGATCCTATGAGGAAAGGCTGAGGCACTTGGGGTTGTTTTCTTTGGAGAAAAGAAGGTTTAGGGGTGATTTGATAGAGGTGTACAAGATGATTAGGGGGTTAGATAGGGTTGACAGTGAGAACCTTTTTCCGCGTATGGAGTCAGCTATTACAAGGGGGCATAGCTTTAAATTAAGGGGGGGTAGATATAGGACTGATGTTAGGGGTAGGTTCTTCACTCAGCGAGTCGTAAGATCATGGAATGGCCTGCCAGTAGCAGTAGTGGACTCTCCCTCTATATGGGTATTTAAGCGGGCATTGGATAGGTATATGGAGGATAGTGGGTTAGTGTAGGTTAGGTGGGCTTTGATCGGCGCAACATCGAGGGCCGAAGGGCCTGTACTGCGCTGTATTGTTCTATGTTCTATGTTCTATGTTCTATGTTCAATCATTGTTTCAATGAATCAAACGTTATTCATTTATTCAATCAACGGTATATAACTCATTTATTTAATGATTCCAACTGCATTCATCCATTCAATGATTCAAACAGCACTCAGTCATTCGATGAAAATATCTGCACATGCTAATCGAATGCTTTTCCCATTCATTCAATGAAACAAGTTGCATGCTTTCTGTCAATGAAACCAAGAGTTTGCATTCTTTTAATCAAGCAGCCTGCACTTGTTAATTCAATGAGTAGAGCTTCTCTCATTCTTTCAGTGCCACCAGTTAAGCGTATTGAATCCAAGAAACAAACGGCCCTTATTCATTCAATGAAACACACTGCATGTCCAAACTCAATGAGTAGAGCTTCAGTCATTCATTCAGTGGTACGAATTTGACGTATTAATTCAATGAATAAAATCTGCACTCATTCATTCAATGAAACACATTGCATTTGTTAATTCAATGACTAGAGCTTCCGCCATTCATTGAATACCTCGAGCTAAACGAATTCTTTCGAGAAACAAATTGCACACATTCATTGAATGAAACAGACTGCTGGTTTGCTTTCAATGAGTACAGGTATTCTCATGTATTCAATGCCTCGAGCTGAACGCATTGACACAATGAAACAAACTGCACACATTCATTCAATCAAACAGATTGCGCGTGTAAATTCAATCAGTAGTGCTTCTCTCGTTTATTAAATGTGTAGAGCTTAAGGATTTCATTTAATGCAACAAGCTGAAACAAATGAATCAGTCGTTGATTCAAACCTCAATCATTGATTCAATGAATCAAACGGTATTCTTAGATTCAATGAGACAGATGTAACTAACTTGTTAGTTACTCAAACTGCACACTTTCTTTTAAAGAAAGCCTGCTCGTGTTAACTCAAAGAGTACAGCTTCTCTACTTTATTCAATATGGCAAGCTTTACTCCTTCATTCAATGAAACAAACTGCAATCATTCAATCATTGTATCAAACTTCAATAATAGATTCAATGTATCAAACGTTATTCATTGATTCAATGAATGAAACTTAACTAATTTATAATGAATTCCCACTGCATGCATCCATTCAATGAATCAAACAGCCCTCAATCATTCATTGAAAGAATCTGCCCATGCTAATCGAATCACTATTGAATTTCCCATTCATTTAATGAAGCAAGTTGCATGCTCTCTCTTAAAGTAACCAACTGCATGCATTCGTTTACTCCAACATACTGCACGTGTTAATTCAATGGGTACAGCTTCTTTCATTCATTCAACGTTTCAAGCTTAACTAATTCATTCAGTGCAACAAACTGGAGGTATTCATTCAATGAGTAGAGCTTCTCACATTGATTCAATACCACGAGTTTAAATCATCGATTGAACCTTTCAGACTGCACGCATTCATTGATTGATACAAACTGCATGTGCTATTTCAATGAGTACTGTTTCTCTCATTTATTCAGTGCCACGAACTAAACGATTTATTTTAAAGAAACAGCCTGCACTTGTTAATTCAATCAGTCGAGCTTCTCTCATTCATTCAGTGCTAGACGTTTAGCACATTGATTCTAAGAAACAAACGGCAACTTTTAAATCAAATGAAACACACTGCATGTAAAACTTCACTCATTCATTCCATGGTACGAGTTTCACGTTTTAATTCAATGAAACAAACCACACTCTTTCATTCAATTAAACAGATTGCTCGTCTGATTTCAATGAGTAGAGGAAGTCTCATTTATTCAATGCCTCGAGCTGAACTTATTGACTCAATGAAACCAACTGCACACCTTCATTCAATCAAACAGATTGCGCGTGTAAATTTAATGAGTAGCGCTTATCTCATTTATTCAATGTCTCCAGATTAAGATTTTCATTTAATGAAACAAGGTGAAACAAGTGAATCAGTCATTGATTCAATCTTCAATTATTGATTCAATAAATCACACGGTATTCTTAGATTCAATGAAACAGATGTAACTAACTTGTTCGTTACTCAAACTGCACACTCTCATTCAAAGAAAGACTACATGTGTTAACTCAAAGAGTACAGCTTCTCTGCTTTATTCAATATGACAAGCTTAACTCCTTCATTCAATGAAACAAACTGCAATCATTCAATCATTGTATCAAACTTCAATAATAGATTCAATGAATCAAATGTTATTCATTGATTCAATGAATGAAACTTAACTAATTTATTTTGAATTCCCACTGCATTCATCCATTTAATGAATCAAACAGCCTTCAATCATTCGTTGAAACAATCTGCACATGCTAATCGAATCAGTATTGAATTTCCCATTCATTTAATGAAGCAAGTTGCATGCTCTCTCTTAAAGTAACCAACTGCATGCATCCGTTTACTCAAACAACCTGCACGTGTTAATACAATGTTTACAGCTTCTTTCATTCATTCAACGCTTCAAGCTTAACTAATTCATTCAGTACAACAAACTGGAGGTATTCATTCAATGAGTAGAGCCTCTCACATTGATTCAATACCACGCGTTTAATTCATCCATTGAACGAAACACACTGCACATTCAGTGAATGAAACAAACTGCATGTGCAATTTGAATGAGTACTGTTTCTCTCATTTATTCATTGTCTCGAGCAAAACGATTTATTTTAATGAAACAGCCTGCACTTGTTAATTCAATCAGTCGAGATTCTCTCATTCATTCAGTGCTAGACGTTTAGCGCATTGATTCTAAGAAACAAACGGCAACTTTACATTAAATGAAACACACTGCATGGATAGCTTCACTCATTCATTCCGTGGTACGAGTTTGACGTTTTAATTCAATGAAGCAAACTACACTCATTCATTCAATTAAACAGACTGCTCGTCTGCTTTCAATGAGTAGAGGAAGTCTCATTTATTCAATGCCTCGAGCTGAACGCATTGACTCAATGAAACAAACTGCACACACTCATTCAATCAAACAGATTGCGCGTGTAAATTTAATGAGTAGTGCTTCTCTCCTTTATTCAATGTCTCCAGCTTAATGTTTTCATTTAATGAAACAAGGTGAAACAAGTGAATCAGTCATTGACTCAATCTTCAATTATTGATTCAATGAATCAAACGGTATTCTTAGATTCAATGATACAGATGTAACTAACTTGTTTAGTGACTCAAACCGCACACTTTCATTCAAAGAAAGACTACACGTGTTAACTTAAAGAGTAGAGCTTCTCTACTTTATTCAATACGACAAGCTTAACTCCTTCGTTAAATGAAACAAACTGCAATCATTCAATCACTGTATCAAACTTCAATGAATGTTTAAATGAATTAAACGTTATTCATTTATTCAATCAACTGGATATAACTCATTTATTTAATGATTCCAACTGCATTCATCCATTCAATGATTCAAACTGCACTCAGTCATTCCAAGAAAAAATCTGCACATGCTAATCGAATGCTTTTCCCATTCATTCAATGAAACAAGTTGCATGCTTTCTGTCGAATGAAACGAAGAGTTTGCATTCATTTAATCAAGCAGCCTGCACTTGTTAATTCAATGAGTAGAGCTTCTCTCATTCTTTCAGTGCCACCAGTTTAGCGTATTGAATCCAAGAAACAAACGGCACTTATTCATTCAATGAAACACACTGCATGACCAAAAGCAATGAGTAGAGCTTCAGTCATTCATTCAGTGGTACGAATTTGACGTATTAATTCAATGAAGCAAACTGCACTCATTCATTCAATGAAACACATTGCATTTGTTAATTCAATGACTAGAGCTTCCGCCATTCATTGAATGCCTCGAGCTAAACGAAATCCTTCGAGAAACAAATTGCACACATTCATTGAATGAAACAGACTGCTGGTTTGCTTTCAATGAGTACAGGTATTCTCATGTATTCAATGTCTCGAGCTGAACGCATTGACACAATGAAACAAACTGCACACATTCATTCAATCAAACAGATTGAGCGTGTAAATTCAATGAGTAGTGGTTCTCTCGTTTATTCAATGTCTCGAGCTTAAGGATTTCATTTAATGCAACAAGCTGAAACAAATGAATCAGTCGTTGATTCAAACCTCAATCATTGATTCAATGAATCAAACGGTATTCTTAGATTCAATGAGACAGATGTAACTAACTTGTTAGTTACTCAAACTGCATACTTTCCTTAAAAGAAAGCCTGCTCGTGTTAACTCAAATAGTACAGCTTCTCTACTTTATTCAATATGGCAAGCTTTACTCCTTCATTCAATGAATCAAACTGCAATCATTCAATCATTGGATCAAACTTCAATAATAGATTCAATGTATCAAACGTTATTCATTGATTCAATGAATGCAACTTAACTAATTTATTCAGAATTCCCACTGCACGCATCCATTCAATGAATCAAACAGCCCTCAATCATTCATTGAAAGAATCTGCACATGCTAATCGAATCACTATTTAATTTCCCATTCATTTAATGAAGCAAGTTGCATGCTCTCTCTTAAAGTAACCAACTGCATGCATTCGTTTACTCCAACATACTGCACGTGTTAATTTAATGGGTTCAGCTTCTTTCATTCATTCAACGTTTCAAGCTTAACTAGTTCATTCAGTGCAACAAACTGGAGGTATTCATTCAATGAGTAGAGCTTCTCACATTGATTCATTACCACGCGTTTAAATCATCCATTGAAGCAAACAGACTGCACGCATTCATTGATTGAAACAAACTGCATGTGCTAATTCAATGAGTAGTGTTTCTCTCATTTATTCAGTGCCTCGAACTAAACGATTTATTTTAAAGAAACAGCCTGCACTTGGTAATTGAATCAGTCGATCTTCTCACATTCATTCAGTGCTAGACGTTTAGCACATTGATTCTAAGAAACAAACGGCAACTTTTAAATCAAATGAAACACACTGCATGTAAAGCTTCACTCATTCATTGCATGGTACGAGTTTGACGTTTTAATTCAATGACGCAAACCACACTCTTTCATTCAATTAAACAAACTGCTCGTCTGATTTCAATGAGTAGAGGAAGTCTCATTTATTCAATGCCTCGAGCTGAACTCATTGACTCAATGAAACCAACTGCACACCTTCATTCAATCAAACAGATTGCGCGTGTAAATTTAATGAGTAGTGCTTCTCTCATTTATTCAATGTCTCCAGCTTAAGGTTTTCATTTAATGAAACAAGGTGAAACAAGTGAATCAGTCATTGATTCAATCTTCAATTATTGAGTCAACGAATCAAACGGTATTCTTAGATTCAATGATACAGATGTAACTAACTTGTTTAGTGACTCAAAATGCACACTTTCATTCAAAGAAAGACTACACGTGTTAACTCAAAGAGTACAGCTTCTCTACTTTATTCAATATGACAACCTTAACACCTTCATTCAATGAAACAAACTGCAATCATTCAATCATTGTATCAAACTTCAATAATAGATTCAATGAACCAAACATTATTCATTGATTCAATGAATGAAACTTAACTAATTTATTTTGAATTCCCACTGCATTCATCCATTCACTGAATCGAACAACCCTCAATCATTCATTGAAAGAATCTGCACATGCTAATCGAATCACTATTGAATTTCCCATTCATTTAATGAAGCAAGTTGCATGCTCTCTCTTAAAGTAACCAACTGCATGCATCCGTTTACTCAAACAACCTGCACGTGTTAATACAATGTTTACATCTGCTTTCATTCATTCAACGTTTCAAGCTTAACTAATTCATTCAGTACAACAAACTGGAGGTATTCATTCAATGAGTAGAGCCTCTCACATTGATTAAATACCACGCGTTTAAATCATCCATTGAACAAAACAGACGGCACACATACATTGAATGAAACAAACTGCATGTGCAATTTGAATGAGTACTGTTTCTCTCATTTATTCATTGCCTCTAGCTAAACGATTTATTTTAATGAAACAGCCTGCACTTGTTAATTCAATCAGTCGAGCTTCTCTCATTCATTCAGTGCTAGACGTTTAGCGCATTGATTCCAAGAAACAAATGGCAACTTTTAAATTAAATGAAACACACTGCATGGATAGCTTCACTCATTCATTCCGTGGTACGAGTTTGACGTTTTAATTCAATGAAGCAAACCACACTCATTCATTCAATTAAACAGACTGATCGTCTGCTTTCAATGAGTAGAGGAAGTCTCATTAATTCAATGCCTCGAGCTGAACGCATTGACTCAATGAAACAAACTGCACACATTCATTCAATCAAACAGATTGCGCGTGTAAATTTAATGAGTAGTTCTTCTCTCATTTATTCAATGTCTCCAGCTTAAGGTTTTCTTTTAATGAAACAACGTGAAACAAGTGAATAAGTCATTGACTCAATCTTCAATTATTTATTCAATGAATCAAACGGTATTCTTAGATTCAACGAGACAGATGTAACTAACTTATTTAGTGAATCACACTGCACACATTCATTGAAAGAAACATTTCGAACATGTTAACTCAAAGAGTAGAGCTTCTCTACTTTACTCAAAATGACAAGCTTAACTCATTCGTTAAATGAAACAAACTGCAATCATTCAATCACTGTATCAAACTTCAATCATTGTTTCAATGAATCAAACGTTATTCATTGATTCAATCAACGGGATATTACTCATTTATTTAATGATTCCAACTGCATTCATCCATTCAATGATTCAATCAGCACTAAGTCATTCCATGAAAAAATCTGCACATGATAATCGAATGCTTTTCCCATTCATTCAATGAAACAATTTTCATGCTTTCTGTCGAATGAAACCAAGAGTTTACTTTCATTTAATCAAGCAGCCTGCACATGTTAATTCAATGAGTAGAGCTTCTCTCATTCTTTCAGTGCCACCAGTTTAGCGTATTCAATCCAAGAAACAAACGGCACTTATTCATTCAATGAAACACACTGCATGTCCAAAAGCAATGAGTAAATCTTCAGTCATTCATTCAGTGGTACGAATTTGACGTATTAATTCAATGAAACACTCTGCACTCATTCATTCAATGAAACACATTGCATTTGTTAATGCAATGCCTAGAGCTTCCACCATTCATTGAATGCCTCGAGCTAAACGAAATCTTTCGAGAAACAAATTGCACACATTCATTGAATGAAACAGACTGATGGTTTGCTTTCAATGAGTACAGGTATTCTCATGTATTCAATGCCTCGAGCTGAACGCATTGACACAATGAAACAAACTGCACACATTCATTCAAATCAAACAGATTGAGCGTGTAAATTCAATGAGTAGTGCTTCTCTCGTTTATTAAATGTGTAGAGCTTAAGGATTTCATTTAATGCAACAAGCTGAAACAAATGAATCAGTCGTTGATTCAAACCTCAATCATTGATTCAACGAATCAAACGGTATTCTTAGATTCAATGAGACAGTTGTAACTAACTTGTTAGTTACTCAAACTGCACACTTTCATTCAAAGAAAGACTACACGTGTTAACACAAAGAGTACAGCTTCACTAATTTATACAATATGACAAGATTAATCCTTCATTCAATGAAACAAACTGCAATCATTCAATCATTATATCAAACTTCAATAATAGATTCAATGAATCAAACGTTGTTCATTGATTCAATGAATGAAACTTAACTAATTTATTTTGAATTCCTACTGCATTCATCCATTCAATGAATCAAACAGCCCTCAATCATTCATTGAAAGAATCTGCACATGCTAATCGAATCAGTATTGAATTAACCGTTCATTTAATGAAGCAAGTTGCATGCTCTCTCTTAAAGTAACCAACTGCATGCATTCGTTTACTCCAACAGACTGCACGAATTAATTCAATGGGTACAGCTTCTTTCATTCATTCAACGTTTCAAGCTTAACTAATTCATTCAGTGCAACAAACTGGAGGTATTCATTCAATGAGTAGAGCTTCTCACATTGATTCATTACCACGAGTTTAAATCATCGATTGAACCTTTCAGACTGCACGCATTCATTGATTGAAACAAACTGCATGTGCTATTTCAATGAGTAGTGTTTCTATCATTTATTCAGTGCCTCGAGCTAAACGATTTATTTTAATGAAACAGCCTGCACTTGTTAATTCAATCAGTCGAGCTTCTCTCATTCATTCAGTGCTAGACGTTTAGCGCATTGATTCTAAGAAACAAACGGCAACTTTTAAATCAAATGAAACACACTGCATGTAAAGCTTCACTCATTCATTCCATGGTACGAGTTTGACGTTTTAAGTCAATGAAGCAAACCACACTCTTTCATTCAATTAAACAGACTGCTCGTCTGCTTTCAATGAGTAGAGGAAGTCTCATTTATTCAATGCTTCCAGCTGAACTCATTTACTCAATGAAACAAACTGCACACATTCATTCAATCAAACAGATTGCGCGTGTAAATTTAATGAGTAGTGCTTCTCTCATGTATTCAATGTCTCCAGCTTAAGGTTTTCATTTAATCAAACAAGGTGAAGCAAGTGAATCAGTCATTGACTCAATGTTCAATTATTGATTTAATGAATCAAACGGTATTCTTAGATTCAATGAGACAGATGTAACTAACTTAATTAGTGAATCAAACTGCACACATTCATTGAAAGAAACATACTGCACATGTTAACTCAAAGAGTAGAGCTTCTCTACTTTATTCAATACAACAAGCTTAATTGCTTCGTTAAATGAAACAAACTGCAATCATTCAATCACTGTATCAAACTTCAATCATTGTTTCAATGAATCAAACGTTATTCATTGATTCAATCAACGGGATATAACTCATTTATTTAATGATTCCAACTGCATTCATCCATTCAATGATTCAAACAGCACTCAGTCATTCCATGAAAAAATCTGCACATGATAATCGAATGCTTTTCCCATTCATTCAATGAAACAATTTGCATGCTTTCTGTCGAATGAAACCAAGAGTTTACTTTCATTTAATCAAGCAGCCTGCACTTGTTAATTCAATGAGTAGAGCTTCTCTCATTCTTTCAGTGCCGCCAGTTTAGCGTATTGAATCCAAGAAACAAACGGCCCTTATTCATTCAATGAAACACACTGCATGTCCAAAAGCAATGAGTAGAGCTTCAGTCATTCATTCAGTGGTAGGAATTTGACGTATTAATTCAATGAAACACACTGCACTCATTCATTCAATGAAACACATTGCATTTGTTAATTCAATGACTAGAGCTTCCGCCATTCATTGAATGCCTCAAGCTAAACGAAATCTTTCGAGAAACAAATTGCACACATACATTGAATGAAACAGACTGCTAGTTTGCTTTCAAAGAGTACAGGTATTCTCATGTATTCAATGCCTCGAGCTGAACGCATTGACTCAACGAAACAAACTGCACACATTCATTCAAATCATACAGATTGAGCGTGTAAATTCAATGAGTAGTGCTTCTCTCGTTTATTAAATGTGTAGAGCTTAAGGATTTCATTTAATGCAACAAGCTGAAACAAACGAATCAGTCGCTGATTCAATCCTCAATCATTGATTCAATGAATCAAACGATATTCTTAGATTCAATGAGACAGATGTAACTAACTTGTTAGTTACTCAAACTACACAATTTCATTCAAAGAAAGACAACACGTGTTAACACAAAGAGTACAGCTTCACTAATTTATTCAATATGACAAGATTAACTCCTTCATTCATTGAAACAAACTGCAATCATTTAATCATTGTATCAAACTTCAATAATAGATTCAATGAATCAAACATTATTCATTGATTCAATGAATGAAACTTAACTAATTTATTTTGAATTCCTACTGCACTCATCCATTCAATGAATCAAACAGCCCTCAATTATTCAATGAAAGAATCTGCACATGTTAATCGAATCAGTATTGAATTTCCCGTTCATTTAATGAAGCAAGTTGCATGCTCTCTCTTAAATTTACCAACTGCATGCAACTGTTTACTCGAACGACCTACACGTGTTAATTCAATGGGTACAGCTTCTTTCATTCATTCAACGTTTCAAGCTTAACTAATTCATTCAGTACAACAAACTGGAGGTATTCATTCAATGAGTCGAGCCTCTCACATTGATTCAATACCACGCGTTTAAATCATCCATTGAAGGAAACAGACTGCACACATTCATTGAATGAAACAAACTGCATGTGCTATTTCAATGAGTACTGTTTCTCTCATTTGTTCAGTGCCTCGAGCTAAACGATTTATTTTAATGAAACAGTCTGCACTTGTTAATTCAATCTGTCGAGCATCTCTCATTCATTCAGTGCTAGACGTTTAGCGCGTTGATTCTAAGAGACAAACGGCAACGTTTAAATCAAATGAAACACACTGCATGTAGAGCTTCACTCATTCATTTCATGGTACGAGTTTGACGTTTTAATTCAATGAAGCAAACCACACTCTTTCATTCAATTAAACAGACTGCTCGTCTGCTTTCAATGAGTAGAGGAAGTCTCATTTATTCAATGCCTCGAGCTGAACTCATTTACTCAATGAAACAAACTGCACACATTCATTCAATCAAACAAATTGCGCGTGTAAATTTAATGAGTAGTGCTTCTCTCATGTATTCAATGTCTCCAGCTTAAGGTTTTCATTTAATCAAACAAGGTGAAACAAGTGAATCAGTCATTGACTCAATGTTCAATTATTGATTTAATGAATCAAACGGTATTCTTAGATTCAATGAGACAGATGTAACTAACTTAATTAGTGAATCAAACTGCACACATTCATTGAAAGAAACATACTGCACATGTTAACTCAAAGAGTAGAGCTTCTCTACTTTATTCAATACAACAAGCTTTACTGCTTCGTTAAATGAAACAAACTGCAATCATTCAATCACTGTATCAAACTTCAATCATTGTTTCAATGAATCAAACGTTATTCATTGATTCAATCAACGGGATATAACTCATTTATTTAATGATTCCAACTGCATTCATCCATTCAATGATTCAAACAGCACTCAGTCATTCCATGAAAAAATCTGCACATGATAATCGAATGCTTTTCCCATTCATTCAATGAAACAATTTGCATGCTTTCTGTCGAAAGAAACCAAGAGTTTACTTTCATTTAATCAAGCAGCCTGCACTTGTTAATTCAATGAGTAGAGCTTCTCTCATTCTTTCAGTGCCACCAGTTTAGCGTATTGAATCCAAGAAACAAACGGCACTTATTCATTCAATGAAACACACTGCATGTCCGAAAGCAATGAGTAGAGCTTCAGTCATTCATTCAGTGGTACGAATTTGACGTATTAATTCAATGAAACACACTGCACTCATTCATTCAATGAAACACATTGCATTTGTTAATTCAATGACTAGAGCTTCCGCCATTCATTGAATGCCTCGAGCTAAACGAAATCTTTCGAGAAACAAATTGCACACATTCATTGAATGAAACAGACTGCTGGTTTGCTTTCAATGAGTACAGGTATTCTCATGTATTCAATGCCTCGAGCTGAACGCATTGACTCAATGAAACAAACTGCACAATTCATTCAAATCAAACAGATTGAGCGTGTAAATTCAATGAGTAGTGCTTCTCTCGTTTATTGAATGTGTAGAGCTTAAGGATTTCATTTAATGCAACAAGCTGAAACAAATGAATCATTCGTTGATTCAAACCTCAATCATTGATTCAATGAATCAAACGGTAACTAACTTGTTAGTTACTCAAACTGCACACTTTCCTTCAAAGAAAGCCTGCTCGTGTTAACTCAAAGAGTACAGCTTCTCTACTTTATTCAATATGGCAAGCTTAACAACTTCATTCAATGAAACAAACTGCAATCATTCAATCATTGTATCGAACTTCAATAATAGATTCATTGTATCAAACGTTATTCATTGATTCAATGAATGAAACTTAACTAATTTATTTTGAATTCCCACTGCATGCATCCATTCAATGAAACAAACAGCCCTCAATCATTCATTGAAAGAATCTGCACATGCTTTTCGAATCAGTATTGAATTTGCCATTCATTTAATGAAGCAAGTTGCATGCTCTCTCTTAAAGTAACCAACTGCATGCATTCGTTTGCTCCAACAGACTGCACGTGTTAATTTAATGGGTACAGCTTCTTTCATTCATTCAACGTTTCAAGCTTAACTAATTCATTCAGTGCAGCAAACTGGAGGTATTCATTCACTGAGTAGAGCTTCTCACATTGATTCAATACCATGAGTTTAAATCATCGATTGAACCTTTCAGACTGCACGCATTCATTGATTGAAACAAACTGCATGTGCTATTTCAATGAGTACAGTTTCTCTCATTTATTCAGTGCCTCGAGCTAAACGATTTATTTTAATGAAACAGCCTGCACTTGTTAATTCAATCAGTCGAGCTTCTCTCATTCATTCAGTGCTAGACGTTTAGCACATTGATTCTAAGAAACAAACGGCAACGTTTAAATCAAATGAAACACACTGCATGTAGAGCTTCACTCATTCATTTCATGGTACGAGTTTGACGTTTTAATTCAATGAAGCAAACCACACTCTTTCATTCAATTAAACAGACTGCTCGTCTGCTTTCAATGAGTAGAGGAAGTCTCATTTATTCAATGCCTCGAGCTGAACTCATTTACTCAATGAAACAAACTGCACACATTCATTCAATCAAACAAATTGCGCGTGTAAATTTAATGAGTAGTGCTTCTCTCATGTATTCAATGTCTCCAGCTTAAGGTTTTCATTTAATCAAACAAGGTGAAACAAGTGAATCAGTCATTGACTCAATGTTCAATTATTGATTTAATGAATCAAACGGTATTCTTAGATTCAATGAGACAGATGTAACTAACTTAATTAGTGAATCAAACTGCACACATTCATTGAAAGAAACATACTGCACATGTTAACTCAAAGAGTAGAGCTTCTCTACTTTATTCAATACAACAAGCTTTACTGCTTCGTTAAATGAAACAAACTGCAATCATTCAATCACTGTATCAAACTTCAATCATTGTTTCAATGAATCAAACGTTATTCATTGATTCAATCAACGGGATATAACTCATTTATTTAATGATTCCAACTGCATTCATCCATTCAATGATTCAAACAGCACTCAGTCATTCCATGAAAAAATCTGCACATGATAATCGAATGCTTTTCCCATTCATTCAATGAAACAATTTGCATGCTTTCTGTCGAAAGAAACCAAGAGTTTACTTTCATTTAATCAAGCAGCCTGCACTTGTTAATTCAATGAGTAGAGCTTCTCTCATTCTTTCAGTGCCACCAGTTTAGCGTATTGAATCCAAGAAACAAACGGCACTTATTCATTCAATGAAACACACTGCATGTCCGAAAGCAATGAGTAGAGCTTCAGTCATTCATTCAGTGGTACGAATTTGACGTATTAATTCAATGAAACACACTGCACTCATTCATTCAATGAAACACATTGCATTTGTTAATTCAATGACTAGAGCTTCCGCCATTCATTGAATGCCTCGAGCTAAACGAAATCTTTCGAGAAACAAATTGCACACATTCATTGAATGAAACAGACTGCTGGTTTGCTTTCAATGAGTACAGGTATTCTCATGTATTCAATGCCTCGAGCTGAACGCATTGACTCAATGAAACAAACTGCACAATTCATTCAAATCAAACAGATTGAGCGTGTAAATTCAATGAGTAGTGCTTCTCTCGTTTATTGAATGTGTAGAGCTTAAGGATTTCATTTAATGCAACAAGCTGAAACAAATGAATCATTCGTTGATTCAAACCTCAATCATTGATTCAATGAATCAAACGGTAACTAACTTGTTAGTTACTCAAACTGCACACTTTCCTTCAAAGAAAGCCTGCTCGTGTTAACTCAAAGAGTACAGCTTCTCTACTTTATTCAATATGGCAAGCTTAACAACTTCATTCAATGAAACAAACTGCAATCATTCAATCATTGTATCGAACTTCAATAATAGATTCATTGTATCAAACGTTATTCATTGATTCAATGAATGAAACTTAACTAATTTATTTTGAATTCCCACTGCATGCATCCATTCAATGAAACAAACAGCCCTCAATCATTCATTGAAAGAATCTGCACATGCTTTTCGAATCAGTATTGAATTTGCCATTCATTTAATGAAGCAAGTTGCATGCTCTCTCTTAAAGTAACCAACTGCATGCATTCGTTTGCTCCAACAGACTGCACGTGTTAATTTAATGGGTACAGCTTCTTTCATTCATTCAACGTTTCAAGCTTAACTAATTCATTCAGTGCAGCAAACTGGAGGTATTCATTCACTGAGTAGAGCTTCTCACATTGATTCAATACCACGAGTTTAAATCATCGATTGAACCTTTCAGACTGCAAGCATTCATTGATTGAAACAAACTGCATGTGCTACTTCAATGAGAACAGTTTCTCTCATTTATTCAGTGCCTCGAGCTAAACGATTTATTTTAATGAAACAGCCTGCACTTGTTAATTCAATCAGTCGAGCTTCTCTCATTCATTCAGTGCTAGACGTTTAGCACATTGATTCTAAGAAACAAACGGCAAATTTTAAATCAAATGAAACACACTGCATGTAAAGCTTCACTCATTCATTCCATGGTACGAGTTTGACATTTTAATTCAATGAAGCAAACCACATTTTTTCATTCAATTAAACAGACTGCTCGTCTGCTTTCAATGAGTAGAGGAAGTCTCATTTATTCAATGCCTCGAGCTGAACTCATTGACTCAATGAAATCAACTGCACACCTTCATTCAATCAAACAGATTGCGCGTGTAAATTTAATGAGTAGCGCTTCTCTCATTTATTCAATGTCTCCAGCTTAAGATTTTCATTTAATGAAACAAGTGAATCAGTCATTGATTCAATCTTCAATTATTGATTCAATGAATCACACGGTATTCTTAGATTCAATGAAACAGATGTAACTAACTTGTTGGTTACTCAAACTGCACACTCTCATTCAAAGAAAGACTACACGTGTTAACTCAAAGAGTACAGCTTCTCTACTTTATTCAATATGACAAGCTTAACTCCTTCATTCAATGAAACAAACTGCAATCATTCAATCATTGTATCAAACTTCAATAATAGATTCAATGAATCAAACGTTATTCATTGATTCAATGAATGAAACTTAACTAATTTATTTTGAATTCCCACTGCATTCATCCATTCAATGAATCAAAAAGCCCTCAATCATTCATTGAAAGAATCTGCACATGCTTTTCGAATCAGTATTGAATTTCCCATTCATTTAATGAAGCAAGTTGCATGCTCTCTCTTAAAGTAACCAACTGCATGCATCCGTTTACTCAAACAACCTACACGTGTTAATACAATGTTCACAGCTTCTTTCATTCATTCAACGTTTCCAGCTTAACTAATTCATTCAGTACAACAAACTGGAGGTATTCATTCAATGAGTAGAGCCTCTCACATTGATTCAATACCACGCGTTTAAATCATCCATTGAACGAAACAGACTGCACACATTCATTGAATGAAACAAACTGCATGTGCAATTTGAATGAGTACTGTTTCTCTCATTTATTCATTGCCTCGAGCTAAACGGCTTATTTTAATGAAACAGCCTGCACTTGTTAATTCAATCAGTCGAGCTTCTCTCATTCATTCAGTGCTAGACGTTTAGCGCATTGATTCTAAGAAACAACGGCAACTTTTAAATTAAATGAAACAAACTGCATGGATAGCTTCACTCATTCATTCCATTGTACGAGTTTGACGTTTTAATTCAATGAAGCAAACCACCCTCATTCATTCAATTAAACAGACTGCTCGTCTGCTTTCAATGAGTAGAGGAAGTCTCATTTATTCAATGCCTCGAGCTGAATGCATTGACTCAATGAAACAAACTGCACACATTCATTCAATCAAAAAGATTGCGCGTGTAAATTTAATGAGTAGTTCTTCTCTCATTTATTCAATGTCTCCAGCTTAAGGTTTTCTTTTAATGAAACAAGGTGAAACAAGAGAATCAGTCATTGACTCAATCTTCAATTATTGATTCAATGAATCAAACGGTATTCTTAGATTCAACGAGACAGATGTAACTAACTTATTTAGTGAATCACACTGCACACATTCATTGAAAGAAACATTTCGAACATGTTAACTCAAAGAGTAGAGCTTCTCTACTTTAATCAAAATGACAAGCTTAACTCCTTCGTTAAATGAAACAAACTGCAATCATTCAATCACTGTATCAATCTTCAATCATTGTTTCAATGAATCAAACGTTATTCATTGATTCAATCAACGGGATATAACTCATTTATTTAATGATTCCAACTGCATTCATCCATTCAATGATTCAAACAGCACTCAATCATTCCATGAAAAAATCTGCACATGCTAATCGAATGCTTTTCCCATTCATTCAATGAAACAATTTGCATGCTTTCTGTCGAATGAAACCAAGAGTTTACTTTCATTTAATCAAGCAGCCTGCACTTGTTAATTCAATGAGTAGAGCTTCTCTCATTCTTTCAGTGCCACCAGTTTAGCGTATTGAATCCAAGAAACAAACGGCACTTATTCATTAAATGAAACATACTGCATGTCCGAAAGCAATGAGTAGAGCTTCAGTCATTCATTCAGTGGTACGAATTTGACGTATTAATTCAATGAAACAAACTGCACTCATTCATTCAATGAAACACATTGCATTTGTTAATTCAATGACTAGAGCTTCCGCCATTCATTGAATACCTCGAGCTAAACGAAAGCTTTCGAGAAACAAATTGCACACATTCATTGAATGAAACAGACTGCTGGTTTGCTTTCAATGAGTACAGGTATTCTCATGTATTCAATGCCTCGAGCTGAACGCATTGACACAATGAAACAAACTGCACACATTCATTCAATCAAACAGATTGCACGTGTAAATTCAATGAGTAGTGCTTCTCTCGTTTATTCAATGTTTAGAGTTTAAGGATTTCATTTAATGCAACAAGCTGAAACAAATGAATCATTCGTTGATTCAAACCTCAATCATTGATTCAATGAATCAAACGGTATTCTTAGATTCAATGAGACAGAAGTAACTAACTTGTTAGTTACTCAAACTGCACACTTTCCTTCAAAGAAAGCCTGCTCGTGTTAACTCAAAGAGTACAGCTTCTCTGCTTTATTCAATATGGCAACCTTAAAAACTTCATTCAATGAAACAAACTGCAATCATTCAATCATTGTATCAAACTTCAATAATGCATTCAATGTATCAAACGTTATTCATTGATTCAATGAATGAAACTTAACTAATTCATTTTGAATTCCCACTGCATGCATCCATTCAATGAATCAAACCGCCCTCAATCATTCATTGCAAGAATCTACACATGCTAATCGAATCACTATTGAATTTCCCATTCATTTAATGAAGCAAGTTGCATGCTCTCTCTTAAAGTAACCAACTGCATGCATTCGTTTACTCCAACAGACTGCACGTGTTAATTCAATGGGTACAGCTTCTTTCATTCATTCAACGTTTCAAGCATAACTAATTCATTCAGTGCAACAAACTGGAGGTATTCATTCACTGAGTAGAGCTTCTCACATTGATTCAATACCACGAGTTTAAATCATCGATTGAACCTTTCAGACTGCACGCATTCATTGATTGAAACAAACTGCATGTGCTATTTCAATGAGTACTGTTTCTCTCATTTATTCAGTGCATCGAGCTAAACGATTTATTTTAATGAAACAGCCTGCACTTGTTAATTCAATCAGTCGAGCTTCTCTCATTCATTCAGTGCTAGACGTTTGGCACATTGATTCTAAGAAACAAACGGCAACTTTTAAATCAAATGAAACACACTGCATGTAAAGCTTCACTCATTCATTCCATGGTACGAGTTTGACGTTTTAATTCAATGAAGCAAACCACACTCTTTCATTCAATTAAACAGACTGCTCGTCTGCTTTCAATGAGTAGAGGAAGTCTCATTTATTCAATGCCTCGAGCTGAATGCATTGACTCAATGAAACAAACTGCACACATTCATTCAATCAAAAAGATTGCGCGTGTAAATTTAATGAGTAGTTCTTCTCTCATTTATTCAATGTCTCCAGCTTAAGGTTTTCTTTTAATGAAACAAGGTGAAACAAGAGAATCAGTCATTGACTCAATCTTCAATTATTGATTCAATGAATCAAACGGTATTCTTAGATTCAACGAGACAGATGTAACTAACTTATTTAGTGAATCACACTGCACACATTCATTGAAAGAAACATTTCGAACATGTTAACTCAAAGAGTAGAGCTTCTCTACTTTAATCAAAATGACAAGCTTAACTCCTTCGTTAAATGAAACAAACTGCAATCATTCAATCACTGTATCAATCTTCAATCATTGTTTCAATGAATCAAACGTAATTCATTGATTCAATCAACGGGATATAACTCATTTATTTAATGATTCCAACTGCATTCATCCATTCAATGATTCAAACAGCACTCAATCATTCCATGAAAAAATCTGCACATGCTAATCGAATGCTTTTCCCATTCATTCAATGAAACAATTTGCATGCTTTCTGTCGAATGAAACCAAGAGTTTACTTTCATTTAATCAAGCAGCCTGCACTTGTTAATTCAATGAGTAGAGCTTCTCTCATTCTTTCAGTGCCACCAGTTTAGCGTATTGAATCCAAGAAACAAACGGCACTTATTCATTCAATGAAACATACTGCATGTCCGAAAGCAATGAGTAGAGCTTCAGTCATTCATTCAGTGGTACGAATTTGACGTATTAATTCAATGAAACAAACTGCACTCATTCATTCAATGAAACACATTGCATTTGTTAATTCAATGACTAGAGCTTCCGCCATTCATTGAATACCTCGAGCTAAACGAAAGCTTTCGAGAAACAAATTGCACACATTCATTGAATGAAACAGACTGCTGGTTTGCTTTCAATGAGTACAGGTATTCTCATGTATTCAATGCCTCGAGCTGAACGCATTGACACAATGAAACAAACTGCACACATTCATTCAATCAAACAGATTGCACGTGTAAATTCAATGAGTAGTGCTTCTCTCGTTTATTCAATGTTTAGAGTTTAAGGATTTCATTTAATGCAACAAGCTGAAACAAATGAATCATTCGTTGATTCAAACCTCAATCATTGATTCAATGAATCAAACGGTATTCTTAGATTCAATGAGACAGAAGTAACTAACTTGTTAGTTACTCAAACTGCACACTTTCCTTCAAAGAAAGCCTGCTCGTGTTAACTCAAAGAGTACAGCTTCTCTGCTTTATTCAATATGGCAACCTTAAAAACTTCATTCAATGAAACAAACTGCAATCATTCAATCATTGTATCAAACTTCAATAATGCATTCAATGTATCAAACGTTATTCATTGATTCAATGAATGAAACTTAACTAATTCATTTTGAATTCCCACTGCATGCATCCATTCAATGAATCAAACCGCCCTCAATCATTCATTGCAAGAATCTACACATGCTAATCGAATCACTATTGAATTTCCCATTCATTTAATGAAGCAAGTTGCATGCTCTCTCTTAAAGTAACCAACTGCATGCATTCGTTTACTCCAACAGACTGCACGTGTTAATTCAATGGGTACAGCTTCTTTCATTCATTCAACGTTTCAAGCATAACTAATTCATTCAGTGCAACAAACTGGAGGTATTCATTCACTGAGTAGAGCTTCTCACATTGATTCAATACCACGAGTTTAAATCATCGATTGAACCTTTCAGACTGCACGCATTCATTGATTGAAACAAACTGCATGTGCTATTTCAATGAGTACTGTTTCTCTCATTTATTCAGTGCATCGAGCTAAACGATTTATTTTAATGAAACAGCCTGCACTTGTTAATTCAATCAGTCGAGCTTCTCTCATTCATTCAGTGCTAGACGTTTGGCACATTGATTCTAAGAAACAAACGGCAACTTTTAAATCAAATGAAACACACTGCATGTAAAGCTTCACTCATTCATTCCATGGTACGAGTTTGACGTTTTAATTCAATGAAGCAAACCACACTCTTTCATTCAATTAAACAGACTGCTCGTCTGATTTCAATGAGTAGAGGAAGTCTCATTTATTCAATGCCTCGAGCTGAACTCATTGACTCAATGAAATCAACTGCACACCTTCATTCAATCAAACAGATTGCGCGTGTAAATTTAATGAGTTGCGCTTCTCTCATTTATTCAATGTCTCCAGCTTAAGATTTTCATTTAATGAAACAAGGTGAAACAAGTGAATCAGTCATTGATTCAATCTTCAATTATTGATTCAATGAATCAAATGGTATTCTTAGATTCAATGAAACAGATGTAACTAACTTGTTGGTTACTCAAACTGCACACTCTCATTCAAAGAAAGACTGCACGTGTTAACTCAAAGAGTACAGCTTCTCTACTTTATTCAATATGACAAGCTTAACTCCTTCATTCAATGAAACAAACTGCAATCATTCAATCATTGTATCAAACTTCAATAATAGATTCAATGAATCAAACGTTATTCATTGATTCAATGAATGAAACTTAACTAATTTATATTGAATTCCCACTGCATGCATCCATTCAATGAAACAAAAAGCCCTCAAACATTCATTGAAAGAATCTGCACATGCTAATCGAATCCCTATTGAATTTCCCATTCATTTAATGAAGCAAGTTGCATGCTCTCTCTTAAAGTAACCAACTGCATGCATCCGTTTACTCAAACAACCTGCACGTTTTAACACAATGTTTACAGCTTCTTTCATTCATTCAACGTTTCAAGCTTAACTAATTCATTCAGTACAACAAGCTGGAGGTATTCATTCAATGAGTAGAGCCTCTCACATTGATTCAATACCACACGTTTAAATCATCCATTGAACGAAACAGACTGCACACATTCATTGAATGAAACAAACTGCATGTGCAATTTGAATGAGTACTGTTTCTCTCATTTATTAATTGCCTCGAGCTAAACGATTTATTTTAATGAAACAGCCTGCACTTGTTAATTCAATCAGTCGAGCTTCTCTCATTCATTCAGTGCTAGACGTTTAGCGCATTGATTCTAAGAAACAAACGGCAACTTTTAAATTAAATGAAACACACTGCATGGATAGCTTCACTTATTCATTCCGTGGTACGATTTTGACGTTTTAATTCAATGAAGCAAACCACACTGCTTCATTCAATTAAACAGACTGCTCGTCTGCTTTCAATGAGCAGAGGAAGTCTCATGTATTCAATGCCTCGAGCTGAACGCATTGACTCAATGAAACAAACTGCACACATTCATTCAATCAAACAGATTGCGCGTTTAAGTTTAATGAGTAGTTCTTCTCTCATTTATTCAATGTCTCCAGCTTAAGGTTTTCATTTAATGAAACAAGGTGAAACAAGTGAATAAGTCATTGACTCAATCTTCAATTATTGATTCAATGAATCAAACGATATTCTTAGATTCAATGAAACAGATGTAACTAACTTATTTAGTGAATCACACTGCACACATTCATTGAAAGAAACATTTCGAACATGTTAACTCAAAGAGTAGAGCTTCTCTACTTTATTCAATACGACAAGTTTAACTCCTTCGTTAAATGAAACAAACTGCAATCATTCAATCACTGTATCAAACTTCAATCATTGTTTCAATGAATCAAACGTTATTCATTGATTCAATCAACGGGATATAACTCATTTATTTAATGATTCCAACTGCATTCATCCATTCAATGATTCAAACAGCACTCAGTCATTCCCATTCATTCAATGAAACAATTTGCATGCTTTCTGTCGAATGAAACCAAGAGTTTACTTTCATTTATTCAAGCAGCCTGCACTTGTTAATTCAATGAGTAGAGCTTCTCTCATTCTTTCAGTGCCACCAGTTTAGCGTATTGAATCCAAGAAACAAACGGCACTTATTCATTCAATGAAACACACTGCATGTCCAAAAGCAATGAGTAGAGCTTCAGTCATTCATTCAGTGGTACGGATTTGACGTATTAATTCATTGAAACAAACTGCACTCATTCATTCAATGAAACACATTGCATTTGTTAATTCAATGACTAGAGCTTCCGCCATTCATTGAATGCCTCGAGCTAAACGAAATCTAACGAGAAACAAATAGCACACATTCATTGAATGAAACAGACTGCTGGTTTGCTTTCAATGAGTACAGGTATTCAATGTCTCCAGCTTAAGGTTTTCATTTAATGAAACAAGGTGAAACAAGTGAATAAGTCATTGACTCAATCTTCAATTATTGATTCAATGAATCAAACGGTATTCTTAGACTCAACGAGACAGATGTAACTAACTTGTTAGTTACTCAAACTGCACACTTTCATTCAAAGAAAGACTACACGTGGTAACACAAAGAGTACAGCTTCACTACTTTATTCAATATGACAAGATTAACTCCTTCATTCAAGGAAACAAACTGCAATCATTTAATCATTGTATCATACTTCAATAATAGATTCAATGAATCAAACCTTATTCATTGATTCAATGAATGAAACTTAACTAATTTATTTTGAATTCCTACTGCATTCATCCATTCAATGAATCAAACAGCCCTCAATCATTCGTTGAAAGAATTTGCACATGCTAATCGAATCAGTATTGAATTTCCCGTTCATTTAATGAAGCAAGTTGCATGCTCTCTCTTAAAGTAACCAACTGCATGCAACCGTTTACTCAAACAACCTGCACGTCTTAATATAATGTTTACAGCTTCTTTCATTCATTCAACGTTTCACGCTTAACTAATTCATTCAGTACAACAAACTGGAGGTATTCATTCAATGAGTCGAGCCTCTCACATTGATTCAATACCACGCGTTTAAATCATCCTTTGAACGAAACAGACTGCACACATTCATTGAATGAAACAAACTGCATGTGCAATTTGAATGAGTACTGTTTCTCTCATTTATTCATTGTCTCGAGCTAAACGATTTATTTTAATGAAACAGCCTGCACTTGTTAATTCAATCAGTCGAGCTTCTCTCATTCATTCAGTGCTAGACGTTTAGCGCATCCATTCTAAGAAACAAACGGCAACTTTTAAATTAAATGAAACACACTGCATGGATAGCTTCACTCATTCATTCCGTGGTACGAGTTTGTCGTTTTAATTCAATGAAGCAAACCACACTCATTCATTCAATTAAACAGACTGCTCGTCTGCTTTCAATGAGTAGAGGAAGTCTCATTTATTCAATGCCTCGAGCTGAACTCATTGACTCAATGAAACAAACTGCACACATTCATTGAATCAAACAGATTGCGCGTGTAAAGTGAATGAGTAGTGCTTCTCTCCTTTATTCAATGTCTCCAGCTTAATGTTTTCATTTAATGAAACAAGGTGAAACAAGTGAATCAGTCATTGACTCAATCTTCAATTATTGATTCAATTAATCAAACGGTATTCTTAGATACAATGAGACAGATGTAACTAACTTATTTAGTGAATCAAACTGCACACATTCATTGAAAGAAACATACTGCACATGTTAAGTCAAAGAGTAGACCTTCTCTACTGTATTCAATACGACAAGCTTAACTCCTTCGTTAAATGAAACAAACTGCAATCATTCTATCACTGTATCAAACTTCAATCATTGTTTGAATGAATTAAACGTTATTCATTTATTCAATCAACGGAATATAACTCATTTATTTAATGATTCCAACTGCATTCATCCATTCAATGATTCAAACAGCACTCAGTCATTCCAAGACAAAATCTGCACATGCTAATCGAATGCTTTTCCCATTCATTCATTGAAACAAGTTGCATGCTTTCTGTCAATGAAACCAAGAGTTTGCATTCATTTAATCAAGCAGCCTGCACTTGTTAATTCAGTGAGTAGAGCTTCTCTCATTCTTTCAGTGTCACCAGTTTAGCGTATTGAATCCAAGAAACAAACGGCACTTATTCATTCAATGAAACACACTGCATGTCCAAAAGCAATGAGTAGAGCTTCAGTCATTCGTTCAGTGGTACGAATTTGACGTATTAATTCAATAAAACAAACTGCACTCATTCATTCAATGAAACACATTGCATTTGTTAATTCAATGACTAGAGCTTCCGCCATTCATTGAATGCCTCGAGCTAAACGAAATCTTTCGAGAAACAAATTGCGCACATTCATTGAATGAAACAGACTGCTGGTTTGCTTTCAATGAGTACAGGTATTCTCATGTATTCAATGCCTCGAGCTGAACGCATTGACACAATGAAACAAACTGCACACATTCATTCAATCAAACAGATTGAGCGTGTAAATTCAATGAGTAGTGCTTCTCTCGTTTATTCAATGTGTAGAGCTTAAGGATTTCATTTAATGCAACAAGATGAAACAAATGAATCAGTCGTTGATTCAAACCTCAATCATTGATTCAATGAATCAAACGGTATTCTTAGATTCAATGAGACAGATGTAACTAACTTGTTAGTTACTCAAACTGCATACTTTCCATCAAAGAAAGCCTGCTCGTGTTAACTCAAAGAGTACAGCTTCTCTACTTTATTCAATATGGCAAGCTTAACTCCTTCATTCAATGAATCAAACTGCAATCATTCAATCATTGGATCAAACTTCAATAATAGATTCAATGTATCAAACGTTATTCATTGATTCAATGAATGAAACTTAACTAATTTATTTTGAATTCCCACTGCATGCATCCATTCAATGAATCAAACAGCCCTGCATCATTCATTGAAAGAATCTGCACATTCTAACCGAATCACTATTAAATTTTCCATTCATTTAATGAAGCAAGTTGCATGCTCTCTCTTATAGTAACCAACTGCATGCATTCGTTTACTCCAACAGACTGCACGTGTTAATTTAATGGGTACAGCTTCTTTCATTCATTCAACGTTTCAAGCTTAACTAGTTCATACAGTGCAACAAACATGGAGGTATTCATTCAATGAGTAGAGCTTCTCACATTGATTCAATACAACGAGTTTAAATCATCCATTGAAGCAAACACACTGCACGCATTCATTGATTGAAACAAACTGCATGTCCTATTTCAATGAGTACTGTTTCTCTCATTTATTCAGTGCCTCGAGCTAAACGATTTATTTTAAAGAAACAGCCTGCACTTGTTAATTGAATCAGTCGAGCTTCTCTCATTCATTCAGTGCTAGACGTTTAGCACATTGATTCTAAGAAACAAACGGCAACTTTTAAATCAAATGAAACACACTGCATTTAAAGCTTCACTCATTCATTGCATGGTACGAGTTTGACGTTTTAATTCAATGAAGCAAAGCACACTCTTTCATTCAATTAAACAAACTGCTCGACTGATTTCAATGAGTAGAGGAAGTCTCTTTTATTCAATGCCTCGAGCTGAACTCATTCACTCAATGAAACCAACTGCACACATTCAATCAATCAAACAGATTGCGCGTGTAAATTTAATGAGTAGAGCTTCTCACATTGATTCAATACCACGAGTTTAAATCGTCCATTGACGCAAACACACTGCACGCATTCATTGATTGAAACAAACTGCATGTGCTATTTCAATGAGTACTGTTTCTCTCATTTATTCAGTGCCTCGAGCTAAACGATTTATTTTAAAGAAACAGCCTGCACTTGTTAATTGAATCAGTCGAGCTTCTCTCATTCATTCTGTGCTAAACGTTTAGCACATTGATTCTAAGAAACAAACGGCAACTTTTAAATCAAATGAAACACACTGCATGTAAAGCTTCACTCATTCATTGCATGGTACGAGTTTGACTTTTTAATTCAATGAAGCAAACCACACTCTTTCATTCAATTAAACAAACTGCTCGTCTGATTTCAATGAGTAGAGGAAGTCTCATTTATTCAATGCCTCGAGCTGAACTCATTGACTCAATGAAACCAACTGCACACCTTCAATCAATCAAACAGATTGCGCGTGTAAATTTAATGAGTAGAGCTTCTCACATTGATTCAATACCACGAGTTTAAATCGTCCATTGACGCAAACACACTGCACGCATTCATTGATTGAAACAAACTGCATGTGCTATTTCAATGAGTACTGTTTCTCTCATTTATTCAGTGCCTCGAGCTAAACGATTTATTTTAAAGAAACAGCCTGCACTTGTTAATTGAATCAGTCGAGCTTCTCTCATTCATTCTGTGCTAAACGTTTAGCACATTGATTCTAAGAAACAAACGGCAACTTTTAAATCAAATGAAACACACTGCATGTAAAGCTTCACTCATTCATTGCATGGTACGAGTTTGACTTTTTAATTCAATGAAGCAAACCACACTCTTTCATTCAATTAAACAAACTGCTCGTCTGATTTCAATGAGTAGAGGAAGTCTCATTTATTCAATGCCTCGAGCTGAACTCATTGACTCAATGAAACCAACTGCACACCTTCAATCAATCAAACAGATTGCGCGTGTAAATTTAATGAGTAGAGCTTCTCACATTGATTCAATACCACGAGTTTAAATCGTCCATTGACGCAAACACACTGCACGCATTCATTGATTGAAACAAACTGCATGTGCTATTTCAATGAGTACTGTTTCTCTCATTTATTCAGTGCCTCGAGCCATACGATTTATTTTAAAGAAACAGCCTGCACTTGTTAATTGAATCAGTCGAGCTTCTCTCATTCATTCTGTGCTAGACGTTTAGCACATTGATTCTAAGAAACAAACGGCAACTTTTAAATCAAATGAAACACACTGCATGTAAAGCTTCACTCATTCATTGCATGGTACGAGGTTGACGTTTTAATTCAATGAAGCAAACCACACTCTTTCATTCAATTAAACAAACTGCTCGTCTGATTTCAATGAGTAGAGGAAGTCTCATTTATTCAATGCCTCGAGCTGAACTCATTGACTCAATGAAACCAACTGCACACCTTCATTCAATCAAACAGATTGCACGTCTAAATTTAATGAGTAGTGCTTCTCTCATTTATTCAATGTCTCCAGCTTAAGGTTTTCATTTAATGAAACAAGGTGAAACAAGTAAATCAGTCATTGATTCAATCTTCAATTATTGATTCAATAAATCAAACGGTATTCTTAGATTCAATGATACAGATGTAACTAACTTGTTTAGTGACACAAAATGCACACTTTCATTCAAAGAAAGACTACACGTGTTAACTCAAAGAGTACAGCTTCTCTACTTTATTCAATATGACAACGTTAACACCTTCATTCAATGAAACAAACTGCAATCATTCAATCATTGTATCAAACTTCAATAATAGATTCAATGAACCAAACATTATTCATTGATTCAATAAATGAAACTTAACTAATTTATTTTGAATTCCCACTGCATTCATCCATTCAATGAATCGAACAGCCCTCAATCATTCATTGAAAGAATCTGCACATGCTAATCGAATCACTAATGAATTTCCCATTCATTTAATGAAGCAAGTTGCATGCTCTCTCTTAAAGTAACCAACTGCATGCATTCGTTTACTCCAACAGACTGCACGTGTTAATTCAATAGGTACAGCTTCTTTCATTCATTCATCATTTCAAACTTAACTAATTCATTCAGTGCAACAAACTGGAGGTATTCATTCAATGAGTAGAGCTTCTCACATTGATTCAATACCACGAGTTTAAATCATCGATTGAACCTTTCAGACTGCACGCATTCATTGATTGAAACAAACTGAATGCGCTATTTCAATGAGTACTGTTTCTCTCATTTATTCAGTGCCTCGAGCTAAACGATTTATTTTAAAGAAACAGCCTGCACTTGTTAATTCAATCAGTCGAGCTTCTCTCATTCATTCAGTGCTAGACGTTTAGCACATTGATTCTAAGAAACAAACGGCAACTTTTAAATCAAATGAAACACACTGCATGTAAACCTTCACTCATTCATTGCATGGTACGAGTTTGACGTTTTAATTCAATGAAGCAAACCACACTCTTTCATTCAATTAAACAAACTGCTCGTCTGATTTCAATGAGTAGAGGAAGTCTCATTTATTCAATGCCTCGAGCTGAACTCATTGACTCAATGAAACCAACTGCACACCTTCATTCAATCAAACAGATTGCGCGTCTAAATTTAATGAGTAGCGCTTCTCTCATTTATTCAATGTCTCCAGCATAAGATTTTCATTTAATCAAACAATGTGAAACAAGTGAATCACTCATTGATTCATTCTTCAATTATTGATTCAACGAATCACACGGTATTCTTAGATTCAATGATACAGATGTAACTAACTTGTTGGTTACTCAAACTGCACACTCTCATTCAAAGAAAGACTACACGTGTTAACTCAAAAAGTACAGCTTCTCTACTTTATTCAATATGACAAGCTTAACTCCTTCATTCAATGAAACAAACTGCAATCATTCAATCATTGTATCAAACTTCAATAATAGATTCAATGAATCAAACGTTATTCATTGATTCAATGAATGAAACTTAACTAATTTATTTTGAATTCCCACTGCATTCATCCATTTAATGAATCAAACAGCCCTCAATCATTCGTTGAAAGAATCTGCACATGCTAATCGAATCAGTATTGAATTTCCCATTCATTTAATGAAGCAAGTTGCATGCTCTCTCTTAAAGTAACCAACTGCATGCATCCGTTTACTCAAACAACCTGCACGCGTTAATATAATGTTTACAGCTTCTTCCATTCATTCAACGTTTCACGCTTAACTAATTCATTCAGTACAACAAACTGGAGGTATTCATTCAATGAGTAGAGCCTCTCACATTGATTCAATACCACGCGTTTAAATCATCCTTTGAACGAAACAGACTGCACACATTCATTGAATGAAACAAACTGCATGTGCAATTTGAATGAGTACTGTTTCTCTCATTTATTCATTGTCTCGAGCTAAACGATTTATTTTAATGAAACAGCCTGCACTTGTTAATTCAATCAGTCGAGCTTCTCTCATTCATTCAGTGCTAGACGTTTAGCGCATCGATTCTAAGAAACAAACGGCAACTTTTAAATTAAATGAAACACACTGCATGGATAGCTTCACTCATTCGTTTCATGGTACGAGTTTGACGTTTTAATTCAATGAAGCAAAGCACACTCTTTCATTCAATTAAACAGACTGCTCGTCTGCTTTCAATGAGCAGAGGAAGTCTCATTTATTCAATGCCTCGAGCTGAACTCATTTACTCAATGAAACCAACTGCACACCTTCATTCAATCAAACAGATTGCGCGTGTAAATTTATTGAGTAGTGCTTCTCTCCTTTATTCAATGTCTCCAGCTTAATGTTTTCATTTAATGAAACAAGGTGAAACAAGTGAATCAGTCATTGACTCAATCTTCAATTATTGATTCAATGAATCAAACGGTATTCTTAGATTCAACGAGGCAGATGTAACTAACTTATTTAGTGAATCAAACTGCACACATTCATTGAAAGAAGCATACTGCACATGTTAACTCAAAGCGTAGAGCTTCTCTACTTTACTCAAAATGACAAGCTTAACTCCTTCGTTAAATGAAACAAACTGCAATCATTCAATCACTGTATCAAACTTCAATCATTGTTTCAATGAATCAAACGTTAATCATTGATTCAATCAACGGGATATAACTCATTTATTTAATGATTCCAACTGCATTCATCCATTCAATGATTCAAACAGCACTCAGTCATTCCATGAAAAAATCTGCACATGATAATCGAATGCTTTTCCCATTCATTCAATGAAAAAACTTGCATGCTTTCTGTCGAATGAAACCTAGAGTTTGCTTTCATTTAATCAAGCAGCCTGCACTTGTTAATTCAGTGAGTAGAGCTTCTCTCATTCTTTCAGTGCCACCAGTTTAGCGTATTGAATCCAAGAAACAAACGGCACTTATTCATTCAATGAAACACAGTGCATGTCCAAAAGCAATGAGTAGAGCTTCAGTCATTCATTCAGTGGTACGAATTTGACGTATTAATTCAATGAAACACACTGCACTCATTCATTCAATGAAACACATTGCATTTGTTAATTCAATGACTAGAGCTTCCACCATTCATTGAATGCCTCGAGCTAAACGAAATCTTTCGAGAATCAAATTGCACACATTCATTGAATGAAACAGACTGCTGGTTTGCTTTCAATGAGTACAGGTATTCTCATGTATTCAATGCCTCGAGCTGAACGCATTGACTCAATGAAACAAACTGCACACATTCATTCAAATCAAACAGATTGAGCGTGTAAATTCAATGAGTAGTTCTTCTTGTGCGAGATACGTGGCTGTCCAGCCCCATCTACGGCACTTTTTATTTCCCTTCCCAGGAACAAAGACACGGACGAGTCTGTCCAAAACTTTTCATTCAACTTTGCAAAGTCGGGTGCTGTTCCCAAAGGTACACACACACAAGCATAGTAATCTCCACACATTATATACATGTATATGTGGGCTGGGTTTACTATTGCTGCCTTGACCAACGAGTGCTCGGATTCCCCACTGTTTTCCTTATTTGGGTTCTGGTGCCTGCGATTCTTTTATCATTCACTTGGCCAATCAGTGTTTGAGCTTCCCATTCTTCCCTTATATGGATGATGTTGTACAACTGTGGTTAAGGGCGGCCTCTCAACTATCGAGGAAAGCTGTTACAACTGTTTCATTCATATAAACGTGGGGGAGTTCCGGCAACAATTTCGAGTGTCTGCTTGTGTTTACTATGAGGTAGAAAAGACTAAAAGGCAGCTAACTGTCTACCCTCTACATGCTTGTGTTTACTATGAGTTAGAAAAGACTAAAAGGCAGCTAACCGTTTAAAAATTACACTACCCCCTACAAATCCCCCGTGTCTTTTCTTACGGCCTGTAATTTTTCAACCGTAAGTTTCTTCTCCAGGGCATTTAATAACTCCCGAGCTTGTTCATCAAACTGCCCTTCTCTAATACTACCCCCGCCCAAGAGGGATTCACGTTGTTCCATCTCGAGATTTATTCGTTCAACCTGCCAATAGTAAGGGCGGTTTCGATCAGTCGTTGAGTTAATCCCCGGACACAGGGAATAACGCAACACCCAAGGGCAGTGAGTACCCCTGCCACCACTATACATGAGACGAGAAAGGGAACGACCACCCCCGTCCATTTACCGAACCAAGCTTCCAACCAGTCCGTGAGGCCAGAGTCGATGCCCGAGTTTTCGGCCAGTTCGTCCGCCAATGAGGTGAGTCCATCCAGGGTGCGGGTGATGGACCCATCAGGGGCTGTGTTGTTGGGGATGAAAGTGCAGCACTGAGTGCCAATCATGACACAATCTCTGCCAACATCATGTCTAAGGCCAACCTATTTTCCCACGCCATCCTACTAGTGGCGTCTAGTTGTTCTGCTATTCCTTTCACTGCATCCCGGGTATAATTAATGAACCTCTGCTGATTGTAGTAAATATAATTAATCCAATCCACGTTCTTATTGATGGTCACCCACCAGAACAGTGACGACTCAAAACCAGCCGCTATCTGGTTCCTAGCCTTGTATTCGTCAGGAAAACCTCTGGGGACCCCTATGGCATCTAAATATATGTTATCATCGAAAGAGGTCTCCAAAGCTCTCTCAGTTCTTCCACTAGAACGGGGTCGCTCTTGTTTTTCGAATACCAGGGTGAATGGGATGGCCAATTGAATGATCGCACAAGTGCCCGTCCATTTTTGGGGCAGGGTCGGTCGCAGAACCCTCCCACCACAGTACCACCAGAGGTCTGCCCTAGGTACATGAATGTGGGAGTAATTCCCGCCCCCGGTAGTTTCATTGACCAGCCGGATTGATCCGCTGCACTTGTCAAATGTCCCCACATCGTCGTCCCACTGTAGTCCCGTCCGAGAGACGCAGGCCTGGTGCGTACCCGTTACCCCTGAGAATGATGGCGGGCGGGGCGCCCCCTCAGACCTGACGGGGGGAAACTTCAAACTCAAGGGTCGACAAGTGGGGTCGTTCCAGGCCTCTCGGTCCTGGTACAGCCTTATCTTGCAGTCCATGGCTCGTGGGTGTTTCTCCCATCCCAGCGGGAATGGGACCACCTGAGGGTTAGGGCGGGCACTCGTGCATGCGTAGCAATCACTCTTTTTCATGCTCCTCACAGTATATTTGACCCATTCCATCCAGGCATTCGCCTCCCCATATCCCGTTTCTATTTCAAAGGTCTTTTCCAAATCCGTCGTCTCAATTATTCTAATCTTTTCCTGCTTATCAGTGGTGGATGAGCCCCCAGACTCAGCTTCAATGACCGTGATATACGTGCAGCACAGCTGCATCCCCCTCCATCCTGCCTGGCCCCCAACTCTAATACCCAGTATTGTTCTATTAAGTCTCGCCTCGTTCTTTTCCAAGTTCTTTATGGTCAGATAAAGTGGATTGCACTGATTCTGCCCACAATCTCGTCCAGGGGTGATGGGATCACGGACAACTGACACCATAGCCTGGACCCCGGGGGCTGGAAGCCTACTTAGGCCTTCCCTACCATACAATTGTAATACTAACGTCTGACCCTGGAATCCCCTTTCTCTCTCTAGATTCTGCTTAGTTTGATTCAGTTGACTTTTAGTCCTACAGGGCACCAACTCACATAGGTCTAAGCTAAGTGTCTGTGTTGATTGGTTGGCAAGCACGGAGATGGTGAACCACTGACGGTCCTCTGCTTGTTTTAACCAGAGGCCAAATTGGGTTACACGCACACTATGACCCAGCCCAAGGACAATGGCATAGCAAGTTAACAATACGATTGACCGCATTTTGTCGCGACACCCGTAGCCCGAGGGCACAGTTCCTTTAGACTCGCCAAAGTCCGATTAGTTCGTTCTCAGAGTCTCTGTTCCTTAGATGCCTTTGTCAGAGAGGTTCGTTCGTCCTCCGTCGGTTGTGGCACTGGTCCCTTGACTCGAGTGTAATGTGTCCAGCCCTTTTCGGCCGTACGTACAGCCGTTTCGGTCGTCAAAAGTACCAGGAAGGGACCGTCCCAAGTTGGTTCGAGGGTACGCTGCTTCCAGCTTTTAATCTGGACCCACTGACCCGGCTTGACGGTGTGCACCGCAAACTCGAGGGGCGGCGTCTGTGCCAAAAGTCCCTGTTGGCGTAAACGAGATAGAGCAGACCCCAGAGCCACCACATATTTTTGCACAAACATATCCCAAGACTCAAATACAGGAGGTTCCCCCTTCGGCCCATGGAACGGGAGGCCAAATAACATTTCGAAAGGGGAGACGCCCAAATCCCGCCTTGGCTGGGTGCGAATTTGCAACAGGGCAAGGGGTAGGCATTTGGTCCAAGGCAGGCCGATTTCACTAGTGAGCTTGGTTAGCTGCTTTTTGATGGTCTGGTTCATTCTTTCGACCTTGCCCGAGGAGGAGGGTTGCCGGGGGTGTGCAAATCCCAGTCAATCCCCATTGCTTGCACTACATTCTGGAGGACGGTCGAGGTGAAGTGGCTCCCCTGGTCAGAGTCAATAGCGCGGGGTAGCCCAAATCGTGGGATGATTTGCTCGAGTAGAATCTTGCTAACCTGAGTTGCCGTTGCCGTGGTAGTGGGGAAAGCTTCCACCCATCCTGTCAGGTGATCTACTACTACTAATAGATACTTAAGGCGACCTATGGGGGGGGAGCTCAGTGTAATCTACATGGATATACTCAAACGGCCTATAGGCCGGACTCCTACCCCCTTGTCTTGCATGCTGCCGCAGCCCCCTTTTGTTAATCTTTCGACACGTTATGCAATCTCCTGTGACCTGCTTGGCTACCGTGTACAGACCAGGGTGAGCATATCGGCGCAGGAAGGCATCACACAGTGCCTGGGCGCCCCAGTGACCCCCTTGGTGTAAACGGGCAATAATGTCCCGCGTCAACGGTCGATTTAGTAGCTGGCGTCCATCGGGTAAGGTCCACTTGCCTTCCCTATCCTTTGTACCCCCCAGAGACGCAAGAAGAGTTTCTTCTTTGTCAGTAAACGTGGGCACTTCGGTAATTTCGGATATCTGTGGAATCCTTACCAGGCAGTTTATTACTTCCTTCCCCATCCCAGCCAATTTTGCCTGTTCATCTGCCAATTGATTCCCCAGGGTCTCTATTTTATCGTCTTTCTGGTGTCCTTTCACATGTACTACAGCAATCTCTTGTGGCAGCAACAAATCCTCCAAGATCATGGCTACTAGTTCCTCGTGGACCTACTCCTTTCCTCTACTATTTATCATTCCCCTTTCTTTCCAGATCTTCCCAAAGGTGTGTACTACCCCAAAGGCATACTTAGAGTCAGTGTAGATTGTCCCGGCTATTCCCTTTAAATTCCTCAGAGCCCGGTGCAAGGCGTACAATTCGCACGTTTGTGCGGACCAGGCATTCGGTAGCCGTCCACTTTCCACTAATTCCCAACCAGTCTCACTAATGTCTGCATAACCGTTGTGTCTCTTCCCATCTATCACTCGAGAGGACCCATCAATGTACCACCGCCTTCCTGCATGTAAGGGGGTATCCCTCAGATCTTCCCTCACTTTACTCTGGTACTCTATTATGTCTGAACAGCAGTGTTCCAGTTCCTCCTCCCCTTCCCCTTTCCAAAGAAAGTCCGCCGGGTTCTGGCAGCCCCCGACTTCTATTCGGAGGTCTTCTCGGTCTAACAATATGGCTTCATATTTCAGAATTATCGAGTCAGTCAGCCACCTCCCGGCCTTCTGATTCAGGATAGTTCTAACCTGGTGGGGAGTAGTGACTGTCAAGGGGGCCCCAAAAGTCAACTTCCTGCTTTCCTCTACCAGCTTTGCCGTGGCTGCCACCGCTTGGACACACTCCGGCCACCCTCGGGAGACTGGATCCAGAATTTTTGACAGGAAAGCCACGGGCTTCCTTTTACCCCCCCAGTCCTGGGTCAATACTCCAAGAGCGGTTCCCTTTCTGGAGTTCACAAAGAGGCGAAATGTCTTACTAAAATCCGGCAAGCTTAAAACAGGTGGGGCCATCAATTTTCCTTTTAGGATTTCAATTAACTTTTTCTCCTCCTCCTCCCATTTTATTCTGTTGGGTGCCTCCTCAATGAGTTTTAGGTACAAGTCTTTAGTAAGGGGGGCATAGTCGTCTATCCATAACCGACAATAGCCTAAGAGTCCCAAGAATTTCCGCAACTCCCTCTTGGTCGTTGGGAGGCCTAGTTCGATTATTGCCCGCACTCTTTCCGGACTTATTCGTTTCTGTCCCTGGCTTATCAAGTGTCCTAGGTACTTAACCTCTTTCTCGACATATTGGAGCTTCTTCTGACTCACTCTTAAACCCTTCTCAGCTAGGTAATTTAACAGGGCATTAGTCCCAAGTAGGACGTCCTCCTCCGCCGGTCCGGATAAAAGGAGATCGTCCACGTATTGTATAAGCTTAAGGGCCGGGGACAAGGTTAGTCCCTCCAATAATTGTTCCAGAATCTGCCCGAACAGAGTCGGGGACTCAGTGAATCCTTGGGGGAGTACGGTCCACCTGTACTGTTGTTTTCTGCCAGTATCAGGATCCTCCCATTCAAAAGCAAAAAGATCCCTACTGTCCTTGTCCAGGGGACACGCCCAGAAGGCATCCTTTAAGTCTATAACACTAAACCAGCCGTGGTCCGGGGGGATTCGCCCCAGAATAGTGTATGGGTTCGGTACCACAGGGTGCCGTACTTGGACAATTTTATTTACTTCCCTTAGGTCTTGGACCATTCGGTAGCTCCCATCCGACTTCCAGACCGGCAGGATGGGTGAATTGTATCGTGACATACAGGGCTCTACCAATCCATCTTTAATTAGGTCTTCCATAACTGTCTTCAGGCCCTGCCTCCCTTCCCAAGAGATGGGGTATTGGCGCACTCTGACGTCGGGGCTCTGGGGCTTTAATTTTACCTCCACAGGTCGAATTGCGAGTCCCCCCCGGTTCCCTTTGGCGACCCAAACCCTAGGGTCTATCTCTGTCAATCGGGACTCACTAAGGTATGACATGGTAACGGCTAATTCTTCCTCTTCTCCCACTTCTATTCGCAATCCGAAACGGACTATCAAATCCCGTCACAACAACCCATAGGGAAGATGGGGGAGGTAAAGGAGTTTCACCTGGAGTTCCTCCTCCTCCAGCCGCAAGGGTTGTGGTTCGAATATTTTCGCATTAAAAACCCCACCCTTAACTCCAGAAATGTTTAATGTTTTAGCTTGGAAGCCAACCCCCCCTCGGATGGAGGGGAATTGAGGACCTGCCGGCGCCTGTGTCAACTAAGAAGGTAACATCTTGTCTAAATGGGCCCACCTGTAAATTTACCAGGGGTTCTTGGTAGGCCCGTGTTCCGATCCTCCCCTGACTTCCCTAATCCATTTGTTCACACTCCATTTCATACATCCCTTCTCTTTCCCTTTTAAACTCGGGACAATCCCTTTTGAAGTGTCCCAGTTTCCTGCAATGGTAACATCCGGCCTTCTGAGGGCGCTCAATTCCATAAGATCCTCCTCTCTCACTTCTGCCCCGTCTCGCTTCTCTCCCTCTCCAACTTTTCTTCGACGTTCCCCTTTCCACCCCATAAACTCCCTCCCCCATTCCAGTGGACTTACAAGCTTCCCGTACGGCTGCCACCATCATTTTTGTCTTATGTTTCTCCCTTATTACATCCCTCTGAACGTACACCTTCTGTGCTTCCCGTAATAATTCTGCAACATCCTTTTCAGCCCAATCCTCCACTTTCTGTAATTTCTTGTGAATGTCAGGCCATGACTTAGTCACAAAGTGCACCTTAAGCATGCTCTTGCCTATTTCCCCATCGGGGTCTAAACCTGAATACTTTCGCATGGACTCCCGCAAACGGTCTAAAAACTCACTCGGGGATTCATCCTTTTTCTGTCCAACTTCAAATGCTTTTGCTAAATTCCGCTGTTTGGGCACGCAGGTTTGGATCCCCCTGATTATAAGGCTTCTGAGGTCTGTCATATTGGCCCTTCCCCCCGCGTCGTTATGATCCCACCGGGGGTCCTCTAAGGGGTACTTCTGCTCTCCACGCTGAGGGCCGTCCTGATGCTCCCAATCCCAAATAGCCATTGCACTATTCCGGATCATAACAATTTCATCGTAATTAAATAGTATTCTCATCATGGCCTGCAGTTCAGCCCATGTGTATATACTGGGCCCCAGAAATTTGTCCAGTTGTATTCCCACACTGACAGGGTCGTCCAGTAGACGGGGTAGTTCATTACGGAGTTGCCGGATATCCCCAGAATTTAAAGGTTGTACTACGAACCCGGTCCGTTCATTCCCAAACGGCACCTCTCGTAAGGGGTTCAGCTGTTCAATATTGTCACTCCTCCCAGCTCTCAATCCCTCTTCTCGACCTCTCCGCATCTCGAGTCGGACTGATTTCCTTGTGCCTGGGCTGAGTTCTGTGCCCCCTCCTGTGCCCCCCCCCAGCAGTCCCTTCCTCACTGGTCGTAGCCTGCTGGGACTCGGAATTATCCGTCGCAGGAGGGAGGTCCGCGCTGGACGCCTGGTCGTGCGCGGGTGGTATATACGGGGGCGGGGAAGACGGTGGCAAACCGTCGGTGAGGATGTCCCAAGACTTCTGGGGCTTCCTCGGGTCTGTTTGGGGAATCAGAGGATAGAGACGCGTGGGACTATCGCCGTCTCCCGCCAACCAGGCGGCGGCATATTTGCTCTCCTCTGGGTCAAACGGTTGTTTTCTGTTAACATATACATTTAGGATTTGACACACCCAGTCTTCATCAGACCCATACTCGGGCCAAACTACCGAGGGGGCGCGGATAGGTTCTTTGGTCCATATAAAACAACAATATTTTATCATGGTCTCTTTCTTTAAGTCCTTCGTTCTACTACTGTCCGCCCATAGACTTAACTTCCGACCTAATGGACTATCGGGGGGTATTTCTTTCCCATTTGCAGTCTTCCCTGACTTTTCCTTAGTAAATCTAGAAGTCTGATTTCCCATGGTTTATCGTCGGTCCTGGTCTTAAACGCCCAAAGCGTTTTCACAGATGACCGTCAAAACCACAATTTCCCGTGGTTTATCTTCAGTCCTGGTCTTAAACGCCCAAAGCGTTTTCACAGATGACCATCAAAACCACGCGGCCAACAAGGAAGAACAAAAGAATCTCTTACCTTGATCCGTGCACGGAGTTGTCTGGCCTTTCTAAATGTGTGTACCCCCGTGTATAGTCACTAACCGGTCGTCCCAGCACTCGTCCGTGTGTTCCTTTTCCAGGATTCAAAATTATTTTTAAATGAGCCGGGTCACATCGTCTCTTGTCCGACGGCCAACGGACCAAGCCGATCAGTGAGAAGTATAAATATATACTAGACGCATCTTTGTTGTAATCAGGCTTGATCCGTGAGCCGAAGAGACTGCCCCCCCCGGCAATAATTATTTCATCCCGGAGGAGCCCCCAATTGTGCGAGATACGTGGCTGTCCAGCCCCATCTACGGCACTTTTTATTTCCCTTCCCAGGAACAAAGACACGGACGAGTCTGTCCAAAACTTTTCATTCAACTTTGCAAAGTCGGGTGCTGTTCCCAAAGGTACACACACACAAGCATAGTAATCTCCACACATTATATACATGTATATGTGGGCTGGGTTTACTATTGCTGCCTTGACCAACGAGTGCTCGGATTCCCCACTGTTTTCCTTATTTGGGTTCTGGTGCCTGCGATTCTTTTATCATTCACTTGGCCAATCAGTGTTTGAGCTTCCCATTCTTCCCTTATATGGATGATGTTGTACAACTGTGGTTAAGGGCGGCCTCTCAACTATCGAGGAAAGCTGTTACAACTGTTTCATTCATATAAACGTGGGGGAGGTCCGGCAACAGTTTCGAGTGTCTGCTTGTGTTTACTATGAGGTAGAAAAGACTAAAAGGCAGCTAACCGTCTACCCTCTACATGCTTGTGTTTACTATGAGGTAGAAAAGACTAAAAGGCAGCTAACCGTTTAAAAATTACACTACCCCCTACATTCTCTCTTTTATTAAATGTGTAGAGCCTAAGGATTTCATTTAATGCAACAAGCTGAAACAAATGAATCAGTCGTTGATTCAAACCTCAATCATTGATTCAATAAATCAAACGGTATTCTTAGATTCAATGAAACAGATGTAACTAACTTGTTAGTTACTCAAACTGCACACTTTCATTCAAAGAAAGACTACACGTGTTAACACAAAGAGTACAGCTTCACTACTTTATTCAACATGACAAGATTAACTCCTTCATTCAATGAAACAAACTGCAATCATTTAATCATTGTATCAAACTTCAATAATAGATTCAATGAATCAAACGTTATTCATTGATTCAATGAATGAAACTTAACTAATTTATTTTGAATTCCTACTGCATTCATCCATTCAATGAATCAAACAGCCCTCAATCATTCATTGAAAGAATCTGCACATGGTAATCGAATCAGTATTGAATTTCCCGTTCATTTAATGAAGCAAGTTGCATGCTCTCTCTTAAAGTAACCAACTGCATGCAACCGTTTACTCAAACAACCTGCACGTGTTAATTCAATGGGTACAGCTTCTTTCATTCATTCAACGTTTCAAGCTTAACTAATTCATTCAGTACAACAAACTGGAGGTATTCATTCAATGAGTAGAGCCTCTCACATTGATTCAATACCACGCGTTTAAATCATCCATTGAAGGAAACAGACTGCACACATTCATTGAATGAAACAAACTGCATGTGCTATTTCAATGAGTACTGTTTCTCTCATTTGTTCAGTGCCTGGAGCTAAACGATTTATTTTAATGAAACAGCCTGCACTTGTTAATTCAATCTGTCGAGCATCTCTCATTCATTCAGTGCTAGACGTTTAGCGCATTGATTCTAAGAGACAAATGGCAACTTTTAAATCATATGAAACACACTGCATGTAAAGCTTCACTCATTCATTTCATTCTACGAGTTTGACGTTTTAATTCAATGAAGCAAACCACACTCTTTCATTCAATTAAACAGACTGCTCGTCTGCTTTCAATGAGTAGAGGAAGTCTCATTTATTCAATGTCTCGAGCTGATCTCATTTACTCAATGAAACAAACTGCACACATTCATTCAATCAAACAGATTGCGCGTGTAAATTTAATGAGAAGTGCTTCTGTCATGTATTCGATGTCTCCAGCTATGGTTTTCATTTAATCAAACAAGGTGAAACAAGTGAATCAGTCATTGACTCAATGTTCAATTATTGATTCAATGTTTCAAACGGTATTCTTAGATTCAATGAGACAGATGTAACTAACTTATTTAGTGAATCAAACTGCACACATTCATTGAAAGAAACATTTCGCACATGTTAACTCAAAGAGTAGAGCTTCTCTACTTTATTCAATACAACAAGCTTAACTCCTTCGTTAAATGAAACAAACTGCAATCATTCAATCACTGTATTAAACTTCAATCATTGTTTCAATGAATCAAACGTTATTCATTTATTCAATCAACGGTATATAACTCATTTATTTAATGATTCCAACTGCATTCATCCATTCAATGATTCAAACAGCACTCAGTCATTCCATGAAAAAATCTGCACATGATAAACGAATGCTTTTCCCATTCATTCAATGAAACAAGTTGCATGCTTTCTGTCAATGAAACCAAGAGTTTGCATTCATTTAATCAAGCAGCCTGCACTTGTTAATTCAATGAGTAGAGCTTCTCTCATTCTTTCAGTGCCACCAGTTTAGCGTATTGAATCCAAGAAACAAACAGCACTTATTCATTCAATGAAACACACTGCATGTCCAAAAGCAATGAGTAGAGCTTCAGTCATTCATTCAGTGGTACGACTTTGACGTATTAATTCAATGAATAAAAACTGCACTCATTCATTCAATGAAACACATTGCATTTGTTAATTCAATGACTAGAGCTTCCGCCATTCATTGAATACCCCGAGCTAAACGAATTCTTTCGAGAAACAAATTGCACACATTCATTGAATGAAACAGACTGCTGGTTTCCTTTCAATGAGTACAGGTATTCTCATGTATTCAATGCCTCGAGCTGAACGCATTGACACAATGAAACAAACTGCACACATACATTCAATCAAACAGATTGCACGTGTAAATTCAATGAGTAATGCTTCTCTCGTTTATTCAATGTGTAGAGCTTAAGGATTTCATTTAATGCAACAAGCTGAAACAAATGAATCAGTCGTTGATTCAAACCTCAATCATTGATTCAATGAATCAAACGGTATTCTTAGATTCAATGAGACAGATGTAACTAACTTGTTAGTTACTCAAACTGCACACTTTCCTTCAAAGAAAGCCTGCTCGTGTTAACTCAAAGAGTACAGCTTCTGTACTTTATTCAATATAGCAAGCTTAACTCCTTCATTCAATGAAACAAACTGCAATCATTCAATCATTGTATCAAACTTCAATAATAGCTTCAATGTATCAAACGTTATTCATTGATTCAATGAATGAAACTTAACTAATATATTTTGAATTCCCACTGCATGCATCCATTCAATGAATCAAACAGCCCACAATCATTCATTGAAAGAATCTGCACATGCTAATCGAATCACTATTGAATTTCCCATTCATTTAATGAAGCAAGTTGCATGCTCTCTCTTAAAGTAACCAACTGCATGCATTCGTTTACGCCAACAGACTGCACGTGTTAATTCAATGGGTACAGCTTCTTTCATTCATTCAACGTTTCAAGCTTAACTAATTCATTCAGTGCAACGAACTGGAGGTATTCATTCAATGAGTAGAGCTTCTCACATTGATTCAATACCACGAGTTTAAATCATCCATTGAAGCAAACAGACTGCACGCATTCATTGATAAATCGTTTAGCTCGAGGCACTGAATAAATGAGAGAAACAGTACTCATTGAAATAGCACATGCAGTTTGTTTCAAAGAAACAGCCTGCACTTGTTAATTGAATCAGTCCAGCCTCTCTCATTCATTCAGTGCTAGACGTTTAGCACATTGATTCTAAGAAACAAACGGCAAATTTTAAAACAAATTAAACACACTGCATGTAAAGCTTCACTCATTCATTGCATGGTACGATTTTGACGTTTTAATTCAATGTAGCAAACCACACACTTTCATTCAATTAAACAGACTGCTCGTCTGATTTCAATGAGTAGAAGAAGTCTCATTTATTCAATGCCTCGAGCTGAACTCATTGACTCAATGAAACCAACTGCACACCTTCATTCAATCAAACAGATTGCGCGTGTAAATTTAATGAGTAGTGCTTCTCTCATTTATTCAATGTCTCCAGCTTAAGGTTTTCATTTAATGAAACAAGGTAAAACAAGTGAATCAGTCATTGATTCAATCTTCAATTATTGATTCAATGAATCAAACGGAATTCTTAGATTCAATGAGACAGATGTAACTAACTTGTTTCTTACTGAAACTGCACACTTTCCTTCAAAGAAAGCCTGCTTGTGTTAACTCAAAGAGTACAGCTTCTCTACTTTATTCAATATGACAATCTTAACTCCTTCATTCAATGAAACAAACTGCAATCATTCAATCATTGCATCAAACTTCAATAATAGATTCAAGGAATCAATGATTCCTTGATTCAATGAATGAAACGTAACTAATTTATTTTGAGTTCCCACTGCATTCATCCATTCAATGAATCAAACAGCCCTCAATCATTCATTGAAAGAATCTGCACATGCTAATCGAATCACTATTGAATTTCCCATTCATTCAATGAAGCAAGTTGCATGCTCTCTCTTAAAGTAACCAACTGCATGCATTCGTTTACTGAAACAGACTGCACGTGTTAATTCAATGGGTACAGCTTCTTTCATTCATTCAACGTTTCAAGCTTAACTAATTCATTCAGTGCAACAAACTGGAGGTATTCATTCAATGAGTAGAGCCTCTCACATTGATTCAATACCAGGAGTTTAAATCATCCTTTGAACGAAACAGACTGCACACATTCATTGAATGAAACAAACTGCATGTGCAATTTGAATGGGTACTGTTTCTTTCATGTATTCAGTGCCTCGAGCTAAACGATTTATTTTAATGAAACAGCCTGCACTTGTTAATTCAATCAGTCGAGCTTCTCTCATTCATTCACTGCTAGACGTTTAGCGCATTGATTCTAAGAAACAAACTGCAATTTTAAATTAAATGAAACACACTGCATGGATAGCTTCACTCATACATTCCGTGGTACGAGTTTGAAGTTTTAATTCAATGAAGCACACCACACTCATTCATTTAATTAAACAGACTGCTCGTCTGCTCTCAATGAGTAGAGGAAGTCTCATTTATTCAATGCCTCGAGCTGAACGCATTGACTCAATGAAACAAACTGCACACATTCATTCAATCAAACAGATTGCGCGTGCAAATTTAATGAGTAGTTCTTCTCTCATTTATTCAATGTCTCCAGCTTAAGGTTTTCATTTAATCAAACAAGGTTAAACAAGTGAATCAGTCATTGATTCAATCTTCAATTACTGATTCAATGAATCAAACGGTATTTTTAAATTCAATGAGACAGATGTAACTAAGTTATTTAGTGAATCAAACTGCACACATTCATTGAAAGAAACAATCTGCACATGTTAACTCAAAGAGTAGAGCTTCTCTACTTTATTCAATACAAGCTTAACTCCTTCGTTAAATGAAACAAACTGCAATCATTCAATCACTGTATCAAACTTCAATCATTGTTTCAATGAATCAAACGTTAATCATTGATTCAATCAACGGGATATAACTCATTTATTTAATGATTCCAACTGCATTCATCCATTCAATGATTCAAACAGCACTCAGTCATTCCATGAAAAAATCTGCACATGCTAATCGAATGCTTTTCCCATTCATTCAATGAAACAAGTTGCATGCTTTCTGTCAATGAAACCAAGAGTTTGCATTCATTTAATCAATCAGCCTGCACTTGTTAATTCAATGAGTACAGCTTCTCTCATTCTTTCAGTGCCACCAGTTTAGCGTATTGAACCCAAGAAACAAACGGCACTTATTCATTCAATGAAACACACTGCATGTCCTTAAGCAATTAGTAGATCTTCAGTCATTCATTCAGTGGTACGAATTTGACGTATTAATTCAATGAAACAAACTGCACTCATTCATTCAATGAAACACATTGCATTTGTTAATTCAATGACTAGAGCTTCCGCCATTCATTGAATGCCTCGAGCTAAACGAAATCTTTCGAGAAACAAATTGCACACATCCATTAAATGAAACAGACTGCTGGTTTGCTTTCAATGAGCACAGGTATTCTCATGTATTCAATACCTCGAGCTGAACGCATTGACACAATGAAACAAACTGCACACATTCATTCAATCAAACAGAGTAAGCGTGTAAATTCTATGAGTAGTGCTTCTCTCGTGTATTCAATGTGTAGAGCTTAAGGATTTCATTTAATGCAACAAGCTGAAACAAATGAATCAGTCGTTGACTCAAACCTCAATCATTGATTCAATGAATCAAACGGTATTCTTAGATTCAATGAGACAGATGTAACTAACTTATTTAGTGAATCAAACTGCACACATTCATTGAAAGAAACATTTCGCACATGTTAACTCAAAGAGTAGAGCTTCTCTACTTTATTCAATACAACAAGCTTAACTCCTTCGTTAAATGAAACAAACTGCATTCATTCAATCACTGTATCAAACTTCAATCATTGTTTTCAATGAATCAAACGTTATTCATTGATTCAATCAATGGGATATAACCCATTTATTTAATGATTTCAACTGCATTCATCCATTCAATGATTCAAACAGCACTCAGTCATTCCATGAAAAAATCTGCACATGATAATCGAAGGCTTTTCCCATTCATTCAATGAAACAAGTTGCATGCTATTTCTTAAAGTAACCAACTGCATGCATCCGTTTACTCAAACATCCTGCACGTGTTAATTCGATGGGTACAGCTTCTTTAATTCATTCAACGTTTCAAGCTTAACTAATTCATTCAGTACAACAAACAGGAGGTATTCATTCAATGACTAGAGCCTCTCACATTGATTCAATACCAGGCGTTTAAATCATCCATTTCATTTCATTTATTTCATCCGTTTCTCTCATTTATTCAGTGCCTCGATCTAAACGAGTTACTTTAATGAAACAACCCGCACTTGTTAATTCAATCAGTCGAGCTTATCTCATTCATTCAGTGCTAGACGTTTAGCGCATTGATTCTAAGAAACAAATGGCAACTTTTAAATCAAATGAAACACACTGCATGTAAACCTTCACTCATTCATTCCATGGTACGAGTTTGACGTTTTAATTCAATGAAGCAAACCACACTCTTTCATTCAATTAAACAGACTGCTCGTCTGATTTCAATGAGCAGAGGATGTCTCATTTATTCAATGCCTCGAGCTGAACGCATTGACTCAATGAAACAAACTGCACAAATTCATTCAATCAAACAGATTGCGCGTGTAAATTTAATGAGTAGTGCTTCTCTCATTTATTCAATGTCTCCAGCTTAAGATTTTCATTTCATGAAACAAGGTGAAACAAGTGAATCAGTCATTGATTCAATCTTCAATTATTGATTCAATGAATCAAACGGTATTCTTAGATTCAATGAAACAGATGTAACTAACTTGTTAGTTACTCAAACTGCACACTCTCATTCAAAGTAAGACTACACGTGTTAACTCAAAGAGTAGAGCTTCTCTACTTTATTAAATATGACAAGCTTAACTACTTCATTCAATGAAACAAACTGCAATCATTCAATCATTGCATCAAACTTCAATAATAGATTCAATGAATCAAACGTTATTCATTGATTCAATGAATGAAACTTAACTAATTTATTTTGAATTCCCACTGCATTCATCCATTCTATGAATCAAAAAGCCCTCAATCATTCATTGAAAGAATCTGCACATGCTAAACGAATCACAATTGAATTTCCCATTCATTTAATGAAGCAAGTTGCATGCTCTCTCTTAAGGTAACCAACTGCATGCAACAGTTTACTCAAACAACCTGCAAGTGTTAATTCAATGGGTACAGCTTCTTTCATTCATTCAACGTTTCAAGCTTAACTAATTCATTCATTGCAACAAACTGGAGGTATTCATTCAATGAGTATAGGCTCTCACATTGATTCAATACCACGCGTTTAAATCATCCATTGAACGAAACAGACTGCACCCATTCATTGAATGAAACAAACTGCATGTGCTATTTCAATGAGTAGTGTTTCTCTCATTTATTCAGTGCCTCGAGCTAAACGATTTATTTTACTGAAACAGCCTGCCCTTGTTAATTCAATCAGTCGATCTTCTCTCATTCATTCAGTGCTAGACGTTTAGCGCATTGATTCTAAGAGACAAATGGCAACTTTTAAATTAAAGGAAACACACTGCAAGGATAGCTTCACTTATTCATTCCGTGCTACGATTTGGACGTTTTAATTCAATGAAGCAAACCACACTCATTCATTCAATTAAACAGACTGCTCGTTTGCTTTCAATGAGCAGAGGAAGTCTAATTTATTCAATGATTCGATCTGAACGCATTGACTCAATGAAACAAACTGCACACATTCATTCAATCAATCAGATTGCCCGTGTTAATTTAATGAGTAGTGCTTCTCTCATTTATTCAATGTCTCCAGCTTAAGATTTTCATTTAATGAAACAAGGTGAAACAAGTGAATCAGTCATTGATTCAATCTTCAATTATTGATTCAATGAATCAAACGGTATTCTTAGATTCAATGAAACAAATGTAACAACTTGTTAGTTACTCAAACTGCACACTTTCATTCAAAGAAAGACTACACGTGTTAACTCAAAGAGTACAGCTTCTCTACTTTATTCAATATGATAAGCTTAACTACTTCATTCAATGAAAAAAACTGCAATCATTCAATCATTGCATCAAACTTCAATAATAGATTCAATGAATCAAACGTTATTCATTGATTCAATGAATGAAACTTAACTAATTTATTTTGAATTCCCACTGCATTCATCCATTCAATGAATCAAACAGCTCTCAGTCATTCATTGAAAGAATCTGCACATGCTAATCGATACAGTATTGAATTTCCCATTCATTTAATGAAGCAAGTTGCATGCTCTCTCTTAAAGTAACCAAGTGCATGCAACTGTTTACTCAAACAACCTGCACGTGTTAATTCAATGGGTACAGCTTCTTTCATTCATTCAACGTTTCAAGCTTAACTAATTCATTCAGTACAACAAACTGGAGGTATTCATTCAATGAGTAGAGCCTCTCACATTGATTCAATACCACGAGTTTAAATCGTCCATTGACGCAAACACACTGCACGCATTCATTGATTGAAACAAACTGCATGTGCTATTTCAATGAGTACTGTTTCTCTGATTTATTCAGTTCCTCGAGCTAAACTAGTTATTTTAATGAAACAGCCTGCACTTGTTAATTCAATCAGTCGAGCTTCTCTCATTCATTCAGTGCTAGACGTTTAGCGCATTGATTCTAAGAAACAAACGGCAACTTTTAAATCAAATGAAACATACTGCATGTAAAGCTTCACTCATTCATTCCATGGTACGAGTTTGACGTTTTAATTCAATGAAGCAAACCACACTCATGCATTCAATTAAACAGACTGCTCGTCCGATTTCAATGAGCAGAGGAAGTCTCATTTATTCAATGCCTCGAGCTGAACGCATTGACTCAATGAAACAAACTGCACACAATCATTCAATCAAACAGATTGCGCGTGTAAATTTAATGAGTAGTGCTTCTCTCATTTATTCAATGTCTCCAGCTTAAGATTTTCATTTAATGAAACAAGGTGAAACAAGTGAATCAGTCATTGATTCAATCTTCAATTATTGATTCAATGAATCAAACGGTATTCTTAGATTCAATGAAACAGATGTAACTAACTTGTTAGTTACTCAAACTGCACACTTTCATTCAAAGAAAGACTACACGTGTTAACTCAAAGAGTACAGCTTCTCTACTTTATTCAATATGACAAGCTTAACTCCTTCATTCAATGAAACAAACTGCAATCATTCAATCATTGTATCAAACTTCAATAATACATTCAATGAATCAAATGTTATTCATTGATTCAATGAATGAAACTAAATAATTTATTTTTAATTCCCACTGCATTCATCTATTCAATGAATCAAACAGCCCTCAGTCATTCATTGAAAGAATCTGCACATGCTTTTCGAATCAGTATTGAATTTCCCATTCATTTAATGAAGCAAGTTGCATGCTCTCTCTTAAAGTAACCAAGTGCATGCATCCGTTTACTCAAACAACCTGCACGTGTTAATACAATGTTTACAGCTTCTTTCATTCATTCAACGTTTCAAGCTTAACTAATTCATTCAGTACATCAAACTGGAGGTATTCATTCAATGAGTAGAGCCTGTCACATTGATTCAATACCACGCGTTTAAATCATCCATTGAACGAAACAGACTGCACACATTTTTTGAATGAAACAAACTGCATGTGCTATTTCAATGAGTAGTGTTTCTCTCATTTATTCAGTGCCTCGAGCTAAACGATTTATTTTAATGAAACAGCCTGCCCTTGTCAATTCAATCAGTCGATCTTCTCTCATTCATTCAGTGCTAGACGTTTAGCGCATTGATTCTAAGAGAGAAATGGCAACATTTAAATTAAAGGAAAAACACTGGAAGGATAGCTTCACTTATTCATTCCATGCTACGATTTCGACGTTTTAATTCAATGAAGCAAACCACACTCATTCATTCAATTAAACAGACTGCTCCTCTGCTTCCAATGAAGAGAAGGAAGTTTCATTTATTCAATGCCTCGAGCTGAACTCATTGACTCAATGAAACAAACTGCACACCTTCATTCAATCAAACAGATTGCGCGTGTAAATTTAATGAGTAGTGCTTCTCTCATTTATTCAATGTCTCCAGCTTAAGTTTTTCATTTAATGAAACAAGGTGAAACAAGTGAATCAGTCATTGATTCAATCTTCAATTATTGATTCAATGAATCAAACGGTATTCTTAGATTCAATGAAACAGATGTAACTAACTTGTTAGTTACTCAAACTGCACACTTTGATTCAAAGAAAGACTGCACGTGTTAACTCAAAGAGTACAGCTTCTCTACTTTATTCAATATGACAAGCTTAACTCCTTCATTCAATGATACAAACTGCAATCATTCAATCATTGTATCATACTTCAATAATAGATTCAATGAATCAAATGATATTCATTGATTCAGTGAATGAAACTTAACTAAATTATTTTGAATTCCCACTGCATTCATCTATTCAATGAATCAAACAGCCCTCAGTCATTCATTGAATGAATCTGCACATGCTAATCGATACAGTATTGAATTTCCCATTCATTTAATGAAGCAAGTTGCATGCTCTCTCTTAAAGTAACCAACTGCATGCAACCGTTTACTCAAACAACCTGCACGTGTTAATTCAATGGGTACAGCTTCTTTCATTCATTCAACGTTTCAAGCTTAACTAATTCATTCAGTACAACAAACTGGAGGTATTCATTCAATGAGTAGAGCCTCTCACATTCATTCAATACCACGTGTTTAAATCATCCATTGAACAAAACAGACTGCACACATTCATTGAATGAAACAAACTGCATGTGCTATTTCAATGAGTACTGTTTCTCTCATTTATTCAGTGCCTCGAGCTAAACGAGTTATTTTAATGAAACAGCCTGCACTTGTTAATTCAATCAGTCGAGCTTCTCTCATTCATTCAGTGCTAGACGTTTAGCGCATTGATTCTAAGAAACAAACGGCAACTTTTAAATCAAATGAAACACACTGCATGTAAAGCTTCACTCATTCATTCCATGGTACGAGTTTGACGTTTTAATTCAATGAAGCAAACCACACTCATGCATTCAATTAAGCAGACTGCTCGTCTGATTTCAATGAGTAGAGGAAGTCTCATTTATTCAATGCATCGAGCTGAACGCATTGACTCAATGAAACAAACTGCACACATTCATTCAATCAAACAGATTGCGCGTCTAAATTTAATGAGTAGTGCTTCTCTCATTTATTCAATGTCTCCAGCTTAAGATTTTCATTTAATGAAACAAGGTGAAACAAGTGAATCAGTCATTGATTCAATCTTCAATTATTGATTCAATGAATCAAACGGTATTCTTAGATTCAATGAAACAGATGTAACTAACTTGTTAGTTACTCAAACTGCACACTTTCATTCAAAGAAAGACTACACGTGTTAACTCAAAGAGTACAGCTTCTCTACTTTATTCAATATGACAAGCTTAACTCCTTCATTCAATGAATCAAACTGCAATCATTCAATCATTGTATCAAACTTCAATAATACATTCAATGAATCAAACGTTATTCATTGATTCAATGAATGAAACTTAACTAATTTATTTTGAATTCCCACTGCATTCATCTATTCAATGAATCAAACAGTCCTCAATCATTCATTGAAAGAATCTGCACATGCTAATCGATACAGTATTGAATTTCCCATTCATTTAATGAAGCAAGTTGCATGCTCTCTCTTAAAGTAACCAACTGCATGCATCCGTTTACTCAAACACCCTGCACGTGTTAATACAATGCTTACAGCTTCTTTCATTCATTCAACGTTTCAAGCTTAACTAATTCATTCAGTACAACAAATTGGAGGTATTCATTCAATGAGTAGAGCATCTCACATTGATTCAATACCACGCGTTTAAATCATCCATTGAACGAAACAGACTGCACCCATTCATTGAATGAAACAAACTGCATGTGCTATTTCAATGAGTAGTGTTTCTCTCATTTATTCAGTGCCTCGAGCTAAACGATTTATTTTACTGAAACAGCCTGCCCTTGTTAATTCAATCAGTCGATCTTCTCTCATTCATTCAGTGCTAGACGTTTAGCGCGTTGATTCTAAGACACAAATGGCAACTTTTAAATTAAAGGAAACACACTGCAAGGATATCTTCACTCATTCATTCCGTGCTACGATTTGGAGGTTTTAATTCAATGAAGCAAACCACACTCATTCATTCAATTAAACAGACTGCTCGTCTGCTTTCAATGAGTAGAGGAAGTCTAATTTATTCAATGATTCGAGCTGAACGCATTGACTCAATGAAACAAAATGCACACATTCATTCAATCAAACAGATTGCACATGTTAATTTAATGAGTAGTGCTTCTCTCATTTATTCAATGTCTCCAGCTTAAGATTTTCATTTAATGAAACAAGGTGAAACAAGTGAATCAGTCATTGATTCAATCTTCAATTATTGATTCAATGAATCAAACGGTATTCTTAGATTCAATGAAACAGATGTAACTAACTTGTTAGTTACTCAAACTGCACACTTTGATTCAAAGAAAGACTGCACGTGTTAACTCAAAGAGTACAGCTTCTCTACTTTATTCAATATGACAAGCTTAACTACTTCATTCAATGAAACAAACTGCAATCATTCAATCATTGTATCAAACTTCAATAATAGATTCAATGAATCAAACGTTATTCATTGATTCAAAGAATGAAACTAAACTAATTTATTTTAAATTCCCACTGCATTCATCCATTCAATGAATCAACCAACCCTCAATCATTCATTGAAAGAATCTGCACATGCTAATCGAATCAGTATTGAATTTTCCATTCATTTAATGAAGCAAGTTGCAAGCTCTCTCTTAAAGTAACCAACTGCATGCTACCGTTTACTCAAACAACCTGCACGTGTTAATTCAATGGGTACAGCTTCTTTCATTCATTCAACGTTTCAAGCTTAACTAATTCATTCAGTACAACAAACTGGAGGTATTCATTCAATGAGTAGAGCCCCTCACATTGATTCAATTCCACACGTTTAAATCATCCTTTGATAAACAGACTGCACACATTCATTGAATGAAACAAACTGCATGTGCTATTTCAATGAGTACTGTTTCTCTCATTTATTGAGTGCCTCGAGCTAAACGAGTTATTTTAATAAAACAGCCTGCACTTGTTAATTCAATCAGTCTAGCGTCTCTCATTCATTCAGTGCTAGACGTTTAGCGCATTGATTCTAAGAAACAAACGGCAACTTTTAAATCAAATGAAACACACTGCATGTAAAGCTTCACTCATTCATTCCATGGTACGAGTTTGACGTTTTAATTCAAAGAAGCAAACCACACTCATGCATTCAATTAAACAGACTGCTCGTCTGATTTCAATGAGCAGAGGAAGTCTCATTTATTCAATGCCTCGAGCTGAAAGCATTGACTCAATGAAACAAACTGCACACATTCATTCAATCAAACAGATTGCGCGGGTAAATTTAATGAATAGTGCTTCTCTCATTTATTCAATGTCTCGAGCTTAAGGTTGTCATTTAATGAAACAAGGTGAAACAAGTGAATCAGTCATTGATTCAAACTTCAATTATTGATTCAATGACTCAAACGGTATTTTTAGATTCAATGAAACAGATGTAACTAACTTGTTAGTTACTCAAACTGCACACTTTCATTCAAAGAAAGACTACACGTGTTAACTCAAAGAGTACAGCTTCTCTACTTTATTCAATATGACAAGCTTAACTCCTTCATTCAATGAAACAAACTGCAATCATTCAATCATTGTATTAAACTTCAATAATAGATTCAATGAATCAAACGTTATTCATTGATTCAATGAATGAAACTTAACCAATTTATTTTGAATTCCCACTGCATTCATCCATTCAATGAATCAAACAGCCCTCAATCATTCATTGAAAGAATCTGCACATGCTTTTCGAATCAGTATTGAATTTCCCATTCATTTAATGAAGCAAGTTGCATGCTCTCTCTTAAAGTAACCAACTGCATGCATTCGTTTACTGAAACAGACTGAATGTATTAATTCAATGGGTACAGCTTCTTTCATTCATTCAACGTTTCAAGCTTACCTAATTTGTGGGCGACACGGTGGCACAGTGGTTAACACTGCTGCCTCGCAGCGCCGGAGACCCGGGTTCAATTCCCGCCTCAGGCGTGTGGAGTTTGCACGTTCTCCCCGTGTCTGCGTGGGTTTCCTCCGGGTGCTCCGGTTTCCTCCCACAGACCAAAGATGCGCAGGTCAGGTGAATTGGCCATGCTAAATGGCCCGAAGTGTTAGGTAAGGGGTAGATGTAGATGTAGATGTAGGGGTATGGGTGGGTTACGCTTCGGCGGGGCAGTGTGTACTTGTTGGGCCGGATGGCCTGTTTCCACACTGTAAATAATCTAATCTAATCTAATTCATTCAGTGGAACAAACTGGAAGTATTGATTCAATGAGTAGAGCCTCTCACATTGATGCAATACCACGCGTTTAAATCATCCATTGAACCAAACAGACTGCACCCATTCATTGAATGAAACAAACTGCATGTGCTATTTCAATGAGTAGTCTTTCTCTCATTTATTCAGTGCCTCGAACTAAACGTTTTATTTTAATGAAACAGTCTACACTTGTTCAATCTCTCATTCATTCAGTGCCAGAAGTTTAGCGCATTGATTCTAAAAACAAACGGCAACTTTTAAAATAAATGAAACACACTTCACTCATTCATTCCGTGGTGCGAGTTTGACGTTTTAATTCAATGAAGCAAACCACACTCTTTCATTCGCTTAAACAGACTGCTCGTCTGATTTCAATGAGTAGAGGAAGTCTCATTCATTCAATGCCTCCAGCTGAAAGCATTGACTCAATGAAACAAACTGCACACATTCATTCAATCAAACAGATTGCGCTGGAAATTTAATGAATAGTGCTTCTCTCATTTATTCAATGTCTCGAGCTTAAGGTTGTCATTTAATGAAACAAGGTGAAACAAGTGAATCAGTCATTGATTCAATCTTCAATTATTGATTCAATGACTCAAACGGTATTCTTAGATTCAATGAAACAGATGTAACTAACTTGTTAGTTACTCAAACTGCACACTTTCATTCAAAGAAAGACTACACGTGTTAACTCAAAGAGTACAGCTTCTCTACTTTATTCAATATGACAAGCTTAACTCCTTCATTCAATGAAACAAACTGCAATCATTCAATCATTGTATCAAACTTCAATAATAGATTCAATGAATCAAACGTTATTCATTGATTCAATGAATGAAACTTAACTAATTTATTTTGAATTCCCACTGCATTGATCCATTCAATGAATCAAACAGCCCTCAATCATTCATTGAAAGAATCTGCACATGCTTTTCGAATCAGTATTGAATTTCCCATTCATTTAATGAAGCAAGTTCCATGCTCTCTCTTAAAGTAACCAACTGCATGCATTGGTTTACTGAAACAGATTGAATGTATTAATTCAATGGGTACAGCTTCTTTCATTCATTCAACGTTTCAAGCTTACCTAATTTGTGGGCGACACGGTGGCACAGTGGTTAACACTGCTGCCTCGCAGCGCCGGAGACCCGGGTTCAATTTCCGCCTCAGGCGTGTGGAGTTTGCACGTTCTCCCCGTGTCTGCGTGGGTTTCCTCCGGGTGCTCCGGTTTCCTCCCACAGACCAAAGATGTGCAGGTCAGGTGAATTGGCCATGCTAAATTGCCCGTAGTGTTAGGTAAAGGGTAGATGTAGATGTAGATGTAGGGGTATGGGTGGGTTACGCTTCGGCGGGGCGGTGTGGACTTGTTGGGCCGGATGGCCTGTTTCCACACTGTAAGTTATCTAATCTAATCTAATTCATTCAGTGCAACAAACTGGAAGTATTGATTCAATGAGTAGAGCCTCTCACATTGATTCAATACCACGTGTTTAAATCATCCATTGAACCAAACAGACTGCACCCATTCATTGAATGAAACAAACTGCATGTGCTATTTCAATGAGTAGTGTTTCTCTCATTTATTCAGTGCCTCGAACTAAACGTTTTATTTTAATGAAACAGCCTACACTTGTTCAATCTCTCATTCATTCAGTGCCAGAAGTTTAGAGCATTGATTCTAAAAACGAACGGCAACTTTTAAAATAAATGAAACACACTTCACTCATTCATTCCGTGGTGCGAGTTTGACGTTTTAATTCAATGAAGCAAACCACACTCTTTCATTCGCTTAAACAGACTGCTCGTCCGATTTCAATGAGTAGAGGAAGTCTAATTAATTCAATGCCTCCAGCTGAAAGCATTGACTCAATGAAACAAACTGCACACATTCATTCAATCAAATAGATTGCGCGGGTAAATTTAATGAATAGTGCTTCTCTCCTTTATTCAATGTCTCGAGCATAAGGTTGTCATTTAATGCAACAAGCTAAAACAAATGAATCAGTCGTTGGTTCAAACCTCAATCATTGATTCAATGAATCAAACGGTATTCATTGATTCAATGAGACAGATATAACTAACTTATTTAGTGAATTAAACTGCACTCATTCATTGAAAGAAACATACTGCACATGTTAACTCAAAGAGTAGAGCTTCTCTACTTATTCAATATGACAAGCGTAACTCCTTCGTTTAATGAAACAAACTGCAATCATTCAATCCCTGTATCAAACTTCAATCATTGTTTCAATAAATCAAACCTTATTCATTGATTCAATGAATGGGATTTAACTCATTTATTTAATGATTCCAACTGCATTCATCCATTCAAACAGCATTCAGTCATTCCATGAAAAAATCTGCACATGCTAATCGAATGCTTTTCCCATTCATTCAATGAAACAAGTTGCATGCTTTCTGTCAATGAAACCAAGTGTTTGCATTCATTTAATCAAACAGCCCGAAAATGTTAATTCAATGAGTAGAGCTTCTCTCATTCTTGCAGTGCCACCAGTTTAGCTTATTGAAGCCAAGAAACAAACGTCACTTATTCATTCAATGAAACACACTGCATGTCCAAAAGCAATGAGTAAAGCTTCAGTCATTCATTCAGGGGTACGAATTTGACGTATTAAAACAATGAAACAAACTGCACTCATTCATTCAAAGAAACACATTGCGTTTGTTCATTCAATGACTAGAGCTTTCGCCATTCATTGAATGCCTCGAGCTACACGAATTCTTTCGAGAAACAAATTGCACACATTCATTGAATGAAACAGACTGCTGGTTTGCTGTTAATGAGTACAGGTATTCTCATGTATTCAATGCCTCGAGCTGAACGCATTGACACAATGAAACAAACTGCACACATTCATTCAATCAAACAGAATGCGCGTGTAAATTCAATGAGTAGTGCTTCTCTCGTTTATTCAATGTCTCGAGCTTAAGGATTTTATTTAATGCAACAAGCTGAAACAAATGAATCAGTCGTTGATTCAAACCTCAATCATTGATTCAATGAATCAAACGGTATTCTTAGATTCAATGAGACAGATGTAACTAACTTGTTTAGTTACTCAAACTGCACACTTTCCTTCAAAGGAAGCCTGCACGTGTTAACTCAAAGAGTACAGCTTCTTTACTTTATTCAATATGACAATCTTAACTCCTTCATTCAATGAAACAAACTGGAATCATTCAATCATTGTATCAAACTTCAATGATAGATTCAATGAATCAAACGTTATACATTGATTCAAAGAATGAAACTTAACTAATTTATTTTAATTTCCCACTGCATTCATCCATTCAATGAATCAAACAGCCGTCAATCATTCATTGAAAGAATCTGCACATGCTTTTCGAATCAGTGTTGAATTTCCCATTTATTATTGGAAGCAAGTTGCATGCTCTCTCTTAAAGTAACCAACTGCATGCAACCGTTTACTCAAACAACCTGCACGTGTTAATACAATGGGTACAGCTTCTTTCATTCATTCAACGTTTCAAGCATACCTAATTCATTCAGTACAACAAACTGGAGGTATTCATTCAATGAGTAGAGCATCTCACATTGATTCAATACCACGCGTTCAAATCATCCTTTGAACGAAACAGACTGCACACATTCATTGAATGAAACAAACTGCATGTGCTATTTCAATGAGTAGTCTTTCTCTCATTTATTCAGTGCCTCGAGCTAAACGAGTTATTTTAATGAAACAGCCTGCACTAGTTAATTCAATCAGTCGAGCTTCTCTCATTCATTCAGTGCTAGATATTTAGCGCATTGATTCTAAGAAACAAACTGCAACTTTTAAATCAAATGAAACACACTGCATGGATAGTTTCACTCATTCATTCCATGGTTCGAGTTTGACGTTTTAATTCAATGAAGCAAACCACACTCATTCATTCAATTAAACAGACTGCTCGTCTGATTTCAATGAGTAGGGGAAGTCTCATGTATTCAATGCTTCGAGCTGAAATCATTGACTCAATGAAACAAACTGCACACATTCATTCAATCAAACAGATTGCGCGTGTAAATTTAATGAGTAGTGCTTCTCTCATTTATTCAATGTCTCCAGCTTAAGATTTTCATTTAATGAAACAAGGTGAAACAAGTGAATCAGTCATTGATTCAATCTTCAATTATTGATTCAATGACTCAAACGGTATTCTTAGATTCAATGAAACAGATGTAACTAACTTGTTAGTTACTCAAACTGCACACTTTCATTCAAAGAAAGACTACACGTGTTAACTCAAAGAGTACAGCTTCTCTACTTTATTCAATATGACAAGCTTAACTCCTTCATTCAATGAAACAAACTGCAATCATTCAATCATTGTATCAAACTTCAATAATAGATTCAATGAATCAAACGTTATTCATTGATTCAATGAATGAAACTTAACTAATTTATTTTGAATTCCCACTGCATTCATCCATTCAATGAATCAAACAGCCCTCAATCATTCATTGAAAGAATCTGCACATGCTTTTCGAATCAGTATTGAATTTCCCATTCATTTAATGAAGCAAGTTGCATGCTCTCTCTTAAAGTAACCAACTGCATGCATTCGTTTACTGAAACAGACTGAATGTATTAATTCAATGGGTACAGCTTCTTTCATTCATTCAACGTTTCAAGCTTACCTAATTTGTGGGCGACACGGTGGCACAGTGGTTAACACTGCTGCCTCGCAGCGCCGGAGACCCGGGTTCAATTCCCGCCTCAGGCGTGTGGAGTTTGCACGTTCTCCCCGTGTCTGCGTGGGTTTCCTCCGGGTGCTCCGGTTTCCTCCCACAGACCAAAGATGTGCAGGTCAGGTGAATTGGCCATGCTAAATGGCCCGTAGTGTTAGTTAAGGGGTAGATGTAGATGTAGGGGTATGGGTGGGTTACGCTTCGGCGGGGCGGTGTGTACTTGTTGGGCCGGATGGCCTGTTTCCACACTGTAAATAATCTAATCTAATCTAATTCATTCAGTGGAACAAACTGGAAGTATTGATTCAATGAGTAGAGCCTCTCACATTGATTCAATACCACGCGTTTAAATCATCCATTGAACCAAACAGACTGCACCCATTCATTGAATGAAACAAACTGCATGTGCTATTTCAATGAGTAGTGTTTCTCTCATTTATTCAGTGCCTCGAACTAAACGTTTTATTTTAATGAAACAGCCTACACTTGTTCAATCTCTCATTCATTCAGTGCCAGAGGTTTAGCGCATTGATTCTAAAAACAAACGGCAACTTTTAAAATAAATGAAACACACTTCACTCATTCATTCCGTGGTGCGAGTTTGACGTTTTAATTCAATGAAGCAAACCACACTCTTTCATTCGCTTAAACAGACTGCTCGTCCGATTTCAATGAGTAGAGGAAGTCTCATTCATTCAATGCCTCCAGCTGAAAGCATTGACTCAATGAAACAAACTGCACACATTCATTCAATCAAACAGATTGCGCGGGTAAATTTAATGAATAGTGCTTCTCTCCTTTATTCAATGTCTCGAGCTTAAAGTTGTCATTTACTGCAACAAGCTAAAACAAATGAATCAGTCGTTGGTTCAAACCTCAATCATTGATTCAATGAATCAAACGGTATTCATTGATTCAATGAGACAGATATAACTAACTTATTTAGTGAATTAAACTGCACTCATTCATTGAAAGAAACATACTGCACATGTTAACTCAAAGAGTAGAGCTTCTCTACTTATTCAATATGACAAGCGTAACTCCTTCGTTTAATGAAACAAACTGCAATCATTCAATCCCTGTATCAGACTTCAATCATTGTTTCAATAAATCAAACCTTATTCATTGATTCAATGAATGGGATTTAACTCATTTATTTAATGATTCCACTGCATTCATCCATTCAAACAGCATTCAGTCATTCCATGAAAAAATCTGCACATGCTAATCGAATGCTTTTCCCATTCATTCAATGAAACAAGTTGCATGCTTTCTGTCAATGAAACCAAGTGTTTGCATTCATTTAATCAAACAGCCCGAAAATGTTAATTCAATGAGTAGAGCTTCTCTCATTCTTTCAGTGCCACCAGTTTAGCTTATTGAAGCCAAGAAACAAACGTCACTTATTCATTCAATGAAACACACTGCATGTCCAAAAGCAATGAGTAAAGCTCAGTCATTCCTTCAGGGGTACGAATTTGACGTATTAAAACAATGAAACAAACTGCACTCATTCATTCAAAGAAACACATTGCGTTTGTTTATTCAATGACTAGAGCTTTCGCCATTCATTGAATGCCTCGAGCTACACGAATTCTTTCGAGAAACAAATTGCACACATTCATTGAATGAAACAGACTGCTGGTTTGCTTTCAATGAGTACAGGTATTCCCATGTATTCAATGCCTCGAGCTGAACGCATTGACACAATGAAACAAACTGCACACATTCATTCAATCAAACAGAATGCGCGTGCAAATTCAATGAGTAGTGCTTCTCTCGTTTATTCAATGTCTCGAGCTTAAGGATTTTATTTAATGCAACAAGCTGAAACAAATGAATCAGTCGTTGATTCAAACCTCAATCATTGATTCAATGAATCAAACGGTATTCTTAGATTCAATGAGACAGATGTAACTAACTTGTTTAGTTACTCAAACTGCACACTTTCCTTCAAAGAAAGCCTGCACGTTTTAACTCAAAGAGTACACCTTCTTTACTTTATTCAATATGACAATCTTAACTCCTTCATTCAATGAAACAAACTGGAATCATTCAATCATTGTATCAAACTTCAATGATAGATTCAATGAATCAAACGTTATTCATTGATTCAAAGAATGAAACTTAACTAATTTATTTTAATTTCCCACTGCATTCATCCATTCAATGAATCAAACAGCCGTCAATCATTCATTGAAAGAATCTGCACATGCTTTTCGAATCAGTGTTGAATTTCCCATTTATTATTGGAAGCAAGTTGCATGCTCTCTCTTAAAGTAACCAACTGCATGCAACCGTTTACTCAAACAACCTGCACGTGTTAATTCAATGGGTACAGCTTCTTTCATTCATTCAACGTTTCAAGCTTAACTAATTCATTCAGTACAACAAACTGGAGGTATTCATTCAATGAGTAGAGCATCTCACATTGATTCAATACCACGCGTTCAAATCATCCTTTGAACGAAACAGACTGCACACATTCATTGAATGAAACAAACTGCATGTGCTATTTCAATGAGTAGTCTTTCTCTCATTTATTCAGTGCCTCGAGCTAAACGAGTTATTTTAATGAAACAGCCTGCACTAGTTAATTCAATCAGTCGAGCTTCTCTCATTCATTCAGTGCTAGATATTTAGCGCATTGATTCTAAGAAACAAACTGCAACTTTTAAATCAAATGAAACACACTGCATGGATAGTTTCACTCATTCGTTCCATGGTTCGAGTTTGACGTTTTAATTCAATGAAGCAAACCACACTCATTCATTCAATTAAACAGACTGCTCGTCTTATTTCAATGAGTAGGGGAAGTCTCATTTATTCAATGCTTCGAGCTGAAATCATTGACTCAATGAAACAAACTGCACACATTCATTCAATCAAACAGATTGCGCATGTAAATTTAATGAGTAGTGCTTCTCTCATTTATTCAATGTCTCCAGCTTAAGATTTTCATTTAATGAAACAAGGTGAAACAAGTGAATCAGTCATTGATTCAATCTTCAATTATTGATTCAAGGAATCAAACGGTATTCTTAGATTCAATGAAACAGATGTAACTAACTTGTTAGTTACTCAAACTGCACACTTTCATTCAAAGAAAGACTACACGTGTTAACTCAAAGAGTACAGCTTCTCTACTTTATTCAATATGACAAGCTTAACTCCTTCATTCAATGAAACAAACTGCAATCATTCAATCATTGTATCAAACTTCAATAATAGATTCAATGAATCAAACGTTATTCATTGATTCATAGAACATAGAACATAGAATATAGAACATAGAACATTACAGCGCAGTACAGGCCCTTCGGCCCTCGATGTTGCGCCGATCAAAGCACTCCTAACCTACACTAAGCCACTATCCTGCATATACCAATCCCATAAAGAGGGAGAGTCCACTACTGCTACTGGCAGGGCATTCCATGAACTGACGACTCGCTGAATGAAGAACCTACCCCTAACATCAGTCCTATATCTACCCCCCCCCCCTTAATTTAAAGCTATGCCCCCTTGTAATAGCTGACTCTATACGTGGAAAATGGTTCTCACTGTCAAACCGATCTAACCCCCTAATCATCTTGTACATCTCTATCAAATCACTCCTAAACATTCTTTTCTCCAATGAAAACAACCCCAATGCCTCAGCCTTTCCTCATAGGATTTTCCTACCATACCAGGCAACATCCTGGTAAACTTCCTCTGCACCCGTTCCAGTGCCTCCACATCCTTCCTATAGTATGGCGACCAAAACTGCACACAATATTCCAGATGCGGCCGCACCAGAGTCTTATACAACTGCAGCATGACCTCAGGACTCCGGAACTCAATTCCTCTACCAGTAAAAGCCAGTACGCCATATGCCTTCTTCACTGCACTATTTACCTGGGTGGCAACTTTCAGAGATCTGTGTACATGGACACCAAGATCCCTCTGCTCTTCCACACTACCAAGTAGTCTACCATTAGCCCAGTAATCCATCTTTTTATTACTTTTACCAAAGTGAATCACTTCACACTTAGCTACATTGAATTCCATTTGCCACCTTTCTGCCCAGCTCTGCAGCTTCTCTATACCCGCTGTAACCTGCCATATCCGTCCTCACTGTCTCCAACTCCTCCGACTTTCGTATCATCCGCAAACTTGCTCACCCAACCTTCTAACCCTTCCTCCAGGTCATTTATAAAAATGACAAACAGCAATGGTCCCAAAACAGATCCTTGCGGAACACCGCTAGAGACGGCACTCCAAGATGAACCTTTGCCATCAACTACCACCCTCTGTCTTCTTCCAGAGAGCCAATTCCTAATCCAAACCTCCAACTCACCTTCAATGCCATATCTCTGTAGTTTCTGCAGTAGCCTACCATGGGGGACCTTATCAAACGCCTTACTAAAATCCATATATACCACATCTACCGCTTTCCCCTCATCTACCTCCTTAGTCACCTTCTCAAAGAATTCAATAAGGTTTGTGAGGCACGACCTGCCCTTCACAAAACCATGCTGACTATCCTTGATCACATCACTCTTATCCAGATGTGCATAAATCCTATCCCTTACAATTCTCTCTAAGACTTTGCCCACAACAGAAGTGAGACTCACTGGCCTATAGTTACTAGGATTATCCCTACTCCCCTTCTTGAACAAGGGAACCACGTTTGCTAGCCTCCAGTCCTCTGGCACTACTCGTGTCGACAAAGAGGACACAAAAATCAAGGCCAATGGCTCTGCAATCTCCTCCCTTGCTTCCCAGAGAATCCTAGGATAAATACCATCAGGCCCAGGGGACTTATCTATTTTCACCCTTGCCAGAATTTCCAACACCTCTTCTCTACATATCTCAAAGCCATCCATTCTATTTATTCGTGCCTCAGTATTTATATCGACAACAATGTCCTGTTCCTGAGTGAATACTGACGAAAAGTATTCATTCAGCGCCTCCCCAATCTCTTCAGCCTCCACACGCAACTTCCCATTACTATCCTTGATTGGACCTATTCCTTCCCTAGTCATTCTTTTATTCCTAACATACCCATAGAAAGCCTTAGGGTTTTCCCTAATCCTACCAACTAAGGACCTTTCATGTCCCCTCCTTGCTGCTCTTAGCTCTCTCTTCAGGTCCTTCCGGGCTACCTTATAACTCTCAATTGCCACTATTGAACCTTCACGCCTCATCTTTACAAAGGCCGCCCTCTTCCGTTTAACAAGGGATTCCAACTCCTTATTAAACCACGGCTCCCTCACACGACCCTTTCCTCCCTGCCTGATAGGTACGTACTTATCCTGGACACTCAATAGTTGCTCCTTGAACAAGTTCCACATATCAATTACGCACTTGCCTTGGAATCTACTTTTCCAATCCACACATCCTAAGTCATGCCTCAACGCATCATAATTTCCCTGCCCCCAGCTATAACTCTTGCCCTGTAGTACACACTTATCCCTCTCCATCACGAGAGTAAAAATCACCGAATTGTGGTCACTGTCCCCAAAGTGCTCACCTACCTCTAGTTCTAATACCTGGCCTGGTTCGTTACCCAGAACCAAATCCAGTATGGCCTCACCTCTTGTAGGCTTATCTACATATTGTGTCAGGAAACTCTCCTGCACACATTGCACAAACACTGACCCATCTAACGAACTTGAGCTATAGCTTTCCCAATCAATATCAGGAAAGTTAAAGTCTCCCATAACAATCACCCTATTACTGTCGCTCTTCTCCTGAATCATCTTCACAATCCTTTCTTCAACGATTCTAGGACTATTAGGAGGCCTGTAAAAGACTCCTAACAGGGTGACCTCACCTCTCCTATTCCTAACCTCCACCCAAACTACCTCAGATGGCAAATCTTCGTCCATCTTCCTTTCCACCGCTGTAATACTATCTTTGACAAGCAAAGCAACACCCCCCCTCTTTTGCCCGCACCTCTGACCCTACTAAAACATTTAAACCCTGGAACCTGCAACACCCAATCCTGTCCCTGATCTAGCCATGTCTCCGTAATAGCCACAACATCGAAGTCCCAGGTACCAACCCACGCTGTGAGTTCACCTACCTTATTTCGTATACTTCTGGAATTAAAGTACACACACTTCAAGCCACTCTTCTGTTTACAGGCACCCTCCTTTAAGATTGATGCCATATTCCTAACCTCCCTACACTCCAGGTCCTGCACGCTGAATGAAACTTAACTAATTTATTTTGAATTCCCACTGCATTCATCCATTCAATGAATCAAACAGCCCTCAATCATTCATTGAAAGAATCTGCACATGCTTATCGAATCAGTATTGAATTTCCCATTTATTTAATGAAGCAAGTTGCATGCTCTCTCTTAAAGTAACCAACTGCATGCATCTGTTTACTCAAACAACCTGCACGTGTTAATACAATGTTTACAGCTTCTATCATTCATTCAACGTTTCAAGCTTAACTAATTCATTCAGTACAACAAACTGGAGGTATTCATTCAATGAGTAGAGCATCTCACATTGATTCAATACCACGCGTTTAAATCATACATTGAACGAAACAGACCGCACACATTCATTGAATGAAACAAACTGCATGTGCTATTTCAATTAGTAGTGTTTCTCTCATTTTTTCAGTGCCTCGAGCTAAACGAATTATTTTAATGAAACAGCCTGCCCTTCTTAACTCAATCAGTCGAGCTTCTCTCATTCATTCAGTGCTAGACGTTTAGCGCATTGATTCTAAGAAACAAACGGCGACTTTTAAATTAAATGAAACACACTGCATGGATAGCTTCACTCATTCATTCCGTGGTACGATTTTGACGTTTTAATTCAATGAAGCAAACCACACTCATTCATTCAATTAAACAGACTGCTCGTCTGATTTCAATGAGTAGGGGAAGTCTCATTTATTCAATGCTTCGAGCTGAACTCATTGACTCAATGAAACAAACTGCACACATTCATTCAATCAAACAGATGCGCGTGTAAATTTAATGAGTAGTGCTTCTCTCATTTATTCAATGTCTCCAGCTTAATGTTTTCATTTAATGAAACAAGGTGAAACAAGTGAATCAGTCATTGATTCAATCTTCAATTATTGATTCAATGAATCAAACGGTATTCTTAGATTCAATGAAACAGATGTAACTAACTTGTTAGTTACTCAAACTGCACACTTTCATTCAAAGAAAGACTACACCTGTTAACTCAAAGAGTACAGCTTCTCTACTTTATTCAATATGACAAGCTTAACTCCTTCATTCAATGAAACAAACTGCAATCATTCAATCATTGTATCAAACTTCAATAATAGATTCAATGAATCAAACGTTATTCATTGATTCAATGAATGAAACTTAACTAATTTATTTTGAATTCCCACTGCATTCATCCAATCAATGAATCAAACAGCCGTCAATCATTCATTGAAAGAATCTGCACATGCTAATCGATACAGTAAAGAATTTCCCATTCATTTAATGAAGCAAGTTGCATGCTCTCTCGTAAAGGAAATAACTGCATGCAACCGTTTACTCAAACAACCTGCACGTGTTAATTCAATGGGTACAGCTTCTTTCATTCATTCAACGTTTCAAGCTTAACTAATTCATTCAGTACAACAAACTGGAGGTATTCATTCAATGAGTAGAGCATCTCACATTGATTCAATACCAAGCGTTCAAATCATCCTTTGAACGAAACAGACTGCACACATTCATTGAATGAAACAAAGTGCATGTGCTATTTCAATGAGTAGTGTTTCTCTCATTTATTCAGTGCCTCGATCTAAACGAGTTATTTTAATGAAACAGCCTGCACTAGTTAATTCAATCATCGAGCTTCTCTCATTCATTCAGTGCTAGACGTTTAGCGCATTGATTCTAAGAAACAAACTGCAACTTTTAAATCAAATGAAACACACTGCATGGATAGCTTCACTCATTCATTCCATAGTACGAGTTTGACGTTTTAATTCTAATGAAGCAAACCACACTCATTCATTCAATTAAACAGACTGCTCGTCTGATTTAAATGAGCAGAGGAAGTCGCATTTATTCAATGCCTCGAGCTGAACGCATTGACTCAATGAAACAAACTGCACACCTTCATTCAATCAAACAGATTGCGCGTGTAAATTTAATGAGTAGTGCTTCTCTCATTTATTCAATGTCTCCAGCTTAAGATTTTCATTTAATGAAACAAGGTGAAACAAGTGAATCAGTCATTGATTCAATCTTCAATTATTGATTCAATGAATCAAACGGTATTCTTAGATTCAATGAAACAGATGTAAATAACTTGTTAACTGCACACTTTCATTCAAAGAAAGATTATATGTGTTAACTCAAAGAGTACAGCTTCTCTACTTTATTCAATATGACAAGCTTAACTCCTTCATTCAATGAAACAAACTGCAATCTTTCAATCATTGTATCAAACTTCAATAATAGATTCAATGATTCAAACGTTATTCATTGATTCAATGAATGAAACTTAACTAATTTATTTTGAATTCCCACTGCATTCATCCATTCAATGAATCAAACAGCCCTCAATCATTCATTGAAAGAATCTGCACATGCTTTTCGAATCAGTATTGAATTTCCCATTCATTTAATGAAGCAAGTTGCATGCTCTCTCGTAAAGGAATTAACTGCATGCAACCGTTTACTCAAACAACCTGCACGTGTTAATTCAATGGGTAAAGCTTCTTTCATTTATTCAACGTTTCAAGCTTAACTAATTCATTCAGTACAACAAACTGGAGGTATTCATTCAATGAGTAGAGCATCTCACATTGATTCAATACCACGCGTTCAAATCATCCTTTGAACGAAACAGACTGCACACATTCATTGAATGAAACAAACTGCATGTGCTATTTCATTGAGTAGTGTTTCGCTCATTTATTCAGAGCCTCGAGCTAAACGAGTTATTTTAATGAAACAGCCTGCACTAGTTAATTCAATCATCGAGCTTCTCTCATTCATTCAGTACTAGACGTTTAGCGCATTGATTCTAAGAAACAAACGGCAACTTTTAAATTAAATGAAACACACTGCATGGATAGCTTCACTCAATCATTCCGTGGTACGAGTTTGACGTTTTAATTCAATGAAGCAAACCATACTCATTCATTCAATTAAACAGACTGCTCGTCTGCTTTCAATGAGTAGGGGAAGTCTCATTTATTCAATGCTTCAAACTTCAAACATTGTTTCAATGAATCAAACGTTATTCATTGATTCAATGAATGGGATTTAACTCATTTATTTAATGATTCCAACTGCATTCATCCATTCAATGATTCAAACAGCACTCAGTCATTCCATGAAAAAATCTGCACATGCTAATCGAATGCTTTTCCCATTCATTCACTGCAACAAGTTGCATGCTTTCTGTCAATGAAACCAAGTGTTTGCATTCATTTAATCAAACAGCCTGCACGTGTTAATTCAATGAGTTAGAGCTTCTCTCATTCTTTCAGTGCCACCAGTTTAGCTTATTGAAGCCAAGAAACAATCGGCACGTATTCATTCAATGAAAAACACTGCTTGTCCAAAAGCAATGAGTAGAGCTTCAGTCATTCATTCAGTGGTACGAATTTGACGTATTAATTCAATGAACAAACTGCACTCATTCATTCAATAAAACACATTGCGTTTGTTAATTCAAAGAGTAGAGTTTCCGCCATTCATTGAATGCCTCGAGCTAAACGAATTCTTTCGAGAAACAAATTGCACACATTCAGTCAATGAAAGAGACTGCTGGTTTTCTTTCAATGAGTACAGGTATTCTCATGTATTTAATGCCTCGAGCTGAACGCATTGACACAATCAAACAAACTGCACACATTCATTCAATCAAACAGATTGCGCGTGTAAATTCAATGACTAGTGCTTCTCTCGTTTATAAAATGTCCCGAGCATAAGTATTTCATTTAATGCAACAAGCTGAAACAAATAAATCAGTCGTTGGTTCAAACCGCAATCATTGATTCAATGAATCAAACGGTATTGTTAGATTCAATGAGACAGATGTAACTAACTTATTTAGTGAATTAAACTGCACACATTCATTGAAAGAAACATACCACAGATGTTAACTCAAAGAGTATAGCTTCTCAACTTTATTCAATATTAACAGCTGAACTCCTTCGTTTATGAAACAAACTGCACTCATTCAATCACTGTATCAAACTTCAATCATTGTTTCAACAAATCAAACGTTATTCATTGATTCAATGAATGGGATTTAACTCATTTATTTAATGATTCCAACTGCATTCATCCATTCAATGATTCAAACAGCACTCAGTCATTCCATGAAAAAATCTGCACATGCTAATCGAATGCATTTCCCATTCATTCAATGAAACAAGTTGCATGCTTCCTGTCAATGAAACCAAGTGTTTGCATTCATTTAATCAAACAGCCTGCACTTGTTAATTCAATGAGTAGAGCTTCTCTCATTCTTTCAGTGCCACCAGTTTAGCGTATTGAATCCCAGAAACAAACGGCACGTATTCATTCAATGAAAGACACTGTATGACCAAAAGCAATGAGTAGAGGTTCAGTCATTCATTCAGTGGTACGAATTTGACGTATTAATTCACTGAAACACACTGCATTCATTCATTCAGTGAAACACATTGCGTTTGTTTATTCAATGACTAGAGCTTCCGCCATTCATTGAATGCCTCGAGCTAAACGAATTCTTTCGAGAAAAACATTGCACACATTCATTGAATGAAGCAAACTGCTGGTTTGCTTTCAATGAGTACAGGTATTCTCATGTATTCAATGATTCGAGCTGAACGCATTTATACAATGAAACAAACTGCAGTCATTCATTCAATCAACAGATTGCGCGTGCAAATTCAATGAGTAGTGCTTCTCTCGTTTATTCAATGTCTCGAGCTTAAGGATTTCATTTAATGCAACAAGCTGAAACAAATGAATCAGTCGTTGATTCAAACCTCAATCAGTGATTCAATGAATCAAACGGTATTCTTAGATTCAATGAGACAGATGTAACTAACTTGTTTAGTTACTCAAACTGCACACTTTCCTTCAAAGAAAGCCTGCAAGTGTTAACTCAAAGAGTACAGCTTCTTTACTTTATTCAATATGACAAGCTTAACTCCTTCATTCAATGAAACAAACTGCAATCATTTAATCATTGTATCAAACTTCAATAATAGATTCAATGAATCAAACGTTCTGCATTGATTCAATGAATGAAACTTAACTAATTTATTTTGAATTCCTACTGCATTCATCCATTCAATGAATCAAACAAACCTCAATCATTCATTGAAAGAATCTGCACATGCTTTTCGAATCAGTATTGAATTTCCCATTTATTTAATGAAGCAAGTTGCATGCTCTCTCTTAAAGTAACCAACTGCATGCATACGTTTACTCAAACAGACTGCACGTGTTAAATCAATGGGTACAGCTTCTTTCATTCATTCAAAGTTTGAAGCTTACACATTCAGTACACAAACTGGAGGTATTGATTCAATGAGTACGGCCTCTCACATTGATTCAATACCAGGCGTTTAAATCATCCATTGAACCAAACAGACTGCACCCATTCATTGAATGAAACAAACTGCATGTGCTATTTCAATCAATACTGTTTCTCTCATTTATTCAGTGCCCCGAGCTAAACGCTCTATTTTAATGAAACAGCCTGCACTTGTTCATTCTCTCATTCATTCAGTGCCAGAAGTTTAGCACATTGATTCTAAGAAAAAACGGCAACTTTTAAATTAAATGAAACACACTTCACTCATTCATTCCGTGGTACGAGTTTGACATTTTAATTCAATGCAGCAAACCACACTCTTTCATTCGATTAAACAAACTGCTCGTCTGCTTTCAATGAGTAGAGGAAATCTCATTTATTCAATGCCTCGAGCTGAATGCATTGACTCATTGAAACAAACTGCACACATTCATTCAAACAAACAGATTGCGCGTGTAAATTTAATGAGTAGTGCTTCTCTCATTTATTCAATGTCTCCAGCTTAATGTTTTCATTTAATCAAACAAGGTGAAACAAGTGAATCAGTCATTGATTCAATCTTCAATTATTGATTCAATGATTAAAACGGTATTCTTAGATTCAATGAAACAGATGTAACTAACTTGTTAGTTACTCAAACTGCACACTTTCATTCAAAGAAAGACTACACCTGTTAACTCAAAGAGTACAGCTTCTCTACTTTATTCAATATGACAAGCTTAACTCCTTCGTTTCATGAAACACACTGCAATCATTCAATCCCTGTATCAAACTTCAATCGTTGTTTCAATAAATCAAACGTTATTCATTGATTCAATGAATGGGATTTAACTCATTTATTTAATGATTCCAACTGCATTCATCCATTCAATGATTCAAACAGCACTCAGTCATTCCATGAAAAAATCTGCACATGCTAATCGAATGCATTTCCCATTCATTTAATGAAACAAGTTGCATGCTTCCTGTCAATGAAACCAAGTGTTTGCATTCATTTAATCAAACAGCCTGCACTTGTTAATTCAAAGAGTAGAGCTTCTCTCATTCTTTCAGTGCCACCAGTTTAGCGTATTGAATCCCAGAAACAAACGGCACGTATTCATTCAATGAAAGACACTGTATGTCCGAAAGCAATGAGTAGAGGTTCAGTCATTCATTCAGTGGTACGAATTTGACGTATTAATTCAATGAAACACTCTGCATTCATTCATTCAGTGAAACACATTGCGTTTGTTTATTCAATGACTAGAGCTTCCGCCATTCATTGAATGCCTCGAGCTAAACGAATTCTTTCGAGAAACAAATTGCACACATTCATTGAATGAAGCAAACTGCTGGTTTGCTTTCAATGAGTACAGGTATTCTCATGTATTCAATGCCTCGAGCTGAACGCATTGACACAATGAAACAAACTGCAGTCATTCATTCAATCAACAGATTGCGCGTGCAAATTCAATGAGTAGTGCTTCTCTCGTTTATTCAATGACTCGAGCTTAAGGATTTCATTTAATGCAACAAGCTGAAACAAATGAATCAGTCGTTGATTCAAACCTCAATCAGTGATTCAATGAATCAAACGGTATTCTTAGATTCAATGAGACAGATGTAACTAACTTGTTTAGTTACTCAAACTGCACACTTTCCTTCAAAGAAAGCCTGCAAGTGTTAACTCAAAGAGTACAGCTTCTTTACTTTATTCAATATGACAAGCTTAACTCCTTCATTCAATGAAACAAATTGCAATCATTCAATCATTGTATCAAACTTCAATAATAGATTCAATGAATCAAACGTTATGCATTGATTCAATGAATGAAACTTAAATAATATATTTTGAATTGCCACTGCATTTATCCATTCAATGAATCAAACAGCCCTCAATCATTCATTGAAAGAATCTGCACATGCTTTTCGAATCAGTATTGAATTTCACATTTATTTAATGAAGCAAGTTGCATGCTCTCTCTTCAAGTAACCAACTGCATGCATTCGTTTACTCAAACAGACTGCACGTGTTAAATCAATGGGTACAGCTTCTTTCATTCATTCAAAGTTTGAAGCTTACCTAATTTATTCAGTACAACAAACTGGAGGTATTGATTCAATGAGTAGAGCCTCTCACATTGATTCAATACTACGCGTTTAAATCATCCATGGAACCAAACAGACTGCACCCATTCATTGAATGAAACAAACTGCATGTGCTATTTCAATGAGTACTGATTCTCTCATTTATTCAGTGCCCCGAGCTAAACCATTTATTTTAATGAAACAGCCTGCACTTGTTCATTCTCTCATTCATTCAGTGCCAGAAGTTTAGCTCATTGATTCTAAGAAACAAACGGCAACTTTTAAATTAAATGAAACACACTTCACTCATTCATTCCGTGGTACGAGTTTGACATTTTAATTCAATGCAGCAACCACACTCTTTCATTTGAATAAACAGACTGCTCGCCTGCTTTCAATGAGTAGAGGAAATCTCATTTATTCAATGCCTCGAGCTGAATGCATTGACTCAATGAAACAAACTGCACACATTCATTCAATCAAACAGATTGCGCGTGTAAATTTAATGAGTAGTGCTTCTCTCATTTATTCAATGTCTCCAGCTTATGGTTTTCATTTAATGCAACAAGCTGAAACAGATGAATCAGTCGTTGGTTCAAAACTCAATCATTGCTTCAATGAATCAAACGGTATTCTTAGATTCAATGAGACAGATGTAAATAACTTATTTAGTGAATTAAACTGCACACATTCATTGACAGAATCATACTGCACATGTTAACTCAAAGAGTAGAGCTTCTCTACTTTATTCAATATGACAAGCTTAACTCCTTCGTTTCATGAAACAAACTGCAATCATTCAATCCCTGTATCAAACTTCAATCATTGTTTCAATGAATCAAACGATATTCATTGATTCAATGAATGTGATTTATCTCAATTATTTAATGATTCCAACTGCATTCATCCATTCAATGATTCAAACAGCACTCAATCATTCCATGAAAAAATCTGCACATGCTAATCGAATGCTTTTCCCAATCATTCAATGAAACAAGTTGCATGCTTCCTGTCAATGAAACCAAGTGTTTGCATTCATTTAATCAAACAGCCTGCACTTGTTAATTCAATGAGTAGAGCTTTTCTCATTCTTTCAGTGCCACCAGTTTAGCTTATTGAAGCCAAGAAACAAACGGCATGTATTAATTCAATGAAACACACTGCATGTCCAAAAGCAATGAGTAGAGCTTCCGTCATTTATTTAGTGGTACGAATTTGACGTATTAAAACAAAGAAACAAGCTGCACTCATTCATTCAATACAACACATTGCGTTTGTTAATTCAATTACAAGAGCTTCCGCCATTCATTGAATGCCTCGAGCTAAATGAATCCTTTCGAGAAACAAATTGCACACACTCATTGAATGAAACAGACTGCTGGTTTGCTTTCAATGAGTACAGGTATTCTCATGTATTCAATGCCTCGAGCTGAACGCATTGACACAATCAAACAAACTGCACACATTCATTCAATCAAACAGATTGCGCTTGCAAATTCAATGAAGTAGTGCTTCTCTCGTTTATACAATGTCTCCAGCTTAAGGATTTCATTTAATACAACAAGCTTACACAAATGAATCAGTCGTTGGTTCAAAACTCAATCATTCATTCAATGAATCAAACGGTATTCTTAGATTCAATGAGACAGATGTAACTAACATATTTAGTGAATTAAACTGCACTTATTCATTGAAAGAAACATACTGCACATGGTAACTCAAAGAGTAGAGCTTCTCTACTTTATTCAATATGACAAGCTTAACTCCTTCGTTTAATGAAACAAACTGCAATCATTCAATCACTGTATCAAACTTCAATCATTGCTTCAATAAATCAACCGATATTCATTGATTCAATGAATGGAATTTAACTCATTTATTTAATGATTCCAACTGCATTCATCCATTCAATGATTCAAACAGCACTCAGTCATTCCATGAAAAAATCTGCACATGGTAATCGAATGCTTTTCCCATTCATTCAATGAAACAAGTTGCATGCTTCCTGTCAATGAAACCAACTGTTTGCATTCATTTAATCAAACAGCCTGCACTTGTTAATTCAATGAGTAGAGCTTCTCTCATTCTTTCAGTGCCACCAGTTTGGCGTATTGAATCCAAGAAACAAACGGCACTTAATCATTCAGTGAAAAACACTGCTTGTCCAAAAGCAATGAGTAGAGCTTCAGTCATCCATTCAGTGGTACGAATTTGACGTATTAATTCAATGAACAAACTGCACTCATTCATTCAATAAAACACATTGCGTTTGTTAATTCAAAGAGTAGAGTTTCCGCCATTCATTGAATGCCTCGAGATAAACGAATTCTTTCGAGAAACAAATTGCACACATTCAGTCAATGAAAGAGACTGTTGGTTTGGTTTCAATGAGTACAGGTATTCTCATGTATTTAATGCCTCGAGCTGAACGCATTGACACAATGAAACAAACTGCACACATTCATTCAATCAAACAGATTGCGCGTGTAAATTCAATGAGTAGTGCTTCTCTCGTTTATACAATGTCCCGAGCATAAGGATTTCATTTAATGCAACAAGCTGAAACAAATGAATCAGTCGTTGATTCAAACCTCAATAATTTATTCAATGAATCAAACGGTATTCTTAGATTCAATGAGACAGATGTAACTAACTTGTTTAGTTACTCAAACTGCACACTTTCATTCAAAGAAAGCCTGCACGTGTTAACTCAAAGAGTACAGCTTCTTTACTTTATTCAATATGACAATCTTAGATCCTTCATTCAATGAAACAAATTGCAATCATTCAATCATTGTATCAAACTTCAATAATAGATTCAATGAATCAAACGTTATTCATTGATTCAATGAATGAATCTTAACTAATTTATTTTGAATTCCCACTGCATTCATCCATTCAATGAATTCAAACAGCCCTCAATCATTCATTGAAAGTATCTGCAAATGCTAGTCGAATCAGTATTGAAATTCCCATTCATTTAATGAAGCAAGTTGCATGCTCTCTCTTAAAGTAACCAACTGCATGCATTCGTTTTCTCAAACAGACTGCACGTTTTAATTCAATGGGTACAGCTTCTTTCATTCATTCAAAGTTTGAAGCTTACCTAATTAATTCAGTGCAACAAACTGGAGGTATTCATTCAATGAGTCGAGCCTCTCACATTGATTCAATACCACGCGTTTAAATCATCCATGGAACCAAACATACTGCACCCACTCATTGAATGAAACAAACTGCATGTGCTATTTCAATGAGTAGTGTTTCTCTCATTTATTCAGTGCCTCGAGCTAAACGATTTATTTTAATGAAACAGCCTGCACTTGTTCATTCTCTCATTCATTCAGTGCCAGAAGTTTAGCGCATTGATTCTAAGAAACAAACGGCAACTTTTAAATTAAGTGTAACACACTTCACTCATTCATTCCGTGGTACGAGTTTGACGTTTCAATTCAGTGAAGCAAACCACACTCTTTCATTCGATTAAACAGACTGCTCGTCTGCTTTCAATGAGTAGATGAAGTCTCATTTATTCAATGCCTCGAGCTGAACGCATCGACACAATGAAACAAACTGCACACCTTCATTCAATCAAACAGATTGCGCGTGTAAATTTAATGAGTAGTACTTCTCTCATTTATTCAATGTCTTCAACGTTTCAAGCATAACTAATTAGTTCAGTACAACAAACTGGAGGTATTGATTCAATGAGTAGAGCCACTCACATTGATTCAATACCACACGTTTAAATTATCCATTGAACCAAAGAGACTGCACCCATTCATTGAATGAAAGAAACTGCATGTGCTATTTCAATGAGTACTGTTTCTCTCATTTATTCAGTGCCCCAAGCTAAACGATTTATTTTAATGTAACAGTCGGCACTTGTTCGTTCTCTCATTCATTCAGTGCCAGAAGTTTAGCGCATTGATTCTAAGAAACAAACGGCAACTTTTAAATTAAATGAAACACACTTCAGTCATTCATTCCGTGGTGAATTAAACTGCACACATTCATTCAAAGAATCATACTGCACATGTTAACTCATAGCGTTGAGCTTCTCTACTTTATGCAATATGACAAGCTTAACTCCTTCGTTTAATGAAACAAACTGCAATCATTCAATCACTGTATCAAACTTCAATCATTGTTTCAATGAATCAAACGTTATTCATTGATTCAATGAATGCGATTTAACTCATTTATTTAATGATTCGAACTGCATTTATCCATTCAATGATTCAAACAGCAATCAGTCATTCCATGAAAAAAATCTGCACATGCTAATCGAATGCTTTTCCCATTCATTCAATGAAACAAGTTGCATGCTTTCTGTCAATGAAACCAAGTGTTTGCATTCATCTAATCAAACAGACTGCACTTGTTAATTCAATGAGTAGAGCTTCTCTCATTCTTTCAGTGCCACCAGTTTAGCTTATTGAAGCCAAGAAACAAACGGCACTTATTCATTCAATGAAACACACTGCATGTCCAAAAGTAATGAGTAGAGGTTCTGTCATTCATTCAGTGGTACTGATATGACGTATTAAAACAATGAAAAAACGGCACTCATTCATTCAATGAAACACATTGCATTTGTTAATTCAATGACTAGAGCTTCCGCCATTCATTGAATGCCTCGAGCTAAACGAATTCTTTCGAGAAACAAATTGCACACATTCATTCAATGAAACAGACTGCTGGTTTGCTTTCAATGAGTACCGGTATTCTCATGTATTCAATGCCTCGAGCTGAACGCATTGACACAATGAAACAAACTGCACACATTCATTCAATCAAACAGATTGCGCGTGTAAATTAAATGAGTAGTGCTCCTCTCGTATATACAATGTCTCGAGCTTAAGGATTTCATTTAATACAACAAGCTTAAACAAATGAATCAGTCGTTGGTTCAAACCTCAATCATTGATTCAATGAATCAAACGGTATTGTTAGATTCAATGAGACAGATGTAACTAACTTATTTAGTGAATTAAACTGCACACAATCATTGAAAGAAATATACTGCACATGTTAACTCAAAGAGTATAGCTTCTCAAATTTATTCAATATTAACAGCTGAACTCCTTCGTTTATGAAACAAACTGCAATCATTCAATCACTGTATCAAACTTCAATCATTGTTTCAATAAATCAAACGGTATTCATTGATTCAATGAATGGAATTTAACTCATTTATTTAATGATTCCAACTGCATTCACCCATTCAATGATTCAAACAGCACTCAGTCATTCCATGAAAAAATCTGCACATGCTAATCGAATGCTATTCCCATTCATTTAATGAAACAAGTTGCATGCTTCCTGTCAATGAAACCAAGTGTTTGCATTCATTTAATCAAACAGCCTGCACTTGTTAATTCAATGAGTAGAGCTTCTCTCATTCTTTCAGTGCCACCAGTTTAGCGTATTGAATCCAAGAAACAAACGGAACTTATTCATTCAATGAAACACACTGTATGTCCAAAGGCAATGAGTAGTGGTTCAGTCATGCATTCAGTGGTACGAATTTGACGTATTAATTCAAAGAAACACACTGCATTCATTCATTCAGTGAAACACATTGCGTTTGTTTAATCAATGACTAGACCTTCCGCCATTCATTGAATGCCTCGAGCTAAACGAATTCTTTCGAGAAACAAATTGCACACATTCAGTCAATGAAACAGACTGCTGGTTTGCTTTCAATGAGTACAGGTATTCTCATGTATTCAATGCCGCGAGCTGAACGCATTGACACAGTGAAACAAACTGCACACATTCATTCAATCAAACAGATAGCTCGTGTAAATTCAATGAGTAGTGCTTCTCTCGTTTATACAATGTCCCGAGCATAAGGATTTCATTTAATGCAACAAGATGAAACAAATAAATCAGTCGTTGATTCAAACCTCATTCATTGATTCAATGAATCAAACGGTATTCTTAGATTCAATGAGACAGATGTAACTAACTTGTTTAGTTACTCAAACTGCACACTTTCATTCAAAGAACGCCTGCACGTGTTAAATCAAAGAGTACAGCTTCTTTACTTTATTCAATATGACAAGCTTAACTCTTTCATTCAATGAAACAAACTGCAATCTTTCAATCATTGTATCAAACTTCAATAATAGATTCAATGAATCAAACGTTATGCATTGATTCAATGAATGAAACTTAACTAATTCATTTTGAATTCCCACTGCATTCATCCATTCAATGAATTCAAACAGCCCTCAGTCATTCATTGAAAGAATCTGCACATGCTTATCGAATCAGTATTGAATTTCCCATTTATTTAATGAAGCAAGTTGCATGCTCTCTCTTAAAGTAACCAACTGCATGCATTCGGTTACTCAAACAGACTGCACGTGTTAAATCAATGGGTACAGCTTTCTTTCATTCATTCAAAGTTTGAAGTTTACCTAATTCATTCAGTACAACAAAATGGAGGTATTGTTTCAATGAGTAGAGACTCTCACATTGATTCAATACCACGCGTTTAAATCATCCATTGAACCAAACAGACTGAACACATTCATTGAATGAAACAAACTTATTGTGCTATTTCAATGAGTACTGTTTCTCTCATTTATTCAGTGCCCCGAGCTAAACGCTCTATTTTAATGAAACAGCCTGCACTTGTTCATTCTCTCATTCATTCAGTGCCAGAAGTTTAGCGCATTGATTCTAAGAAAAAACGGCAACTTTTAAATTAAATGAAACACACTTCCCTCATTCATTCCGTGGTACGAGTTTGACATTTTAATTCATTGAAGCAAACCACACTCTTTCATTCGATTAAACAGACTGCTCGTCTGATTTCAATGAGTAGAGGAAATCTCATTTATTCAATGCCTCGAGCTGAATGCATTGACTCAATGAAACAAACTGCACACATTCATTCAATCAAACAGATTGCGCGTGTAAATTTAATGAGTAGTGCTTCTCTCATTTATTCAATGTCTCCAGCTTAAGGTTTTCATTTAATGCAACAAGCTGAAACAAATGAATCAGTCGTTGATTCAAACCTCAATCATTGATTCAATGAATCAAACGGTATTGTTAGATTCAATGAGACAGATGTAACAAACTTATTTAGTGAATTAAACTGCACACAATCATTGAAAGAAATATACTGCACATGTTAACTCAAAGAGTAGAGCTTCTCTACTTTATTCAATATGACAAGCTTAACTCCTTCGTTTCATGAAACAAATTGCAATCATTCAATCACGGTATCAAACTTCAATCATTGTTTCAATGAATCAAACGTTATTCATTGATTCAATGAATGGAATATAACTCATTTTTTAATGATTCCAACTGCATTCATCCATTCAATGATTCAAACAGCACTCAGTCATTCCATGAAAAAAATCTGCACATGGTAATCGAATGCTTTTCCCATTCATTCAATGAAACAAGTTGCATGCTTTCTGTCAATGAAACCAAGTGTTTGCATTCATTTAATCAAACAGCCTGCACTTGTTATTTCAATGAGTTAGAGCTTCTCTCATTCTTTCAATGCCACCAGTTTAGCTTATTGAAGCCATGAAACAATCGGCACGTATTCATTCAATGAAACACACTGCTTGTCCAAAAGCAATGAGTAGAGCTTCAGTCATTCTTTCAGTGGTACGAATTTGACGTATTAATTCAATCAAACAAGCTGCACTCATTCATTCAATGAAACACATTGCGTTTGTTAATTCAATGACTAGACATTCCGCCATTCATTGAATGCCTCGAGCTAAACGAATTCTTTCGAGAAACAAATTGCACACACTCATTCAATGAAAGTGAATGCTGGTTAGCTTTCAAGGAGTACAGGTATTCTCATGTATTCAATGCCTCGAGCTGAACGCATTGACACAGTTAAACAAACTGCACTCATTCATTCAATCAAAAAGATTGCGCGTGTAAATTCAATGACTAGTGCTTCTCTCGTTTATACACTGTCCCGAGCATAAGGATTTTATTTAATGCAACAAGGTGAAACAAATGAATCAGTCGTTGATTCAAACCTCAATCATTGATTCAATGAATCAAACGGTATTCTTAGATTCAATGAGACAGATGTAACTAACTTGTTTAGTTACTCAAACTGCACACTTTCATTCAAAGAAAGCCTGCACGTGTTAACTCAAAGAGTACAGCTTCTTTACTTTATTCAATATGACAAGCTTAGCTCCTTCATTCAATGAAACAAATTGCAATCATTCATCATTGTATCAAACTTCAATAATACATTCAATGAATCAAACGTTATTCATTGATTAAACGAATGATACTTAACCAATTTATTTTGAATTCCCACTGCATTCATCCATGCAATGAATTCAAACAGCCCTCAATCATTCATTGAAAGAATCTGCAGATGCTAGTCGAATCAGTATTGAATTTCCCATTCATTTAATGAAGCAAGTTGCATGCTGTCTCTTAAAGTAAACGACTGCATGCATTCGTTTACTCAAACAGACTGCACGTATTAATTGAATGGGTACAGCTTCTTTCATTCATTCAACGTTTGAAGTTTACCTAATTCATTCAGTGCAAAAAACTGGAGGTATTCATTCAATGAGTAGAACCTCTCACATTGATTCAATACCAGGCGTTTAAATCATCCATGGAACCAAACAGACTGCACCCATTCATTGCATGAAACAAACTGCATGTGCTATTTCAATGAGTACTGTTTCTCTCATTTATTCAGTGCCTCGAGCTAAACGATTTATTTTAATGAAACAGCCTGCACTTGTTCATTCTCTCAATCATTCAGTGCCAGAGGTTTAGCGCATTGATTCTAAGAAACAAACGGCAACTTTTAAATTAAGTGAAACACACTTCACTCATTCAGTCGTGGTACGAGTTTGACGTTTTAATTCAGTGAAGCAAACCACTCTCTTTCATTCGATTAAACAGACTGCTCGTCTGCTTTCAATGAGTAGACGATGTCTCATTTATTCAATGCCTCGAGCTGAATGCAGTGACTCAATGAAACAAACCGCACACATTCATTCAATCAAACAGATTGCGCGTGTAAATTTAATGAGTAGTGCTTCTCTCATTTATTCAATGTCTCGAGCTTAAGGTTTTCATTTAATGCAACAAACTGAAACAAATGAATCAGTCGTTGGTTAAAAACTCAATAATTGATTCAATGAATCAAACGGTATTCTTAGATTCAATGAGACAGATGTAACTAACTTATTTAGTGAATTAAACTGCACACATTCATTGAAAGAAAAATACTGCACATGTTAACTCAAAGAGTAGAGCTTCTCCACTTTATTCAATATGACAAGGTTAACTCCTTCGTTTCATGAAACAAACTGCAATCATTCAATCCCTGTATCAAACTTCAATCATTGTTTCAATGAATCAAACGATATTCATTGATTCAATGTATCGGATTTATCTCATTTATTTAATGATTCCAACTGCATTCATCCATTCAATGATTCAAACAGCACTCAGTCATTTCATGAAAAAATCTGCACATGCTAATCGTATGCTTTTCCCATTCATTCAATGAAACAAGTTGCATGCTTTCTGTCAATGAAACCAAGTGTTTGCATTCATCTAATCAAACAGACTGCACTTGTTAATTCAATGAGTAGAGCTTCTCTCATTCTTTCAGTGCCACCAGTTTAGCTTATTGAAGCCAAGAAACAAATTCACTTATTCATTCAATGCAACACACTGCATATCCAAAAGCAATGAGTAGAGCTTCAGTCTTTAAACAGTGGTTACGAATTTGACGTATTAAAACAATGAAACAAGCTGCACTCATTAATTCAATGAAACACATTGCGTTTGTTAATTCAATGACTAGACCTTCCGCCATTCAAAGAATGCCTCGAGCTAAATCAATTCGTTCGAGAAACAAATTGCACACATTCATTGAATGAAACAGACTGCTGGTTTGCTTTCAATGAGTACAGGTATTCTCATGTATTCAATGCCTCGAGCTGAACGCACTAACACAATCAAACCAACTGCACACATTCATTCAATCAAACAGATTGCGCTTGCAAATTCAATGAGTAGTGCTTCTCTCGTTTATTGAATGTCTCGAGCTTAAGAATTTCATTTAATGCAACAAGCTGAAACAAATGAATCAGTCGTTGATTCAAACCTCAATCATTGATTCAATGAATCAAACGTTATTCTTAGATTGAATGAGACAGATGTAACTAACTTGTTTAGTTACTCAAACTGCACACTTTCATTCAAGAAAAGACTGCACGTGTTAACTCAAAGAGTACAGCTTCTCTACGTTATTCAGTATGACAAGCTTAGCTCCTTCATTCAATGAAACAAACTGCAATCATTCAATCATTGTATCAAACTTCAATAATAGATTCAATGAATCAATCGTTATTCATTGATTCAATGAATGAAACTTAACTAATTTATTTTGAATTCCCACTGCATTCATCCTTTCAATGAATCAAACAGCCCTCAATCATTCATTGAAAGAATCTGCACATGCTAGTCGAATCAGTATTGAATTTCCCATTTATTTAATGAAGGAAGTTGCATGCTCTCTCTTAAAGTAACCAACTGCATGCATTCGTTTACTCAAACAGACTGCACGTGTTAAATCAATGGGTACAGCTTTGTTTCATTCATTCAACGTTTCAAGCTTACCTAATTCATTCAGTACAACAAACTGGAGGTATTCATTCAATGAGTAGAGCCTCTCACATTGATTCAATACCACGCCTTTAAATCATCCATTGAACCAAACAGACTGCACCCATTCATTGAATGAAACAAACTGCATGTGCTATTTCAATGAGTACTGTTTCTCTCATTTATTCAGTGCCCCGAGTTGAACGATATATTTTAATGAAACAGCCTGCATTGTTCATTCTCTCATTCATTCAATGCCACAAATTTAGCGCATCGATTCTAAGAAACAAACGGCAACTTTTAAATTAAATGAAACACACTTCACTCATTCATTCTGTGGTACGAGTTTGACGTTTTAATTCAATGAAGCAAACCACACACTTTCATTTGATTAAACAGACTGCTCGTCTGCTTTCAATGAATTGAGGAAATCTCATTTATTCAATGCCTCGAGCTGAATGCATTGACTCAATGAAACAAACTGCACACATTCATTCAATCAAACAGATTGCGCATGTAAATTTAATGAGTAGTGCTTCTCTCATTTATTCAATGTCTCCAGCTTAAGGTTTTCATTTAATGCAACAAGCTGAAACAAATGAATCAGTCGTTGGTTAAAAACTCATTCAATGAATCAAACGGTATTCTTAGATTCAATGAGACAGATGTAACTAACGTTTTTAGTGAATTAAACTGCACACAATCATTGAATGAAACATACTGCACATGTTAACTCAAAGAGTAGAGCTTCTCTACTTTATGCAATATGACAAGCTTAACTCCTTCGTTTCATGAAACAAACTGCAATCATTCAATCCCTGTATCAAACTTCAATCATTGTTTCAATGAATCAAACGATATTCATTGATTCAATGAATGTGATTTATCTCAATTATTTAATGATTCCAACTGCATTCATCCATTCAATGATTCAACCAGCATTCAGTCATTTCATGAAAAATCTGCACATGCTAATCGAATGCTTTTCCCATTCATTCAATGAAACAAGTTGCATGCTTTCTGACAATGAAACCAAGTGTTTGCATTCATTTAATCAAACAGCCTGCACTTGTTAATTCAATGAGTAGAGCTTCTCTCATTCTTTCAGTGCCACCAGTTTAGCTTATTGAAGCCAAGAAACAAACGGCACTTATTCATTCAATGAAACACACTGCATCTCCAAAAGCAATGAGTAGAGCTTCAGTCATTCATTCAGTGGTACGAATTTGACGCATAAATTCAATGAAACAAGCTGCACTCATTCATTCAATGAAACACATTGCGTTTGTTAATTCAATGACTAGATCTTCCGCCATTCATTGAATGCCTCGAGCTAAACGAATTCTTTCGAGAAACAAATTGCACACATTCATTGAATGAAACAAACTGCTGGTTTGCTTTCAATGAGTACAGGTATTCTCAACAATTCAATGCCTCGAGCTGAACGCACTGACACAATGCAACAAACTGCACACATGCATTCAATCAAACAGATTGCGCTTGCAAATTTAATGAGTAGTGCTTCTCTTGTTTATTGCATGTCTCGAGCTTAAGGATTTCATTTAATGAAACAAGCTGAAACAAATGAATCAGTCGTTGATTAAAACCTCAATCAATGATTCAATGAATCAAACGGTATTCTTAGATTCAATGAGACAGATGTAACGAACTTGTTTAGTTACTCAAACTGCACACTTTCATTCAAACAAAGTCTGCACGCGTTAACACAAAGTGTACAGCTTCTCTACTTTATTCAGTATGACAAGCTTAACTCCTTCATTCAATGAAACAAACTGCAATCATTCAATCATTGTATCAAACTTCAATAATAGATTCAATGAATCAATCGTTATTCATTGATTCAATGAATGAAACTTAACTAATTTATTTTGAATTCCCACTGCATTCATCCATTGAATGAATCAAACAGCCCTCAATCATTCATTGAAAGAATCTGCACCTGCTAGTCGAATCAGTATTGAATTTCTCATTTATTTAATGAAGCAAGTTGCATGCTCTCTCTTAAAGTAACCAACTGCATGCATTCGTTTACTCAAACAGACTGCACGTGTTAAATCAATGGGTACAGCTTTGTTTCATTCATTCAACGTTTCAAGCTTACCTAATTCATTCAGTAAAACAAACTGGAGGTTTTCGTTCAATGAGTAGAGCCTCTCACATTGATTCAATACCACGCCTTTAAATCATCCATTGAACCAAACAGACTGCACCCATTCATTGAATGAAACAAACTGCATGTGCTATTTCAATGCGTACTGTTTCTCTCATTTATTCAGTGCCCCGAGCTAAACGATTTATTTTAATGAAACAGCCTGCACTTGTTCATTCTCTCATTCATTCAATGCCAGAAGTTTAGCGCATTGATTCTAAGATACAAACGGCAACTTTTAAATTAAATGAAACACACTTCACTCATTCATTCTGTGGTACGAGTTTGACGTTTTAATTCAATGAAGCAAACCACTTTCTTTCATTCGATTAAACAGACTGCTCGTCTGCTTTCAATGTGTAGAGGAAATCTCATTTATTCAATGCCTCGAGATGAATGCATTGACTCAATGAAACAAACTGCACACATTCATTCAATCAAACAGATTGCGTGTGTAAATTTAATGAGTAGTGCTTCTATCATTTATTCAATGTCTCCAGCTTAAGGTTTTCATTTAATGCAACAAGCTGAAACAAATGAATCAGTCGTTGGTTCAAACCTCAATCATTGATTCAATGAATGAATCGGTATTCTTAGATTCAATGAGACAGATGTAACTAACTTATTTAGTGAATTAAACTGCACACATTCATTGAAAGAAACATACTGGACATGTAAACTCAAAGAGTAGAGCTTCTCTACCTTATTCAATATGACAAGCTTAACTCCTTCGTTTAATCAAACAAACTGCAATCATTCAAACACTGTATCAAACTTCAATCATTGTTTCAATGAATCAAACGTTATTCATTGATTCAATGAATGGGATTTAACTCATTATTTTAATGATTCCAACTGCATTCATCCATTCAATGATTGAAACAGCACTCAGTCATTCCATGAAAAAATCTGCATATGCTAATCGAATGCTTTTCCCATTCATTCAATGAAACAAGTTGCATGCTTTCTGTCAATGAAATCAAGTGTTTGCATTCATTTAATCAAACAGCCTGCACTTGTTAATTCAATGAGTAGAGCTTCTCTCATTCTTTCAGTGCCACCAGTTTAGCGTATTGAAGCCAAGAAACAAACGGCACTTATTCATTCAATGAAACACACTGCATGTTCAAGAGCAATGAGTAGATCTTCAGTCATTCATTCAGTGGTACGAATTTGACGTATTAAAACAATGAAACAAACTGCACTCATTCATTCATTAAAACACATTGTGTTTGTTTATTCAACGACTAGATCTTCCGCCATTCATAGAATGCCTCGAGCTGAACAAATTCTTTCGAGAAGCAAATTGCACACATTCATTGAATGAAACAGACTGTTGGTTTGCTATCAATGAGTACTGGTATTCTCATGTATTCAATGCCTCGAGCTGAACGCATTGACACAATGAAACAAACTGCACAAATTCATTCAATCAAACAAATTGCGCGTGAAAATGCAATGAGTAGTGCTTCTCTCGTTTATACAGTGTCTCGAGCTTAAGGATTTCATTTAATGCAACAAGCTGAAACAAATGAATCAGTCGTTGATTCAAACCTCAATCATTGATTCAATGAATCAAACGGTATTCTTAGATTCAATGAGACTGATGTAACTAACTTGTTTAGTTACTCAAACTGAACACTTTCCTTCAAAGAAAACCTGCAGGTGTTAACTCAAAGAGTACAGCTTCTTTACTGTATTCAATATGACAAGCTTAACTCCTTCATTCAATGAAACAAACTGCAATCATTCAATCATTGTATCAAACTTCAATAATGGATTGAATGAATCGAACGTTATTCATTGATTCAATGAATGAAACTTAACTAATTTATTTTTAATTCCCACTGCATTCATCCATTCAATGAATCAAACAGCCCTCATTCATTGAAAGAATCTGCACATGCTAGTCGAATCAGTATTGAATTACCCATTTATTTAATGAAGCAAGTTGCATGCTCTCTCTTAAACTAACCAACTGCATGCATTCGTTTACTCAAACAGACTGCGCATGTTAAATCAATGGGTACAGATTCTTTCATTCATTCAACGTTTCAAGCTTTCCTAATTAATTAAGTACAACAAACTGGAGGTATTGATTCAATGAGTAGAGCCTCTCACATTGATTCAATACCACGCGTTTAAATCATCCATTCAACCAAACACACTGCACCCATTCATTGAATGAAACAAACTGCATGTGCTATTTCAATGAGTACTGTTTCTCTCATTTATTCTGTGCATCGAGCTAAACGCTTTAATTTAATGAAACAGCCTGCACTTGTTCATTCTCTCATTCATTCAGTGCCAGAAGTTTTAGCGTATTGATTCTAAGAAACAAACGGCAACTTTTAAATTAAATGAAACACACTTCACTCATTCATTCCGTGGTACGAGTTTGACATTTTAATTCAATGAAGCAAACCACACTCTTTCATTCGATTAAACAGACTGCTCGTCTGCTTTCAATGAGTAGAGGAAATCTCATTTATTCAATGCCTCGAGCTGAATGCATTGACTCAATGAAACAAACTGCACACATTCATTCAAGCAAACAGATTGCGCGTGTTAATTTAATGAGTAGTGCATCTCTCATTTATTCAATGTCTCCAGCTTAAGGTTTTTATTTAATGCAACAAGCTGAAACAAATGAATCAGTCGTTGGTTCAAACCTGAATCATTGATTCAATGAATCAAACGGTATTCTTAGATTCAATGAGACAGATTTTACTAACTTATTTAGTGAATTAAACTGCACACATTCATTGAAATAAACATACTGCACATGTTAACTCAAAGAGTAGAGCTTCTCTACTTTATTCAATATGACAAGCTTATCTCCTTCGGTTAATGAAACAAACTGCAATCATTCAATCACTGTATCAAACTTCAATCATTGTTTCAATGAATCAAACGTTATTCATTGATTCAATGAATGTGATTTAACTAATTTATTTATAGAACATAGAACATAGAACAATACAGCACAGAACAGGCCCTTCGGCCCACGATGTTGTGCCGAACTTCTATCCTAGATTAAGCACCCATCCATGTTCCTATCCAAATGCCGCTTAAAGGTCGCCAATGAATCTGACTCTACCACTCCCTCGGGCAGCGCATTCCATGCCCCCACCACTCTCTGGGTAAAGAACCCACCCCTGACATCTCCCCTATACCTTCCACCCTTCACCTTAAATTTACGTCCCCTTGTAACACTCTGTTGTACCCGGGGGAAATGTTTCTGACTGTCTAGTCTATCTATTCCTCTGATCATCTTATAAACCTCTATCAAGTCACCCCTCATCCTTCGCCGTTCCAACGAGAAGAGTCCGAGAACTCTCAACCTATCCTCGTACGACCTACTCTCTATTCCAGGCAACATCCTGGTAAATCTTCTCTGCACCCTCTCCAAAACTTCCACATCTTTCCTAAAGTAAGGCGACCAGAACTGCACACAGTACTCCAAATGTGGCCTAACCAAAGTCCTGTACAGCTGCAACATCACCTGACGACTCTTGAATTCAATCCCTCTGCTAATGAACGATAATACTCCATAGGCCTTCTTACAAACTCTGTCCACCTGAGTGGCAACCTTCAAAGATCTATGTACATAGACCCCAAGATCCCTCTGTTCCTCCACCTGACCAAGAACCCTACCATTAACCCTGTATTCCGCATTCTTATTTGTTCTTCCAAAATGGACAACCTCACACTTGGCAGGGTTGAACTCCATCTGCCACTCCTCAGCCCAGCTCTGCATCATATCTAAGTCCCTCTGCAGCCGACAACAGCCCTCCTCACTGTCCACAACTCCACCTATCTTTGTATCATCTACAAATTTACTGACCCACCCTTCGATTCCCTCCTCTAAGTCATTAATAAAAACTACAAACAGCAGAGGACCCAGAACTGATCCCTGCGGAACTCCACTTGTAACTGGACTCCATGCTGAATATTTACCATCTACCACCACTCCCTGACTTCGACCGGTTAGCCAGTTTTCTATCCAATTGGCCAAATTTCCCTCTATCCCATGCCTCCTGACTTTCCGCATAAGCCTACCATGGGGAACCTTATCAAATGCCTTACTAAAATCCATGTACACTACATCCACTGCTCTACCCTCATCCACATGCTTGGTCACCTCCTCGAAGAATTCAATAAGACTTGTAAGGCAAGACCTAACCTTCACAAATCCGTGCTGGCTGTCCCTAATCAAGCAGTGTCTTTCCAGATACTCGTAAATCCTATCCCTCAGTACCCTTTCCATTACTTTGCCTACCACAGAAGTAAGACTAACTGGCCTGTAATTCCCGGGGTTATCCCTATTCCCTTTTTTGAACAGGGGCACAATATTCGCTACTCTCCAGTCCCCTGGTACCACCCCAGTTGCCAGTGAAGACGAGAAGATCATTGCCAACGGTACTGCAATTTCCTCTCTTGCTTCCCACAGAATCCTAGGATATATCCCGTCAGGCCCGGGGGACTTGTCTATCCTCAAGTTGTTCAAAATGTCCAACACATCTTCCTTCCTAACAGGTATCTCTTCTAGCTTATCAGTCCATTTCACACTCTCCTCTTCAACAATACGGTCCCTCTCGTTCGTAAATACTGAAGAGAAGTACTTGTTCAAGACCTCTCCTATCTCTTCCGACTCAATACACAGTCTCCCACCACTGTCCTTGATCGGACCTACCCTCGTTCTCGTCATTCTCAGGTTTCTCACATACGCATAGAATGCCTTGGGGTTATCCTTGATCCTATCCGCCAGGGATTTTTCATGCCCTCTCTTAGCTCTCCTAATCCCTTTCTTCAGGTCCCTTCTGGCTATCCTGTATCCCTCCACTGCTCTGTCTGAACCTTGTTTCCTCAACCTTATGTAAGCCTCCTTCTTCCTCTTTACTAGACATTCAACCTCCCTCGTCAACCAAGGCTCCCTCACGCGACCATTTCTTTCCTGCCTGATCGGTACATACATATCAAGGACACGTCGTATCTGCTCCTTGAAAAAGTCCCACATTTCCACCACATCCTTCCCTGACAGCCTATGCTCCCAACGTATGCTCCTCAAATCCTGTCTTACAGCATCGTAATTTCCCTTCCCCCAATTGTAAAAACTTCCTTGTTGTGCGCACCTATCTCTCTCCATAACCAAGGTGAAAGTCACAGAATTGGGGTCGCCATCACCAAAATGTTCACCCACTAACAAGCCCACCACTTGTCCCGGTTCGTTACCGAGTACCAAATCCAATATGGCCTCCTCTCTGGTTCGACAATCTACATACTGCATTAGAAAAGCTTCCTGGACACACTGCACAAACACGGCCCCATCCAATCTACTTGATCTAAAGAGCTTCCAATCAATATTTGGGAAGTTGAAGTCGCCCATGACTACGACCCTGTGGCTTCTGCACCTTTCCAAAATCTGTTTCCCAATCTGTTTCTCCACATCTCTGCTGCTATTGGGGGACCTATAATAAACACCCAACAAGGTGACTGCACCTTTCCTATTTCTGACTTCAGCCCAAACTACCTCCAGAGGCAGATCCCCCTCAAACTTCCTTTCTGCAGCCGTTATACCATTTCAAATTAGCAATGCCACCCCCCCTCCTTTTTTACCACCCTCCCTAATCTTACTGAAACATCTGTAACCAGGAACCTCCAACAGCCATTCCTGTCCCTCATCTATCCATGTTTCCGTGATGGCCACAACATCGTAGTCCCAGGTACCGATCCACGCCTCAAGTTCACCCACCTTATTTCTGATACTCCTTGCATTGAAGTATACGCACTTGAGCCCATCTCTGTGTCCGCAAGTAGTCCCTGTCAGTGCTACCTTCTCCACAGCCTCCCTACAGTCTTGGACATCCTGACACACAGCTAGCTTACTTGCTGGACTACAAGTCCGGATCCCATCCCCCTGCCAAATTAGTTTAAACCCTCCCGAAGAGTGCTAGCAAACCTACCCCCCAGGATATTGGTGCCCTTCTGGTTCAGGTGCAACCCGTCCTGTTTATACAGGTCCCACCTTCCCCAGAATGCAGTCCAATTGTCCAAACATCTGAAGCCCTCCCTCCCACACCATCCTTGCAGCCACGTGTTCAACTGCACTCTATCCCTATTCTTTGCCTCTCTGTCACGTGGCACCGGCAACAACCCAGAGATGACGACTCTGTCTGTCCTAGCTTTTAACTTCCAGCCTAACTCCTTGAGCTCTTGAATGACCTCCCCACCTCTCTTCCTACCTATGTCGTTGGTGCCAATGTGTACCACGACTTCTGGCTGCACACCCTCCCCCTTAAGGATTCTGAAGACACGGTCCGAGACGTCTCGGACCCTAGCACCTGGGAGGCAACAAAGCATCCGAGAGTCTCGCCCATGGAACCGCCTGTCCGTCCCTCTAACTAGAGAGTCCCCTATAACTAGCGCTCTCCTCTTCTCCCCCTTTCCCTTCTGAATCTCAGAGCCACAGACCCCTTCACTGCAGCTTACACCTGCAAGGCTGTCCCCCCCAACAGTTTCCAAAGCTGCATACTTATTTTTTAGGGGAACGACCACAGGGGAACCCTGCACTGCCTGTTTCTTCCCCTTCCCACCTCTAACTGTTACCCAGCTACCTAGGTTTAAAGTTAGGTTAGAGGAGGAGGGTGGGAGGGAGGCCCTACGGAAGTAGGACCTGGGGTCTAGAACACACCCACTCAAATACTAATCACTTACCTTCCCGCCCAGCTATGCGCTCCAACCTCACTTCCGCTGCCCGCTACAGGTAAGTAATTTTGAAACAAACTGTCTTACCTTAGCTGTAGTCTCCCGGGTTCGTTTTTCCTCGGCCGCTGCTCCCACTCGAATGACCGTTGGTGATTAAAGGGGGAGTATTTATACTCACCGTTCTCCTTCCCGGCTGCCCCTCTGTTTACCGTCACTTCCTCTGCTGCTCCCGCTCTTTTTGTGAAGAGAGAGAAAAAAAAAACCGCTGCCCGCTACAGGTAAGTAATTTTGAAACAAACTGTCTTACCTTAGCTGTAGTCTCCCGGGTTCGTTTTTCCTCGGCCGCTGCTCCCACTCAAAAACAAAGAAAAAAAAATGATTCCAACTGCATTCATCCATTCAATGATTCCAACAGCACTCAGTCATTCCATGAAAAAATCTGCACATGCTAATCGAAAGCTTTTCCCATTCATTCAATGAAACAAGTTGCATGCTTTCTGTCAATGAAACCAAGTGTTTGCATTCATTTAATCAAACAGCCTGCACTTGTTAATTCAATGAGTAGAGATTCTCTCATTCTTTCAGTGCCACCAGTTTAGCGTATTGAATCCAAGAAACAAACGGCACTTATTCATTCAATGAAACACACTGCATGTCCAAAAGCAATGAGTAGAGCTTCGGTCATTCATTCAGTGGTACGAATTTGACGTATTAATTCAATGAAACAAACTGCACTCATTCATTCAATGAAACACATTGCGTTTGTTAATTCAAAGAGTAGAGCTTCCGCCATTCATTGAATGCCTCGAGCTAAACGAATTCTTTCGAGAAACAAATTGCACACATTCATTGAATGAAACAGACTGCTGGTTTGCTTTCAATGAGTACAGGCATTCTCATGTATTCAATGCCTCGAGCTGAACGCATTGACACAATGAAACCAACTGCACACATTCAATCAATCAAACAGATTGCGCGTGTAAATTTAATGAGTAGTGCTTCTCTCGTTTATTCAATGTCTCCAGCTTAAGGATTTCATTTAATGCAACAAGCTGAAACAAATGAATCAGTCGTTGATTCAAACCTCAATCATTGATTCAATGAATCAAACGGTATTCTTAGATTCAATGAGACAGATGTAACTAACTTGTTTAGTTACTCAAACTGCACACTTCCATTCAAAGAAAGACTGCACGTACTAACTCAAAGAGTACAGCTTCTCTACTTTTTAAATATGACAAGCTTAACTCCTTCATTCAATGAAACAAACTGCAATCATTCAATCATTGTATCAAACTCAATAATAGATTCAATGAATCAAACGTTATTCATTGATTCAATGAATGAAACTTAACTAATTTATTTGAATTCCCACTGCATTCATCCATTCAATGAATCAAACAGCCCTCAATCATTCATTGAAAGAATCTGCGCATGCTTATCGAATCAGTATTGAATTTCCCATTCATTTAATGAAGCAAGTTGCATGCTCTCTCTTAAAGTAACCAACTGCATGCATTCGTTTACTCAAACAGACTGCACGTGTTAAATCAATGGGTACAGCTTCTTTCATTCATTCAACGTTTCAACCTTACTTAATTCATTCAGTACAACAAACTGGAGGTATTCATTCAATGAGTAGAGCCTCTCACATTGATGCAATACCACGCTTTTAAATCATCCATTCAACCAAACACACTGCACCCATTCATTGAATGAAACAAACTGCATGTGCTATTTCAATGAGTACTGTTTCTCTCATTTATTCAGTGCCCCGAGCTAAACCATTTATTTTAATGAAACAGCCTGCACTTGTTCATTCTCTCATTCATTCAGTGCCAGAACTTTAGCGCATTGATTCTAAGAAACAAACGGCAACTTTTAAATTAAATGAAACACACTTCACTCATTCATTCCGTGGTACGAATATGACGTTTTAATTCAATGAAGCAAACCACACTTTTTCATTCGATTAAACAGACTGCTCGTCTGATTTCAATGAGCAGAGGAAGTCTCATTTATTCAAGGCCTCGAGCTGAATGCATTGACTCAATGAAACAAACTGCACACATTCATTCAATCAAACAGATTGCGCGTGTAAATTTAATGAGTAGTGCTTCTCTCATTTATTCAATGTCTCCAGCTTAAGGTTTTCATTTAATGCAACAAGCTGAAACAAATGAATCAGTCGTTGGTTCAAACCTCAATCATTGATTCAATGAATCAATCGGTATTCTTAGGTTCAATGAGACAGATGTAACTAACTTATTTAGTGAATTAAACTGCACACATTCATTGAAAGAAACATACTGCACATGTTAACTCAAAGAGTAAAGCTTCTCTACTTTATTCAATATGACAAGCTTAACTCCTTCGTTTAATCAAACAAACTGCAATCAATCTGTATCAAACTTCAATCATTGTTTCAATGAATCAAACGTTATTCATTGATTCAATGAATGGGATTTAACTCATTTATTTAATGATTCCAACTTTATTCATCCATTCAATGATTCAAACAGCACTCAGTCATTCCATGAAAAGATCTGCACATGCGAATCGAACGCTTTTCCCATTCATTCAATGAAACAAGTTGCATGCTTTCTGTCAATGAAACCAAGTGTTTGCATTCATTTATTCAAAAAGCTTGCACCTGTTAATTCAATGATTAGAGCTTCTCTCATTCTTTCAGTGCCACCAGTTTAGCTTATTGAAGCCAAGAAACAAACGGCACATATTCATTCAATGAAACACACTGCATGTCCAAAAGCAATGAGTAGAGCTTCAGTCATTCTTTCAGTGGTACGAATTTGACATATTAATTCAATGAAACGAACTGCACTCATTCATTCATTAAAACACATTGCGTTTGTTAATTCAAAGAGTAGAGCTTGCGCCATTCATTGAATGCCTCGAGCTAAACGAATTCTTTCGAGAGACAAATTGCACACATTCATTGAATGAAACAGACTGCTGGTTTGCTTTGAATGAGTAGTGCTTCTCTCAATGAGTCGATATGAATACTGAGGCACGAATAAGTAGAATGGATGGCTTTGAGATATGTAGAGAAGAGGTGTTGGAAATTCTGGCAAGGGTGAAAATAGATAAGTCCCCTGGGCCTGATGGCATTTATCCTAGGATTCTCTGGGAAGCAAGGGAGGAGATTGCAGAGCCATTGGCCTTGATTTTTGTGTCATCTTTGTCTACAGGAGTAGTGCCAGAGGACTGGAGGGTAGCAAACGTGGTTCCCTTGTTCAAGAAGGGGAGTAGGGATAATCCTAGTAACTATAGGCCAGTGAGTCTCACTTCTGTTGTGGGCAAAGTCTTAGAGAGAATTGTAAGGGATAGGATTTATGCACATCTGGATAAGAATAATGTGATCAAGGATAGCCAGCATGGTTTTGTGAAGGGCAGGTCGTGCCTCACAAACCTTATTGAATTTTTTGAGAAGGTGACTAAGGAAGTAGATGAGGGTAAAGCGGTAGATGTGGTATATATGGATTTTAGTAATGCGTTTGATAAGGTCCCCCATGGTAGGCTACTGCAGAAACTACAGAGATATGGCATCGAGGGTGAGTTGAAGGTTTGGATTAGGAATTGGCTGGCTGGAAGAAGACAGAGGGTAGTAGTTGATGGCAAAGGTTCATCTTGGAGTGCCGTCACTAGTGGTGTTCCGCAAGGATCTGTTTTGGGACCATTGCTGTTTGTCATTTTTATAAATGACCTGGAGGAAGGGTTAGAAGGTTGGGTGAGCAAGTTTGTAGATGATACGAAAGTCGGAGGAGTTGTAGACAGTGAGGAAGGATGTGGCAGGTTACAGCGGGATATAGAGAAGCTGCAGAGCTGGGCAGAAAGGTGGCAAATGGAGTTCAATGTAGCTAAGTGTGAGGTGATTCACTTTGGTAAGAGTAATAAAAAGATGGGGTACTGGGCTAATGGTCGGATACTTGGTAGTGTGGAAGAGGAGAGGGATCTTGGTGTCCATGTACACAGATCTCTGAAAGTTGCCACCCAGGTAAATAGTGCAGTGAAGAAGGCATATGGCGTACTGGCTTTTATTGGTAGAGGAATTGAGTTCCGGAGTCCTGAGGTCATGCTTCAGTTGTATAAGACTCTGGTGAGGCCGCATCTGGAATATTGTGTGCAGTTTTGGTCGCCATACTATAGGAAGGATGTGGAGGCACTGGAACGGGTGCAGAGGAGGTTTACCAGGATGTTGCCTGGTATGGTAGGAAGATCCTATGAGGAAAGGCTGAGGCACTTGGGGTTGTTTTCATTGGAGAAAAGAAGGTTTAGGGGTGTCTTGATAGAGGTGTACAAGATGATTAGGGGGTTAGATAGGGGTGACAGTGAGAACCTTTTTCCACGTATGGAGTCAGCTATTACAACGGGGCATAGCTTTAAATTAAGGGGGGGGTAGATATAGGACTGATGTTAGGGGTAGGTTCTTCACTCAGCGAGTCGTAAGTTCATGGAATGCCCTGCCAGTAGCAGTAGTGGACTCTCCCTCTTAATGGGTATTTAAGCGGGCATTGGATAGGTATATGCAGGATAGTGGCTTAGTGTAGGTTAGGTGTGCTTTAATCGGCGCAACAACGAGGACCGAAGGGCCTGTACTGCGCTGTAATGTTCTATGTTCTATGTATTCAATGCCTCGAGCTGAACGCATTGACACAATGAAACAAACTGCACACATTCATTCAATCAAACAGATTGCGCGTGCAAATTCAATGAGTAGTGCTTCTCTCGTGTATTCAATGTGTAGAGCTTAAGGATTTCATTTAATGCAACAAGCTGAAACAAATTAATCAGTCGTTGATTCAAACCTCAATCATTGAATCAATGAATCAAACGGTATTCTTAGATTCAATGAGACAGATGTAACTAACTTGTTTAGTTACTCAAACTGCACACTTTCATTCAAAGAAAGACTGCACGTGTTATCTCAAAGAGTACAGCTTCTCTACTTCATTCAATATGACAAGCTTGGCTCCTTCATTCAATGAAACAAACTGCAATCATTCAATCATTGTATCAAACTTCAATAATAGATTCAATGAATCAATCGTTATTCATTGATTCAATGAATGAAACTTAACTAATTTATTTTGAATTCCCACTGCATTCATCCATTCAATGAATCAAACAGCCCACAATCATTCATTGAAAGAATCTGCACATGCTGGTCGAATCAGTATTGAATTTCCCATTCATTTAATGTAGCAAGTTGCATGCTCTCTCTTAAAGAAACCAACTGCATGCATTCGTTTACTCAAACAGACTGGACGTGTTACATCAAAGGGTACAGCTTCTGTCATTCATTCAACGTTTCAAGCTTACCTAATTCATTCAGTACAACAAACTGGAGGTATTCATTCAATGAGTAGAGCCTCTCACATTGATGCAATACCACGCGTTTAAGTCATCCATTGAACCAAACACACTGCACCCATTCATTGAATGAAACAAACTGCATGTGCTATTTCAATGAGTATGTTTCTCTCATTTATTCAGTGCCCCGAGTTAAACGCTTTATTTTAATGAACAAGCCTGCACTAGTTCATTCTCTCATTGATTCAGTGCCAGAAGTTTAGCGCATTGATTCTAAGAAACAAACGGCAACTTTTAAATTAAATGAAACACACTTCACTCATTCATTCCGTGGTACGAGTATGACGTTTTAATTCAATGAAGCAAACCACACTTTTTCTTTCGATTAAACAGACTGCTCGTCTACTTTCAATGAGTAGAGGAAATCTCATTTATTCAATGCCTCGAGATGAATGCATTGACTCAATGAAACAAACTGCACACATTCATTCAATCAAACAGATTGCGCGTGTAAATTTAATGAGTAGTGCTTCTCTCATTTATTCAATGTCTCCAGCTTAAGGTTTTCATTTAATGCAACAAGCTGAAATAAATGAATCAGTCGTTGGTTCAAACCTCAATCATTGATTCAATGAATCAATCGGTATTCTTAGGTTCAATGAGACAGATGTAACTTACTTATTTAGTGAATTAAACTGCACACATTCATTGAAAGAAACATACTGCACATGTTAACTCAAAGAGTAAAGCTTCTCTACTTTATTCAATATGACAAGCTTAACTCCTTCGTTTAATCAAACAAACTGCAATCAATCTGTATCAAACTTCAATCATTGTTTCAATGAATCAAACGTTATTCATTGATTCAATGAATGGGATTTAACTCATTTATTTAATGATTCCAACTTTATTCATCCATTCAATGATTCAAACAGCACTCAGTCATTCCATGAAAAGATCTGACATGCGAATCGAACGCTTTTCCCATTCATTCAATGAAACAAGTTGCATGCTTTCTGTCAATGAAACCAAATGTTTGCATTCATTTATTCAAAAAGCTTGCACTTGTTAATTCAATGAGTAGAGCTTCTCTCATTCTTTCAGTGCCACCAGTTTAGCGTATTGAAGCCAAGAAACAAACGGCACGTATTCATTCAATGAAACACACTGCATGTCCTAAAGCAATGAGTAGAGCTTCAGTCATTCATTCAGTGGTACGAATTTGACATATTAATTCAATGAAACGAACTGCACTCATTCATTCATTAAAACACATTGCGTTTGTTAATTCAAAGAGTAGAGCTTGCGCCATTCATTGAATGCCTCGAGATAAACGAATTCTTTCGAGAAACAAATTGCACACATTCATTGAATGAAACAGACTGCTGGTTTGCTTTCAATGAGTAGTGCTTCTCTCAATGAGTCGATATGAATACTGAGGCACGAATAAGTAGAATGGATGGCTTTGAGATATGTAGAAGAGGTGTTGGAAATTCTGGCAAGGGTGAAAATAGATAAGTCCCCTGGGCCTGATGGCATTTATCCTAGGATTCTCTGGGAAGCAAGGGAGGAGATTGCAGAGCCCTGGCCTTGATTTTTGTGTCCTCTTTGTCTACAGGAGTAGTGCCAGAGGACTGGAGGGTAGCAAACGTGGTTCCCTTGTTCAAGAAGGGGAGTAGGGATAATCCTAGTAACTATAGGCCAGTGAGTCTCACTTCTGTTGTGGGCAAAGTCTTAGAGAGAATTGTAAAGGATAGGATTTATGCACATCTGGATAAGAATAATGTGATCAAGGATAGCCAGCATGGTTTTGTGAAGGGCAGGTCGTGCCTCAGAAACCTTATTGAATTCTTTGAGAAGGTGACTAAGGAGGTAGATGAGGGTAAAGCGGTAGATGTGGTATATATGGATTTTAGCAATGCGTTTGATAAGGTCCCCCATGGTAGGCTACTGCAGAAAATACAGAGATATGGCATCGAGGGTGAGTTGGAGGTTTGGATTAGGAATTGGCTGGCTGGAAGAAGACAGAGGGTAGTAGTTGATGGCAAAGGTTCATCTTGGAGTGCCGTCACTAGTGGTGTTCCGCAAGGATCTGTTTTGGGACCATTGCTGTTTGTCATTTTTATAAATGACCTGGAGGAAGGGTTAGAAGGTTGGGTGAGCAAGTTTGCAGATGATACGAAAGTCGGAGGAGTTGTAGACAGTGAGGAAGGATGTGGCAGGTTACAGCGGGATATAGAGAAGCTGCAGAGCTGGGCAGAAAGGTGGCAAATGGAGTTCAATGTAGCTAAGTGTGAGGTGATTCACTTTGGTAAGAGTAATAAAAAGATGGGGTACTGGGCTAATGGTCGGATACTTGGTAGTGTGGAAGAGGAGAGGGATCTTGGTGTCCATGTACACAGATCTCTGAAAGTTGCCACCCAGGTAAATAGTGCAGTGAAGAAGGCTTATGGCGTACTGGCTTTTATTGGTAGAGGAATTGAGTTCCGGAGTCCTGAGGTCATGCTTCAGTTGTATAAGACTCTGGTGAGGCCGCATCTGGAATATTGTGTGCAGTTTTGGTCGCCATACTATAGGAAGGATGTGGAGGCACTGGAACGGGTGCAGAGGAGGTTTACCAGGATGTTGCCTGGTATGGTAGGAAGATCCTATGAGGAAAGGCTGAGGCACTTGGGGTTGTTTTCATTGGAGAAAAGAAGGTTTAGGGGTGACTTGATAGAGGTGTACAAGATGATTAGGGGGTTAGATAGGGGTGACAGTGAGAACCTTTTTCCACGTATAGAGTCAGCTATTACAAGGGGGCATAGCTTTAAACTAAGGGGGGGGTAGATATAGGGCTGATGTTAGGGGTAGGTTCTTCACTCAGCGAGTCGTAAGTTCATGGAATGCCCTGCCAGTAGCAGTAGTGGACTCTCCCTCTTAATGGGTATTTAAGCGGGCATTGGATAGGTATATGCAGGATAGTGGCTTAGTGTAGGTTAGGTGTGCTTTAATCGGCGCAACATCGAGGGCCGAAGGGCCTGTACTGCGCTGTAATGTTCTATGTTCTATGTTCTATGTATTCAATGCCTCGAGCTGAACGCATTGACACAATGAAACAAACTGCACACATTCATTCAATCAAACAGATTGCGTGTGTAAATTCAATGAGTAGTGCTTCTCTCGTTTATTCAATGTGTAGAGCTTAAGGATTTCATTTAATGCAACAAGCTGAAACAAATGAATCAGTCGTTGATTCAAACCTCAATCATTGATTCAATGAATCAAACGGTATTCTTAGATTCAATGAGACAGATGTAACTAACTTGTTTAGTTACTCAACTGCACACTTTCATTCAAAGAAAGACTGCACGTGTTAATTCAAAGAGCACATCTTCTCTACTTTTTCAATATGACAAGCTTAGCTCCTTCATTCAATGAAACAAACTGCAATCATTCAATCATTGTATCAAACTTCAATAATGGATTCAATGAATCAAACGTTATTCAGTGATTCAATGAATGAAACTTAACTAATTTATTTTGAAATCCCACTGCATTCATCCATTCAATGAATCAAACAGCCCTCAATCATTCATTGAAAGAATCTGCACATGCTTATCGAATCAATATTGATTTTCCCATTTATATAATGAAGCAACTTGCACGCTCTCTCTTAAAGTAACCAACTGCATGCATTCGTTTACCAAAACTCATGCATTTGTTAAATCAATGGGTACAGATTCATTCATTCATTCAACGTTTCAATCTTACCTAATTCATTCACTACTACAAACTGGAGGTATTCATTCAATGAGCAGAGCCTCTCACATTGATTTAATATCACGCGTTTAAATCATCCATTCAACCAAACACACTGCACCCATTCATTGAATGAAACAAATTGCAAGTGCTATTTCAATGAGTACTGTTTCTCTCATTTATTCAGTGCGCCGAGCTTAACGATTTATTTTAATGAAACAGCCTGCACTTGTTCATTCTCTCATTCATTCAGTGCCAGAACTTTAGCGCATTGATTGTAAGAAACAAACGGCAACTTTTAAATTGAATGAAACACACTTCACTCATTCATTCCGTGGTACGAGTTTGACGTTTTAATTCAATGAAGCAAACCACATTCTTTCATTCGATTAAACAGACTGCTCGTCGCCTTTCAATGAGTAGAGGAAATCTCATTTATACAATGCCTCGAGCTGAATGCATTGACTCAATGAAACAAACTGCACACATTCATTCAATCAAACAGATTGCGCGTGTAAATTTAATGAGTAGTGCTTCTCTCATTTATTCAATGGCTCCAGCTTAAGGTTTTCATTTAATGCAACAAGCTGAAACAAATGAATCAGTCGTTGGTTCAAACCTCAATCATTGATTCAAGGAATCAAACGGTATTCTTAGATTCAATGAGACAGATGTAACTAACTTATTTAGTGAATTAAACTGAACACATTCATTGAAAGAAACATACTGCACATGTTAACTCAAAGAGTAGAGCTTCTCTACTTTATTCAATATGACCAGCTTAACTCCTTCGTTCAATGAAACAAACTGCAATCATTCAATCACTGTATCAAACTTCAATCATTGTTTCAATGAATCAAACGTTATTCATGAATTCAATGAATGGGATTTATCTCATTTATTTAATGATTCCAACTGCATTCATCCATTCAATGATTCAAACAGCACTCAGTCATTCCATGAAAAGATCTGCACATGCTAATCGAATGCTTTTCCCATTCATTCAATGAAACAAGTTGCATGCTTTTAGTCAATGAAACCAAGTGTTTGCATTCATTTAATCAAACAGCCTGCACTTGTTAATTCAATGAGTAGAGATTCTCTCATTCTTTCAGTGCCACCAGTTTAGCTTATTGAAGCCAAGAAACAAACGGCACGTATTCATTCAATGAAACACACTGCATGTCCAAAAGCAATGAGTAGAGCTTCAGTCATTCATTCAGTGGTACGAATTTGACGTATTAATTAAATGAAACAAACTGCACTCATTCATTCAATGAAACACATTGCGTCTGTTAATTCAATGTCTAGAGCTTCCGCCATTCATTGAATGCCACGAGCTAAACAAATTCTTTCGAGAAACAAATTGCGCACATTCATTCAATGAAACAGGCTGCTGGTTTGCTTTCAATGAGTACAGGTATTCTCATGTATGCAATGCCTCGAGCTGAACGCATTGACACAATGAAACAAACTGCACACATTCATTCAATCAAACAGATTGCGCGTGCAAATTCAATGAGTTATGCTTCTCTCGTTTATTCAATGTCTCGAGCTTAAGGATTTCATTTAATGCAACAAGCTGAAACAAATTAATCAGTCATTGATTCAAACATCAATCATTGATTCAATGAATCAAACGGTATTCTTAGATTCAATGAGACTGATGTAACTAACTTGTTTAGTTACTCAAACTGCACACTTTCATTCAAAGAAAGACTGCACGTGTTAATTCAAAGAGTACAGCTTTATTCAATATGACAAACTTAGCTCCTTCATTCAATGAAACAAACTGCAATCATTCAATCATTGTATCAAACTTCAATAATTGATTGAATGAATCAAACGTTATTCAGTGATTCAATGAATGAAACTTAACTAATTTATTTTGAATTCCCACTGCATTCATCCATTCAATGAATCAAACAGCCCTCAATCATTCATTGAAAGAATCTGCACATGCTTATCGAATCAGTATTGAATTTCCCATTTATTTAATGATGCAAGTTGCATGCTCTCTCTTAAATTAACCAACTGCATACATTCGTTTACTCCAACACACTGCACGTGTTAATTCAATGGGTACAGCTTCTTTCATTCATTCAACGTTTCAAGCTTACCTAATTCATTCAGAGCAACAAACTGGAGGTATTCATTCAATGAGTAAAGCCTCTCACATTGATTCAATACCACGCGTTGAAATCATCCATGGAACCAAACTGACTGCACCCATTCATTGAATGAAACAAACTGCATGTGCTATTTCAATGAGTACTGATTCTCTCATTTATTCAGTGCTCCGAGCTAAACCATTTATTTTAATGAAACAGCCTGCACTTGTTCATTCTCTCATTCATTCAGTGCCAGAAGTTTAGCGCATTGATTCTAAGAAACAAACGGCAACTTTTAAATTAAATGAAACACACTTCACTCATTCATTCCGTGGTACGAGTTTGACATTTTAATTCAATGAAGCAAACCACACTCTTTCATTCGATTAAACTGACTGCTCCTCTGCTTTCAATGAGTAGAGGAAGTATCATTTATTCAATGCCTGGAGCTGAATGCATTGACTCAATGAAACAAACTGCACACATTCGTTCAATCAAAAAAAATTGTGCGTGTAAATTTAATGAGTAGTGCTTCTCTCATTTATTCAATGTCTCCAGCTTAAGGTTTTCATTTAATGCAACAAGCTGAAACAAATGAATCAGTCGTTGCTTCAAACCTCAATCATTGATTCAATGAATCAAACGGTATTCTTAGATTCAATGAGACAGATGTAACTAACTTATTTAGTGAATTAAACTGCACACATTCATTGAAAGAAACATACTGCACATGTTAACTCAAAGAGTAGAGCTTCTCTACTTTATTCAGTATGACAAGCTTAACTCCTTCGTTTAATGAAACAAACTGCAATCATTCAATCACTGTATCAAACTTCAATCTTTGTTTCAATGAATCAAACTTTATTCATTGATTCAATGAATGGGATTTAACTCATTTATTTAATGATTCCAACTGCATTCATCCATTCAATGATTCAAACAGTACTCAGTCATTCCATGAAAAGATCTGCACATGCTAATCGAATGATTTTCCCATTCATTCAATGAAACAAGTTGCATGCTTTCTGTCAATGAAACCAAGTGTTTGCATTCATTTAATCAAACAGCCTGCACTTGTTAATTCAATGAGTAGAGCTTCTCTCAGTCTTACAGTGCCTCCAGTTTAGCTTATTGAAGCCAAGAAACAAACGGCAAATATTTATTCAATCAAACAGATTGCGCGTGCAAATTCAATGAGTTATGCTTCTCTCGTTTATTCAATGTCTCGAGCTTAAGGATTTCATTTAATGCAACAAGCTGAAACAAATGAAACAGTCGTTGAATCAAACCTCAATCATTGATTCAATGAATCAAACGGTATTCTTAGATTCAATGAGACAGGTGTAACTAACTTGTTTAGTTACTCAAACTGCACACTTTCATTCAAACAAAGACTGCAAGTGTTAACTTAAAGAGTTCAGATTCTCTACTTTATTAAATATGACAAGCTGAGTTCCTTCATTCAATGAAACAAACTGCAATCATTCAATCATTGTATCAAACTTCAATAATAGATTCAATGAATCAAACGTTATTCATTGATTCAATGAATAAAACTTAACTAATTTATTTCGAATTCCCACTGCGTTCATCCATTCAATGTATCAAACAGCCCTCAATCATTCATTGAAAGAATCAGCACATGCTTATCGAATCAATACTGAATTTCCCATTTATTTAATGAAGCAAGTTGCATGCTCTCTCTTAAAGTAAACAACTGCATGCATTCCTTTACTCAAACAGACTGCACGTGTTAAATCTATGGGTGCAGCTTCTTTCATTCATTCAACGTTTCAAGCTTACCTAATTCATTCAGTACAACAAACTGAAGGTATTCATTCAATGAGTAGAGCCTCTCACATTGATTCAATGCCACGCGTTTAAATCAAACATTGAACCAAACAGAGTGCACCCATTCATTGAATGAAACAAACTACATGTGCTATTTCAATGAGTACTGTTTCTCTCATTTATTCAGTGCCCCAACTAAACGATTTATTTTAATGAAACAGCCTGCACTTGTTCATTCTCTCATTCGTTCAGTGCCAGAAGTTTAGCGCATTGATTCTAAGAAACAAGTGGCATCTTTAAAATTAAATGAAACACAATTCACTCATTCATTCCGTGGTACGATTTTGACGTTTTAATTCAATGAAGCAAACCACACTCTTTCATTCGATTAAACAGACTGCTCGTCTGCTTTCAATGAGCAGAGGAAATGTCATTTATTAAATGCCTCGAGCTGAATGCATTCACTTAATGAAACAAACGGCACACATTCATTCAATCAAACAGATTGCGCGTGTAAATTTAATGAGTAGTGCTTCTCTCATTTATTCAATGTCTCGAGCTTAAGGTTTTCCTTTAATGCAACAAGCTGAAACAAATGAATCAGTCGTTGCTTCAAACCTCAATCATTGATTCAATGAATCAAACGGTATTCTTAGATTCAATGAGACAGATGTAACTAACTTATTTAGTGAATTAAACTGCACACATTCATTGAAATAAACATACTGCACATGTTAACTCAAAGAGTAGAGCTTCTCTACTTTATTCAATATGACAAGCTTAACTCCTTCGTTTAATGAAACAAACTGCAATCATTCAATCCCTGCATCAAACTTCAATCATTGTTTCAATTAATCAAAAGATATTCATTGAGGCAATGTATGGGATTTGTCTCAATTATTTAATGATTCCAACTGCATTCATCCATTCAATGATTCAAACAGCACTCAGTCATTTCATGAAAAGATCTGCACATGCTAATCGAATTCTTTTCCCATTCATTCAATGAAACAAGTTGCATGCTTTCTGTCAATGAAACCAAGTGTTTGCATTCATTTAATCAAACAGCCTGCACTTGTGAATTCAATGGGTAGAGCTTCTCTCATTCTTTCAGTGCCTCCAGTTTAGCTTATCGAAGCCAAGAAACAAACGGCACTTATTCATTCAATGAAACACACTGCATGTCCAAAAGCAATGAGTAGAGCTTCAGTCATTCATTCAGTGGTACGAATTTGACGTATTAATTAAATGAAACAGACTGCACTCATTCATTCAATGAAACACCTTGCGTTTGTTAATTCAATGACTAGAGCTTCCGCCATTCATTGAATGCCTCGAGCTAAACGAATTCTTTCGAGAAACAAATTGCACACATTCATTGAATGAAACAGACTGCTGGTTTGCTTTCAATGAGTATTCAATGCCTCGAGCTGAACGCATTGACACAATGAAACAAACTGCACACATTCATTCAATCAAACAGATTGCGCGTGCAAATTCAATGAGTAGTGCTTCTCTCGTTTACTCAATGTCTCAAGCTTAAGGATTTCATTTAATGCAACAAGCTGAAACAAATGAATCAGTCGTTGATTCAATCCTCAATCATTGATTCAATGAATCAAACGGTATTCTTAGATTCAATGAGACATATGTAACTAACTTGTTTAGTTACTCAAACTGCACACTTTCATTCAAACAAAGACTGCACGTGTTAACTCAAAGCGTACAGCTTCTGTACTTTATCCAATATGACAAGCTGAGCTCCTTCATTCAATGAAACAAACTGCAATCATTCATTCCTTGTATCAAACTTCAATAATAGATTCAATGAATCAAACGTTATTCATGAATGGGATTTAACTCATTTATTTAATGATTCCAACTGCATTCATGCATTCAATGATTCAAACAGCACTCAGTCATTCCATGAAAAGATCTGCACATGCTAATCGAATGCTTTTCCCATTCATTCAATGAAAAAAGTTGCATGCTTTCTGTCAATGAAACCAAGTGTTGCATTCATTTAAAAAAAAACAGCCTGCACTTGTTAATTCAATGAGTAGAGCTTCTCTCAGTTTTTCAGTGCCACCAGTTTAGCTTATCGAAGCCAAGACACAAACGGCACGTATTCATTCAATGAAACACACTGCATGTCCAAAAGCAATGAGTAGAGCTTCAGTCATTCATTCAGTGGTACGAATTTGACGTATTAATTCAATGAAACAAACTGCACTCATTCATTCAATGAAACACATTGCGTTTGTTAATTCAATGACTAGAGCTTCCGCCATTCATTGAATGCCTCGAGCTAAACGAATTCTTTCGAGAAAAAAATAGCACACATTCATTGAATGAAACAGACTGCTGGTTTGCTTTCAATGAGTACAGGTATTCTCATGTATTCAATGCCTGGAGCTGAACGCATTGACACAATGAAACAAACTGCACACATTCATTCTATGAAACAGATTGCGCATGCAAATTCAATGAGTAGTGCTTCTCTCGTTTATTCAATGTCTCGAAATTAAGGATTTCATTTAATGCAACAAGCTAAAACAAATGAAACAGTCGTTGAATCAAACCTCAATCATTGATTCAATGAATCAAACGGTATTCTTAGATTCAATGAGACAGATGTAACTAAATTGTTTAGTTACTCAAACTGCACACTGTCATTCAAAGAAAGACTGCACGTGTTAACTCAAAGAGTACAGCTTCTCTACTTTATTCAATATTAAAAGCTGAGCTCCTTCATTCAATGAAACAAACTGCAATCATTCAATCATTGTATCAAACTTCAATAATAGATTCAATGAATCAAACGTTATTCATTGATTCAATGAATGAAACTTAACTAATTTATTTTGAATTCCAACTACATTCATCCATTCAATTAATCAAACAGCCCTCAATCATTCATTGAAAGAATCAGCACATGCTTATCGAATCAATATTGAATTTCCCATTTATTTAATGAAGCAAGTTGCATGCTCTCTCTTAAAGTAACCAACTGCATGCATACTGCAGGTGTTAAATCAATGGGTACTGCTTCTTTCATTCATTCAACGTTTCAAGCTTACCTAATTCATTCAGTACAGCAAACTCGAGGTATTCATTCAATGAGTAGAGCCTCTGACATTGATTCAATACCACGCGTTTAAATCATCCATTGAACAAAACAGTCTGCACCCATTCATTGAATGAAACAAACTGCATGTGCTATTTCAATGAGTAGTGTTTCTCTGATTTATTCAGTGCCCCGAGCTAAACGATTTATTTTAATGAAACAGCCTGCACTTGTTCAATCTCTCATTCATTCCGTGCCAGATGTTTAGCGCATTGATTCTAAAAAACAAACGGCAACTTTTAAATTAAATGAAACACACTTCACTCATTCATTCCGTGGTCAGGGTTTGACATTTTAATTCAATGAAGCAAACTACACTCTTTCATTCGATTAAACAATCTGCTCGTCTGCTTTCAATGAGTAGAGGAAGCTTCATGTATTCAATCACTCGAGCTGAATGCATTGACTCAATGAAACAAACTGCACACATTCATTCAATCAAACAGATTGCGCGTGTAAATTTAATGAGTAGTGCTTCTCTCATTTATTCAATGTCTCGAGCTTAAGGTTTTCATTTAATGCAACAAGCTGAAACAAATGAATCAGTCGTTGCTTCAAACCTCAATCATTGATTCAATGAATCAAACGGTATTCTTAGATTCAATGAGACAGATGTAACTAACTTATTTAGTGAATTAAACTGCACACATTCATTGAAAGAAACATACTGCACATGTTAACTCAAAGAGTAGAGCTTCTCTACTTTATTCAATATGACCAGCTTAACTCCTTCGTTTAATGAAACAAACTGCAATCATTCAATCACTGTATCAAACTTCAATCATTGTTTCAATGAATCAAACGTTATTCATTGATTCAATGAATGGGATTTATCTCATTTATTTAATGATTCCAACTGCATTCATCCATTCAATGATTCAAACAGCACTCAGTCATTCCATGAAAAGATCTGCACATGCTAATCGAATGCTTTTCCCATTCATTCAATGAAACAAGTTGCATGCTTTCTGTCAAAGAAACCAAGTGTTGCATTCATTTAAAAAAAAACAGCCTGCACTTGTTAATTCAATGAGTAGAGCTTCTCTCAGTCTTTCAGTGCCACCAGTTTAGCTTATCGAAGCCAAGGCACAAACGGCACGTATTCATTCAATGAAACACACTGCATGTCCAAAAGCAATGAGTAGAGCTTCAGTCATTCATTCAGTGGTACGAATTTGACGTATTAATTCAATGAAACAAACTGCACTCATTCATTCAATGAAACACATTGCGTTTGTTAATTCAATGACTAGAGCTTCCACCATTCATTGAATGCCTCGAGCTAAACGAATTCTTTCGAGAAAAAAATTGCACACATTCATTGAATGAAACAGACTGCTGGTTTGCTTTCAATGAGTACAGGTATTCTCATGTATTCAATGCCTCGAGCTGAACGCATTGACACAATGAAACAAACTGCACACATTCATTCTATGAAACAGATTGCGCATGCAAATTCAATGAGTAGTGCTTCTCTCGTTTATTCATTGTATCGAAATTAAGGATTTCATTTAATGCAACAAGCTAAAACAAATGAAACAGTCGTTGAATCAAACCTCAATCATTGATTCAATGAATCAAACGGTATTCTTAGATTCAATGAGACAGATGTAACTAAATTGTTTAGTTACTCAAACTGCACACTGTCATTCAAAGAAAGACTGCACGTGTTAACTCAAAGAGTACAGCTTCTCTACTTTATTCAATATGACAAGCTGAGCTCCTTCATTCAATGAAACAAACTGCAATCATTCAATCATTGTATCAAACTTCAATAATAGATTCAATGAATCAAACGTTATTCATTGATTCAATGAATAAAACTTAACTAATTTATTTCGAATTCCCACTGCGTTCATCCATTCAATGTATCAAACAGCCCTCAATCATTCATTGAAAGAATCAGCACATGCTTATCGAATCAATACTGAATTTCCCATTTATTTAATGAAGCAAGTTGCATGCTCTCTCTTAAAGTAAACAACTGCATGCATTCCTTTACTCAAACAGACTGCACGTGTTAAATCTATGGGTGCAGCTTCTTTCATTCATTCAACGTTTCAAGCTTACCTAATTCATTCAGTACAACAAACTGGAGGTATTCATTCAATGAGTAGAGCCTCTCACATTGATTCAATGCCACGCGTTTAAATCAAACATTGAACCAAACAGAGTGCACCCATTCATTGAATGAAACAAACTACATGTGCTATTTCAATGAGTACTGTTTCTCTCATTTATTCAGTGCCCCAACTAAACGATTTATTTTAATGAAACAGCCTGCACTTGTTCATTCTCTCATTCGTTCAGTGCCAGAAGTTTAGCGCATTGATTCTAAGAAACAAGTGGCATCTTTAAAATTAAATGAAACACAATTCACTCATTCATTCCGTGGTACGATTTTGACGTTTTAATTCAATGAAGCAAACCACACTCTTTCATTCGATTAAACAGACTGCTCGTCTGCTTTCAATGAGCAGAGGAAATGTCATTTATTAAATGCCTCGAGCTGAATGCATTCACTTAATGAAACAAACGGCACACATTCATTCAATCAAACAGATTGCGCGTGTAAATTTAATGAGTAGTGCTTCTCTCATTTATTCAATGTCTCGAGCTTAAGGTTTTCCTTTAATGCAACAAGCTGAAACAAATGAATCAGTCGTTGCTTCAAACCTCAATCATTGATTCAATGAATCAAACGGTATTCTTAGATTCAATGAGACAGATGTAACTAACTTATTTAGTGAATTAAACTGCACACATTCATTGAAATAAACATACTGCACATGTTAACTCAAAGAGTAGAGCTTCTCTACTTTATTCAATATGACAAGCTTAACTCCTTCGTTTAATGAAACAAACTGCAATCATTCAATCCCTGCATCAAACTTCAATCATTGTTTCAATTAATCAAAAGATATTCATTGAGGCAATGTATGGGATTTGTCTCAATTATTTAATGATTCCAACTGCATTCATCCATTCAATGATTCAAACAGCACTCAGTCATTTCATGAAAAGATCTGCACATGCTAATCGAATTCTTTTCCCATTCATTCAATGAAACAAGTTGCATGCTTTCTGTCAATGAAACCAAGTGTTTGCATTCATTTAATCAAACAGCCTGCACTTGTGAATTCAATGGGTAGAGCTTCTCTCATTCTTTCAGTGCCTCCAGTTTAGCTTATCGAAGCCAAGAAACAAACGGCACTTATTCATTCAATGAAACACACTGCATGTCCAAAAGCAATGAGTAGAGCTTCAGTCATTCATTCAGTGGTACGAATTTGACGTATTAATTAAATGAAACAGACTGCACTCATTCATTCAATGAAACACCTTGCGTTTGTTAATTCAATGACTAGAGCTTCCGCCATTCATTGAATGCCTCGAGCTAAACGAATTCTTTCGAGAAACAAATTGCACACATTCATTGAATGAAACAGACTGCTGGTTTGCTTTCAATGAGTATTCAATGCCTCGAGCTGAACGCATTGACACAATGAAACAAACTGCACACATTCATTCAATCAAACAGATTGCGCGTGCAAATTCAATGAGTAGTGCTTCTCTCGTTTACTCAATGTCTCAAGCTTAAGGATTTCATTTAATGCAACAAGCTGAAACAAATGAATCAGTCGTTGATTCAATCCTCAATCATTGATTCAATGAATCAAACGGTATTCTTAGATTCAATGAGACATATGTAACTAACTTGTTTAGTTACTCAAACTGCACACTTTCATTCAAACAAAGACTGCACGTGTTAACTCAAAGCGTACAGCTTCTGTACTTTATCCAATATGACAAGCTGAGCTCCTTCATTCAATGAAACAAACTGCAATCATTCATTCCTTGTATCAAACTTCAATAATAGATTCAATGAATCAAACGTTATTCATGAATGGGATTTAACTCATTTATTTAATGATTCCAACTCCATTCATGCATTCAATGATTCAAACAGCACTCAGTCATTCCATGAAAAGATCTGCACATGCTAATCGAATGCTTTTCCCATTCATTCAATGAAAAAAGTTGCATGCTTTCTGTCAATGAAACCAAGTGTTGCATTCATTTAAAAAAAAACAGCCTGCACTTGTTAATTCAATGAGTAGAGCTTCTCTCAGTTTTTCAGTGCCACCAGTTTAGCTTATCGAAGCCAAGACACAAACGGCACGTATTCATTCAATGAAACACACTGCATGTCCAAAAGCAATGAGTAGAGCTTCAGTCATTCATTCAGTGGTACGAATTTGACGTATTAATTCAATGAAACAAACTGCACTCATTCATTCAATGAAACACATTGCGTTTGTTAATTCAATGACTAGAGCTTCCGCCATTCATTGAATGCCTCGAGCTAAACGAATTCTTTCGAGAAAAAAATAGCACACATTCATTGAATGAAACAGACTGCTGGTTTGCTTTCAATGAGTACAGGTATTCTCATGTATTCAATGCCTGGAGCTGAACGCATTGACACAATGAAACAAACTGCACACATTCATTCTATGAAACAGATTGCGCATGCAAATTCAATGAGTAGTGCTTCTCTCGTTTATTCAATGTCTCGAAATTAAGGATTTCATTTAATGCAACAAGCTAAAACAAATGAAACAGTCGTTGAATCAAACCTCAATCATTGATTCAATGAATCAAACGGTATTCTTAGATTCAATGAGACAGATGTAACTAAATTGTTTAGTTACTCAAACTGCACACTGTCATTCAAAGAAAGACTGCACGTGTTAACTCAAAGAGTACAGCTTCTCTACTTTATTCAATATTAAAAGCTGAGCTCCTTCATTCAATGAAACAAACTGCAATCATTCAATCATTGTATCAAACTTCAATAATAGATTCAATGAATCAAACGTTATTCATTGATTCAATGAATGAAACTTAACTAATTTATTTTGAATTCCAACTACATTCATCCATTCAATTAATCAAACAGCCCTCAATCATTCATTGAAAGAATCAGCACATGCTTATCGAATCAATATTGAATTTCCCATTTATTTAATGAAGCAAGTTGCATGCTCTCTCTTAAAGTAACCAACTGCATGCATACTGCAGGTGTTAAATCAATGGGTACTGCTTCTTTCATTCATTCAACGTTTCAAGCTTACCTAATTCATTCAGTACAGCAAACTCGAGGTATTCATTCAATGAGTAGAGCCTCTGACATTGATTCAATACCACGCGTTTAAATCATCCATTGAACAAAACAGTCTGCACCCATTCATTGAATGAAACAAACTGCATGTGCTATTTCAATGAGTAGTGTTTCTCTGATTTATTCAGTGCCCCGAGCTAAACGATTTATTTTAATGAAACAGCCTGCACTTGTTCAATCTCTCATTCATTCCGTGCCAGATGTTTAGCGCATTGATTCTAAAAAACAAACGGCAACTTTTAAATTAAATGAAACACACTTCACTCATTCATTCCGTGGTCAGGGTTTGACATTTTAATTCAATGAAGCAAACTACACTCTTTCATTCGATTAAACAATCTGCTCGTCTGCTTTCAATGAGTAGAGGAAGCTTCATGTATTCAATCACTCGAGCTGAATGCATTGACTCAATGAAACAAACTGCACACATTCATTCAATCAAACAGATTGCGCGTGTAAATTTAATGAGTAGTGCTTCTCTCATTTATTCAATGTCTCGAGCTTAAGGTTTTCATTTAATGCAACAAGCTGAAACAAATGAATCAGTCGTTGCTTCAAACCTCAATCATTGATTCAATGAATCAAACGGTATTCTTAGATTCAATGAGACAGATGTAACTAACTTATTTAGTGAATTAAACTGCACACATTCATTGAAAGAAACATACTGCACATGTTAACTCAAAGAGTAGAGCTTCTCTACTTTATTCAATATGACCAGCTTAACTCCTTCGTTTAATGAAACAAACTGCAATCATTCAATCACTGTATCAAACTTCAATCATTGTTTCAATGAATCAAACGTTATTCATTGATTCAATGAATGGGATTTATCTCATTTATTTAATGATTCCAACTGCATTCATCCATTCAATGATTCAAACAGCACTCAGTCATTCCATGAAAAGATCTGCACATGCTAATCGAATGCTTTTCCCATTCATTCAATGAAACAAGTTGCATGCTTTCTGTCAAAGAAACCAAGTGTTGCATTCATTTAAAAAAAAACAGCCTGCACTTGTTAATTCAATGAGTAGAGCTTCTCTCAGTCTTTCAGTGCCACCAGTTTAGCTTATCGAAGCCAAGGCACAAACGGCACGTATTCATTCAATGAAACACACTGCATGTCCAAAAGCAATGAGTAGAGCTTCAGTCATTCATTCAGTGGTACGAATTTGACGTATTAATTCAATGAAACAAACTGCACTCATTCATTCAATGAAACACATTGCGTTTGTTAATTCAATGACTAGAGCTTCCACCATTCATTGAATGCCTCGAGCTAAACGAATTCTTTCGAGAAAAAAATTGCACACATTCATTGAATGAAACAGACTGCTGGTTTGCTTTCAATGAGTACAGGTATTCTCATGTATTCAATGCCTCGAGCTGAACGCATTGACACAATGAAACAAACTGCACACATTCATTCTATGAAACAGATTGCGCATGCAAATTCAATGAGTAGTGCTTCTCTCGTTTATTCATTGTATCGAAATTAAGGATTTCATTTAATGCAACAAGCTAAAACAAATGAAACAGTCGTTGAATCAAACCTCAATCATTGATTCAATGAATCAAACGGTATTCTTAGATTCAATGAGACAGATGTAACTAAATTGTTTAGTTACTCAAACTGCACACTGTCATTCAAAGAAAGACTGCACGTGTTAACTCAAAGAGTACAGCTTCTCTACTTTATTCAATATGACAAGCTGAGCTCCTTCATTCAATGAAACAAACTTCAATCATTCAATCATTGTATCAATCTTCAATAACAGATTCAATGAATCAAACGTTATTCATTGATTCAATGAATGAAACTTAACTACTTTATTTTGAATTCCAACTGCATTCATCCATTCAATGTATCAAACAGCCCTCAATCATTCATTGAAAGAATCAGCACATGCTTATCGAATCAATATTGAATTTCCCATTTATTTAATGAAACAAGTTGCATGCTCTCTCTTAAAGTAAACAACTGCATGCATTCCTTTACTCAAACAGACTGCACGTGTTAAATCAATGGGTACTGCTTCTTTCATTCATTCAACGATTCAAGCTTACCTAATTCATTCAGTACAACAAACTGGAGGTATTCATTCAATGAGTACAGCCTCTCACATTGATTCAATACCACGCGTTTAAATCATCCATTGAACAGAACAGTCAGCACCCATTCATTGAATGAAACAAACTGCATGTGCTATTTCAATGAGTAGTGTTATTCTGATTTATTCAGTGCCCCGAGCTAAACGATTTATTTTAATGAAACAGCCTGCACTTGTTCAATCTCTCATTCATTCCGAACTAGAAGTTTAGTGCATTGATTCTAAAAAAACAAACGGCAACTTTTAAATTAAATGAAACACACTTGACTCATTCATTCTGTGGTACGAGTTTGACGTTTTAATTCAATGAAGCAAACACCACTCTTTCATTCGATTAAACAGACTGCTCGTCTGCTATCAATGAGTAGAGGAAATCTCATTTATTCAATGCCTCGAGCTGAATGCATTGACTCAATGCAACGAACTGCACACATTCAATCAATCAAACAGATTGCGCGTGTAAATTTAATGAGTAGTGCTTCTCTAATTTATTCAATGTCTCGAGCTTAACGTTTTCATTTAATGCAACAAGCTGAAACAAAAGAATCAGCCCTTGGTTCTTTCCTCAATCAGCGATTCAATGAATCAATCGGTATTCTTAGATTCAATGAGACAGATGTAACTAACTTGTCTAGTTACTCAAACTGCACACTGTCATTCAAACAAAGACTGCAAGTGTTAACTCAAAGAGTACAGCTTCTCTACTTTATTCAATATGACAAGCTGAGCTCCTTCATTCAATGAAACAAACTGCAATCATTCAATCATTGTATCAAACTTCAATAATACATTCAATGAATCAAACGTTATTCATTGATTCAATGAATGGGATTTAACTCATTTATTTAATCATTTCAACTGCATTCATCCATTCAATGATTCAAACAGCACTCAGTCATTCCATGAAAAAAAACCTGCATATGCTAATCGAATGCTTTTCCCATTCATTCAATGAAACAAGTTGCATGCTTTCTGTCAATGAAACCAAGTGTTTGCATTCATTTAATCAAACAGCCTGCACTTGTTAATTCAATGAGTAGAGCTTCTCTCATTCTTTCAGTGCCACCAGTTTAGCGTATTGAAGCAAAGAAACAAACGGCACTTATTCATTCAATGAAACACAATGCATGTCCAAAAGCAATGAGTAGAGCTTCAGTCATTCATTCAGTGGTACGAATTAGACGTATTAATTCAATCAAACAAACTGCACTCATTCATTCAATGAAACAGACTGCTGGTTTGCTTTCAATGAGTACAGGTATTCTCATGTATTCAATGCCTCGAGCTGAACGCATTGACACAATGAAACAAACTGCACACATTCAATCAAACAGATTGCGCGTGTAAATTCAATAAGTAGTGCTTCTCTCATTTATTCAATGTCTCGAGCTTAAGGATTTCATTTAATGCAACAAGCAGAAACAAATGAATCAGTCGTTGGTTCAAACTTCAATCATTGATTCAATGAATCAAACGGTATTCTTAGATTCAATGAGACAGATGTAACTAACTTATTTAGTGAATTAAACTGCACACACTCATGGAAAGAAACATACTGCACATGTTAACTCAAAGAGTAGAGCTTCTCTACTTTATTCAATATGACAAGCTTAACTCCTTTGTTTAATGAAACAAACTGAAATCATTCAATCACTCTATCAAACTTCAATCATTGTTTCAATGAATCAAACGTTATTCATTGATTCAATGAATTGGGATTTAACTCATTTATTTAATGATTCCAACTGCATTAATCCATTCAATGATTCAAACAGCACTCAGTCATTCCATGATAAAATATTTGCACATGCTAATCGAATGCTTTTCCCATTCATTCAATGACACAAGTTGCATGCTTTCTGTCAATGAAACCAAGTGTTTGCATTCATTTAATCAAACAGCCTGCACTTGTTAATTCAATGTGTAGAGCTTCTCTCATTCCTTCAGTGCCACCAGTTTAGCGTATTGAAGCCAAGAAACAAACGGCACTTATTAATTCAATGAAACACACTGCATGTCCAAAAGCAATGCGTAGTGCTTCAGTCATTCATTCAGTGGTACGAATTAGACGTATTAATTCAATCAAACAAACTGCACTCATTCATTCAATGAAACACATTGCGTTTGTTAATTCAATGACTAGAGCTACCGCCATTCATTTAATGCCTCGAGCTAAACGAATTCTTTCGAGAAACAGATTGCACACATTCATTCAATGAAACAGACTGCTGATTTGCTTTCAATGAGTACAGGTATTCTCATGTATTCAATGCCTGGAGCTGAACGCATTGACACAATGAAACAAACTGCACACATTCATTCAATCAAACAGATTGCGCGTGTAAATTCAATGAGTAGTGCTTCTCTCATTTATTCAATGTCTCGAGCTTAAGGATTTCATTTAATGCAACAAGCTGAAACAAATGAATCAGTCGTTGGTTCAAACTTCAATCATTGATTCAATGAATCAAACGGTATTCTTAGATTCAATGAGACAGATGTAACTAACTTATTTAGTGAATTAAACTGCACACATTCATGGAAAGAAACATACTGCACATGTTAACTCAAAGAGTAGAGCTTCTCTACTTTATTCAATATGACAAGCTTAACTCCTTCGTTTAATGAAACAAACTGCAATCATTCAATCACTCTATCAAACTTCAATCATTGTTTCAATGAATCAAACGTTATTCATTGATTCAATGAATGGGATTTAACTCATTTATTTAATGATTCCAACTGCATTCATCCATTCAATGATTCAAACAGCACTCAGTCATTCCATGAAAAAATATCTGCACATGCTAATCGAATGCTTTTCCCATTCATTCAATGACACAAGTTGCATGCTTTCTGTCAATGAAACCAAGTGTTTGGATTCATTTAATCAAACAGCCTGCACTTGTTAATTCAATGAGTAGAGCTTCTCTCATTCCTTCAGTGCCACCAGTTTAGCGTATTGAAGCCAAGAAACAAACGGCACTTCCTAATTCAATGAAACACACTGCATGTCCAAAAGCAATGAGTAGAGCTTCAGTCATTCATTCAGTGGTACGAATTAGACGTATTAATTCAATCAAACAAACTGTACTCATTCATTCAATGAAACACATTGCGTTTGTTAATTCAATGACTAGAGCTTCCGCCATTCACTGAATACCTTGAGCTAAACGAATTCTTTCGATAAACAAATTGCACACATTCATTGAATGAAACAGACTGCTCGTTTCCTTCAATGAGTACAGGTATTCTCATGTATTCAATGCCTGGAGCTGAACGCATTGACACAATGAAACAAACTGCACACATTCATTCAATCAAACAGATTGCGCGTCCAAATTCAATGAGTAGTGCTTCTCTCGTTTATTCAATGTCTCGAACTTAAGGATTTCATTTAATGAAACAAGCTGAAACAAATGAAACAGTCTTTGAATCAAACCTCAATCAGCGATTCAATGAATCAATCGGTATTCTTCGATTTAATTAAACAGATGTAACTAACTTGTTTAGTTACTCAAACTGCACACTGTCATTCAAACAAAGACTGCAAGTGTTAACTCAAAGAGTACAGCTTCTCTACTTTATTCAATATGACAAGCTGAGCTACTTCATTCAATGAAACAAACTGCAATCATTCAATCATTGTATCAAACTTCAATAATAGATTCAATGAATCAAACGTTATTCATTGATTCAATGAATGGGATTTAACTCATTCATTTAATCATTTCAACTGCATTCATCCATTCAATGATTCAATACAGCACTCAGTCATTCCATGAAAAAAAACCTGCACATGCTAATCGAATGCTTTTCCCATTCATTCAATGAAACAAGTTGCATGCTTTCTGTCAATGAAACCAAGTGTTTGCATTCATTTAATCAAACAGCCTGCACTTGTTAATTCAATGAGTAGAGCTTCTCTCATTCTTTCAGTGCCACCAGTTTAGCGTATTGAAGCAAAGAAACAAACGGCACTTATTCATTCAATGAAACACAATGCATGTTCAAAAGCAATGAGTAGAGCTTCAGTCATTCATTCAGTGGTACGAATTAGACGTATTAATTCAATCAAACAAACTGCACTCATTCATTCAATGAAACACATTGCGTTTGTTAATTCAATGACTAGAGCTACCGCCATTCATTTAATGCCTCGAGCTAAACGAATTCTTTCGTGAAACAGATTGCACACATTCATTCAATGAAACAGACTGCTGGTTTGCTTTCAATGAGTACAGGTATTCTCATGTATTCAATGCCTGGAGCTGAACGCATTGACACAATGAAACAAACTGCACACATACATTCAATCAAACAGATTGCGCGTGTAAATTTAATGAGTAGTACTTCTCTCATTTATTCAATGTCTCGAGCTTAAGGTTTTCATTTAATGCAACAAGCTGAAACAAATGAATCAGTCGTTGTTTCAAACCTCAATCATTGATTCAATGAATCCAACGGTATTCTTAGATTCAATGAGACAGATGTAACTAACTTATTTAGTGAATTAAACTGCACACATTCATTGAAAGAAACATACTGCACATGTTAACTCAAAGAGTAGAGCTTCTCTACTTTATTCAATATGACAGCTTAACTCCTTCGGTTTAATGAAACAAACTGCAATCATTCAATCACTCTATCAAACTTCAATCATTGTTTCAATGAATCAAACGTTATTCATTGATTCAATGAATGGGATTTAACTCATTTATTTAATGATTCCAACTGCATTCATGCATTCAATGATTCAAACAGCACTCAGTCATTCCATGAAAAAAAATCTGCACATGCTAATCGAATGCTTTTCCCATTCATTTAATGAAACAAGTTGCATGCTTTCTGTCAATGAAACCAAGTGTTTGCATTCATTTAATCAAGCAGCCTGCACTTGTTAATTCAATGAGTAGAGCTTCTCTCATTCTTTCAGTGCCACCAGTTTAGCTTATTGAAGCCAAGAAACAAACGGCACGTATTCATTCAATGAATCACACTGCATGTCCAAAAGCAATGAGTAGAGCTTCAGTCATTCATTCAGTGGTACGAATTTGATCTATTAATTCAATCAAACAAACTGCACTCATTCATTCAATGAAACACATTGCGTTTGTTAATTCAATGACTAGAGCTTCCGCCATTCATTGAATGCCTCGAGCTAAACGAATTCTTTCGAGAAAAAAATTGCACACATTCATTGAATGAAACAGACTGCTGGTTTGCTTTCAATGAGTACAGGTATTCTCATGTATTCAATGCTTGGAGCTGAACGCATTGACACAATGAAACAAACTGCACACATTCATTCAATCAAACAGATTGCGCGTCCAAATTCATTGTGTAGTGCTTCCCTCGTTTATTCAATTTCTCGAATTTAAGGATTTCATTTCATGCAACAAGCTGAAACAAATGAACCAATCTTTGAATCAAACCTCAATCATTGATTCAATGAATCCAACGGTATTCTTAGATTCATTGAGACAGATGTAACTAACTTGTTTAGTTACTCAAACTACACACTTTCATTCAAACAAAGACTGCAAGTGTTAACTCAAAGAGTACAGCTTCTCTACTTTATTCAATATGACAAGCTGAGCTCCTTCATTCAATGAAACAAACTGCAATCATTCAATCATTGTATCAAACTTCAATAATAGATTCAATGAATCAAACGTTATTCATTGAGTCAATGAATGAAACTTAACTAATTTATTTTGAATTCCCACTGCATTCATCCATTCAATGTATCAAACAGCCCTCAATCATTCATTGAAAGAATCAGCACATGCTTATCGAATCAATATTGAATTTCCCACTTATTTAATGAAGCAAGTTGCATGCTCTCTCTTAAAGTAAACAACTGCATGCATTCGTTTATTCAAACAGACTGCACGTGTTAAATCAACGTTTCAAGCTTACCTAATTCGATCCGTACACCAAACTGGAGGTATTCATTCAATGAGTAGAGCCTCTCACATTTATTCAATACCACGCGTTTAAATCATCCATTGAACAAAAGAGTCTGCACCCATTCATTGAATGAAACAAACTGCATGTGCTATTTCAATGAGTACAGTATCTCTCATTTATTCAGTGCTCCGAGCTAAATGATTTATTTTAATGAAAAAGCCTGCACTTGTTCAATCTCTCATTCATTCCATGCCAGAAGTTTAGCGCATTGATTCTAAAAAACAAACGGCAACTTTTAAATTAAATGAAACACACTTTACTCATTCATTCCGTGGTCCGAGTTTGACGTTTTAATTCAATGAAGCAAACCACACTCTTTCATTCGATGAAACAGACTGCTGGTTTGCTTTCAATGACTACAGGTATTCTCATGTATTCAATGCCTCGAGCTGAACGCACTGACACAATGAAAAAAACTGCACACATTCATTCAATCAAACAGATTGCGCGTGTAAATTCAATGAGTAGTGCTTCTCTCATTTATTCAATGTCTCGAGCTTAAGGATTTCATTTAATGCAACAAGCTGTAACAAATGAATCAGTCGTTGTTTCAAACCTCAATCATTGATTCAATGAATCAAACGGTATTCTTAGATTCAATGAGACAGATGTAACTAACTTATTTAGTGAATTAAACTGCACACATTCATTGAAAGAAACATACTGCACATGTTAACTCAAAGAGTAGAGCTTCTCTACTTTATTCAATATGACAGCTTAACTCCTTCGGTTTAATGAAACAAACTGCAATCATTCAATCACTCTATCAAACTTCAATCATTGTTTCAATGAATCAAACGTTATTCATTGATTCAATGAATGGGATTTAACTCATTTATTTAATGATTCCAACTGCATTCATGCATTCAATGATTCAAACAGCACTCAGTCATTCCATGAAAAAAAATCTGCACATGCTAATCGAATGCTTTTCCCATTCATTTAATGAAACAAGTTGCATGCTTTCTGTCAATGAAACCAAGTGTTTGCATTCATTTAATCAAGCAGCCTGCACTTGTTAATTCAATGAGTAGAGCTCTCTCATTCTATCAGTGCCACCAGTTTAGCTTATTGAAGCCAAGAAACAAACGGCACGTATTCATTCAATGAATCACACTGCATGTCCAAAAGCAATGAGTAGAGCTTCAGTCATTCATTCAGTGGTACGAATTTGATCTATTAATTCAATCAAACAAACTGCACTCATTCATTCAATGAAACACATTGCGTTTGTTAATTCAATGACTAGAGCTTCCGCCATTCATTGAATGCCTCGAGCTAAACAAATTCTTTCGAGAAAAAAATTGCACACATTCATTGAATGAAACAGACTGCTGGTTTGCTTTCAATGAGTACAGGTATTCTCATGTATTCAATGCCTCGAGCTGAACGCATTGACACAATGAAAAAAACTGCACACATTCATTCAATCAAACAGATTGCGCGTGTAAATTCAATGAGTAGTGCTTCTCTCATTTATTCAATGTCTCGAGATTAAGGATTTCATTTAATGCAACAAGCTGTAACAAATGAATCAGTCGTTGGTTCAAACTTCAATCATTGATTCAATGAATCAAACGGTAGTCTTAGATTCAATGAGACAGAAGTAACTAACTTATTTAGTGAATTAAACTGCACACATTCATGGAAAGAAACATACTGCACATGTTAACTCAAAGAGTAGAGCTTCTCTACTTTATTCAATATGACAAGCTTAACTCCTTCGTTTAATGAAACAAACTGCAATCATTCAATCACTGTATCAAACATCAATCATTGTTTCAACGAATCAAACGTTATTCATTGATTCAATGAATGGGATTTAACTCATTTATTTAATGATTCCAACTGCATTCATCCATTCAATGATTCAAACAGCACTCAGTCATTCCATGATAAAATATCTGCACATGCTAATCGAATGCTTTTCCCATTCATTCAATGAAACAAGTTGCATTCTTTCTGTCAATGAAACCAAGTGTTTGCATTCATTTAATCAAACAGCCTGCACTTGTTAATTCAATGAGTAGAGCTTCTCTCATTCCTTCAGTGCCACCAGTTTAGCGTATTGAAGCCAAGAAACAAACGGCACTTATTAATTCAATGAAACACAATGCATGTCCAAAAGCAATGAGTAGAGCTTCAGTCATTCATTCAGTGGTACGAATTTGACGTATTAATTCAATGAAACAAACTGCACTCATTCATTCAATGAAACACATTGCGTTTGTTAATTCAATGACTAGAGCTTCCGCCATTCATTGAATGCCTCGAGCTAAACGAATTCTTTCGAGAAACAAATTGCACACATTCATTGAATGAAACAAACTGCTGGTTTGCTTTCAATGAGTACAGATATTCTCATGTATTCAATGCCTCGAGCTGAACGCATTGACACAATGAAACAAACTGCACACATTCATTCAATCAAACAGATTGCGCGTGTAAATTCAATGAGTAGTGCTTGTTTCATTTATTCAATGTGTCGAGCTTAAGGTTATAATTTAATGCAACAAGCCGAACCAAATGAATCAGTCGTTGGTTCAAACTTCAATCATTGATTCAATGAATGAAACAATATTCTTAGATTCAATGAGACAGATGTAACTAACTTATTTACTGAATTAAACTGCACACATTCTTTGACAGAAACACACTGCACATGTTTACTCAAAGAGTAGAGCTTCTCTATTCAATATGACAAGCTTAACTCCTTCGTTTAATGAAACAAACTGCAATCATTCAATCATCTATCAAACATCATTCATTGTTTCAATGAATCAAACGTTATTCATTGATTCAATGAATGGGATTTAACTCATTTACTTAACGATTCCAACTGCATTCATGCATTCAATGATTCGAACAGCACTCAGTCATTTCATGAAAAATGTCTGCACATGCTAATCGAATGCTATTCCCATTCATTCAATGAAACAAGTTGCATGCTTTCTGTCAATGAAACCAAATGTTTGCATTCATTTAATCAAACAGCCTGCACTTGTTAATTCAATGAGTAGAGCTTCTCTCATTCTTTCAGTGCCTCCAGTTTAGCGTATTGAATCCAAGAAACAAAAGGCACGTATTCATTCAATGAAACACACTGCATGTCCAAAAGCCATGAGTAGAGCTTCAGTCATGTATTCAGTGGTACGAATTAGACGTATTAATTCAATGAAACAAACTGCGCTCATTCATTCAATGAAACACATTGCGTTTGTTAATTCAATGGCAACAGCTTCCGCTATTCATTGAATGCCTCGAGCTAAACGAATTTTTTCGAGAAACAAATTGCACAGATTCATTCAATGAAACAGACTGCTGGTTTGCTTTCAATGAGTACAGGTATTCTTGTGAATTCAATGCCTCGAGCTGAACGCATTGACACAATGAAACGAACTGCACACATTCATTCAATCAAACAGATTGCTCGTGTAAATTCAATGAGTAGTACTTCTCTCATTTATTCAATGTCTCGAGCTTAAGGTTTTCATTTAATGCAACAAGCTGAAATAAATGAATCAGTCGTTGGTTCAAACTTCAATCATTGATTCAATGAATCAAACGGTATTCTTAGATTCAATGAGACAGATGTAACTAACTTATTTAGTGAATTAAACTGCACACATTCATTGACAGAAACACACTGCACATGTTAACTCAAAGAGTAGAGCTTCTCTATTCAATATGACAAGCTTAACTCCTTCGTTTAATGAAACAAACTGCAATCATTCAATCATCTATCAAACTTCAATCATTCTTTCAATGAATCAAACGTTATTCATTGATTCAATGAATGGGATTTAACTCATTTACTTAATGATTCCAACTGCATTCATGCATTCAATGATTCAAACAGCACTCAGTCATTCCATGAAAAATATCTGCACATGCTAATCGAATGCTTTTCCCATTCATTCAATGAAACAAGTTGCATGCTTTCTGTCAATGAAACCAAGTGTTTGCATTCATTTAATCAAACAGCCTGCACTTGTTAATTCAATGAGTAGAGCTTCTCTCATTCTTTCAGTGCCACCAGTTTAGCTTATTAATGCCAAGAAACAAACGGCACGTAATCATTCAATGAAACACACTGCATGTCCAAAAGCAATGAGTAGAGCTTCAGTCATTCATTCAGTGGAACGAATTTGACGTATTAATTCAATGAAACAAACTGCACTCATTCATTCAATGAAACACATTGCGTTTGTTAATTCAATGACTAGAGCTTCCGCCATTCATTGAATGCCTCGAGCTAAACGAATTCTTTCGAGAAAAAAATTGCACACATTCATTGAATGAAACAGACTGCTGGTTTGCTTTCAATGAGTACAGGTATTCTCATGTATTCAATGCCTCGAGCTGAACGCATTGACACAATGAAACAAACTTCACACATTCATTCAATCAAACTGATTGCGCGTGTAAATTCAATGAGTAGTGCTTGTTTCATTTATTCAATGTGTCGAGCTTTAGGTTATAATTTAATGCAACAAGCCGAACCAAATGAATCAGTCGTTGGTTTAAACTTCAATCATTGATTCAATGAATGAAACAATATTCTTAGATTCAATGAGACAGATGTAACTAACTTATTTAGTGAATTAAACTGCACACATTCTTTGACAGAAACACACTGCACATGTTAACTCAAAGAGTAGAGCTTCTCTATTCAATATGACAAGCTTGACTCCTTTGTTTAATGAAACAAACTGCAATCATTCAATCATCTATCAAACATCATTCATTGTTTCAATGAATCAAACGTTAGTCATTGATTCAATGAATGGGATTTAACTCATTTACTTAAAGATTCCAACTGCATTCATGCATTCAATGATTCGAACAGCACTCAGTCATTTCATGAAAAATGTCTGCACATGCTAATCGAATGCTATTCCCATTCATTCAATGAAACAAGTTGCATGCTTTCTGTCAATGAAACCAAATGTTTGCATTCATTTAATCAAACAGCCTGCACTTGTTAATTCAATGAGAAGAGATTCTCTCATTCTTTCAGTGCCACCAGTTTAGCGTATTGAATCCAAGAAACAAAACGCACGTATTCATTCAATGAAACACACTGCATGTCCAAAAGCAATGAGTAGAGCTTCAGTCATGTATTCAGTGGTACGAATTAGACGTATTAATTCAAAGAAACAAACTGCGCTCATTCATTCAATGAAACACATTGCGTTTGTTAATTCAATGGCAACAGCTTCCGCTATTCATTGAATGCCTCGAGCTAAACGAATTTTTTCGAGAAACAAATTGCACAGATTCATTCAATGAAACAGACTGCTGGTTTGCTTTCAATGAGTACAGGTATTCTTGTGAATTCAATGCCTCGAGCTGAACGCATTGACACAATGAAACGAACTGCACACATTCATTCAATCAAACAGATTGCTCGTGTAAATTCAATGAGTAGTACTTCTCTCATTTATTCAATGTCTCGAGCTTAAGGTTTTCATTTAATGCAACAAGCTGAAATAAATGAATCAGTCGTTGGTTCAAACTTCAATCATTGATTCAATGAATCAAACGGTATTCTTAGATTCAATGAGACAGATGTAACTAACTTATTTAGTGAATTAAACTGCACACATTCATTGACAGAAACACACTGCACATGTTAACTCAAAGAGTAGAGCTTCTCTATTCAATATGACACGCTTAACTCCTTCGATTAATGAAACAAACTGCAATCATTCAATCATCTATCAAACTTCAATCATTCTTTCAATGAATCAAACGTTATTCATTGATTCAATGAATGGGATTTAACTCATTTACTTAATGATTCCAACTGCATTCATGCATTCAATGATTCAAACAGCACTCAGTCATTCCATGAAAAATATCTGCACATGCTAATCGAATGCTTTTCCCATTCATTCAATGAAACAAGTTGCATGCTTTCTGTCAATGAAACCAAGTGTTTGCATTCATTTAATCAAACAGCCTGCACTTGTTAATTCAATGAGTAGAGCTTCTCTCATTCTTTCAGTGCCACCAGTTTAGCTTATTAATGCCAAGAAACAAACGGCACGTAATCATTCAATGAAACACACTGCATGTCCAAAAGCAATGACTGGAGCTTCAGTCATTCATTCAGTGGAACGAATTTGACGTATTAATTCAATGAAACAAACTTCACTCATTCATTCAATGAAACACATTGCGTTTGTTAATTCAATGACTAGAGCTTCCGCCATTCATTGAATGCCTCGAGCTAAACGAATTCTTTCGAGAAAAAAATTGCACACATTCATTGAATGAAACAGACTGCTGGTTTGCTTTCAATGAGTACAGGTATTCTCATGTATTCAATGCCTCGAGCTGAACGCATTGACACAATGAAACAAACTTCACACATTCATTCAATCAAACAGATTTCGCGTGCAAATTCAATAAGTAGTGCTTCTCTCGTTTATTCAATGTCTCGAGCTTAAGGATTTCATTTAATGCAACAAGCTGAAACAAATGAATCAGTCGTTGATTCAAACCTCAATGATTGATTCAATGAATCAAACGGTATTCTTAGATTCAATGAGACAGATGTAACTAACTAGTTTAGTGACTCAAACTGCACACTTTCATTCAAAGAAAGCCTGCACTTGTTAATCAAAGAGTACAGCTTCTCTACATAATTCAATACAACAAGCTTAACTCCTTCATTCAATGAAACAAACTGCAATCATGCAATCATTGTATCAAATTCAATAATAGATTCAATGAATCAAACGTTATTCATTGATTCAATGAATGAAACTTAACTAATTTATTTTGAATTCCCACTGCATTCATCCATTCAATGAATCAACCAGCTCTCAATCATTCATTGAAAGAATCTGCACATGCTTATCGAATCAATCTTGAATTTCCCATTCATTGAATGAAGCCAGTTGCATGCTCTCTCTTAAAGTAACCAACTGCATGCATTCGTTTACTCAAACAGACTGCACGTGCTAAATCAATGGGTACAGCTTCTTTCATTCATTCCAAGTTTAAAGCTTTCCTAATTCATTCAGTAGAACAAACTAGAGTTATTCATTCAATGAGTAGAGAATCTCACATTGATTCAATACTACGTGTTTTAATCATCCATTGAACCAAACAGTCTGCACCCATTCATTGAATGAAACAAACTGCATGTGCTATTTCAATGAGTACAGTTTCTCTCATTTATTCAGTGCCCCGAGCTAAACGATTTATTTAAATGAAACATCCTGCACTTGTTCATTCTCTCATTCATTCAGTGCAAGAAGTTTAGCGCATTGATTCTAAGAAACAAACGGCAAATTTTAAATTAAATGAAACACACTTCACTCATTCATTCCGTAGTACGAGTTTGACGTTTTAATTCAATGAAGCAAACCACACTCTTTCATTCGATTAAACAGTCTGCTCGTCTGCTTTCAATGAATAGAGGAAGTCTCATTTATTAAATGCCTCTAGCTGAATGCATTGACTCAATGAAACAAACTGCACACATTCATTCAATCAAACAGATTGCGCGTGTAAATTTAATGAGTAGTGCTTCTCTCACTGATTCAATGTCTCGAGCTTAAGGTTTTCATTTAATGCAACAAGCTGAAACAAATGAATCAGTCGTTGGTTCAAACCTCAATCATTGATTCAATCATCAAACGGTATTCTTAGATTCAATGAGACAGATGTAACTAACTTAGTTAGTGAACTAAACTGCACACACTCATGGAAAGAAACATACAGCACATGTTAACTCAAAGAGTAGAGCTTCTCTACTTTATTCAATATGACAAGCTTAACTCCGTCTTTTAATGAAACAAACTGCAATCATTCAATCACTCTATCAAACTTCAATCATTGTTTCAATGAATCAAACGTTATTCATGGATTCAATGAATGGGATTTAACTCATTTATTTAATGATTCCAACTGCATTCATCCATTCAATGATTCAAACAGCACTCAGTCATTCCATGAAAAAATCTGCACATGCTAATCGATTGCTTTTCCCATTCATTCAATGAAACAAGTGCATGCTTTCTGTCAATGAAACCAAGTGTTTGCATTCATTTAATCAAACAGCCTGCACTTGTTAATTCAATGAGTAGAGCTTCTCTCATTCTTTCAGTGCCACCAGTTTAGCTTATTGAAGCCAAGAAACAAACGGCACGTATTCATTCAATGAAACACACTGCATGTCCAAAAGCAATGAGTAGAGCTTCAGTCATGTATTCAGTGGTACGAATTAGACGTATTCATTCAATGAAACAAACTGCACTCATTCATTCAATGAAACACATTGCGTTTGTTAATTCAATGACAACAGCTTCCGCTATTCATTGAATGCCTCGAGCTAAACGAATTTTTTCGAGAAACAAATTGCACACATTCATTCAATGAAACAGACTGCTGGTTTGCGTTCAATGAGTACAGGTATTCTCATGTATTCAATGCCTCGAGCTGAACGCATTGACACAATGAAAAAAACTGCACACATTCATTCAATCAAACAGATTGCGCGTGTAAATTCACTGAGTAGTACTTCTCTCATTTATTCAATGTCTCGAGCTTAAGGTTTTCATTTAATGCAACAAGCTGAAACAAATGAATCAGTCGTTGGTTCAAACTTCAATCATTGATTCAATGAATCAAACGGTATTCTTAGATTCAATGAGACAGATGTAACTAACTTATTTAGTGAATTAAACTGCACACATTCATTAACAGAAACACACTGCACATGTTAACTCAAACAGTAGAGCTTCTCTACTTTATTCAATATGACAAGCTTAACTCCTTCGTTTAATGAAACAAACTGCAATCGTTCAATCATCTATCAAACTTCAATCATTGTTTCAATGAATCAAACGTTATTCATTGATTCAATGAATGGGATTTAACTCATTTATTTAATGATTCCAACTGCATTCATCCATTCAATGATTCAAACAGCACTCAGTCATTTCATGAAAAATATCTGCACATGCTAATCGAATGCATTTCCCATTCATTTAATGAAACAAGTTGCATGCTTTCTGTCAATGAAACCAAGTGTTTGCATTCATTTAATCAAACAGCCTGCACTTGTTAATTCAATGAGTAGAGCTTCTCTCACACTTTCAGTGCCACCAGTTTAGCTTATTGTAGCCAAGAAACAAACGGCACGTATTCATTCAATGAAACACACTGCATGTCCAAAAGCAATGAGTAGAGCTTAAGTCATTCATTCAGTGGTACGAATTTGACGTATTAATTCAATGAAACAAACTGCACTCATTCATTCAATGAAACACATTGCGTTTGTTAATTCAATGACTAGAGCTTCCGCCATTCATTGAATGCCTCGAGCTAAAGGAATTCTTTCGAGAAACAAATTGCACACATTCATTGAATGAAACAGACTGCTGGTTTGCTTTCAATGAGTACAGGTATTCTCATGTATTCAATGCCTCGAGCTGAACGCATTGACACAATGCAACAAACTGCACACATTCATTCAATCAAACAGATTGCGCATGCAAATTCAATAAGTAGTGCTTCTCTCGTTTATTCAATGTCTCGAGCTTAAGGATTTCATTTAATGCAACAAGCTGGAACAAATGGATCAGTCGTTGATTCAAACCTCAATGATTGATTCAATGAATCAAACGGTATCTTAGATTCAATGAGACAGATGTAACTAACTTGTTTAGTGACTCAAACTGCACACTTTCATTCAAAGAAAGCCTGCACTTGTTAATAAAAGAGTACAGTTTCTCTACATAATTCAATACAACAAGCTTAACTCCTTCATTCAATGAAACAAACTGCAATCATGCAATCATTGTATCAAACTTCAATAATAGATTCAATGAATCAAACGTTATTCATTGATTCAATGAATGAAACTTAACTAATTTATTTTGAATTTCCACTGCATTCATCCATTCAATGAATCAAACAGCCCTCAATCATTCATTGAAAGAATCTGCACATGCTTATCGAATCAATCTTGAATTTCCCATTCATTTAATGAAGCCAGTTGCATGCTCTCTCTTAAAGTAACCAACTGCATGCATTCGTTTACTCAAACAGACTGCACGTGCTAAATCAATGGGTACAGCTTCTTTCATTCATTCAACGTTTCAAGCTTTCCTAATTCATTCAGTAGAACAAACTAGAGGTATTCATTCAATGAGTAGAGCCTCTCACATTGATTCAATAGAACGTGTTTTAATCATCCATTGAACCAAACAGTCTGCACCCATTCATTGAATGAAACAAACTGCATGTGCTATTTCAATGAGTACAGTTTCTCTCATTTATTCAGTGCCCCGAGCTAAACGATTTATTTTAATGAAACAACCTGCACTTGTTCATTCTCTCATTCATTCAGTGCCAGAACTTTAGCGCATTGATTCTAAGAAACAAACGGCAAATTTTAAATTAAATGAAACACACTTCACTCATTCATTCCGTGGTACGAGTTTGACGTTTTAATTCAATGAAGCAAACCACACTCTTTCATTCGATTAAACAGTCTGCTCGTCTGCTTTCAATGAGTAGAGGAAGTCTCATTTATTAAATGCCTCGAGCTGAATGCATTGACTCAATGAAACAAACTGCACACCTTCATTCAATCAAACAGATTGCGCGTGTAAATTTAATGAGTAGTGCTTCTCTCATTTATTCAATGTCTCGAGCTTAAGGTTTTCATTTAATGCAACAAGCTGAAACAAATGAATCAGTCGTTGGTTCAAACCTCAATCATTGATTCAATGATCAAACGGTATTCTTTGATTCAATGAGACAGATGTAACTAACTTAGTTAGTGAATTAAACTGCACACACTCATGGAAAGAAACATACAGCACATGTTAACTCAAAGAGTAGAGCTTCTCTACTTTATTCAATATGACAAGCTTAACTCCGTCTTTTAATGAAACAAACTGCAATCATTCAATCACTATCAAACTTCAATCATTGTTTCAATGAATCAAACGTTATTCATGGATTCAATGAATGGGATTTAACTCATTTATTTAAAGATTCCAACTGCATTCATCCATTCAATGATTCAAACAGCACTCAGTCATTCCATGAAAAAATCTGCACATGCTAATCGATTGCTTTTCCCATTCATTCAATGAAACAAGTTTCATGCTTTCTGTCAATGAAACCAAGTGTTTGCATTCATTTAATCAAACAGCCTGCACTTGTTAATTCAATGAGTAGAGCTTCTCTCATTCTTTCAGTGCCACCAGTTTAGCTTATTGAAGCCAAGAAACAAACGGCACGTATTCATTCAATGAAACACACTGCATGTCCAAAAGCAATGAGTAGAGCTTCAGTCATGTATTCAGTGGTACGAATTAGACGTATTTATTCAATGAAACAAACTGCACTCATTCATTCAATGAAACACATTGCGTTTGTTAATTCAATGACAACAGCTTCCGCTATTCATTGAATGCCTCGAGCTAAACGAATTTTTTCGAGAAACAAATTGCACACATTCATTCAATGAAACAGACTGCTGGTTTGCGTTCAATGAGTACAGATATTCTCATGTATTCAATGCCTCGAGCTGAACGCATTGACACAATGAAACAAATTGCACACATTAATTCAATCAAACAGATTGCGTGTGTAAGTTCAATGAGTAGTGCTTCTCTCATTTATTCAATGTCTCGAGCTTAAGGTTTTCATTTAATGCAACAAGCTGAAACAAATGCATCAGTCGTTGGTTCAATCTTCAGTCATTGATTCAATGAATCAAACGGTATTGTTAGATTCAATGAGACAGATGTAACTAACTTATTTAGTGAATTAAACTGCACACATTCATTGACAGAAACACACTGCACATGTTAACTCAAAGAGTAGAGCTTCTCTATTCAATATGACAAGCTTAACTCCTTCGTTTAATGAAACAAACTGCAATCATTCAATCATCTATTAAACTTCAATCATTGTTTCAATGAATCAAACGTTATTCATTGATTCAATGAATGGGATGTAACTCATTTATTTAATGATTCCAACTGCATTCATGCATTCAATGATTCAAACAGCACTCAGACATTACATGAAAAATATCTGCACATGCTAATCGAATGCTTTTACCATTCATTTAATGAAACAAGTTGCATGCTTTCTGTCAATGAAACCAAGTGTTTGCATTCATTTAATCAAACAGCCTGCACTTGTTAATTCAATGAGTAGAGCTTCTCTCATTCTTTCGGTGCAACCAGTTTAGCTTATTGAAGCCAAGAAACAAACGGCACGTATTCATTCAATGAAACACACTGCATGTAACTAACTTGTTTAGTGACTCAACTTGCACACTTTCATTCAAAGAAAGCCTGCACTTGTTAATCAAAGAGTACAGCTTCTCTACATAATTTAATACAACAAGCTTAACTCCTTCATTCAATGAAACAAACTGCAATCATGCAATCATTGTATCAAACTTCAATAATAGAATCAATGAATCAAACGTTATTCATTGATTCAATGAATGAAACTTAACTAATTTATTTTGAATTCCCACTGCGTTCATCCATGCAATGAATCAACCAGCCCTCAATCATTCATTGAAAGAATCTGCACATGCTTATCGAATCAATCTTGAATTTCCCATTCATTTAATGAAGCCAGTTGCATGCTCTCTCTTAAAGTAACCAACTGCATGCATTTGTTTACTCAAACAGACTGCACGTGCTAAATCAATGGGTACAGCTTCTTTCATTCATTCAACGTTTCAAGCTTGCCTAATTCATTCAGTAGAACAAACTAGAGGTATTCATTCAATGAGTAGAGCCTCTCACATTGATTCAATACCACGTGTTTTAATCATCCATTGAACCAAACAGTCTGCACCCATTCATTGAATGAAACAAACTGCATGTGCTATTTCAATGAGTACAGTTTCTCTCATTTATTCAGTGCCCCGAGCTAAATGATTTATTTTAATGAAACAGCCTGCACTTGTTCATTCTCTCATTCATTCAGTGCCAGAAGTTTAGCGCATTGATTCTAAGAAACAAACGGCAACTTTTAAATTAAATGAAACACACTTCACTCATTCATTCCGTGGTACGAGTTTGACGTTTTAATTCAATGAAGCAAACCACACTCTTTCATTCGATTAAACAGTCTGCTCGTCTGCTTTCAATGAGTAGAGGAAGTCTCATTTATTAAATGCCTCGAGCTGAATGCATTGACTCAATGAAACAAACTGCACACCTTCATTCAATCAAACAGATTGCGCGTGTAAATTTAATGAGTAGTGCTTCTCTCATTTATTCAATGTCTCGAGCTTAAGGTTTTCATTTAATGCAACAAGCTGAAACAAATGAATCAGTCGTTGGTTCAAACCTCAATCATTGATTCAATGATCAAACGGTATTCTTTGATTCAATGAGACAGATGTAACTAACTTAGTTAGTGAATTAAACTGCACACACTCATGGAAAGAAACATACTGCACATGTTAACTCAAAGAGTAGAGCTTCTCTACTTTATTCAATATGACAAGCTTAACTCCGTCTTTTAATGAAACAAACTGCAATCATTCAATCACTCTATCAAACTTCAATCATTGTTTCAATGAATCAAACGTTATTCATGGATTCAATGAATGGGATTTAACTCATTTATTTAATGATTCCAACTGCATTCATCCATTCAATGATTCAAACAGCACTCAGTCATTCCATGAAAAAATCTGCACATGCTAATCGATTGCTTTTCCCATTCATTCAATGAAACAAGTTGCATGCTTTCTGTCAATGAAACCAAGTGTTTGCATTCATTTAATCAAACAGCCTGCACTTGTTAATTCAATGAGTAGAGCTTCTCTCATTCTTTCAGTGCCACCAGTTTAGCTTATTGAAGCCAAGAAACAAACGGCACGTATTCATTCAATGAAACACACTGCATGTCCAAAAGCAATGAGTAGAGCTTCAGTCATGTATTCAGTGGTACGAATTAGATGTATTTATTCAATGAAACAAACTGCGCTCATTCATTCAATGAAACACATTGCGTTTGTTAATTCAATGACAACAGCTTCCGCTATTCATTGAATGCCTCGAGCTAAACGAATTTTTTCGAGAAACAAATTGCACACATTCATTCAATGAAACAGACTGCTGGTTTGCGTTCAATGAGTACAGGTATTCTCATGTATTCAATGCCTCGAGCTGAACGCATTGACACAATGAAACAAATTGCACACATTCATTCAATCAAACAGATTGCGTGTGTAAATTCAATGAGTAGTGCTTCTCTCATTTATTCAATGTCTCGAGCTTAAGGTTTTCATTTAATGCAACAAGCTGAAACAAATGAATCAGTCGTTGGTTCAAACTTCAATCATTGATTCAATGAATCAAACGGTATTGTTAGATTCAATGAGACAGATGTAACTAACTTATTTAGTGAATTAAACTGCACACATTCTTTGACAGAAACACACTGCACATGTTAACTCAAAGAGTAGAGCTTCTCTATTCAATATGACAAGCTTAACTCCTTCGTTTAATGAAACAAACTGCAATCATTCAATCATCTATCAAACTTCAATCATTGTTTCAATGAATCAAACGTTATTCATTGATTCAATGAATGGGATTTAACTCATTTATTTAATGATTCCAACTGCATTCATCCATTCAATGATTCAAACAGCACTCAGACATTCCATGAAAAATATCTGCACATGCTAATCGAATGCTTTTACCATTCATTTAATGAAACAAGTTGCATGCTTTCTGTCAATGAAACCAAGTGTTTGCATTCATTTAATCAAACAGCGTGCACTTGTTATTTCAATGAGTAGAGCTTCTCTCATTCTTTCGGTGCAACCAGTTTAGCTTATTGAAGCCAAGAAACAAACGGCACGTATTCATTCAATGAAACACACTGCATGTCCAAAAGCAATGAGTAGAGCTTCAGTCATTTATTCAGTGGTACGAATTTGACGTATTAATTCAATGAAACAAACTGCACTCATTCATTCAATGAAACACATTGCGTTTGTTAATTCAATGACTAGAGCTTCCGCCATTCATTGAATGCCTCGAGCTAAAGGAATTCTTTCGAGAAACAAATTGCACACATTCATTCAATGAAACAGACTGCTGGTTTGCTTTCAATGAGTACAGGTATTCTCATGTATTCAATGCCTCGAGCTGAACGCATTGACACAATACAACAAACTGCACACATTCATTCAATCAAACAGATTGCGCGTGCAAATTCAATAAGTAGTGCTTCTCTCGTTTATTCAATGTCTCGAGCTTAAGGATTTCATTTAATGCAACAAGCTGGAACAAATGAATCAATCGTTGATTCAAACCTCAATGATAGATTCAATGAATCAAACGGTATCTTAGATTCAATGAGACAGATGTAACTAACTTGTTTAGTGACTCAACTTGCACACTTTCATTCAAAGAAAGCCTGCACTTGTTAATCAAAGAGTACAGCTTCTCTACATAATTTAATACAACAAGCTTAACTCCTTCATTCAATGAAACAAACTGCAATCATGCAATCATTGTATCAAACTTCAATAATAGAATCAATGAATCAAACGTTATTCATTGATTCAATGAATGAAACTTAACTAATTTATTTTGAATTCCCACTGCGTTCATCCATGCAATGAATCAACCAGCCCTCAATCATTCATTGAAAGAATCTGCACATGCTTATCGAATCAATCTTGAATTTCCCATTCATTTAATGAAGCCAGTTGCATGCTCTCTCTTAAAGTAACCAACTGCATGCATTTGTTTACTCAAACAGACTGCACGTGCTAAATCAATGGGTACAGCTTCTTTCATTCATTCAACGTTCCAAGCTTGCCTAATTCATTCAGTAGAACAAACTAGAGGTATTCATTCAATGAGTAGAGCCTCTCACATTGATTCAATACCACGTGTTTTAATCATCCATTGAACCAAACAGTCTGCACCCATTCATTGAATGAAACAAACTGCATGTGCTATTTCAATGAGTACAGTTTCTCTCATTTATTCAGTGCCCCGAGCTAAACGATTTATTTTAATGAAACAGCCTGCACTTGTTCATTCTCTCATTCATTCAGTGCCAGAAGTTTAGCGCATTGATTCTAAGAAACAAACGGCAACTTTTAAATTAAATGAAACACACTTCACTCATTCATTCCGTGGTACGAGTTTGACGTTTTAATTCAATGAAGCAAACCACACTCTTTCATTCGATTAAACAGTCTGCTCGTCTGCTTTCAATGAGTAGGGGAAGTCTCATTTATTAAATGCCTCGAGCTGAATGCATTGACTCAATGAAACAAACTGCACACCTTCATTCAATCAAACAAATTGCGCGTGTAAATTTAATGAGTAGTGCTTCTCTCATTTATTCAATGTCTCGAGCTTAAGGTTTTCATTTAATGCAACAAGCTGAAACAAATGAATCAGTCGTTGGTTCAAACCTCAATCATTGATTCAATGATCAAACGGTATTCTTTGATTCAATGAGACAGATGTAACTAACTTAGTTAGTGAATTAAACTGCACACACTCATGGAAAGAAACATACTGCACATGTTAACTCAAAGAGTAGAGCTTCTCTACTTTATTCAATATGACAAGCTTAACTCCGTCTTTTAATGAAACAAACTGCAATCATTCAATCACTCTATCAAACTTCAATCATTGTTTCAATGAATCAAACGTTATTCATGGATTCAATGAATGGGATTTAACTCATTTATTTAATGATTCCAACTGCATTCATCCATTCAATGATTCAAACAGCACTCAGTCATTCCATGAAAAAATCTGCACATGCTAATCGATTGCTTTTCCCATTCATTCAATGAAACAAGTTGCATGCTTTCTGTCAATGAAACCAAGTGTTTGCATTCATTTAATCAAACAGCCTGCACTTGTTAATTCAATGAGTAGAGCTTCTCTCATTCTTTCAGTGCCACCAGTTTAGCTTATTGAAGCCAAGAAACAAACGGCACGTATTCATTCAATGAAACACACTGCATGTCCAAAAGCAATGAGTAGAGCTTCAGTCATGTATTCAGTGGTACGAATTAGACGTATTTATTCAATGAAACAAACTGCACTCATTCATTCAATGAAACACATTGCGTTTGTTAATTCAATGACAACAGCTTCCGCTATTCATTGAATGCCTCGAGCTAAACGAATTTTTTCGAGAAACAAATTGCACACATTCATTCAATGAAACAGACTGCTGGTTTGCTTTCAATGACTACAGGTATTCTCATGTATTCAATGCCTCGAGCTGAACGCACTGACACAATGAAAAAAACTGCACACATTCATTCAATCAAAAAGATTGCGCGTGTAAATTCAATGAGTAGTGCTTCTCTCATTTATTCAATGTCTCGAGCTTAAGGATTTCATTTAATGCAACAAGCTGTAACAAATGAATCAGTCGTTGTTTCAAACCTCAATCATTGATTCAATGAATCAAACGGTATTCTTAGATTCAATGAGACAGATGTAACTAACTTATTTAGTGAATTAAACTGCACACATTCATTGAAAGAAACATACTGCACATGTTAACTCAAAGAGTAGAGCTTCTCTACTTTATTCAATATGACAGCTTAACTCCTTCGGTTTAATGAAACAAACTGCAATCATTCAATCACTCTATCAAACTTCAATCATTGTTTCAATGAATCAAACGTTATTCATTGATTCAATGAATGGGATTTAACTCATTTATTTAATGATTCCAACTGCATTCATGCATTCAATGATTCAAACAGCACTCAGTCATTCCATGAAAAAAAATCTGCACATGCTAATCGAATGCTTTTCCCATTCATTTAATGAAACAAGTTGCATGATTTCCGTCAATGAAACCAAATGTTTGCATTCATTTAATCAAGCAGCCTGCACTTGTTAATTCAATGAGTAGAGCTTCTCTCATTCTTTCAGTACCACCAGTTTAGCTTATTGAAGCCAAGAAACAAACGGCACGTATTCATTCAATGAATCACACTGCATGTCCAAAAGCAATGAGTAGAGCTTCAGTCATTCATTCAGTGGTACGAATTTGATCTATTAATTCAATCAAACAAACTGCACTCATTCATTCAATGAAACACATTGCGTTTGTTAATTCAATGACTAGAGCTTACGCCATTCATTGAATGCCTCGAGCTAAACGAATTCTTTCGAGAAAAAAATTGCACACATTCATTGAATGAAACAGACTGCTGGTTTGCTTTCAATGAGTACAGGTATTCTCATGTATTCAATGCTTGGAGCTGAACGCATTGACACAATGAAACAAACTGCACACATTCATTCAATCAAACAGATTGCGCGTCCAAATTCATTGTGTAGTGCTTCCCTCGTTTATTCAATTTCTCGAATTTAAGGATTTCATTTCATGCAACAAGCTGAAACAAATGAACCAATCTTTGAATCAAACCTCAATCATTGATTCAATGAATCCAACGGTATTCTTAGATTCAATGAGACAGATGTAACTAACTTGTTTAGTTACTCAAACTACACACTTTCATTCAAACAAAGACTGCAAGTGTTAACTCAAAGAGTACAGCTTCTCTACTTTATTCAATATGACAAGCTGAGCTCCTTCATTCAATGAAACAAACTGCAATCATTCAATCATTGTATCAAACTTCAATAATAGATTCAATGAATCAAACGTTATTCATTGAGTCAATGAATGAAACTTAACTAATTTATTTTGAATTCCCACTGCATTCATCCATTCAATGTATCAAACAGCCCTCAATCATTCATTGAAAGAATCAGCACATGCTTATCGAATCAATATTGAATTTCCCATTTATTTAATGAAGCAAGTTGCATGCTCTCTCTTAAAGTAAACAACTGCATGCATTCGTTTATTCAAACAGACTGCACGTGTTAAATCAACGTTTCAAACTTACCTAATTCGATCCGTACACCAAACTGGAGGTATTCATTCAATGAGTAGAGCCTCTCACATTTATTCAATACCACGCGTTTAAATCATCCATTGAACAAAAGAGTCTGCACCCATTCATTGAATGAAACAAACTGCATGTGCTATTTCAATGAGTACAGTATCTCTCATTTATTCAGTGCTCCGAGCTAAATGATTTATTTTAATGAAAAAGCCTGCACTTGTTCAATCTCTCATTCATTCCATGCCAGAAGTTTAGCGCATTGATTCTAAAAAACAAACGGCAACTTTTAAATTAAATGAAACACACTTTACTCATTCATTCCGTGGTCCGAGTTTGACGTTTTAATTCAATGAAGCAAACCACACTCTTTCATTCGATGAAACAGACTGCTGGTTTGCTTTCAATGACTACAGGTATTCTCATGTATTCAATGCCTCGAGCTGAACGCACTGACACAATGAAAAAAACTGCACACATTCATTCAATCAAACAGATTGCGCGTGTAAATTCAATGAGTAGTGCTTCTCTCATTTATTCAATGTCTCGAGCTTAAGGATTTCATTTAATGCAACAAGCTGTAACAAATGAATCAGTCGTTGTTTCAAACCTCAATCATTGATTCAATGAATCAAACGGTATTCTTAGATTCAATGAGACAGATGTAACTAACTTATTTAGTGAATTAAACTGCACACATTCATTGAAAGAAACATACTGCACATGTTAACTCAAAGAGTAGAGCTTCTCTACTTTATTCAATATGACAGCTTAACTCCTTCGGTTTAATGAAACAAACTGCAATCATTCAATCACTCTATCAAACTTCAATCATTGTTTCAATGAATCAAACGTTATTCATTGATTCAATGAATGGGATTTAACTCATTTATTTAATGATTCCAACTGCATTCATGCATTCAATGATTCAAACAGCACTCAGTCATTCCATGAAAAAAAATCTGCACATGCTAATCGAATGCTTTTCCCATTCATTTAATGAAACAAGTTGCATGCTTTCCGTCAATGAAACCAAGTGTTTGCATTCATTTAATCAAGCAGCCTGCACTTGTTAATTCAATGAGTAGAGCTTCTCTCATTCTTTCAGTGCCACCAGTTTAGCTTATTGAAGCCAAGAAACAAACGGCACGTATTCATTCAATGAATCACACTGCATGTCCAAAAGCAATGAGTAGAGCTTCAGTCATTCATTCAGTGGTACGAATTTGATCTATTAATTCAATCAAACAAACTGCACTCATTCATTCAATGAAACACATTGCGTTTGTTAATTCAATGACTAGAGCTTCCGCCATTCATTGAATGCCTCGAGCTAAACGAATTCTTTCGAGAAAAAAATTGCACACATTCATTGAATGAAACAGACTGCTGGTTTGCTTTCAATGAGTACAGGTATTCTCATGTATTCAATGCTTGGAGCTGAACGCATTGACACAATGAAACAAACTGCACACATTCATTCAATCAAACAGATTGCGCGTCCAAATTCATTGTGTAGTGCTTCCCTCGTTTATTCAATTTCTCGAATTTAAGGATTTCATTTCATGCAACAAGCTGAAACAAATGAACCAATCTTTGAATCAAACCTCAATCATTGATTCAATGAATCCAACGGTATTCTTAGATTCAATGAGACAGATGTAACTAACTTGTTTAGTTACTCAAACTACACACTTTCATTCAAACAAAGACTGCAAGTGTTAACTCAAAGAGTACAGCTTCTCTACTTTATTCAATATGACAAGCTGAGCTCCTTCATTCAATGAAACAAACTGCAATCATTCAATCATTGTATCAAACTTCAATAATAGATTCAATGAATCAAACGTTATTCATTGAGTCAATGAATGAAACTTAACTAATTTATTTTGAATTCCCACTGCATTCATCCATTCAATGTATCAAACAGCCCTCAATCATTCATTGAAAGAATCAGCACATGCTTATCGAATCAATATTGAATTTCCCATTTATTTAATGAAGCAAGTTGCATGCTCTCTCTTAAAGTAAACAACTGCATGCATTCGTTTATTCAAACAGACTGCACGTGTTAAATCAACGTTTCAAGCTTACCTAATTCGATCCGTACACCAAACTGGAGGTATTCATTCAATGAGTAGAGCCTCTCACATTTATTCAATACCACGCGTTTAAATCATCCATTGAACAAAAGAGTCTGCACCCATTCATTGAATGAAACAAACTGCATGTGCTATTTCAATGAGTACAGTATCTCTCATTTATTCAGTGCTCCGAGCTAAATGATTTATTTTAATGAAAAAGCCTGCACTTGTTCAATCTCTCATTCATTCCATGCCAGAAGTTTAGCGCATTGATTCTAAAAAACAAACGGCAACTTTTAAATTAAATGAAACACACTTTACTCATTCATTCCGTGGTCCGAGTTTGACGTTTTAATTCAATGAAGCAAACCACACTCTTTCATTCGATGAAACAGACTGCTGGTTTGCTTTCAATGACTACAGGTATTCTCATGTATTCAATGCCTCGAGCTGAACGCACTGACACAATGAAAAAAACTGCACACATTCATTCAATCAAAAAGATTGCGCGTGTAAATTCAATGAGTAGTGCTTCTCTCATTTATTCAATGTCTCGAGCTTAAGGATTTCATTTAATGCAACAAGCTGTAACAAATGAATCAGTCGTTGTTTCAAACCTCAATCATTGATTCAATGAATCAAACGGTATTCTTAGATTCAATGAGACAGATGTAACTAACTTATTTAGTGAATTAAACTGCACACATTCATTGAAAGAAACATACTGCACATGTTAACTCAAAGAGTAGAGCTTCTCTACTTTATTCAATATGACAGCTTAACTCCTTCGGTTTAATGAAACAAACTGCAATCATTCAATCACTCTATCAAACTTCAATCATTGTTTCAATGAATCAAACGTTATTCATTGATTCAATGAATGGGATTTAACTCATTTATTTAATGATTCCAACTGCATTCATGCATTCAATGATTCAAACAGCACTCAGTCATTCCATGAAAAAAAATCTGCACATGCTAATCGAATGCTTTTCCCATTCATTTAATGAAACAAGTTGCATGCTTTCTGTCAATGAAACCAAGTGTTTGCATTCATTTAATCAAGCAGCCTGCACTTGTTAATTCAATGAGTAGAGCTTCTCTCATTCTTTCAGTGCCACCAGTTTAGCTTATTGAAGCCAAGAAACAAACGGCACGTATTCATTCAATGAATCACACTGCATGTCCAAAAGCAATGAGTAGAGCTTCAGTCATTCATTCAGTGGTACGAATTTGATCTATTAATTCAATCAAACAAACTGCACTCATTCATTCAATGAAACACATTGCGTTTGTTAATTCAATGACTAGAGCTTCCGCCATTCATTGAATGCCTCGAGCTAAACGAATTCTTTCGAGAAAAAAATTGCACACATTCATTGAATGAAACAGACTGCTGGTTTGCTTTCAATGAGTACAGGTATTCTCATGTATTCAATGCCTGGAGCTGAACGCATTGACACAATGAAACAAACTGCACACATTCATTCAATCAAACAGATTGCGCGTCCAAATTCATTGTGTAGTGCTTCCCTCGTTTATTCAATTTCTCGAATTTAAGGATTTCATTTCATGCAACAAGCTGAAACAAATGAACCAATCTTTGAATCAAACCTCAATCATTGATTCAATGAATCCAACGGTATTCTTAGATTCAATGAGACAGATGTAACTAACTTGTTTAGTTACACAAACTACACACTTTCATTCAAACAAAGACTGCAAGTGTTAACTCAAAGAGTACAGCTTCTCTACTTTATTCTATATGACAAGCTGAGCTCCTTCATTCAATGAAACAAACTGCAATCATTCAATCATTGTATCAAACTTCAATAATAGATTCAATGAATCAAACGTTATTCATTGAGTCAATGAATGAAACTTTACTAATTTATTTTGAATTCCCACTGCATTCATCCATTCAATGTATCAAACAGCCCTCAATCATTCATTGAAAGAATCAGCACATGCTTATCGAATCAATATTGAATTTCCCATTTATTTAATGAAGCAAGTTGCATGCTCTCTCTTAAAGTAAACAACTGCATGCATTCGTTTATTCAAACAGACTGCACGTGTTAAATCAACGTTTCAAGCTTACCTAATTCGATCCGTACACCAAACTGGAGGTATTCATTCAATGAGTAGAGCCTCTCACATTGATTCAATACCACGCGTTTAAATCATCCATTGAACAAAAGAGTCTGCACCCATTCATTGAATGAAACAAACTGCATGTGCTATTTCAATGAGTACAGTATCTCTCATTTATTCAGTGCTCCGAGCTAAATGATTTATTTTAATGAAAAAGCCTGCACTTGTTCAATCTCTCATTCATTCCATGCCAGAAGTTTAGCGCATTGATTCTAAAAAACAAACGGCAACTTTTAAATTAAATGAAACACACTTTACTCATTCATTCCGTGTTCCGAGTTTGACGTTTTAATTCAATGAAGCAAACCACACTCTTTCATTCGATGAAACAGACTGCTGGTTTGCTTTCAATGAGTACAGGTATTCTCATGTATTCAATGCCTCGAGCTGAACGCATTGACACAATGAAAAAAACTGCACACATTCATTCAATCAAACAGATTGCGCGTGTAAATTCAATGAGTAGTGCTTCTCTCATTTATTCAATGTCTCGAGCTTAAGGATTTCATTTAATGCAACAAGCTGTAACAAATGAATCAGTCGTTGGTTCAAACTTCAATCATTGATTCAATGAATCAAACGGTATTCTTAGATTCAATGAGACAGAAGTAACTAACTTATTTAGTGAATTAAACTGCACACATTCATGGAAAGAAACATACTGCACATGTTAACTCAAAGAGTAGAGCTTCTCTACTTTATTCAATATGACAAGCTTAACTCCTTCGTTTAATGAAACAAACTGCAATCATTCAATCACTGTATCAAACATCAATCATTGTTTCAACGAATCAAACGTTATTCATTGATTCAATGAATGGGATTTAACTCATTTATTTAATGATTCCAACTGCATTCATCCATTCAATGATTCAAACAGCACTCAGTCATTCCATGATAAAATATCTGCACATGCTAATCGAATGCTTTTCCCATTCATTCAATGAAACAAGTTGCATTCTTTCTGTCAATGAAACCAAGTGTTTGCATTCATTTAATCAAACAGCCTGCACTTGTTAATTCAATGAGTAGAGCTTCTCTCATTCCTTCAGTGCCACCAGTTTAGCGTATTGAAGCCAAGAAACAAACGGCACTTATTAATTCAATGAAACACAATGCATGTCCAAAAGCAATGAGTAGAGCTTCAGTCATTCATTCAGTGGTACGAATTTGACGTATTAATTCAATGAAACAAACTGCACTCATTCATTCAATGAAACACATTGCGTTTGTTAATTCAATGACTAGAGCTTCCGCCATTCCTTGAATGCCTCGAGCTAAAGGAATTCTTTCGAGAAACAAATTGCACACATTCATTGAATGAAACAGACTGCTGGTTTGCTTTCAATGAGTACAGATATTCTCATGTATTCAATGCCTCGAGCTGAACGCATTGACACAATGAAACGAACTGCACACATTCATTCAATCAAACAGATTGCTCGTGTAAATTCAATGAGTAGTACTTCTCTCATTTATTCAATGTCTCGAGCTTAAGGTTTTCATTTAATGCAACAAGCTGAAATAAATGAATCAGTCGTTGGTTCAAACTTCAATCATTGATTCAATGAATCAAACGGTATTCTTAGATTCAATGAGACAGATGTAACTAACTTATTTAGTGAATTAAACTGCACACATTCATTGACAGAAACACACTGCACATGTTAACTCAAAGAGTAGAGCTTCTCTATTCAATATGACAAGCTTAACTCCTTCGTTTAATGAAACAAACTGCAATCCTTCAATCATCTATCAAACTTCAATCATTGTTTCAATGAATCAAACGTTATTCATTGATTCAATGAATGGGATTTAACTCATTTACTTAATGATTCCAACTGCATTCATGCATTCAATAATTCAAACAGCACTCAGTCATTCCATGAAAAATATCTGCACATGCTAATCGAATGCTTTTCCCATTCATTCAATGAAACAACTTGCATGCTTTCTGTCAATGAAACCAAGTGTTTGCATTCATTTAATCAAACAGCCTGCACTTGTTAATTCAATGAGTAGAGCTTCTCTCATTCTTTCAGTGCCACCAGTTTAGCTTATTAATGCCAAGAAACAAACGGCACGTAATCATTCAATGAAACACACTGCATGTCCAAAAGCAATGAGTAGAGCTTCAGTCATTCATTCAGTGGAACGAATTTGACGTATTAATTCAATGAAACAAACTGCACTCATTCATTCAATGAAACACATTGCGTTTGTTAATTCAATGACTAGAGCTTCCGCCATTCATTGAATGCCTCGAGCTAAACGAATTCTTTCGAGAAAAAAATTGCACACATTCATTGAATGAAACAGACTGCTGGTTTGCTTTCAATGAGTACAGGTATTCTCATGTATTCAATGCCTCGAGCTGAACGCATTGACACAATGAAACAAACTTCACACATTCATTCAATCAAACTGATTGCGCGTGTAAATTCAATGAGTAGTGCTTGTTTCATTTATTCAATGTGTCGAGCTTAAGGTTATAATTTAATGCAACAAGCCGAACCAAATGAATCAGTCGTTGGTTTAAACTTCAATCATTGATTCAATGAATGAAACAATATTCTTAGATTCAATGAGACAGATGTAACTAACTTATTTAGTGAATTAAACTGCACACATTCTTTGACAGAAACACACTGCACATGTTAACTCAAAGAGTAGAGCTTCTCTATTCAATATGACAAGCTTGACTCCTTCGTTTAATGAAACAAACTGCAATCATTCAATCATCTATCAAACATCATTCATTGTTTCAATGAATCAAACGTTAGTCATTGATTCAATGAATGGGATTTAACTCATTTACTTAACGATTCCAACTGCATTCATGCATTCAATGATTCGAACAGCACTCAGTCATTTCATGAAAAATGTCTGCACATGCTAATCGAATGCTATTCCCATTCATTCAATGAAACAAGTTGCATGCTTTCTGTCAATGAAACCAAATGTTTGCATTCATTTAATCAAACAGCCTGCACTTGTTAATTCAATGAGAAGAGATTCTCTCATTCTTTCAGTGCCACCAGTTTAGCGTATTGAATCCAAGAAACAAAACGCACGTATTCATTCAATGAAACACACTGCATGTCCAAAAGCAATGAGTAGAGCTTCAGTCATGTATTCAGTGGTACGAATTAGACGTATTAATTCAAAGAAACAAACTGCGCTCATTCATTCAATGAAACACATTGCGTTTGTTAATTCAATGGCAACAGCTTCCGCTATTCATTGAATGCCTCGAGCTAAACGAATTATTTCGAGAAACAAATTGCACAGATTCATTCAATGAAACAGACTGCTGGTTTGCTTTCAATGAGTACAGGTATTCTTGTGAATTCAATGCCTCGAGCTGAACGCATTGACACAATGAAACGAACTGCACACATTCATTCAATCAAACAGATTGCTCGTGTAAATTCAATGAGTAGTACTTCTCTCATTTATTCAATGTCTCGAGCTTAAGGTTTTCATTTAATGCAACAAGCTGAAATAAATGAATCAGTCGTTGGTTCAAACTTCAATCATTGATTCAATGAATCAAACGGTATTCTTAGATTCAATGAGACAGATGTAAGTAACTTATTTAGTGAATTAAACTGCACACATTCATTGACAGAAACACACTGCACATGTTAACTCAAAGAGTAGAGCTTCTCTATTCAATATGACAAGCTTAACTCCTTCGATTAATGAAACAAACTGCAATCATTCAATCATCTATCAAACTTCAATCATTGTTTCAATGAATCAAACGTTATTCATTGATTCAATGAATGGGATTTAACTCATTTACTTAATGATTCCAACTGCATTCATGCATTCAATGATTCAAACAGCACTCAGTCATTCCATGAAAAATATCTGCACATGCTAATCGAATGCTTTTCCCATTCATTCAATGAAACAAGTTGCATGCTTTCTGTCAATGAAACCAAGTGTGTGCATTCATTTAATCAAACAGCCTGCACTTGTTAATTCAATGAGTAGAGCTTCTCTCATTCTTTCAGTGCCACCAGTTTAGCTTATTAATGCCAAGAAACAAACGGCACGTAATCATTCAATGAAACACACTGCATGTCCAAAAGCAATGACTGGAGCTTCAGTCATTCATTCAGTGGAACGAATTTGACGTATTAATTCAATGAAACAAACTTCACTCATTCATTCAATGAAACACATTGCGTTTGTTAATTCAATGACTAGAGCTTCCGCCATTCATTGAATGCCTCGAGCTAAACGAATTCTTTCGAGAAAAAAATTGCACACATTCATTGAATGAAACAGACTGCTGGTTTGCTTTCAATGAGTACAGGTATTCTCATGTATTCAATGCCTCGAGCTGAACGCATTGACACAATGAAACAAACTTCACACATTCATTCAATCAAACAGATTTCGCGTGCAAATTCAATAAGTAGTGCTTCTCTCGTTTATTCAATGTCTCGAGCTTAAGAATTTCATTTAATGCAACAAGCTGAAACTAATGAATCAGTCGTTGATTCAAACCTCAATGATTGATTCATTGAATCAAACGGTATTCTTAGATTCAATGAGACAGATGTAACTAACTTGTTTAGTGACTCAAACTGCACACTTTCATTCAAAGAAAGCCTGCACTTGTTAATCAAAGAGTACAGCTTCTCTACATAATTCAATACAACAAGCTTAACTCCTTCATTCAATGAAACAAACTGCAATCATGCAATCATTGTATCAAATTCAATAATAGATTCAATGAATCAAACGTTATTCATTGATTCAATGAATGAAACTTAACTAATTTATTTTGAATTCCCACTGCATTCATCCATTCAATGAATCAACCAGCTCTCAATCATTCATTGAAAGAATCTGCACATGCTTATCGAATCAATCTTGAATTTCCCATTCATTGAATGAAGCCAGTTGCATGCTCTCTCTTAAAGTAACCAACTGCATGCATTCGTTTACTCAAACAGACTGCACGTGCTAAATCAATGGGTACAGCTTCTTTCATTCATTCCAAGTTTAAAGCTTTCCTAATTCATTCAGTAGAACAAACTAGAGTTATTCATTCAATGAGTAGAGACTCTCACATTGATTCAATACTACGTGTTTTAATCATCCATTGAACCAAACAGTCTGCACCCATTCATTGAATGAAACAAACTGCATGTGCTATTTCAATGAGTACAGTTTCTCTCATTTATTCAGTGCCCCGAGCTAAACGATTTGTTTAAATGAAACATCCTGCACTTGTTCATTCTCTCATTCATTCAGTGCAAGAAGTTTAGCGCATTGATTCTAAGAAACAAACGGCAAATTTTAAATTAAATGAAACACACTTCACTCATTCATTCCGTAGTACGAGTTTGACGTTTTAATTCAATGAAGCAAACCACACTCTTTCATTCGATTAAACAGTCTGCTCGTCTGCTTTCAATGAGTAGAGGAAGTCTCATTTATTAAATGCCTCGAGCTGAATGCATTGACTCAATGAAACAAACTGCACACCTTCATTCAATCAAACAGATTGCGCGTGTAAATTTAATGAGTAGTGCTTCTCTCACTGATTCAATGTCTCGAGCTTAAGGTTTTCATTTAATGCAACAAGCTGAAACAAATGAATCAGTCGTTGGTTCAAACCTCAATCATTGATTCAATGATCAAACGGTATTCTTAGATTCAATGAGACAGATGTAACTAACTTAGTTAGTGAATTAAACTGCACACACTCATGGAAAGAAACATACAGCACATGTTAACTCAAAGAGTAGAGCTTCTCTACTTTATTCAATATGACAAGCTTAACTCCGTCTTTTAATGAAACAAACTGCAATCATTCAATCACTCTATCAAACTTCAATCATTGTTTCAATGAATCAAACGTTATTCATGGATTCAATGAATGGGATTTAACTCATTTATTTAAAGATTCCAACTGCATTCATCCATTCAATGATTCAAACAGCACTCAGTCATTCCATGAAAAAATCTGCACATGCTAATCGATTGCTTTTCCCATTCATTCAATGAAACAAGTTGCATGCTTTCTGTCAATGAAACCAAGTGTTTGCATTCATTTAATCAAACAGCCTGCACTTGTTAATTCAATGAGTAGAGCTTCTCTCATTCTTTCAGTGCCACCAGTTTAGCTTATTGAAGCCAAGAAACAAACGGCACGTATTCATTCAATGAAACACACTGCATGTCCAAAAGCAATGAGTAGAGCTTCAGTCATGTATTCAGTGGTACGAATTAGACGTATTTATTCAATGAAACAAACTGCACTCATTCATTCAATGAAACACATTGCGTTTGTTAATTCAATGACAACAGCTTCCGCTATTCATTGAATGCCTCGAGCTAAACGAATTTTTTCGAGAAACAGATTGCACACATTCATTCAATGAAACAGACTGCTGGTTTGCGTTCAATGAGTACAGGTATTCTCATGTATTCAATGCCTCGAGCTGAACGCATTGACACAATGAAACAAATTGCACACATTCATTCAATCAAACAGATTCCGTGTGTAAATTCAATGAGTAGTGCTTCTCTCATTTATTCAATGTCTCGAGCTTAAGGTTTTCATTTAATGCAACAAGCTGAAACAAATGAATCAGTCGTTGGTTCAAACTTCAATCATTGATTCAATGAATCAAACGGTATTGTTAGATTCAATGAGACAGATGTAACTAACTTATTTAGTGAATTAAACTGCACACATTCTTTGACAGAAACACACTGCACATGTTAACTCAAAGAATAGAGCTTCTCTATTCAATATGACAAGCTTAACTCCTTCGTTTAATGAAACAAACTGCAATCATTCAATCATCTATCAAACTTCAATCATTGTTTCAATGAATCAAACGATATTCATTGATTCAATGAATGGGATTTAACTCATTTATTTAATGATTCCAACTGCATTCATCCATTCAATGATTCAAACAGCACTCAGACATTCCATGAAAAATATCTGCACATGCTAATCGAATGCTTTTACCATTCATTTAATGAAACAAGTTGCATGCTTTCTGTCAATGAAACCAAGTGTTTGCATTCATTTAATCAAACAGCGTGCACTTGTTATTTCAATGATTAGAGCTTCTCTCATTCTTTCGGTGCAACCAGTTTAGCTTATTGAAGCCAAGAAACAAACGGCACGTATTCATTCAATGAAACACACTGCATGTTCAAAAGCAATGAGTAGAGCTTCAGTCATTTATTCAGTGGTACGAATTTGACGTATTAATTCAATGAAACAAACTGCACTCATTCATTCAATGAAACACATTGCGTTTGTTAATTCAATGACTAGAGCTTCCGCCATTCATTGAATGCCTCGAGCTAAAGGAATTCTTTCGACAAACAAATTGCACACATTCATTCAATGAAACAGACTGCTGGTTTGCTTTCAATGAATACAGGTATTCTCATGTATTCAATGCCTCGAGCTGAACGCATTGACACAATGCAACAAACTGCACACATTCATTCAATCAAACAGATTGCGCGTGCAAATTCAATAAGTAGTGCTTCTCTCGTTTATTCAATGTCTCGAGCTTAAGGATTTCATTTAATGCAACAAGCTGGAACAAATTAATCAGTCGTTGATTCAACCCTCAATGATTGATTCAATGAATCAAACGGTATCTTAGATTCAATGAGACAGATGTAACTAACTTGTTTAGTGACTCAACTTGCACACTTTCATTCAAAGAAAGCCTGCACTTGTTAATCAAAGAGTACAGCTTCTCTACATAATTTAATACAACAAGCTTAACTCCTTCATTCAATGAAACAAACTGCAATCATGCAATCATTGTATCAAACTTCAATAATAGATTCAATGAATTAAACGTTATTCATTGATTCAATGAATGAAACTTAACTAATTTATTTTGAATTCCCACTGCATTCATCCATTCAATGAATCAACCAGCCCTCAATGATTCATTGAAAGAATCTGCACATGCTTATCGAATCAATCTTGAATTTCCCATTCATTTAATGAAGCCAGTTGCATGCTCTCTCTTAAAGTAACCAACTGCATGCATTCGTTTACTCAAACAGACTGCACGTGCTAAATCAATGGGTACAGCTTCTTTCATTCATTCAACGTTTCAAGCTTTCCTAATTCATTCAGTAGAACAAACTGGAGGTATTCATTCAATGAGTAGAGCCTCTCACATTGATTCAATAGAACGTGTTTTAATCATCCATTGAACCAAACAGTCTGCACCCATTCATTGAATGATACAAACTGCATGTGCTATTTCAATGAGTACAGTTTCTCTCATTTATTCAGTGCCCCGAGCTAAACGATTTATTTTAATGAAACAGCCTGCACTTGTTCATTCTCTCATTCATTCAGTGCCAGAAGTTTAGCGCATTGATTCTAAGAAACAAACGGCAACTTTTAAATTAAATGAAACACACTTCACTCATTCATTCCGTGGTACGAGTTTGACGTTTTAATTCAATGAAGCAAACCACACTCTTTCATTCGATTAAACAGTCTGCTCGTCTGCTTTCAATGAGTAGAGGAAGTCTCATTTATTAAATGCCTCGAGCTGAATGCATTGACTCAATGAAACAAACTGCACACCTTCATTCAATCAAACAGATTGCGCGTGTAAATTTAATGAGTAGTGCTTCTCTCATTTATTCAATGTCTCGAGCTTAAGGTTTTCATTTAATGCAAGAAGCTGAAACAAATGAATCAGTCGTTGGTTCAAACTTCAATCATTGATTCAATGAATCAAACGGTATTCTTAGATTCAATGAGACAGATGTAACTAACTTATTTAGTGAATTAAACTGCACACATTCATTGACAGAAACACACTGCACATGTTAACTCAAACAGTAGAGCTTCTCTACTTTATTCAATATGACAAGCTTAACTCCTTCGTTTAATGAAACAAACTGCAATCGTTCAATCATCTATCAAACTTCAATCATTGTTTCAATGAATCAAACGTTATTCATTGATTCAATGAATGGGATTTAACTCATTTACTTAATGATTCCAACTGCATTCATGCATTCAATGATTCAAACAGCACTCAGTCATTTCATGAAAAATATCTGCACATGCTAATCGAATGCTTTTCCCATTCATTTAATGAAACAAGTTGCATGCTTTCTGTCAATGAAACCAAGTGTTTGCATTCATTTAATCAAACAGCCTGCACTTGTTAATTCAATGAGTAGAGCTTCTCTCATTCTTTCAGTGCCACCAGTTTAGCTTATTGTAGCCAAGAAACAAACGGCACGTATTCATTCAATGAAACACACTGCATGTCCAAAAGCAATGAGTAGAGCTTCAGTCATTCATTCAGTGGTACGAATTTGACGTATTAATTCAATGAAACAAACTGCACTCATTCATTCAATGAAACACATTGCGTTTGTTAATTCAATGACTAGAGCTTCCGCCATTCATTGAATGCCTCGAGCTAAACGAATTCTTTCGAGAAACAAATTGCACACATTCATTGAATGAAACAGACTGCTGGTTTGCTTTCAATGAGTACAGGTATTCTCATGTATTCAATGCCTCGAGCTGAACGCATTGACACAATGCAACAAACTGCACACATTCATTCAATCAAACAGATTGCGCATGCAAATTCAATACGTAGTGCTTCTCTCGTTTATTCAATGTCTCGAGCTTAAGGATTTCATTTAATGCAACAAGCTGGAACAAATGGATCAGTCGTTGATTCAAACCTCAATGATTGATTCAATGAATCAAACGGTATCTTAGATTCAATGAGACAGATGTAACTAACTTGTTTAGTGACTCAAACTGCACACTTTCATTCAAAGAAAGCCTGCACTTGTTAATCAAAGAGTACAGCTTCTCTACATAATTCAATACAACAAGCTTAACTCCTTCATTCAATGAAACCAACTGCAATCATGCAATCATTGTATCAAACTTCAATAATAGATTCAATGAATCAAACGTTATTCATTGATTCAATGAATGAAACTTAACTAATTTATTTTGAATTCCCACTGCATTCATCCATTCAATGAATCAACCAGCCCTCAATCATTCATTGAAAGAATCTGCACATGCTTATCGAATCAATCTTGAATTTCCCATTCATTTAATGAAGCCAGTTGCATGCTCTCTCTTAAAGTAACCAACTGCATGCATTCGTTTACTCAAACAGACTGCACGTGCTAAATCAATGGGTACAGCTTCTTTCATTCATTCAACGTTTCAAGCTTTCCTAATTCATTCAGTAGAACAAACTAGAGGTATTCATTCAATGAGTAGAGCTTCTCACATTCATTCAATAGAACGTGTTTTAATCATCCATTGAACCAAACAGTCTGCACCCATTCATTGAATGAAACAAACTGCATGTGCTATTTCAATGAGTACAGTTTCTCTCATTTATTCAGTGCCCCGAGCTAAACGATTTATTTTAATGAAACAACCTGCACTTGTTCATTCTCTCATTCATTCAGTGCCAGAACTTTAGCGCATTGATTCTAAGAAACAAACGGCAACTTTTAAATTAAATGAAACACACTTCACTCATTCATTCCGTGGTACGAGTTTGACGTTTTAATTCAATGAAGCAAACCACACTCTTTCATTCGATTAAACAGTCTGCTCGTCTGCTTTCAATGAGTAGAGGAAGTGTCATTTATTAAATGCCTCGAGCTGAATGCATTGACTCAATGAAACAAACTGCACACCTTCATTCAATCAAACAGATTGCGCGTGTAAATTTAATGAGTAGTGCTTCTCTCATTTATTCAATGTCTCGAGCTTAAGGTTTTCATTTAATGCAACAAGCTGAAACAAATGAATCAGTCGTTGGTTCAAACCTCAATCATTGATTCAATGATCAAACGGTATTCTTAGATTCAATGAGACAGATGTAACTAACTTAGTTAGTGAATTAAACTGCACACACTCATGGAAAGAAACATACAGCACATGTTAACTCAAAGAGTAGAGCTTCTCTACTTTATTCAATATGACAAGCTTAACTCCGTCTTTTAATGAAACAAACTGCAATCATTCAATCACTCTATCAAACTTCAATCATTGTTTCAATGAATCAAACGTTATTCATGGATTCAATGAATGGGATTTAACTCATTTATTTAAAGATTCCAACTGCATTCATCCATTCAATGATTCAAACAGCACTCAGTCATTCCATGAAAAAATCTGCACATGCTAATCGATTGCTTTTCCCATTCATTCAATGAAACAAGTTGCATGCTTTCTGTCAATGAAACCAAGTGTTTGCATTCATTTAATCAAACAGCCTGCACTTGTTAATTCAATGAGTAGAGCTTCTCTCATTCTTTCAGTGCCACCAGTTTAGCTTATTGTAGCCAAGAAACAAACGGCACGTATTCATTCAATGAAACACACTGCATGTCCAAAAGCAATGAGTAGAGCTTCAGTCATGTATTCAGTGGTACGAATTAGACGTATTTATTCAATGAAACAAACTGCACTCATTCATTCAATGAAACACATTGCGTTTGTTAATTCAATGACAACAGCTTCCGCTATTCATTGAATGCCTCGAGCTAAACGAATTTTTTCGAGAAACAGATTGCACACATTCATTCAATGAAACAGACTGCTGGTTTGCGTTCAATGAGTACAGGTATTCTCATGTATTCAATGCCTCGAGCTGAACGCATTGACACAATGAAACAAATTGCACACATTCATTCAATCAAACAGATTCCGTGTGTAAATTCAATGAGTAGTGCTTCTCTCATTTATTCAATGTCTCGAGCTTAAGGTTTTCATTTAATGCAACAAGCTGAAACAAATGAATCAGTCGTTGGTTCAAACTTCAATCATTGATTCAATGAATCAAACGGTATTGTTAGATTCAATGAGACAGATGTAACTAACTTATTTAGTGAATTAAACTGCACACATTCTTTGACAGAAACACACTGCACATGTTAACTCAAAGAATAGAGCTTCTCTATTCAATATGACAAGCTTAACTCCTTCGTTTAATGAAACAAACTGCAATCATTCAATCATCTATCAAACTTCAATCATTGTTTCAATGAATCAAACGATATTCATTGATTCAATGAATGGGATTTAACTCATTTATTTAATGATTCCAACTGCATTCATCCATTCAATGATTCAAACAGCACTCAGACATTCCATGAAAAATATCTGCACATGCTAATCGAATGCTTTTACCATTCATTTAATGAAACAAGTTGCATGCTTTCTGTCAATGAAACCAAGTGTTTGCATTCATTTAATCAAACAGCGTGCACTTGTTATTTCAATGATTAGAGCTTCTCTCATTCTTTCGGTGCAACCAGTTTAGCTTATTGAAGCCAAGAAACAAACGGCACGTATTCATTCAATGAAACACACTGCATGTTCAAAAGCAATGAGTAGAGCTTCAGTCATTTATTCAGTGGTACGAATTTGACGTATTAATTCAATGAAACAAACTGCACTCATTCATTCAATGAAACACATTGCGTTTGTTAATTCAATGACTAGAGCTTCCGCCATTCATTGAATGCCTCGAGCTAAAGGAATTCTTTCGACAAACAAATTGCACACATTCATTCAATGAAACAGACTGCTGGTTTGCTTTCAATGAATACAGGTATTCTCATGTATTCAATGCCTCGAGCTGAACGCATTGACACAATGCAACAAACTGCACACATTCATTCAATCAAACAGATTGCGCGTGCAAATTCAATAAGTAGTGCTTCTCTCGTTTATTCAATGTCTCGAGCTTAAGGATTTCATTTAATGCAACAAGCTGGAACAAATTAATCAGTCGTTGATTCAACCCTCAATGATTGATTCAATGAATCAAACGGTATCTTAGATTCAATGAGACAGATGTAACTAACTTGTTTAGTGACTCAACTTGCACACTTTCATTCAAAGAAAGCCTGCACTTGTTAATCAAAGAGTACAGCTTCTCTACATAATTTAATACAACAAGCTTAACTCCTTCATTCAATGAAACAAACTGCAATCATGCAATCATTGTATCAAACTTCAATAATAGATTCAATGAATCAAACGTTATTCATTGATTCAATGAATGAAACTTAACTAATTTATTTTGAATTCCCACTGCATTCATCCATTCAATGAATCAACCAGCCCTCAATGATTCATTGAAAGAATCTGCACATGCTTATCGAATCAATCTTGAATTTCCCATTCATTTAATGAAGCCAGTTGCATGCTCTCTCTTAAAGTAACCAACTGCATGCATTCGTTTACTCAAACAGACTGCACGTGCTAAATCAATGGGTACAGCTTCTTTCATTCATTCAACGTTTCAAGCTTTCCTAATTCATTCAGTAGAACAAACTGGAGGTATTCATTCAATGAGTAGAGCCTCTCACATTGATTCAATAGAACGTGTTTTAATCATCCATTGAACCAAACAGTCTGCACCCATTCATTGAATGATACAAACTGCATGTGCTATTTCAATGAGTACAGTTTCTCTCATTTATTCAGTGCCCCGAGCTAAACGATTTATTTTAATGAAACAACCTGCACTTGTTCATTCTCTCATTCATTCAGTGCCAGAACTTTAGCGCATTGATTCTAAGAAACAAACGGCAACTTTTAAATTAAATGAAACACACTTCACTCATTCATTCCGTGGTACGAGTTTGACGTTTTAATTCAATGAAGCAAACCACACTCTTTCATTCGATTAAACAGTCTGCTCGTCTGCTTTCAATGAGTAGAGGAAGTCTCATTTATTAAATGCCTCGAGCTGAATGCATTGACTCAATGAAACAAACTGCACACCTTCATTCAATCAAACAGATTGCGCGTGTAAATTTAATGAGTAGTGCTTCTCTCATTTATTCAATGTCTCGAGCTTAAGGTTTTCATTTAATGCAAGAAGCTGAAACAAATGAATCAGTCGTTGGTTCAAACTTCAATCATTGATTCAATGAATCAAACGGTATTCTTAGATTCAATGAGACAGATGTAACTAACTTATTTAGTGAATTAAACTGCACACATTCATTGACAGAAACACACTGCACATGTTAACTCAAACAGTAGAGCTTCTCTACTTTATTCAATATGACAAGCTTAACTCCTTCGTTTAATGAAACAAACTGCAATCGTTCAATCATCTATCAAACTTCAATCATTGTTTCAATGAATCAAACGTTATTCATTGATTCAATGAATGTGATTTAACTCATTTACTTAATGATTCCAACTGCATTCATGCATTCAATGATTCAAACAGCACTCAGTCATTTCATGAAAAATATCTGCACATGCTAATCGAATGCTTTTCCCATTCATTTAATGAAACAAGTTGCATGCTTTCTGTCAATGAAACCAAGTGTTTGCATTCATTTAATCAAACAGCCTGCACTTGTTAATTCAATGAGTAGAGCTTCTCTCACACTTTCAGTGCCACCAGTTTAGCTTATTGTAGCCAAGAAACAAACGGCACGTATTCATTCAATGAAACACACTGCATGTCCAAAAGCAATGAGTAGAGCTTCAGTCATTCATTCAGTGGTACGAATTTGACGTATTAATTCAATGAAACAAACTGCACTCATTCATTCAATGAAACACATTGCGTTTGTTAATTCAATGACTAGAGCTTCCGCCATTCATTGAATGCCTCGAGCTAAACGAATTCTTTCGAGAAACAAATTGCACACATTCATTGAATGAAACAGACTGCTGGTTTGCTTTCAATGAGTACAGATATTCTCATGTATTCAATGCCTCGAGCTGAACGCATTGACACAATGCAACAAACTGCACACATTCATTCAATCAAACAGATTGCGCATGCAAATTCAATAAGTAGTGCTTCTCTCGTTTATTCAATGTCTCGAGCTTAAGGATTTCATTTAATGCAACAAGCTGGAACAAATGGATCAGTCGTTGATTCAAACCTCAATGATTGATTCAATGAATCAAACGGTATCTTAGATTCAATGAGACAGATGTAACTAACTTGTTTAGTGACTCAAACTGCACACTTTCATTCAAAGAAAGCCTGCACTTGTTAATAAAAGAGTACAGCTTCTCTACATAATTCAATACAACAAGCTTAACTCCTTCATTCAATGAAACAAACTGCAATCATGCAATCATTGTATCAAACTTCAATAATAGATTCAATGAATCAAACGTTATTCATTGATTCAATGAATGAAACTTAACTAATTTATTTTGAATTCCCACTGCATTCATCCATTCAATGAATCAAACAGCCCTCAATGATTCATTGAAAGAATCTGCACATGCTTATCGAATCAATCTTGAATTTCCCATTCATTTAATGAAGCCAGTTGCATGCTCTCTCTTAAAGTAACCAACTGCATGCATTCGTTTACTCAAACAGACTGCACGTGCTAAATCAATGGGTACAGCTTCTTTCATTCATTCAACGTTTCAAGCTTTCCTAATTCATTCAGTAGAACAAACTAGAGGTATTCATTCAATGAGTAGAGCCTCTCACATTGATTCAATAGAACGTGTTTTAATCATCCATTGAACCAAACAGTCTGCACCCATTCATTGAATGAAACAAACTGCATGTGCTAATCAATGAGTACAGTTTCTCTCATTTATTCAGTGCCCCGAGCTAAACGATTTATTTTAATGAAACAACCTGCACTTGTTCATTCTCTCATTCATTCAGTGCCAGAACTTTAGCGCATTGATTCTAAGAAACAAACGGCAACTTTTAAATTAAATGAAACACACTTCACTCATTCATTCCGTGGTACGAGTTTGACGTTTTAATTCAATGAAGCAAACCACACTCTTTCATTCGATTAAACAGTCTGCTCGTCTGCTTTCAATGAGTAGAGGAAGTCTCATTTATTAAATGCCTCGAGCTGAATGCATTGACTCAATGAAACAAACTGCACACCTTCATTCAATGAAACAGATTGCGCGTGTAAATTTAATGAGTAGTGCTTCTCTCATTTATTCAATGTCGCAAGCTTAAGGTTTTCATTTAATGCAACAAGCTGAAACAAATGAATCAGTCGTTGGTTCAAACCTCAATCATTGATTCAATGATCAAACGGTATTCTTTGATTCAATGAGACAGATGTAACTAACTTAGTTAGTGAATTAAACTGCACACACTCATGGAAAGAAACATACAGCACATGTTAACTCAAAGAGTAGAGCTTCTCTACTTTATTCAATATGACAAGCTTAACTCCGTCTTTTAATGAAACAAACTGCAATCATTCAATCACTCTATCAAACTTCAATCATTGTTTCAATGAATCAAACGTTATTCATGGATTCAATGAATGGGATTTAACTCATTTATTTAAAGATTCCAACTGCATTCATCCATTCAATGATTCAAACAGCACTCAGTCATTCCATGAAAAAATCTGCACATGCTAATCGATTGCTTTTCCCATTCATTCAATGAAACAAGTTTCATGCTTTCTGTCAATGAAACCAAGTGTTTGTATTCATTTAATCAAACAGCCTGCACTTGTTAATTCAATGAGTAGAGCTTCTCTCATTCTTTCAGTGCCACCAGTTTAGCTTATTGAAGCCAAGAAACAAACGGCACGTATTCATTCAATGAAACACACTGCATGTCCAAAAGCAATGAGTAGAGCTTCAGTCATGTATTCAGTGGTACGAATTAGACGTATTTATTCAATGAAACAAACTGCACTCATTCATTCAATGAAACACATTGCGTTTGTTAATTCAATGACAACAGCTTCCGCTATTCATTGAATGCCTCGAGCTAAACGAATTTTTTCGAGAAACAAATTGCACACATTCATTCAATGAAACAGACTGCTGGTTTGCGTTCAATGAGTACAGGTATTCTCATGTATTCAATGCCTCGAGCTGAACGCATTGACACAATGAAACAAATTGCACACATTAATTCAATCAAACAGATTGCGTGTGTAAGTTCAATGAGTAGTGCTTCTCTCATTTATTCAATGTCTCGAGCTTAAGGTTTTCATTTAATGCAACAAGCTGAAACAAATGCATCAGTCGTTGGTTCAAACTTCAATCATTGATTCAATGAATCAAACGGTATTGTTAGATTCAATGAGACAGATGTAACTAACTTATTTAGTGAATTAAACTGCACACATTCATTGACAGAAACACACTGCACATGTTAACTCAAAGAGTAGAGCTTCTCTATTCAATATGACAAGCTTAACTCCTTCGTTTAATGAAACAAACTGCAATCATTCAATCATCTATTAAACTTCAATCATTGTTTCAATGAATCAAACGTTATTCATTGATTCACTGAATGGGATGTAACTCATTTATTTAATGATTCCAACTGCATTCATGCATTCAATGATTCAAACAGCACTCAGACATTACATGAAAAATATCTGCACATGCTAATCGAATGCTTTTACCATTCATTTAATGAAACAAGTTGCATGCTTTCTGTCAATGAAACCAAGTGTTTGCATTCATTTAATCAAACAGCCTGCACTTGTCATTTCAATGAGTAGAGCTTCTCTCATTCTTTCGGTGCAACCAGTTTAGCGTATTGAAGCCAAGAAACAAACGGCACGTATTCATTCAATGAAACACACTGCATGTCCAAAAGCAATGAGTAGAGCTTCAGTCATTTATTCAGTGGTACGAATTTGACGTATTAATTCAATGAAACAAACTGCACTCATTCATTCAATGAAACACATTGCGTTTGTTAATTCAATGACTAAAGCTTCCGCCATTCATTGAATGCCTCGAGCTAAAGGAATTCTTTCGAGAAACAAATTGCACACATTCATTCAATGAAACAGACTGCTGGTTTGCTTTCAAAGAGTACAGGTATTCTCATGTATTCAATGCCTCGAGCTGAACGCATTGACACAATGCAACAAACTGCACACATTCATTCAATCAAACAGATTGCGCGTGCAAATTCAATATGTAGTGCTTCTCTCGTTTATTCAATGTCTCGAGCTTAAGGATTTCATTTAATGCAACAAGCTGGAACAAATGGATCAGTCGTTGATTCAAACCTCAATGATTGATTCAATGAATCAAACGGTATCTTAGATTCAATGAGACAGATGTAACTAACTTGTTTAGTGACTCAACTTGCACACTTTCATTCAAAGAAAGCCTGCACTTGTTAATCAAAGAGTACAGCTTCTCTACATAATTTAATACAACAAGCTTAACTCCTTCATTCAATGAAACAAACTGCAATCATGCAATCATTGTATCAAACTTCAATAATAGATTCAATGAATCAAACGTTATTCATTGATTCAATGAATGAAACTTAACTAATTTATTTTGAATTCCCACTGCGTTCATCCATTCAATGAATCAACCAGCCCTCAATCATTCATTGAAAGAATCTGCACATGCTTATCGAATCAATCTTGAATTTCCCATTCATTTAATAAAGCCAGTTGCATGCTCTCTCTTAAAGTAACCAACTGCATGCATTCGTTTACTCAAACAGACTGCACGTGCTAAATCAATGGGTACAGCTTCTTTCATTCATTCAACGTTCCAAGCTTGCCTAATTCATTCAGTAGAACAAATTAGAGGTATTCATTCAATGAGTAGAGCCTCTCACATTGATTCAATAGAACGTGTTTTAATCATCCATTGATCCAAACAGTCTGCACCCATTCATTGAATGAAACAAACTGCATGTGCTATTTCAATGAGTACAGTTTCTCTCATTTATTCAGTGCCCCGAGCTAAACGATTTATTTTAATGAAACAGCCTGCACTTGTTCATTCTCTCATTCATTCAGTGCCAGAAGTTTAGCGCATTGATTCTAAGAAACAAACGGCAACTTTTAAATTAAATGAAACACACTTCACTCATTCATTCCGTGGTACGAGTTTGACGTTTTAATTCAATGGAGCAAACCACACTCTTTCATTCGATTAAACAGTCTGCTCGTCTGCTTTCAATGAGTAGAGGAAGTCTCATTTATTAAATGCCTCGAGCTGAATGCATTGACTCAATGAAACAAACTGCACACCTTCATTCAATCAAACAGATTGCGAGTGTAAATTAAATGAGTAGTGCTTCTCTCATTTATTCAATGTCTCGAGCTTAAGGATTTCATTTAATGCAACAAGCTGGAACAAATGAATCAATCGTTGATTCAAACCTCAATGATTGATTCAATGAATCAAACGGTATCTTAGATTCAATGAGACAGATGTAACTAACTTGTTTAGTGACTCAACTTGCACACTTTCATTCAAAGAAAGCCTGCACTTGTTTATCAAAGAGTACAGCTTCTCTACATAATTTAATACAACAAGCTTAACTCCTTCATTCATTGAAACAAACTGCAATCATGCAATCATTGTATCAAACTTCAATAATAGATTCAATGAATCAAACGTTATTCATTGATTTAATGAATGAAACTTAACTAATTTATTTTCAATTCCCACTGCGTTCATCCATTCAATGAATCAACCAGCCCTCAATCATTCATTGAAAGAATCTGCACATGCTTATCGAATCAATCTTGAATTTCCCATTCATTTAATGAAGCCAGTTGCATGCTCTCTCTTAAAGTAACCAACTGCATGCATTCGTTTACTCAAACAGACTGCACGTGCTAAATCAATGGGTACAGCTTCTTTCATTCATTCAACGTTTCAAGCTTTCCTAATTCATTCAGTAGAACAAACTAGAGGTATTCATTCAATGAGTAGAGCCTCTCACATTGATTCAATAGAACGTGTTTTAATCATCCATTGAACCAAACAGTCTGCACCCATTCATTGAATGAAACAAACTGCATGTGCTATTTCAATGAGTACAGTTTCTCTCATTTATTCAGTGCCCCGAGCTAAACGATTTATTTTAATGAAACAACCTGCACTTGTTCATTCTCTCATTCATTCAGTGCCAGAACTTTAGCGCATTGATTCTAAGAAACAAACGGCAACTTTTAAATTAAATGAAACACACTTCACTCATTCATTCCGTGGTACGAGTTTGACGTTTTAATTCAATGAAGCAAACCACACTCTTTCATTCGATTAAACAGTCTGCTCGTCTGCTTTCAATGAGTAGAGGAAGTCTCATTTATTAAATGCCTCGAGCTGAATGCATTGACTCAATGAAACAAACTGCACACCTTCATTCAATGAAACAGATTGCGCGCGTAAATTTAATGAGTAGTGCTTCTCTCATTTATTCAATGTCGCAAGCTTAAGGTTTTCATTTAATGCAACAAGCTGAAACAAATGAATCAGTCGTTGGTTCAAACCTCAATCATTGATTCAATGATCAAACGGTATTCTTTGATTCAATGAGACAGATGTAACTAACTTAGTTAGTGAATTAAACTGCACACACTCATGGAAAGAAACATACAGCACATGTTAACTCAAAGAGTAGAGCTTCTCTACTTTATTCAATATGACAAGCTTAACTCCGTCTTTTAATGAAACAAACTGCAATCATTCAATCACTCTATCAAACTTCAATCATTGTTTCAATGAATCAAACGTTATTCATGGATTCAATGAATGGGATTTAACTCATTTATTTAAAGATTCCAACTGCATTCATCCATTCAATGATTCAAACAGCACTCAGTCATTCCATGAAAAAATCTGCACATGCTAATCGATTGCTTTTCCCATTCATTCAATGAAACAAGTTTCATGCTTTCTGTCAATGAAACCAAGTGTTTGTATTCATTTAATCAAACAGCCTGCACTTGTTAATTCAATGAGTAGAGCTTCTCTCATTCTTTCAGTGCCACCAGTTTAGCTTATTGAAGCCAAGAAACAAACGGCACGTATTCATTCAATGAAACACACTGCATGTCCAAAAGCAATGAGTAGAGCTTCAGTCATGTATTCAGTGGTACGAATTAGACGTATTTATTCAATGAAACAAACTGCACTCATTCATTCAATGAAACACATTGCGTTTGTTAATTCAATGACAACAGCTTCCGCTATTCATTGAATGCCTCGAGCTAAACGAATTTTTTCGAGAAACAAATTGCACACATTCATTCAATGAAACAGACTGCTGGTTTGCGTTCAATGAGTACAGGTATTCTCATGTATTCAATGCCTCGAGCTGAACGCATTGACACAATGAAACAAATTGCACACATTAATTCAATCAAACAGATTGCGTGTGTAAGTTCAATCAGTAGTGCTTCTCTCATTTATTCAATGTCTCGAGCTTAAGGTTTTCATTTAATGCAACAAGCTGAAACAAATGCATCAGTCGTTGGTTCAAACTTCAATCATTGATTCAATGAATCAAACGGTATTGTTAGATTCAATGAGACAGATGTAACTAACTTATTTAGTGAATTAAACTGCACACATTCATTGACAGAAACACACTGCACATGTTAACTCAAAGAGTAGAGCTTCTCTATTCAATATGACAAGCTTAACTCCTTCGTTTAATGAAACAAACTGCAATCATTCAATCATCTATTAAACTTCAATCATTGTTTCAATGAATCAAACGTTATTCATTGATTCACTGAATGGGATGTAACTCATTTATTTAATGATTCCAACTGCATTCATGCATTCAATGATTCAAACAGCACTCAGACATTACATGAAAAATATCTGCACATGCTAATCGAATGCTTTTACCATTCATTTAATGAAACAAGTTGCATGCTTTCTGTCAATGAAACCAAGTGTTTGCATTCATTTAATCAAACAGCCTGCACTTGTCATTTCAATGAGTAGAGCTTCTCTCATTCTTTCGGTGCAACCAGTTTAGCGTATTGAAGCCAAGAAACAAACGGCACGTATTCATTCAATGAAACACACTGCATGTCCAAAAGCAATGAGTAGAGCTTCAGTCATTTATTCAGTGGTACGAATTTGACGTATTAATTCAATGAAACAAACTGCACTCATTCATTCAATGAAACACATTGCGTTTGTTAATTCAATGACTAAAGCTTCCGCCATTCATTGAATGCCTCGAGCTAAAGGAATTCTTTCGAGAAACAAATTGCACACATTCATTCAATGAAACAGACTGCTGGTTTGCTTTCAAAGAGTACAGGTATTCTCATGTATTCAATGCCTCGAGCTGAACGCATTGACACAATGCAACAAACTGCACACATTCATTCAATCAAACAGATTGCGCGTGCAAATTCAATATGTAGTGCTTCTCTCGTTTATTCAATGTCTCGAGCTTAAGGATTTCATTTAATGCAACAAGCTGGAACAAATGAATCAATCGTTGATTCAAACCTCAATGATTGATTCAATGAATCAAACGGTATCTTAGATTCAATGAGACAGATGTAACTAACTTGTTTAGTGACTCAACTTGCACACTTTCATTCAAAGAAAGCCTGCACTTGTTAATCAAAGAGTACAGCTTCTCTACATAATTTAATACAACAAGCTTAACTCCTTCATTCAATGAAACAAACTGCAATCATGCAATCATTGTATCAAACTTCAATAATAGATTCAATGAATCAAACGTTATTCATTGATTCAATGAATGAAACTTAACTAATTTATTTTGAATTCCCACTGCGTTCATCCATTCAATGAATCAACCAGCCCTCAATCATTCATTGAAAGAATCTGCACATGCTTATCGAATCAATCTTGAATTTCCCATTCATTTAATAAAGCCAGTTGCATGCTCTCTCTTAAAGTAACCAACTGCATGCATTCGTTTACTCAAACAGACTGCACGTGCTAAATCAATGGGTACAGCTTCTTTCATTCATTCAACGTTCCAAGCTTGCCTAATTCATTCAGTAGAACAAATTAGAGGTATTCATTCAATGAGTAGAGCCTCTCACATTGATTCAATAGAACGTGTTTTAATCATCCATTGAACCAAACAGTCTGCACCCATTCATTGAATGAAACAAACTGCATGTGCTATTTCAATGAGTACAGTTTCTCTCATTTATTCAGTGCCCCGAGCTAAACGATTTATTTTAATGAAACAGCCTGCACTTGTTCATTCTCTCATTCATTCAGTGCCAGAAGTTTAGCGCATTGATTCTAAGAAACAAACGGCAACTTTTAAATTAAATGAAACACACTTCACTCATTCATTCCGTGGTACGAGTTTGACGTTTTAATTCAATGGAGCAAACCACACTCTTTCATTCGATTAAACAGTCTGCTCGTCTGCTTTCAATGAGTAGAGGAAGTCTCATTTATTAAATGCCTCGAGCTGAATGCATTGACTCAATGAAACAAACTGCACACCTTCATTCAATCAAACAGATTGCGAGTGTAAATTAAATGAGTAGTGCTTCTCTCATTTATTCAATGTCTCGAGCTTAAGGATTTCATTTAATGCAACAAGCTGGAACAAATGAATCAATCGTTGATTCAAACCTCAATGATTGATTCAATGAATCAAACGGTATCTTAGATTCAATGAGACAGATGTAACTAACTTGTTTAGTGACTCAACTTGCACACTTTCATTCAAAGAAAGCCTGCACTTGTTTATCAAAGAGTACAGCTTCTCTACATAATTTAATACAACAAGCTTAACTCCTTCATTCATTGAAACAAACTGCAATCATGCAATCATTGTATCAAACTTCAATAATAGATTCAATGAATCAAACGTTATTCATTGATTTAATGAATGAAACTTAACTAATTTATTTTGAATTCCCACTGCGTTCATCCATTCAATGAATCAACCAGCCCTCAATCATTCATTGAAAGAATCTGCACATGCTTATCGAATCAATCTTGAATTTCCCATTCATTTAATGAAGCCAGTTGCATGCTCTCTCTTAAAGTAACCAACTGCATGCATTCGTTTACTCAAACAGACTGCACGTGCTAAATCAATGGGTACAGCTTCTTTCATTCATTCAACGTTCCAAGCTTGCCTAATTCATTCAGTAGAACAAATTAGAGGTATTCATTCATTGAGTAGAGCCTCTCACATTGATTCAATACCACGTGTTTTAATCATCCATTGAACCAAACAGTCTGCACCCATTCATTGAATGAAACAAACTGCATGTGCTATTTCAATGAGTACAGTTTCTCTCATTTATTCAGTGCCCCGAGCTAAACGATTTATTTTAATGAAACAGCCTGCACTTGTTCATTCTCTCATTCATTCAGTGCCAGAAGTTTAGCGCATTGATTCTAAGAAACAAACGGCAACTTTTAAATTAAATGAAACACACTTCACTGATTCATTCCGTGGTACGAGTTTGACGTTTTAATTCAATGAAGCAAACCACACTCTTTCATTCGATTAAACAGTCTGCTCGTCTGCTTTCAATGAGTAGAGGAAGTCTCATTTATTAAATGCCTCGAGCTGAATGCATTGACTCAATGAAACAAACTGCACACCTTCATTCAATCAAACAGATTGCGCGTGTAAATTTAATGAGTAGTGCTTCTCTCATTTATTCAATGTCTCGAGCTTAAGGTTTTCATTTAATGCAACAAGCTGAAACAAATGAATCAGTCGTTGGTTCAAACCTCAATCATTGATTCAATGATCAAACGGTATTCTTTGATTCAATGAGACAGATGTAACTAACTTAGTTAGTGAATTAAACTGCACACACTCATGGAAAGAAACATACTGCACATGTTAACTCAAAGAATAGAGCTTCTCTACTTTATTCAATATGACAAGCTTAACTCCGTCTTTTAATGAAACAAACTGCAATCATTCAATCACTCTATCAAACTTCAATCATTGTTTCAATGAATCAAACGTTATTCATGGATTCAATGAATGGGATTTAACTCATTTATTTAAAGATTCCAACTGCATTCATCCATTCAATGATTCAAACAGCACTCAGTCATTCCATGAAAAAATCTGCACATGCTAATCGATTGCTTTTCCCATTCATTCAATGAAACAAGTTGCATGCTTTCTGTCAATGAAACCAAGTGTTTGCATTCATTTAATCAAACAGCCTGCACTTGTTAATTCAATGAGTAGAGCTTCTCTCATTCTTTCAGTGCCACCAGTTTAGCTTATTGAAGCCAAGAAACAAACGGCACGTATTCATTCAATGAAACACACTGCATGTCCAAAAGCAATGAGTAGAGCTTCAGTCATGTATTCAGTGGTACGAATTAGACGTATTTATTCAATGAAACAAACTGCACTCATTCATTCAATGAAACACATTGCGTTTGTTAATTCAATGACAACAGCTTCCGCTATTCATTGAATGCCTCGAGCTAAACGAATTTTTTCGAGAAACAAATTGCACACATTCATTCAATGAAACAGACTGCTGGTTTGCGTTCAATGAGTACAGGTATTCTCATGTATTCAATGCCTCGAGCTGAACGCATTGACACAATGAAACAAATTGCACACATTCATTCAATCAAACAGATTGCGTGTGTAAATTCAATGAGTAGTGCTTCTCTCATTTATTCAATGTCTCGAGCTTAAGGTTTTCATTTAATGCAACAAGCTGAAACAAATGAATCAGTCATTGGTTCAAACTTCAATCATTGATTCAATGAATCAAACGGTATTGTTAGATTCAATGAGACAGATGTAACTAACTTATTTAGTGAATCAAACTGTACACATTCTTTGACAGAAACACACTGCACATGTTAACTCAAAGAGTAGAGCTTCTCTATTCAATATGACAAGCTTAACTCCTTCGTTTAATGAAACAAACTGCAATCATTCAATCATCTATCAAACTTCAATCATTGTTTCAATGAATCAAACGTTATTCATTGATTCAATGAATGGGATTTAACTCATTTATTTAATGATTCCAACTGCATTCATCCATTCAATGATTCAAACAGCACTCAGACATTCCATGAAAAATATCTGCACATGCTAATCGAATGCTTTTACCATTCATTTAATGAAACAAGTTGCATGCTTTCTGTCAATGAAACCAAGTGTTTGCATTCATTTAATCAAACAGCGTGCACTTGTTATTTCAATGAGTAGAGCTTCCCTCATTCTTTCGGTGCAACCAGTTTAGCTTATTGAAGCCAAGAAACAAACGGCACGTATTCATTCAATGAAACACACTGCATGTCCAAAAGCAATGAGTAGAGCTTCAGTCATTTATTCAGTGGTACGAATTTGACGTATTAATTCAATGAAACAAACTGCACTCATTCATTCAATGAAACACATTGCGTTTGTTAATTCAATGACTAGAGCTTCAGCCATTCATTGAATGCCTCGAGCTAAAGGAATTCTTTCGAGAAACAAATTGCACACATTCATTCAATGAAACAGACTGCTGGTTTGCTTTCAATGAGTACAGGTATTCTCATGTATTCAATGCCTCGAGCTGAACGCATTGACACAATGCAACAAACTGCACACATTCATTCAATCAAACAGATTGCGCGTGCAAATTCAATAAGTAGTGCTTCTCTCGTTTATTCAATGTCTCGAGCTTAAGGATTTCATTTAATGCAACAAGCTGGAACAAATGAATCAATCGTTGATTCAAACCTCAATGATAGATTCAATGAATCAAACGGTATCTTAGATTCAATGAGACAGATGTAACTAACTTGTTTAGTGACTCAACTTGCACACTTTCATTCAAAGAAAGCCTGCACTTGTTAATCAAAGAGTACAGCTTCTCTACATAATTTAATACAACAAGCTTAACTCCTTCATTCAATGAAACAAACTGCAATCATGCAATCATTGTATCAAACTTCAATAATAGAATCAATGAATCAAACGTTATTCATTGATTCAATGAATGAAACTTAACTAATTTATTTTGAATTCCCACTGCGTTCATCCATGCAATGAATCAACCAGCCCTCAATCATTCATTGAAAGAATCTGCACATGCTTATCGAATCAATCTTGAATTTCCCATTCATTTAATGAAGCCAGTTGCATGCTCTCTCTTAAAGTAACCAACTGCATGCATTTGTTTACTCAAACAGACTGCACGTGCTAAATCAATGGGTACAGCTTCTTTCATTCATTCAACGTTCCAAGCTTGCCTAATTCATTCAGTAGAACAAACTAGAGGTATTCATTCAATGAGTAGAGCCTCTCACATTGATTCAATACCACGTGTTTTAATCATCCATTGAACCAAACAGTCTGCACCCATTCATTGAATGAAACAAACTGCATGTGCTATTTCAATGAGTACAGTTTCTCTCATTTATTCAGTGCCCCGAGCTAAACGATTTATTTTAATGAAACAGCCTGCACTTGTTCATTCTCTCATTCATTCAGTGCCAGAAGTTTAGCGCATTGATTCTAAGAAACAAACGGCAACTTTTAAATTAAATGAAACACACTTCACTCATTCATTCCGTGGTACGAGTTTGACGTTTTAATTCAATGAAGCAAACCACACTCTTTCATTCGATTAAACAGTCTGCTCGTCTGCTTTCAATGAGTAGAGGAAGTCTCATTTATTAAATGCCTCGAGCTGAATGCATTGACTCAATGAAACAAACTGCACACCTTCATTCAATCAAACAGATTGCGCGTGTAAATTTAATGAGTAGTGCTTCTCTCATTTATTCAATGTCTCGAGCTTAAGGTTTTCATTTAATGCAACAAGCTGAAACAAATGAATCAGTCGTTGGTTCAAACCTCAATCATTGATTCAATGATCAAACGGTATTCTTTGATTCAATGAGACAGATGTAACTAACTTAGTTAGTGAATTAAACTGCACACACTCATGGAAAGAAACATACTGCACATGTTAACTCAAAGAGTAGAGCTTCTCTACTTTATTCAATATGACAAGCTTAACTCCGTCTTTTAATGAAACAAACTGCAATCATTCAATCACTCTATCAAACTTCAATCATTGTTTCAATGAATCAAACGTTATTCATGGATTCAATGAATGGGATTTAACTCATTTATTTAATGATTCCAACTGCATTCATCCATTCAATGATTCAAACAGCACTCAGTCATTCCATGAAAAAATCTGCACATGCTAATCGATTGCTTTTCCCATTCATTCAATGAAACAAGTTGCATGCTTTCTGTCAATGAAACCAAGTGTTTGCATTCATTTAATCAAACAGCCTGCACTTGTTAATTCATGGAGTAGAGCTTCTCTCATTCTTTCAGTGCCACCAGTTTAGCTTATTGAAGCCAAGAAACAAACGGCACGTATTCATTCAATGAAACACACTGCATGTCCAAAAGCAATGAGTAGAGCTTCAGTCATGTATTCAGTGGTACGAATTAGACGTATTTATTCAATGAAACAAACTGCACTCATTCATTCAATGAAACACATTGCGTTTGTTAATTCAATGACAACAGCTTCCGCTATTCATTGAATGCCTCGAGCTAAACGAATTTTTTCGAGAAACAAATTGCACACATTCATTCAATGAAACAGACTGCTGGTTTGCGTTCAATGAGTACAGGTATTCTCATGTATTCAATGCCTCGAGCTGAACGCATTGACACAATGAAACAAATTGCACACATTCATTCAATCAAACAGATTGCGTGTGTAAATTCAATGAGTAGTGCTTCTCTCATTTATTCAATGTCTCGAGCTTAAGGTTTTCATTTAATGCAACAAGCTGAAACAAATGAATCAGTCGTTGGTTCAAACTTCAATCATTGATTCAATGAATCAAACGGTATTGTTAGATTCAATGAGACAGATGTAACTAACTTATTTAGTGAATTAAACTGCACACATTCTTTGACAGAAACACACTGCACATGTTAACTCAAAGAGTAGAGCTTCTCTATTCAATATGACAAGCTTAACTCCTTCGTTTAATGAAACAAACTGCAATCATTCAATCATCTATCAAACTTCAATCATTGTTTCAATGAATCAAACGTTATTCATTGATTCAATGAATGGGATTTAACTCATTTATTTAATGATTCCAACTGCATTCATCCATTCAATGATTCCAACAGCACTCAGACATTCCATGAAAAATATCTGCACATGCTAATCGAATGCTTTTACCATTCATTTAATGAAACAAGTTGCATGCTTTTTGTCAATGAAACCAAGTGTTTGCATTCATTTAATCAAACAGCCTGCACTTGTTAATTCATGGAGTAGAGCTTCTCTCATTCTTTCGGTGCAACCAGTTTAGCTTATTGAAGCCAAGAAACAAACGGCACGTATTCATTCAATGAAACACACTGCATGTCCAAAAGCAATGAGTAGAGCTTCAGTCATTTATTCAGTGGTACGAATTTGACGTATTAATTCAATGAAACAAACTGCACTCATTCATTCAATGAAACACATTGCGTTTGTTAATTCAATGACTAGAGCTTCCGCCATTCATTGAATGCCTCGAGCTAAAGGAATTCTTTCGAGAAACAAATTGCACACATTCATTCAATGAAACAGACTGTTGGTTTGCTTTCAATGAGTACAGGTATTCTCATGTATTCAATGCCTCGAGCTGAACGCATTGACACAATGCAACAAACTGCACACATTCATTCAATCAAACAGATTGCGCGTGCAAATTCAATATGTAGTGCTTCTCTCGTTTATTCAATGTCTCGAGCTTAAGGATTTCATTTAATGCAACAAGCTGAAACAAATGAATCAGTGGGTGGTTCAAACTTCAATCATTGATTCAATGAATCAAACGGTATTGTTAGATTCAATGAGACAGATGTAACTAACTTGTTTAGTGACTCAACTTGCACACTTTCATTCAAAGAAAGCCTGCACTTGTTAATCAAAGAGTACAGCTTCTCTACATAATTTAATACAACAAGCTTAACTCCTTCATTCAATGAAACAAACTGCAATCATGCAATCATTGTATCAAACTTCAATAATAGAATCAATGAATCAAACGTTATTCATTGATTCAATGAATGAAACTTAACTAATTTATTTTGAATTCCCACTGCGTTCATCCATGCAATGAATCAACCAGCCCTCAATCATTCATTGAAAGAATCTGCACATGCTTATCGAATCAATCTTGAATTTCCCATTCATTTAATGAAGCCAGTTGCATGCTCTCTCTTAAAGTAACCAACTGCATGCATTTGTTTACTCAAACAGACTGCACGTGCTAAATCAATGGGTACAGCTTCTTTCATTCATTCAACGTTCCAAGCTTGCCTAATTCATTCAGTAGAACAAACTAGAGGTATTCGTTCAATGAGTAGAGCCTCTCACATTGATTCAATACCACGTGTTTTAATCATCCATTGAACCAAACAGTCTGCACCCATTCATTGAATGAAACAAACTGCATGTGCTATTTCAATGAGTACAGTTTCTCTCATTTATTCAGTGCCCCGAGCTAAACGATTTATTTTAATGAAACAGCCTGCACTTGTTCATTCTCTCATTCATTCAGTGCCAGAAGTTTAGCGCATTGATTCTAAGAAACAAACGGCAACTCTTAAATTAAATGAAACACACTTCACTCATTCATTCCGTGGTACGAGTTTGACGTTTTAATTCAATGAAGCAAACCACACTCTTTCATTCGATTAAACAGTCTGCTCGTCTGCTTTCAATGAGTAGAGGAAGTCTCATATATTAAATGCCTCGAGCTGAATGCATTGACTCAATGAAACAAACTGCACACCTTCATTCAATCAAACAGATTGCGCGTGTAAATTTAATGAGTAGTGCTTCTCTCATTTATTCATTGTCTCGAGCTTAAGATTTTCATTTAATGCAACAAGCTGAAACAAATGAATCAGTCGTTGGTTCAAACCTCAATCATTGATTCAATGATCAAACGGTATTCTTTGATTCAATGAGACAGATGTAACTAACTTAGTTAGTGAATTAAACTGCACACTCTCATGGAAAGAAACATACTGCACATGTTAACTCAAAGAGTAGAGCTTCTCTACTTTATTCAATATGACAAGCTTAACTCCGTCTTTTAATGAAACAAACTGCAATCATTCAATCACTCTATCAAACTTCAATCATTGTTTCAATGAATCAAACGTTATTCATGGATTCAATGAATGGGATTTAACTCATTTATTTAATGATTCCAACTGCATTCATCCATTCAATGATTCAAACAGCACTCAGTCATTCCATGAAAAAATCTGCACATGCTAATCGATTGCTTTTCCCATTCATTCAATGAAACAAGTTGCATGCTTTCTGTCAATGAAACCAAGTGTTTGCATTCATTTAATCAAACAGCCTGCACTTGTTAATTCAATGAGTAGAGCTTCTCTCATTCTTTCAGTGCCACCAGTTTAGCTTATTGAAGCCAAGAAACAAACGGCACGTATTCATTCAATGAAACACACTGCATGTCCAAAAGCAATGAGTAGAGCTTCAGTCATGTATTCAGTGGTACGAATTAGACGTATTTATTCAATGAAACAAACTGCACTCATTCATTCAATGAAACACATTGCGTTTGTTAATTCAATGACAACAGCTTCCGCTATTCATTGAATGCCTCGAGCTAAACGAATTTTTTCGAGAAACAAATTGCACACATTCATTCAATGAAACAGACTGCTGGTTTGCGTTCAATGAGTACAGGTATTCTCATGTATTCAATGCCTCGAGCTGAACGCATTGACACAATGAAACAAATTGCACACATTCATTCAATCAAACAGATTGCGTGTGTAAATTCAATGAGTAGTGCTTCTCTCATTTATTCAATGTCTCGAGCTTAAGGTTTTCATTTAATGCAACAAGCTGAAACAAATGAATCAGTCGTTGGTTCAAACTTCAATCATTGATTCAATGAATCAAACGGTATTGTTAGATTCAATGAGACAGATGTAACTAACTTATTTAGTGAATTAAACTGCACACATTCTTTGACAGAAACACACTGCACATGTTAACTCAAAGAGTAGAGCTTCTCTATTCAATATGACAAGCTTAACTCCTTCGTTTAATGAAACAAACTGCAATCATTCAATCATCTATCAAACTTCAATCATTGTTTCAATGAATCAAACGTTATTCATTGATTCAATGAATGGGATTTAACTCATTTATTTAATGATTCCAACTGCATTCATCCATTCAATGATTCCAACAGCACTCAGACATTCCATTAAAAATATCTGCACATGCTAATCGAATGCTTTTACCATTCATTTAATGAAACAAGTTGCATGCTTTCTGTCAATGAAACCAAGTGTTTGCATTCATTTAATCAAACAGCGTGCACTTGTTATTTCAATGAGTAGAGCTTCCCTCATTCTTTCGGTGCAACCCGTTTAGCTTATTGAAGCCAAGAAACAAACGGCACGTATTCATTCAATGAAACACACTGCATGTCCAAAAGCAATGAGTAGAGCTTCAGTCATTTATTCAGTGGTACGAATTTGACGTATTAATTCAATGAAACAAACTGCACTCATTCATTCAATGAAACACATTGCGTTTGTTAATTCAATGACTAGAGCTTCCGCCATTCATTGAATGCCTCGAGCTAAAGGAATTCTTTCGAGAAACAAATTGCACACATTCATTCAATGAAACAGACTGCTGGTTTGCTTTCAATGAGTACAGGTATTCTCATGTATTCAATGCCTCGAGCTGAACGCATTGACACAATGCAACAAACTGCACACATTCATTCAATCAAACAGATTGCGCGTGCAAATTCAATAAGTAGTGCTTCTCTCGTTTATTCAATGTCTCGAGCTTAAGGATTTCATTTAATGCAACAAGCTGGAACAAATGAATCAATCGTTGATTCAAACCTCAATGATAGATTCAATGAATCAAACGGTATCTTAGATTCAATGAGACAGATGTAACTAACTTGTTTAGTGACTCAACTTGCACACTTTCATTCAAAGAAAGCCTGCACTTGTTAATCAAAGAGTACAGCTTCTCTACATAATTTAATACAACAAGCTTAACTCCTTCATTCAATGAAACAAACTGCAATCATGCAATCATTGTATCAAACTTCAATAATAGAATCAATGAATCAAACGTTATTCATTGATTCAATGAATGAAACGTAACTAATTTATTTTGAATTCCCACTGCGTTCATCCATGCAATGAATCAACCAGCCCTCAATCATTCATTGAAAGAATCTGCATATGCTTATCGAATCAATCTTGAATTTCCCATTCATTTAATGAAGCCAGTTGCATGCTCTCTCTTAAAGTAACCAACTGCATGCATTTGTTTACTCAAACAGACTGCACGTGCTAAATCAATGGGTACAGCTTCTTTCATTCATTCAACGTTCCAAGCTTGCCTAATTCATTCAGTAGAACAAACTAGAGGTATTCATTCAATGAGTAGAGCCTCTCACATTGATTCAATACCACGTGTTTTAATCATCCATTGAACCAAACAGTCTGCACCCATTCATTGAATGAAACAAACTGCATGTGCTATTTCAATGAGTACAGTTTCTCTCATTTATTCAGTGCCCCGAGCTAAACGATTTATTTTAATGAAACAGCCTGCACTTGTTCATTCTCTCATTCATTCAGTGCCAGAAGTTTAGCGCATTGATTCTAAGAAACAAACGGCAACTTTTAAATTAAATGAAACACACTTCACTCATTCATTCCGTGGTACGAGTTTGACGTTTTAATTCAATGAAGCAAACCACACTCTTTCATTCGATTAAACAGTCTGCTCGTCTGCTTTCAATGAGTAGAGGAAGTCTCATTTATTAAATGCCTCGAGCTGAATGCATTGACTCAATGAAACAAACTGCACACCTTCATTCAATCAAACAGATTGCGCGTGTAAATTTAATGAGTAGTGCTTCTCTCATTTATTCAATGTCTCGAGCTTAAGGTTTTCATTTAATGCAACAAGCTGAAACAAATGAATCAGTCGTTGGTTCAAACCTCAATCATTGATTCAATGATCAAACGGTATTCTTTGATTCAATGAGACAGATGTAACTAACTTAGTTAGTGAATTAAACTGCACAAACTCATGGAAAGAAACATACTGCACATGTTAACTCAAAGAGTAGAGCTTCTCTACTTTATTCAATATGACAAGCTTAACTCCGTCTTTTAATGAAACAAACTGCAATCATTCAATCACTCTATCAAACTTCAATCATTGTTTCAATGAATCAAACGTTATTCATGGATTCAATGAATGGGATTTAACTCATTTATTTAATGATTCCAACTGCATTCATCCATTCAATGATTCAAACAGCACTCAGTCATTCCATGAAAAAATCTGCACATGCTAATCGATTGCTTTTCCCATTCATTCAATGAAACAAGTTGCATGCTTTCTGTCAATGAAACCAAGTGTTTGCATTCATTTAATCAAACAGCCTGCACTTGTTAATTCAATGAGTAGAGCTTCTCTCATTCTTTCAGTGCAACCAGTTTAGCTTATTGAAGCCAAGAAACAAACGGCACGTATTCATTCAATGAAACACACTGCATGTCCAAAAGCAATGAGTAGAGCTTCAGTCATGTATTCAGTGGTACGAATTAGACGTATTTATTCAATGAAACAAACTGCACTCATTCATTCAATGAAACACATTGCGTTTGTTAATTCAATGACAACAGCTTCCGCTATTCATTGAATGCCTCGAGCTAAACGAATTTTTTCGAGAAACAAATTGCACACATTCATTCAATGAAACAGACTGCTGGTTTGCGTTCAATGAGTACAGGTATTCTCATGTATTCAATGCCTCGAGCTGAACGCATTGACACAATGAAACAAATTGCACACATTCATTCAATCAAACAGATTGCGTGTGTAAATTCAATGAGTAGTGCTTCTCTCATTTATTCAATGTCTCGAGCTTAAGGTTTTCATTTAATGCAACAAGCTGAAACAAATGAATCAGTCGTTGGTTCAAACTTCAATCATTGATTCAATGAATCAAACGGTATTGTTAGATTCAATGAGACAGATGTAACTAACTTATTTAGTGAATTAAACTGCACACATTCTTTGACAGAAACACACTGCACATGTTAACTCAAAGAGTAGAGCTTCTCTATTCAATATGACAAGCTTAACTCCTTCGTTTAATGAAACAAACTGCAATCATTCAATCATCTATCAAACTTCAATCATTGTTTCAATGAATCAAACGTTATTCATTGATTCAATGAATGGGATTTAACTCATTTATTTAATGATTCCAACTGCATTCATGCATTCAATGATTCAAACAGCACTCAGACATTCCATGAAAAATATCTGCACATGCTAATCGAATGCTTTTACCATTCATATAATTAAACAAGTTGCATGCTTTTTGTCAATGAAACCAAGTGTTTGCATTCATTTAATCAAACAGCCTGCACTTGTTATTTCAATGAGTAGAGCTTCTCTCATTCTTTCGGTGCAACCAGTTTAGCTTATTGAAGCCAAGAAACAAACGGCACGTATTCATTCAATGAAACACACTGCATGTCCAAAAGCAATGAGTAGAGCTTCAGTCATTTATTCAGTGGTATGAATTTGACGTATTAATTCAATGAAACAAACTGCACTCATTCATTCAATGAAACACATTGCGTTTGTTAATTCAATGACTAGAGCTTCCGCCATTCATTGAATGCCTCGAGCTAAAGGAATTCTTTCGAGAAACAAATTGCACACATTCATTCAATGAAACAGACTGCTGGTTTGCTTTCAATGAGTACAGGTATTCTCATGTATTCAATGCCTCGAGCTGAACGCATTGACACAATGCAACAAAACTGCACACATTCATTCAATCAAACAGATTGCGCGTGCAAATTCAATATGTAGTGCTTCTCTCGTTTATTCAATGTCTCGAGCTTAAGGATTTCATTTAATGCAACAAGCTGAAACAAATGAATCAGTCGTTGGTTCAAACTTCAATCATTGATTCAATGAATCAAACGGTATTGTTAGATTCAATGAGACAGATGTAACTAACTTGTTTAGTGAGTTAAACTGCACACATTCTTTGACAGAAACACACTGCACATGTTAACTCAAAGATTAGAGCTTCTCTATTCAATATGACAAGCTTAACTCCTTCGTTTAATGAAACAAACTGCAATCATTCAATCATCTATCAAACTTCAATCATTGTTTCAATGAATCAAACGTTATTCATTGATTCAATGAATGGGATTTAACTCATTTATTTAATGATTCCAACTGCATTCATGCATTCAATGATTCAAACAGCACTCAGTCATTCCATGAAAAATATCTGCACATGCTAATCGAATGCTTTTACCATTCATTTAATGAAACAAGTTGCATGCTTTCTGTCAATGAAACCAAGTGTTTGCATTCATTTAATCAAACAGCCTGCACTTGTTAATTCAATGAGTAGAGCTTCTCTCATTCTTTCGGTGCAACCAGTTTAGCTTATTGAAGCCAAGTAACAAACGGCACTTATTCATTCAATGAAACACAATGCATGTTCAAAAGCAATGAGTAGAGCTTCAGTCATTTATTCAGTGGTACGAATTTGACGTATTAATTCAATGAAACAAACTGCACTCCTTCATTCAATGAAACACATTGCTTTTGTTAATTCAATGACTAGAGCTTCCGCCATTCATTGAATGCCTCGAGCTAAAGGAATTCATTCGAGAAACAAATTGCACACAGTCATTCAATGAAACAGACTGCTGGTTTGCTTTCAATGAGTACAGGTATTCTCATGTATTCAATGCCTCGAGCTGAACGCATTGACACAAACTGCACACATTCATTCAATCAAACAGATTGCGCATGCAAATTCAATAAGTAGTGCTTCTCTCGTTTATTCAATGTCTCGAGCTTAAGGATTTCATTTAATGCAACAAGCTGGAACAAATGAATCAGTCGTTGATTCAAACCTCAATGATTGATTCAATGAATCAAACGGTATTCTTAGATTCAATGAGACAGATGTAACTAACTTGTTTAGTGACTCAAACTGCACACTTTCATTCAAAGAAAGCCTGCACTTGTTAATCAAAGAGTACAGCTTCTCTACATAATTTAATACAACAAGCTTAACTCCTTCATTCAATGAAACAAACTGCAATCATGCAATCATTGTATCAAACTTCAATAATAGATTCACTGAATCAAACGTTATTCATTGATTCAATGAATGAAACTTAACTAATTTATTTTGAATTCCCACTGCATTCATCCATTCAATGAATCAACCAGCCCTCAATCATTCATTGAAAGAATCTGCACATGCTTATCGAATCAATCTTGAATTTCCCATTCATTTAATGAAGCCAGTTGCATGCTCTCTCTTAAAGTAACCAACTGCATGCATTCGTTTACTCAAACAGACTGCACGTGCTAAATGAATGGGTACAGCTTCTTTCATTCATTCAACGTTTCAAGCTTTCCTAATTCATTCAGTAGAACAAACTAGAGGTATTCATTCAATGAGTAGAGCCTCTCACATTGATTCAATACCACGTGTTTTAATCATCCATTGAACCAAACAGTCTGCACCCATTCATTGAATGAAACAAACTGCATGTGCTATTTCAATGAGTACAGTTTCTCTCATTAATTCAGTGCCCCGAGCTAAACGATTTATTTTAATGAAAAAGCCTGCACTTGTTCATTCTCTCATTCATTCAGTGCCAGAACTTTAGCGCATTGATTCTAAGAAACAAACGGCAACTTTTAAATTAAATGAAACACACTTCACTCATTCATTCCGTGGTACGAGTTTAACATTTTAATTCAATGAAGCAAACCACACTCTTTCATTCGATTAAACAGTCTGCTCGTCTGCTTTCAATGAGTAGAGGAAGTCTCATTTACTCAATGCCTCGAGCTGAATGCATTGACTCAATGAAACAAACTGCACACATTCATTCAATCAAACAGATTGCGCGTGTAAATTTAATGAGTAGTGCTTCTCTCATTTATTCAATGTCTCCAGCTTAAGGTTTTCAATTAATGAAACAAGGTGAAACAAGTGAATCAGTCATTGATTCAATCTTCAATTATTAATTCAATGAATCAAACGGTATTCTTAAATTCAATGAGTCAGATGTTTAGTGACTCAAACTGAACACTTTCATTCAAAGAAAGACCTACACGTGTTAACTCAAAGAGTACAGCTACTCTGCTTTATTCAATATGACAAGCTCAATTCCTTCATTCAATGAAACAAACTGCAATCGAATGACCATTGTATCAAACTACAATAATAGATTCAATGAATCAAACGTTATTCATTGATTGAATGAATGAACCTTAACTAATTTATTTTGAATTCCCACTGCATTCATCCATTCAATGAATCAAACAGCCCTCAATCATTCAATGAAAGAATCTGCACATGCTAATCGAATCAGTATTGAATTTCCCATTCATTTAATGAATCAAGTTGCATGCTCTCTCTTAAAGAAACCAACTGCGTGCATTCGTTTACTCAAACAGACTGCACGTGTTAAATCAATGGGTACAGCTTCTTTCATTCATTCAACGTTTCAAGCTTACCTAATTCATTCAGTGCAGCAAACGGCAGGTATTCTTTCAATGAGTAGAGCCTCTCACATTGATTCAATACCACGCGTTTAAATCATCCATTGAACTAAACAGACTGCACCCATTCATTGAATGAAACAAATTGCATGTGCTATTTCAATGAGTACTGTTTCTCTCATTTATTCAGTGCCCCGAGCTAAACGATTTATTTTAATGAAACAGCCTGCACTTGCTCATTCTCTCATTCATTCAGTGCCAGAAGATTAGCGCATTGATTCTAAGAAACAAACGGCTACTTTTAAATTAAATGAAACACACTTCATTCATTCATTCCGTGGTACGAGTTTGACGTTTTAATTCAATGAAGGAAACCACACCTTTCATTCGATTAAACAGACTGCTCGTCTGCTTTCAATGAGTAGAGGAAGTCTCATTTATTCAATGCCTCGAGCTGAATGCATTGATTCAATGAAACAACCTGCAGACATTCATTCAATCAAACAGATTGCGCGTGTAAATTTAATGAATAGTGCTTCTCTCATCTATTCAATGTCTCCTTCTTCAGGTTTTCATTTAATGAAACAAGGTGAAACAAGTGAATCAGTCATTGATTCAATCTTCATTTATTGATTCAATGATTCAAACGGCATTCTTAGATACAATGAGACAGATGTATGTAACTCGTTTAGTGACTCAAACTGCACACTTTCATTCAAACAAAGACTGCACGTGTTAACTCAAAGAGTACAGCTTCTCTACTTTATTCAATATGTCAAGCTTAACTCCTTCATTCAATGAAACAAACTGCAATCATTGTATCAAACTTCAATAATAGATTCAATGAATCAAACGTTATTCATTGATTCAATGAATGAAACTTAACTAATTTATTTTGAATTCCCACTGCATTCATCCATTCAATGAATCAAACAGCCCTCAATCATTGGGAACAAGAGAAACTCACGTTTGGTATGTTGCCTCCCAGGTGCAAGGGTACGTGATGTCTCTGATCGTGTTTTCCGGGTCCTTAAGGGGGAGGGGGAGCAGACTGAAGTCGTGGTCCATATTGGCACCAATGACATAGGTAGGAGGAGTGCTGAGGATGTTAGACATGCTTTTAGGGAGCTAGGTTGGAAGCTCAGAGTTAGAACGAACAGAGTTGTTGTCTCTGGTTTGTTACCCGTGCCACGTGATTGAAAGAATCTGCACATGCTAATCGAATCAGTATTGAATTTCCCATTCATTTAATGAAGCAAGTTTCATGCTCTCTCTTAAAGTAAACAACTGCATGCATTCGTTTACTCAAACAGACTGCACGTGTTAATTCAATGGGTACAGCTTCTTTCATTTATTCAACGTTTCAAGCTTACCTTCTTTTGATTGCGAGCAGCAGCTAAGGTAAGACTGTTTGTTTTAAAATTACTTACCGGTAGCGGGCGGCGGTTTTTTTTTCACTCTCTTCACAGAAAGAGCGGGAGCAGCAGGGGGAAGTGACGACGACCAGAGAGGCAGCCGAGACCCGGAAGCAGGTAGAGCGTAAGCTTACCTGGGTAGGTTTGCTTCCCCTTTAAAAGCGCGCAGCTGAAGAACCCGAGGCACTACGGAGGTAGTGCCTCCCACCCGCCCTCCTCCTCTAACCTAATATTAAGATCCGTTGTGGTAAGGAGGTAAGTGCCGAATTTTGCTTGTTGTATTCTTTAGACCCAGTTTTTTTGTTTAAAATAAAGGTTAGCTTTAGAGGGATGGCAGTGAAGGCAGTGCAATGTTCCTCCTGCAACATGTATGAGGTGAGGGATGCCATGGACGTCCCTGCTGATTACACTTGCAGGAAGTGCACCCATCTCCAGCTCCTCCAAGACCGTGTTAGGGAACTGGAGCTGGAGTTGGATGAACTTCGGATCATTCGGGAGGCAGAGGGGGTCATTGATCGGAGCTATAGGGAAGTAGTAACTCCAAAGATGGCAGATAGATGGGTGACAGTGAGGGGGACTGGGAGGAAGCAGCCAGTGCAAGGACCCCCTGTGGTCGTTCCCCTCAAGAACAAGTATACCGTTTTGGATACTTGTGGGGGGGACGACTTACCAGGGGTAAGTAACGGGGCTCAGGCCTCTGGCACGGAGCCTGTCCCCGCTACTCAGAAGGGAAGGGTGGAGAAGAGCAGAGCAATAATAATTGGGGACTCGATAGTTCGGGACACAGATAGGCGGTTTTGTGGGAACAAGAGAGACTCACGTTTGGTATGTTGCCTCCCAGGTGCAAGGGTATGTGATGTCTCTGATCGTGTTTTCCGGGTCCTTAAGGGGGAGGGGGAGCAGACTGAAGTCGTGGTCCATATTGGCACCAATGACATAGGTAGGAGGAGTGCTGAGGATGTTAGACATGCTTTTAGGGAGCTAGGTTGGAAGCTCAGAGTTAGAACGAACAGAGTTGTTGTCTCTGGTTTGTTACCCGTGCCACGTGATAGAGAGTCGAGGAATAGGGAGAGAGAAGAGTTAAATGCGTGGCTACAGGGATGGTGCAGGAGGGAGGGATTTCGGTACTTGGATAACTGGGGTTCTTTCTGGGGAAGGTGGGACCTCTATAAACAGGATGTTCTGCACCTGAACCTGAGGGGCACCAGTATCCTTGGGGGAAGGTTTGCTCGTGCTTTTGGGGGGGGTTTAAACTAACTCTGCAGGAGCATGGGAACCCAGACTGTAGCTTTAGGGTGCAGGACCTGGAGTGTAGGGAGGTTAGGAATATAGCATCAATCTTAAAGGAGGGTGCCTGTAAACAGAAGAGTGGCTTGAAGTGTGTATACTTTAATGCCAGAAGTATACGAAATAAGGTAGGTGAACTCGCAGCGTGGGTTGGTACCTGGGACTTCGATGTTGTGGCTATTACGGAGACATGGCTAGATCAGGGACAGGATTGGCTGTTGCAGGTTCCAGGGTTTAAATGTTTTAGTAGGGTCAGAGGTGGGGGCAAAAGAGGGGGGGTGTGGCTTTGCTTGTCAAAGATAGTATTACAGCGGTGGAAAGGAAGATGGACGAAGATTTGCCATCTGAGGTAGTTTGGATTGAGGTTAGGAATAGGAGAGGTGAGGTCACCCTGTTAGGAGTCTTTTACAGGCCTCCTAATAGTCCTAGAATCGATGAAGAAAGGATTGCGAAGATGATTCAGGAGAAGAGTGACAGTAATAGGGTGATTGTTATGGGAGACTTTAACTTTCCTGATATTGATTGGGAAAGCTATAGCTCAAGTTCGTTAGATGGGTCAGTGTTTGTGCAATGTGTGCAGGAGAGTTTCCTGACACAATATGTAGATAAGCCAACAAGAGGTGAGGCCATACTGGATTTGGTTCTGGGTAACGAACCAGGCCAGGTATTAGAACTAGAGGTAGGTGAGCACTTTGGGGACAGTGACCACAATTCGGTGATTTTTACTCTCGTGATGGAGAGGGATAAGTGTGTACTACAGGGCAAGAGTTATAGCTGGGGGCAGGGAAATTATGATGCGTTGAGGCATGACTTAGGATGTGTGGATTGGAAAAGTAGATTCCAAGGCAAGAGCGTTATTGATATGTGGAACTTGTTCAAGGAGCAACTATTGAATGTCCTTGATAAGTACATACTTATTAGGCAGGGAGGAAAGGGTCGTGTGAGGGAGCTGTGGTTTAATAAGGAGTTGGAATCCCTTGTTAAATGGAAGAGGGCGGCCTTTGTAAAGATGAGGCCTGAAGGTTCAATAGGGGCAATTGAGAGTTATAAGGTAGCCCGGAAGGACCTGAAGAGAGAGCTAAGAGCCGCAAGGAGGGGACATGAAAGGTCCTTAGTTGGTAGGATTAGGGAAAACCCTAAGGCTTTCTATGGGTATGTTAGGAATAAAAGAATGACTAGGGAAGGAATAGGTCCAATGAAGGATAGTAATGGGAAGTTGCGTGTGGAGGCTGAAGAGATTGGGGAGGCGCTGAATGAATACTTTTCGTCAGTATTCACTCAGGAAGAGGACATTGTTGTCGATATGAATACTGAGGCACGAATAAGTAGAATGGATGGCTTTGAGATATGTAGAAAAGAGGTGTTGGAAATTCTGGCAAGGGTGAAATAAGATAAGTCCCCTGGGCCTGATGGCATTTATCCTAGGATTCTCTGGGAAGCAAGGGAGGAGATTGCAGAGCCATTGGCCTTGATTTTTGTGTCCTCTTTGTCGACAGGAGTATTGCCAGAGGACTGGAGGCTAGCAAACGTGGTTCCCTTGATCAAGAAGGGGAGTAGGGATAATCCTAGTAACTATAGGCCAGTGAGTCTCACTTCTGTTGTGGGCAAAGTCTTAGAGAGAATTGTAAGGGATAGGATTTATGCACATCTGGATAAGAATGATGTGATCAAGGATAGTCAGCATGGTTTTGTGAAGGGCAGGTCGTGCCTCACAAACCTTATTGAATTCTTTGAGAAGGTGACTAAGGAGGTAGATGAGGGGAAAGCGGTAGATGTTTTTTTTAGATTAGTTTACTTTACAGTGTGGAAACAGGCCCTTCGGCCCAACAAGCCCACAACCGCACCCGCCGAAGCGCAACCCACCAATACCCCTACATCTGCCCCTTACCTAACACTACAGGCAATTTAGGATGGCCAATTCACCTGACCTGCACATCTTTGGACTGTGGGAGGAAACCGGAGGAAACCCACGCAGAGAGTCGCCTGAGGCGGGAATTGAACCCGGATCTCTGGCGCTGTGAGGCAGCAGTGCTAACCACTGTGCCATCGTGCCGCCCTATATGGATGGCAGGTTACAGCGGGATATAGAGAAGCTGCAGAGCTGGGCAGAAAGGTGGCAAATGTGGTATATATGGATTTTAGAAAGGCATTTAATAAGGTCCCCCATGGTAGGCTACGCAGAAAATACAGAGATATGGCATTGAGGGTGAGTTGGAGGTTTGGATTAGGAATTGGCTCTCTGGAAGAAGACAGAGGGTAGTACTTGATGGCAAAGGTTCATCTTGGAGTGCCGTCACTAGCGGTGTTCCGCAAGGATCTGTTTTGGGACCATTGCTGTTTGTCATTTTTATAAATGACCTGGAGGAAGGGTTAGAAGGTTAGGTGAGCAAGTTTGCGGATGATACGAAAGTCGGAGGAGTTGTAGACAGTGAGGAAGGATGTGACAGGTTACAGCGGGATATAGAGAAGCTGCAGAGCTGGGCAGAAAGGTAGCAAATGGAGTTAAATGTAGCTAAGTGTGAAGTGATTCACTTTGCTAAGAGTAATAAAAAGATGGATTACTGGGCTAATGGTAGACTACTTGGTAGTGTGGAAGAGCAGAGGGATCTTGGTGTCCATGTACACAGATCTCTGAAAGTTGCCACCCAGGTAAATAGTGCAGTGAAGAAGGCATATGGCGTACTGGCTTTTATTGGTAGAGGAATTGAGTTCCGGAGTCCTGAGGTCATACTGCAGTTGTATAAGACTCTGGTGCGGCCGCATCTGGAATATTTTGTGCAGTTTTGGTCGCCATACTATAGGAAGGATGTGGAGGCACTGGAACGGGTGCAGAGGAAGTTAACCAGGATGTTGCCTGGTATGGTAGGAAAATCCTATGAGGAAAGGCTGAGGCACTTGGGGTTGTTTTCATTGCAGAAAAGAAGGTTCAGGGGTGATTTGATAGAGGTATACAAGATGATTAGGGGGTTAGATAGGGTTGACAATGAGAACCTTTTTCCACGTATGGAGTCAGCTATTACAAGGGGGCATAGCTTTAAATTAAGGGGGGGTAGATATAGGACTGATGTTAGGGGTAGGTTCTTCACTCAGCGAGTCGTAAGTTCATGGAATGCCCTGCCAGTAGCAGTAGTGGACTCTCCCTCTTTATGGGTATTTAAGCGGGCATTGGATAGGTATATGGAGGATAGTAGGTTAGTGTAGGTTAGGTGGGCTTTGATCGGTGCAACATCGAGGGCTGAAGGGCCTGTACTGCGCTGTATTCTTCTATGTTCTATGTTCTATGTTCTACCTAATTCATTCAATGCAACAAACTGGAGGTATTCTTTCAATGAGTAGAGCCTCTCACATTGATTCAATACCACGCGTTTAAATCATCCATTGAACCAAACAGACTGCACCCATTCATTGAATGAAACAAACTGCATGAGCTATTTCAATGAGTACTGTTTCTCTCATTTATTCAGTGCCCGGAGCTAAACGATTTATTTTAATGAAACAGCCGGCACTTGTTCATTCTCTCATTCATTCAGTGACAGAAGTTTAGGTCATTGATTCTAAGAAACAAACGGCAACTTTTAAATTAAATGAAACAAACTTCACTTTTTCATTCCGTGATACGAGTTTGACGTTTTAATTCAATGAAGCAAACCACACTCTTTCATTCGATTAAACAGACTGCTCGTCTGCTTTCAATGAATAGAGGAAGTCTCATTTATTCAATGCCTCGAGCTGAATGCATTGACTCAATGAAACAAACTGCACACATTCATTCAATCAAACAGATTGCGCGTGTAAATTTAATGAGTAGTGCTTCTCTCATTTATTCAATGTCTCGAGTTTAAGGTTTTCATTTAATGCAACAAGCTGAAACAAATGAATCAGTCGTTGGTTCAAACCTCAATCATTGATTCAAGGAATCAAACGGTATTCTTAGATTCAATGAGACAGATGTAACTAACTTATTTAGTGAATTCAACTGCACACATTCATTGAAAGTAACATACTACACATGTTAACTCAAAGAGTAGAGCTTCTCTACTTTATTCAATATGACAAGCTTAACTCCTTCGTTTAATGAAACAAACTGCAATCATTCAATGACTGTATCAAACTTGAATCATTGTTTCAATGAATCAAACGTTATTCATTGATTCAATGAATGGGATTTAACTCATTTATTTAATGATTCCATCTGCATTCATCCATTCAATGATTCAAACAGCACTCAGTCATTCCATGAAAAAATATCTGCACATGCTAATCGAATGCTTTTCCCATTCATTCAATGAAACAAGTTGCATGCTTTCTGTCAATGAAACCAAGTGTTAGCATTCATTTAATCAAACAGCCTGCACTTGTTAATTCAATGAGTAGAGCTTCTCTCATTCTTTCAGTGCAACCAGTTTAGCTTATTGAAGCCAAGAAACAAACGGCACGTATTCATTCAATGAAACACATTGCATGTCCAAAAGCAATGAGTAGAGTTTCAGTCATTCATTCAGTGGTACGAATTTGACGTATTAATTCAATGAAACAAACTGCACTCATTCATTCAATGAAACACATTGCGTTTGTTAATTCAATGACTAGAGCTTCCGCCATTCATTGAATGCCTCGAGCTAAAGGAATTCTTTCGAGAAACAAATTGCACACATTCATTGAATGAAACAGACTGCTGGTTTGCTTTCAATGAGTACAGGTATTCTCATGTATTCAATGCCTCGAGCTGAAAGCATTGACACAATGAAACAAACTGCACACATTCATTCAATCAAACAGATTGCGCATGTAAATTCAATGAGTAGAGCCTCTCACATTGTTTCAATAAAACGCGTTTAAATCATCCATTGAACCAAACAGACAGCACCCAATCATTGAATGAAAGAAACTGCATGAGCTATTTCAATGAGTACTGTTTCTCTCATTTATTCAGTGCCCCGAGCTAAACGATTTATTTTAATGAAACAGCCTGCACTTGTGCATTCTCTCATTCACTCAGTGCCAGACGTTTAGTGCATTGATTCTAAGAAGCAAAAGGCAACTTTTAAATTAAATGAAACACACTTCACTCATTCATTCCGTGGTACGAGTTCAACATTTTAATTCAATGAAGCAAACCACACTCTTTCATTCGATTAAACAGACTGCTCGTCTGCTTTCAATGAGTAGAGGAAATCTCATTTATTCAATGCCTCGAGTTGAATGCATTGACTCAATGAAACAAACTGCACACATTCATTCAATCAAACAGATTGCGCGTGTAAATTTAATGAGTAGTGCTTCTCTCATTTATTCAATGTCTCCAGCTTAAGGTTTTCATTTAATGCAACAAGCTGAAACAAATGAATCAGTCGTTGATTCAAACCTCAATCATTGCTTCAATGAATCACACGGTATTCTTAGATTCAATGAGACAGATGTAACTAACTTGTTGAGTTACTCAAACTGCACACTTTCATTCAAAGAAAGACTGCACGTGTTAACTCAAAGAGTACAGCTTCTCTACTTTATTCAATATGACAAGCTTAGCTCCTTCATTCAATGAAACAAACTGCAATCATTCAATCATTGTATCAAACTTCAAAAATAGATTCAATGAGTCAAACGTTATTTATTGATTCAATGAATGAAACTTAAATAATTTATTTTGAATTCCCACTGTATTCATCCATTCAATGAATGAAACAGCCCTCATTCATTCATTGAAACAATCTGCACACGCTAATCGTATCAATATTGAATTTCCCATTCGATTAATGAAGCAAGTTGCATTCTCTCTTAAAGTAAACAATTGCATGCATTCGTTTACTCAAACAGACTGCACGTGTTAAATCAATGGGTACAGCTTCTTTCATTCATTCAACGTTTCAAGCTTACCTAATTCATTCAGTACAACAAACTGGAGGTATTAATTCAATGAGTAGAGCCTCTCACATTGTTTCAATAAAACGCGTTTAAAGCATCCATTGAACCAAACAGACTGCACCCAATCATTGAATGAAACAAACTGCATGTGCTATTTCAATGAGTACTGTTTCTCTCATTTATTCAGTGCCCCGAGCTAAACGATTTATTTTAATGAAACAGCCTGCACTTGTTCATTATCTCATTCACTCAGTGCCAGACATTTAGCGCATTGATTCTAAGAAACAAACGGCAACTTTTAAATTAAATGAAACACACTTCACTCATTCATTCCCTGGTACGAGTTTGACGTTTTAATTCAATGAAGCAAACCACACTCTTTCATTCGATTAAACAGACTGCTCGGCTGCTTTCAATGAGTAGAGGAAGTCTCATTTATTCAATGCCTCGAGTTGAATGCATTGACTCAATGAAACAAACTGCACACATTCATTCAATCAAACAGATTGCACGTGTAAATTTAATGAGTAGTGCTTCTCTCATTTATTCAATGTCTCGAGCTTAAGATTTTCATTTAATGCAACAAGCTGAAACAAATGAATCAGTCGTTGATTCAAACCTGAATCATTGATTCAATGAATCAAACGGTAGTCTTAGATTCAATGAGACAGATGTAACTAACTTATTTAGTGAATTAAACTGCACACATTCATTGAAAGAAACATACTGCACATGTTAACTCAAAGAGTAGAGCTTTTCTACTTTATTCAATATGACAAGCGTAACTCCATCGTTTAATGAAACAAACTGCAATCATTCAATCACTGTATCAAACTTCAATCATTGTTTCAATGAAACGAACGTTATTCATTGATTCAATGAATGGGATTTAACTCACTTATTTAATGATTCCAACTGCATTCATCCATTGAATGATTCAAACACCACTCAGTCATTCCATGAAAAGATCTGCACATGCTAATCGAATCCTTTTCCCATTCATTCAATGAAACAAGTTGCATGCTTACTGCCAATGAAACCAAGTGTTTGCATTCATGTAATCAAACAGCCTGCACTTGTTAATTCAATGAGTAGAGCTTCTCTCATTCTTTCAGTGCAACCAGTTTAGCGTATTGAAGCCAAGAAACAAATGGCACGTAATCATTCAATGAAACACACTGCATGTCCAAAAGCAATGAGTAGAGCTTCAGTCATTCATTCAGTGGAACGAATTTGACGTATTAATTCAATGAAACAAACTGCACTCATTCATTCAATGAAACACATTGCGTTTGTTAATTCAATGACTAGAGCTTCCGCCATTCATTGAATGCCTCGAGCCAAACGAATTCTTTCGAGAAACAAATTGCACACATTCATTGAATGAAACAGACTGCTGGTTTGCTTTCAATGAGTACAGGTATTCTCATGTATTCAATGCCTCGAGCTGAACGCATTGACACAATGCAACAAACTGCACACATTCATTCAATCAAACAGATTGCGCGTGCAAATTCAATGAGTAGTGCTTCTCTCGTTTATTCAATGTCTCGAGCTTAAGGAATTCATTTAATGCAACAAGCTGAAACAAATGAATCAGTCGTTGATTCAAACCTCAATCATTGATTCAATGAATCAAACGGTATTCTTAGATTCAATGAGACAGGTGTAACTAACTTGTTTAGTTACTCAAACTGCACACTTTCATTCAAAGAAAGACTGCACGTGTTAACTCAAAGCGTAGAGCTTCTCTACTTTATTCAATATGACAAGCTTAGCTCCTTCATTCAATGAAACAAACTGCAATCATTCAATCATTGTCTCAAACTTCAAAAATAGATACAATGAATCAAACGTTGTTCATTGATTCAATGAATGAAACTTAACTAATTTATTTTGAATTCCCACTGCATTCATCCATTCAATGAATCAAACAGCCCTCAATCATTCATTGAAAGAATCTGCACATGATTATCGAATCAATCTTGTATTTCCGATTCATTAAGTGAAGCAAGTTAGATGCTCTCTCTTAAAGTAACCAACTGCATGCATTCGTTTACTCAAACAGACTGCACGTGTTAAATCAATGGGTACAGCTTCTTTCATTCATTCAACGTTTAAAACTTACCTAATTCATTCAGTACAACAAACTGGAGGTATTCTTTCAGTGAGTAGAGCCTCTCACATTGATTCAATACCACGCGTTTAAATCATCCATTGAACCAAACAGACTGCACCCATTCATTGACTAAAACAAACTGCATGAGCTATTTCAATGAGTACTGTTTCTCTCATTTATTCAGTGCCCCGAGCTAAACGATTTATTTTAATGAAACGGCCTCCACTTGTTCCTTCTCTCATTCATTCAGTGCCAGGCGTTTAGCGCATTGATTCTAAGAAACAAATGGCAACTTTTAAATTAAATGAAACACACTTCACTCATTCATTCCGTGGTATGAGTTTTTTCGTTTTAATTCAATGAAGCAAAGCACACTCTTTCATTCTATTAAACAAACTGCTCGTCTGCTTTCAATGAGTAGAGGAAATCTCATTTATTCAATGCCTCGAGCTGAATGCATTGACTCAATGAATCAAACTGCACACATTCATTCAATCAAAAAGATTGCGCGTGCAAATTCAATGAGTAATGCTCCTCTCGTTTATTCAATGTCTCGAGCTTGAGGATTTCATTTAATGCAACAAGCTGAAACAAATGAATCAGTCGTTGATTCAAACCTCAATCATTGATTCAATGAATCAAACGGAATTCTTAGATTCAATGAGACATGTGTAACTAACTGGTTTAATTACTCAAACTGCACACTTTCATTCAAAGAAAGACTGCACGTGTTAACTCAAAGAGTACAGCTTCTCTACTTTATTCAATATGACAAGCTTAGCTCCTTCATTCAATGAAACAAACTGCAATCATTCAATCATTGTCTCAAACTTCAAAAATAGATTCAATGAATCAAACGTTATTCATTGATTTAATGAATGAAACTTAACTAATTTATTTTGAATTCCCACTGCATTCATCCATTCAATGAATCAAACAGCCCTCAATCATTCATTGAAAGAATCTGCACATGCTTATCGAATCAGTATTGAATTTCCCATTCATTTAATTAAGCAAGTTGCATGCTCTCTCTTAAAGTAACCAACTGCATGCATTCGTTTACTCAAACAGACTGCGCGTGTAAAATCAATGGGTACAGCTTCTTTCATTCATTCAACGTTTCAAGCTTACCTAATTCATTCAGTAAAACAAACTGGAGGTATTCTTTCAATGAGTAGAGCCTCTCACATTGATTCAATACCACGCGTTTAAATCATCCATTGAACCAAACAGACAGCACCCATTCATTGAATGAAGCAAACTGCATGTGCTATTTCAATGAGTACTGTTTCTCTCATTTATTCAGTGCCCCAAGCTAAACGATTTATTTTAATGAAACAGCCTGCACTTGTTCATTCTCTCATTCATTCAGTGCTAGAAGTTTAGCGCACTGATTCTACGAAACAAACGGCAACTTTTAAATTAAATGAAACACATTTCACTCTTTCATTTTGTGATACGAGTTTGACGTTTTAATTCAATGAAGCAAACCACACTCTTTCATTCGATTAAACAGACTGCTCGTCTGCTTTCAATGAGTAGAGGAAGTCTCATTTATTCAATGCCACGAGCTGAATGCATTGACTCAATGAAACAAACTGCACATATTCATTCAATCAAACAGATTGCGCGTGTAAATTTAATGAGTAGTGCTTCTCTCATTGATTCAATGTCTCGAGCTTAAGGTTTTCATTTAATGCAACAAGCTAAAACAAATGAATCAGTCGTTGTTTCAAACCTCAATCATTGATTCAATGAATCAAACGGTATTCTTAGATTCGATGAGACAGATGTAACTAACTTATTTAGTGAATTAAACTGCACACATTCATTGAAAGAAACATACTGCACATGTTAACTCAAAGAGTAGAGCTTCTCTACTTTATTCAATATGACAAGCTTAACTCCTTCGTTTAATTAAACAAACTGCAATCATTCAATCACTCTATCAAACTTCAATCATTGTTTCAATGAATCAAACGTTATTCATTGATTCAATGAATGGGATTCAACTCATTTATATAATGATTCCAACTGCATTCATCCATTCAATGATTCAAACAGCACTCAGTCATTCCATGAAAAGATCTGCATATGATACTCGAATGCTTTACCCATTCATTCAATGAAACAAGTTGCATGCTTTCTGTCAATGAAACCAAGTGTTTGCATTCATTTAATCAAACAGCCTGCACTTGTTAATTCAATGAGTATTGCATCTCTCAATCTTTCACTGCCACCAGTTTAGCTTATTGAAGCCAAGAAACAAACGGCACATATTCGTTCAATGAAACACAATGCATGTCCAAAAGCAATGAGTAGAGCTTCAGTCATTCATTCAGTGGTACGAATTTGACGTATTAATTAAATGAAACAAACTGCGCTCATTCATTCAGTGAAACATATCGCATTTGTTAATTCAATGACTAGAGCTTCCGCCATTCATTGAATGCCTCGAGCTAAAGGAATTCTTTCGAGAAACAAATTGCACACATTCATTGAATGAAACAGACTGCTGGTTTGCTTTCAATGAGTACAGGTATTCTCATGTATTCAATGCCTCGAGCTGAACGCATTGACACAATGCAACAAACTGCACACATTCATTCAATCAAAAAGATTGCGCGTGCAAATTCAATGAGTAGTGCTCCTCTCGTTTATTCAATGTCTCGAGTTGAGGATTTCATTTAATGCAACAAGCTGAAACAAATGAATCAGTCGTTGATTCAAACCTCAATCATTGATTCAATGAATCAAACGGTATTCTTAGATTCAATGAGACAGGTGAAACTAACTGGTTTAATTACTCATCTGCACACTTTCATTCAAAGAAAGACTGCACGTGTTAACTCAAAGAGTACAGCTTCGCTACTTTATTCAATATGACAAGCTTAGCTCCTTCATTCAATGAAACAAACTGCAATCATTCAATCATTGTCTCAAACTTCAAAAATAGATTCAATGATTCAAACGTTATTCATTGATTTAATGAATGAAACTTAACTAATTTATTTTGAATTCCCACTGCATTCATCCATTCAATGAATCAAACAGCCCTCAATCATTCATTGAAAGAATCTGCACATGCTTATCGAATCAGTATTGAATTTCCCATTCATTTAATGAAGCAAGTTGCATGCTCTCTCTTAAAGTAACCAACTGCATGCATTCGTTTACTCAAACAGACTGCGTGTGTAAAATCAATGGGTACAGCTTCTTTCATTCAGTCAACGTTTCAAGCTTACCTAATCCATTCAGTACAACAAACTGGAGGTATTCTTTCAATGAGTAGAGCCTCTCACATTGATTCAATAGCACGCGTTTAAATCATCAATTGAACCAAACAGACTGCACCCATTCATTGAATAAAACAAACTGCATGTGCTATTTCAATGAGTACTGTTTCTCTCATTTATTCAGTGCCCCGAGCTAAACGATTTATTTTAATGAAACAGCCTGCACTTGTTCATTCTCTCATTCATTCAGTGCTAGAAGTTTAGCGCACTGATTCTAAGAAACAAACGGCAACTTTTAAATTAAATGAAACACATTTCACTCTTTCATTTTGTGATACGAGTTTGACGTTTTAATTCAATCAAGCAAACCACACTCTTTCTTTCGATTAAACAGACTGCTCGTCTGCTTTCAATGAGTAGAGGAAGTCTCATTTATTCAATGCGTCGAGCTGAATGCATTGACTCAATGAAACAAACTGCACACCTTCATTCAATCAAACAGATTGCGCGTGTAAATTTAATGAGTAGTTCTTCTCTCATTTATTCAATGTCTCGAGCTTAAGGTTTTCATTTAATGCAACAAGCTGAAACAAATGAATCAGTCGTTGGTTCCAACCTTAATCATTGATTCAATGAATCAAACGGTTTTCTTAGATTCAATGAGACAGATGTAACTAACTTATTTAGTGAATTAAACTGCACACTTTCCTTGAAAGAAACATACTGCACATGTTAACTCAAAGAGTAGAGCTTCTCTACTTTATTCAATATGACAAGCTTAACTCCTTCGTTTAATGAAACAAACTGCAATCATTCAATCACTCTATCAAACTTCAATCATTGTTTCAATGAATCAAACGTTATTCATTGATTCAATGAATGGGATTTAACTCATTTATTTAATGATTCCAACTGCATTCATCCATTCAATGATTCAAACAGCACTCAGTCATTCCATGAAAAGATCTGCACATGCTAATCGAATGCTTTTCCCATTCATTCAATGAAACAAGTTGCATGCTTTCTGTCAATGAAACCAAGTGTTTGCATTCATTTAATCAAACAGCGTGCACTTGTTAATTCAATGAGTAGAGCTTCTCTCATTCTTTCAGTGCCACCAGTTTAGCTTATTGAAGCCAGAAACAAACGGCACGTATTCATTCAATGAAACACACTGCATGTCCAAAAGCAATGAGTAGGGCTTCAGTCATTCATTCAGTGGTACGAATTTGACGTATTAATTAAATGAAACAAACTGCACTCATTCATTCAGTGAAACATATCGCATTTGTTAATTCAATGACTAGAGCTTCCGCCATTCATTGAATGCCTCGAGCTAAACGAAATCTTTCGAGAAACAAATTGCACACATTCATTGAATGAAACAGACTGCTGGTTTGCTTTCAATGAGTACAGTTATTCTCATGTATTCAATGCCTCGAGCTGAACGCATTGACACAATGCAACAAACTGAACACATTCATTCAATCAAAAAGATTGCGCGTGCAAATTCAATGAGTAGTGCTCCTCTCGTTTATTCAATGTCTCGAGCTTGAGGATTTCATTTAATGCAACAAGCTGAAACAAATGAATCAGTCGTTGATTCAAACCTCAATCATTGATTCAATGAATCAAACGGTATTCTTAGATTCAATGAGACAGGTGTAACTAACTGGTTTAATTACTCAAACTGCACATTTTCATTCAAAGAAAGACTGCACGTGTTAACTCAAAGAGTACAGCTTCTCTACTTTATTCAATATGACAAGCTTAGCTCCTTCATTCAATGAAACAAACTGCAATCATTCAATCATTGTCTCAAACTTCAATAATAGATTCAATGATTCAAACGTTATTCATTGATTTAATGAATGAAACTTAACTAATTTATTTTGAATTCCCACTGCATTCATCCATTCAATGAATCAAACAGCCCTCAATCATTCATTGAAAGAATCTGCACATGCTTATCGAATCAGTATTGAATTTCCCATTCATTTAATGAAGCAAGTTGCATGCTCTCTCTTAAAGTAACCAACTGCATGCATTCGTTTACTCAAACAGACTGCACGTGTAAAATCAATGGGTACAGCTTCTTTCATTCATTCAACGTTTCAAGCTTACCTAATTCATTCAGTACAACAAACTGGAGGTATTCTTTCAATGAGTAGAGCCTCTCACATTGATTCAATACCACGCGTTTAAATCATCCATTGAACCAAACAGACTGCACCCATTCATTGAATGAAACAAACCGCATGTGCTATTTCAATGAGTACTGTTTCTCTCATTTATTCAGTGCACCGAGCTAAACGATTTATTTTAATGAAACAGCCTGCACTTGTTCATTCTCTCATTCATTCAGTGCTGGAAGTTTAGCGCACTGATTCTAAGAAACAAACGGCAACTTTTAAATTAAATGAAACACATTTCACTCTTTCATTTTGTGATACGAGTTTGACGTTTTAATTCAATCAAGCAAACCACACTCTTTCTTTCGATTAAACAGACTGCTCGTCTGCTTTCAATGAGTAGAGGAAGTCTCATTTATTCAATGCGTCGAGCTGAATGCATTGACTCAATGAAACAAACTGCACACCTTCATTCAATCAAACAGATTGCGCGTGTAAATTTAATGAGTAGTGCTTCTCTCATTTATTCAATGTCTCGAGCTTAAGGTTTTCATTTAATGCAACAAGCTGAAACAAATGAATCAGTCGTTGGTTACAACCTTAATCATTGATTCAATGAATCAAACGGTATTCTTAGATTCAATGAGACAGATGTAACTAACTTATTTAGTGAATTAAACTGCACACTTTCCTTGAAAGAAACATACTGCACATGTTAACTCAAAGAGTAGAGCTTCTCTACTTTATTCAATATGACAAGCTTAACTCCTTCGTTTAATGAAACAAACTGCAATCATTCAATCACTCTAACAAACTTCAATCATTGTTTCAATGAATCAAACGTTATTCATTGATTCAATGAATGGGATTTAACTCATTTATTTAATGATTCCAACTGCATTCATCCATTCAATGATTCAAACAGCACTCAGTCATTCCATGAAAAAATCTGCATATGCTAATCGAATGCTTTTCCCATTCATTCAATGAAATAAGTTGCATGCTTTCTGTCAATGAAACCAAGTGTTTGCATTCATTTAATCAAACAGCCTGCACTTATTAATTCAATGAGTAGAGATTCTCTCATTTTTTCAGTGCCACCAGTTTAGCTTATTGAAGCCAAGAAACAAACGGCACGTATTCATTCAATGAAACACACTGCATGTCCAAAAGCAATGAGTAGAGCTTCAGTCATTCATTCAGTGGTACGAATTTGACGTATTAATTCAATGATACAACCTGCACTCATTCATTCAGTGAAACATATCGCATTTGTTATTTCAATGACTAGAGCTTCCGCCATTCATTGAATGCCTCGAGCTAAACGAATTCTTTCGAGAAACAAATTGCACACATTCATTGAATGAAACAGACTGCTGGTTTGCTTTCAATGAGTACAGGTATTCTCAAGAATTCAATGCATCGAGCTGAACGCATTGACACAATGCAACAAACTGCACACATTCATTCAATCAAAAAGATTGCGCGTGCAAATTCAATGAGTAGTGCTCCTCTCGTTTATTCAATGTCTCGAGCTTGACGATTTCGTTTAATGCAACAAGCTGAAACAAATGAATCAGTCGTTGATTCAAACCTCAATCATTGATTCAATGAATCAAACGGTATTCTTAGATTCAATGAGACAGGTGTAACTAACTGGTTTAATTACTCAAACTGCACACTTTCATTCAAAGAAAGACTGCACGTGTTAACTCAAAGAGTACAGCTTCTCTACTTTATTCAATATGACAAGCTTAGCTCCTTCATTCAATGAAACAAACTGCAATCCTTCAATCATTGTCTCAACCTTCAAAAATAGATTCAGTGAATCAAACGTTATTCATTGATTTAATGAATGAAACTTAACTAATTTATTTTGAATTCCCACTGCATTCATCCATTCAATGAATCAAACAGCCCTCAATCATTCATTGAAAGAATCTGCACATGCTTATCGAATCAGTATTGAATTTCCCATTTATTTAATGATGCAAGTTGCATGCTCTCTCTTAAAGTAACCAACTGCATGCATTCGTTTACTCAAACAGACTGCACGTGTTAAATCAATGGGTACAGCTTCTTTCATTCAGTCAACGTTTCAAGCTTACCTAATTCATTCAGTACAACAAACTGGAGGTATTCTTTCAATGAGTAGAGCCCCTCACATTGATTCAATACCACGCGTTTAAATCATCAATTGAACCAAACAGACTGCACCCATTCATTGAATAAAACAAACTGTATGAGCTATTTCAATGTGTACTGTTTCTCTCATTTATTCAGTGCCCCGAGCTACACGATTTATTATAATGAAACAGCCTGCACTTGTTCATTCTCTCATTCATTCAGTGCTAGAAGTTTAGCACACTGATTCTAAGAAACAAACGGCAACTTTTAAATTAAATGAAACACATTTCACTCTTTCATTCCGTGGTACGAGTTTGACGTTTTAATTCAATGAAGCAAACCACACTCTTTCATTCGATTAAACAGACGGCTCGTCTGCTTTCAATGAGTAGAGGAAGTCTCATTTATTCAATGCCTCGAGCTGAATGCATTGACTCAATGCAACAAACTGCACACCTTCATTCAATCAAACAGATTGCGCGTGTAAATTTAATGAGTAGTGCTTCTCTCATTTATTCAATGTCTCGAGCTTAAGGTTTCCATTTAATGCAACAAGCTGAAACAAATGAATCAGTCGTTGGTTCAAACCTCAATCATTGATTCAATGAATCAAACGGTATTCTTAGATTCGATGAGACAGATGTAACTAACTTATTTAGTGAATTCAACTGCACACATTCATTGAAAGAAACATATTGCACATGTTAACTCAAAGAGTAGAGCTTCTCTACTTTATTCAATATGACAAGCTTAACTCCTTCGTTTAATGAAACAAACTGCAATCATTCAATCACTCTATCAAACTTCAATCATTGTTTCAATGAATCAAACGTTATTCATTGATTCAATGAATGGGATTTAACTCATTTATTTAATGATTCCAACTGCATTCATCCATTCAATGATTCAAACAGCACTCAGTCATTCCATGAAAAGATCTGCACATGCTAATCGAATGCTTTTCCCATTCATTCAATGAAACAAGTTGCATGCCTTCTGTCAATGAAACCAAGTGTTTGCATTCATTTAATCAAACATCCTGCACTTGTTAATTCAATGAGTAGAGCTTCTCTCATTCTTTCAGTGCCACCAGTTTAGCTTATTGAAGCCAAGAAACAAACGGCACGTATTCATTCAATGACTAGAGCTTCCGCCATTCATTGAATGCCTCGAGCTAAACGAAATCTTTCGAGAAACAAATTGCACACATTCATTGAATGAAACAGACTGCTGTTTTGCTTTCAATGAGTACAGGTATTCTCATGTATTCAATGCCTCGAGCTGAACGCATTCACACAATGCAACAAACTGCACGAATTCATTCAATCAATAAGATTGCGCGTGCAAATTCAATGAGTAGTGCTCCTCTCGTTTATTCAATGTCTCGAGCTTGACGATTTCGTTTAATGCAACAAGCTGAAACAAATGAATCAGTCGTTGATTCAAACCTCAATCATTGATTCAATGAATCAAACGGTATTCTTAGATTCAATGAGACAGGTGTAACTAACTGGTTTAATTACTCAAACTGCACACTTTCATTCAAAGAAAGACTGCACGTGTTAACTCAAAGAGTACAGCTTCTCTACTTTATTCAATATGACAAGCTTAGCTCCTTCATTCAATGAAACAAACTGCAATCATTCAATCATTGTCTCAAACTTCAAAAATAGATTCAGTGAATCAAACGTTATTCATTGATTTAATGAATGAAACTTAACTAATTTATTTTGAATTCCCACTGCATTCATCCATTCAATGAATCAAACAGCACTCAATCATTCATTGAAAGAATCTGCACATGCTTATCGAATCAGTATTGAATTTCCCATTCATTTAATGAAGCAAGTTGCATGCTCTCTCTTAAAGTAACCAACTGCATGCATTCGTTTACTCAAACAGACTGCACGTGTTAAATCAATGGGTACACCTTCTTTCATTCAGTCAACGTTTCAAGCTTACCTAATTCATTCAGTACAACAAACTGGAGGTATTCTTTCAATGAGTAGAGCCTCTCACATTGATTCAATACCACGCGTTTAAATCATCAATTGAACCAAACAGACTGCACCCATTCATTGAATAAAACAAACTGTATGAGCTATTTCAATGTGTACTGTTTCTCTCATTTATTCAGTGCCCCGAGCTACACGATTTATTATAATGAAACAGCCTGCACTTGTTCATTCTCTCATTCATTCAGTGCTAGAAGTTTAGCACACTGATTCTAAGAAACAAACGGCAACTTTTAAATTAAATGAAACACATTTCACTCTTTCATTCCGTGGTACGAGTTTGACGTTTTAATTCAATGAAGCAAACCACACTCTTTCATTCGATTAAACAGACGGCTCGTCTGCTTTCAATGAGTAGAGGAAGTCTCATTTATTCAATGCCTCGAGCTGAATGCATTGACTCACTGAAACAAACTGCACACATTCATTCAATCAAACAGATTGCGCGTGTAAATTTAATGAGTAGTGCTTCTCTCATTTATTCAATGTCTCGAGCTTAAGGTTTTCATTTAATGCAACAAGCTGAAACAAATGAATCAGTCGTTGGTTCCAACCATAATCATTGATTCAATGAATCAAACGGTATTCTTAGATTCAATGAGACAGATGTAACTAACTTATTTAGTGAATTCAACTGCACACTTTCCTTGAAAGAAACATACTGCACATGTTAACTCAAAGAATAGAGCTTCTCTACTTTATTCAATATGACAAGCTTAACCCCTTCGTTTAATGAAACAAACTGCAATCATTCCATCACTCTATCAAACTTCAATCATTGTTTCAATGAATCAAATGTTATTCATTGATTCAATGAATGGGATTTAACTCATTTATTTAATGATTCCAACTGCATTCATCCATTCAATGATTCAAACAGCACTCAGTCATTCCATGAAAAGATCTGCATATGCTAATCGAATGCTTTTCCCATTCATTCAATGAAACAAGTTGCATGCTTTCTGTCAATGAAACCAAGTGTTTGCATTCATTTAATCAAACAGCCTGCACTTATTAATTCAATGACTAGAGCTTCTCTCATTCTTTCAGTGCCACCAGTTTAGCTTATTGAAGCCAAGAAACAAACGGCACGTATTCATTCAATGATACACACTGCATGTCCAAAAGCAATGAGTAGAGCTTCAGTCATTCATTCAGTGGTACGAATTTGACGTATTAATTCAATGATACAACCTGCACTCATTCATTCAGTGAAACATATCGCATTTGTTAATTCAATGACTAGAGCTTCCGCCATTCATTGAATGCCTCAAGCTAAACGAATTCTTTCGAGAAACAAATTGCACACATTCATTGAATGAAACAGACTGCTGGTTTGCTTTCAAAGAGTACAGGTATTCTCATGTATTCAATGCCTCGAGCTGAACGCATTGACACAATGCAACAAACTGAACACATTCATTCAATCAAAAAGATTGCGCGTGCAAATTCAATGAGTAGTGCTCCTCTCGTTTATTCAATGTCTCGAGCCTGACGATTTCGTTTAATGCAACAAGCTGAAACAAATGAATCAGTCGTTGATTCAAACCTCAATCATTGATTCAATTAATCAAACGGTATTCTTAGATTCAATGAGACAGGTGTAACTAACTGGTTTAATTACTCAAACTGCACACTTTCATTCAAAGAAAGACTGCACGTGTTAACTCAAAGAGTACAGCTTCTCTACTTTATTCAATATGACAAGCTTAGCTCCTTCATTCAATGAAACAAACTGCAATCATTCAATCATTGTCTCAAACTTCAAAAATAGATTCAATGAATCAAACGTTATTCATTGATTTAATGAATGAAACTTAACTAATTTATTTTGAATTCCCACTGCATTCATCCATTCAATGAATCAAACAGCCCTCAATCATTCATTGAAAGAATCTGCACATGCTTATCGAATCAGTATTGAATTTCCCATTCATTTAATGAAGCAAGTTGCATGCTCTCTCTTAAAGTAACCAACTGCATGCATTCGTTTACTCAAACAGACTGCACGTGTTAAATCAATGGGTACAGCTTCTTTCATTCATTCAACGTTTCAAGCTTACCTAATTCATTCAGTACAACAAACTGGAGGTATTCTTTCAATGAGTAGAGCCTCTCACATTGATTCAATACCACGCGTTTAAATCATCAATTGAACCAAACAGACTGCACCCATTCATTGAATAAAACAAACTGTATGAGTTATTTCAATCTGTACTGTTTCTCTCATTTATTCAGTGCCCCGAGCTACACGATTTATTATAATGAAACAGCCTGCACTTGTTCATTCTCCCATTCATTCAGTGCTAGAAGTTTAGCACACTGATTCTAAGAAACAAACGGCAACTTTTAAATTAAATGAATCAAATTTCACTCTTTCACTCCGTGGTACGAGTTTGACGTTTTAATTCAATGAAGCAAACCACACTCTTTCATTCGATTAAACAGACTGCTCGTCTGCTTTCAATGAGTAGAGGAAGTCTCATTTATTCAATGCCTCGAGCTGAATGCATTGACTCAATGAAACAAACTGCACACACTCATTCAATCAAACAGATTGCGCGTGTAAATTTAATGAGTAGTGCTTCTCTAATTTATTCAGTGGCTCGAGCTTAAGGTTTTCATTTAATGCAACAAGCTGAAACAAATGAATCAGTCGTTGGTTCCAACCTTAATCATTGATTCAATGAATCAAACGGTATTCTTAGATTCAATGAGACAGATGTAACTAACTTATTTAGTGAATTAAACTGCACACATTCCTTGAAAGAAACATACTGCACATGTTAACTCAAAGAGTAGAGCTTCTCTACTTTATTCAATATGACAAGCTTAACTCCTTCGTTTAATGAAACAAACTGCAATCATTCAATCTCTCTATCAAACTTCAATCATTGTTTCAATGAATCAAACGTTATTCATTGATTCAATGAATGGGATTCAACTCATTTATTTAATGCTTCCAACTGCATTCATCCATTCAATGATTCAAACAGCACTCAGTCATTCCATGAAAAGATCTGCATATGCTAATCGAATGCTTTTCCCATTCATTCAATGAAACAAGTTGCATGCTTTCTGGCAATGAAACCAAGTGTTTGCATTCATTTAATCAAACAGCCAGCACTTGTTAATTCAATGAGTAGAGCTTCTCTCATTCTTTCAGTGCCACCAGTTTAGCTTATTGAAGCCAAGAAACAAATGGCACGTATTCATTCAATGAAACACACTGCATGTCCAAAAGCAATGAGTAGAGCTTCAGTCATTCATTCAGTGGTGCGAATTTGACGTATTAATTCAATGATACAACCCGCACTCATTCATTCAGTGAAACATATCGCATTTGTTAATTCAATGACTAGAGCTTCCGCCATTCATTGAATGCCTCGAGCTAAATGAATTCTTTCGAGAAACAAATTGCACACATTCATTGAATGAAACAGACTGCTGGTTTGCTTTCAATGAGTACAGGTATTCTCATGTATTCAATGCCTCGAGCTGAACGCATTGACACAATGCAACAAACTGCACACATTCATTCAATCAAAAAGATTGCGCGTGCAAATTCAATGAGTAGTGCTCCTCTCGTTTATTCAATGTCTCGAGCTTGACGATTTTGTTTAATGCAACAAGCTGAAACAAATGAATCAGTCGTTGATTCAAACCTCAATCATTGATTCAATGAATCAAACGGTATTCTTAGATTCAATGAGACAGGTTTAACTAACTGGTTTAATTACTCAAACTGCACACTTTCATTCAATGAAAGACTGCACGTGTTAACTCAAAGAGTACAGCTTCTCTACTTTATTCAATATGACAAGCTTAGCTCCTTCATTCAATGAAACAAACTGCAATCATTCAATCATTGTCTCAAACTTCAAAAATAGATTCAATGAATCAAACGTTATTCATTGATTTAATGAATGAAACTTAACTAATTTATTTTGAATTCCCACTGCATTCATCCATTCAATGAATCAAACAGCCCTCAATCATTCATTGAAAGAATCTGCACATACTTATCGAATCAGTATTGAATTTCCCATTCATTTAATTAAGCAAGTTGCATGCTCTCTCTTAAAGTAACCAACTGCATGCATTCGTTTACTCAAACAGACTGCACGTGTTAAATCAATGGGTACAGTTTCTTTCATTCATTCAACGTTTCAAGCTTACCTAATTCATTCAGTACAACAAACTGGAGGTATTCTTTCAATGTGTAGAGCCTCTCACATTGATTCAATACCACGCGTTTAAATCATCCATTCAACCAAACAGACTGCACCCATTCATTGAATAAAACAAACTGTATGAGCTATTTCAATGTGTACTGTTTCTCTCATTTATTCAGTGCCCCGAGCTACACGATTTATTATAATGAAACAGCCTGCACTTGTTCATTCTCTCATTCATTCAGTGCTAGAAGTTTAGCACACTGATTCTAAGAAACAAACGGCAACTTTTAAATTAAATGAAACACATTTCACTCTTTCATTCCGTGGTACGAGTTTCACGTTTTAATTCAATGAAGCAAACCACACTCTTTCATTCGATTAAACAGACTGCTCGTCTGCTTTCAATGAGTAGAGGAAGTCTCATTTATTCAATGCCTCGAGCTGAATGCATTGACTCAATGAAACAAACTGCACACATTCATTCAATCAAACAGATTGCGCGTGTAAATTTAATGAGTAGTGCTTCTCTTATTTATTCAATGTCTCCAGCTTAATGTTTTCATTTAATGCAACAAGCTGAAACAAATGAATCAGTCGTTGGTTCCAACCTTAATCATTGATTCAATGAATCAAACGGTATTCTTAGATTCGATGAGACAGATGTAACTAACTTATTTAGTGAATTAAACTGCACACATTCATTGAAAGAAACATACTGCACATGTTAACTCTACTTTATTCAATATGACAAGCTTAACTCCTTCGTTTAATGAAACAAACTGCAATCATTCAATCACTCTATCAAACTTCAATCATTGTTTCAATGAATCAAACGGTATTCATTGATTCAATGAATGGGATTTAACTCATTTATTTAATGATTCCAGCTGCATTCATCCATTCAATGATTCAAGCAGCACTCAGTCATTCCATGAAAAGATCTGCATATGCTAATCGAATGCTTTTCCCATTCATTCAATGAAACAAGTTGCATGCTTTCTGTCAATGAAACCAAGTGTTTGCATTCATTTAATCAAACAGCCTGCACTTATTAATTCAATGAGTAGAGCTTCTCTCATTCTTTCAGTGCCACCAGTTTAGCTTATTGAAGCCAAGAAACAAACGGCACGTATTCATTCAATGAAACACACTGCATGTCCAAAAGCAATGAGTAGAGCTTCAGTCATTCATTCAGTGGTACGAATTTGACGTATTAATTCAATGAAACAAACTGCACTCATTCATTCAGTGAAACATATCGCGTTTGTTAATTCAATGACTAGAGCTTCCGCCATTCATTGAATGCCTCGAGCTAAAGGAATTCTTTCGAGAAACAAATTGCACACATTCATTGAATGAAACAGACTGCTGGTTTGCTTTCAATGAATACAGGTATTCTCATGTATTCAATACCTCGACCTGAACGCATTGACACAATGCAACAAACGGCACACATTCATTCAATCAAACAGATTGCACGTGTAAATTTAATGAGTAATGCTTCTCTCATTTATTCAATGACTCGAGCTTAATGTGTTCATTTAATGCAACAAGCTGAAACAAATGAATCAGTCGTTGGTTCAAACCTTAATCATTGATTCAATGAATCAAACGGTATTCTTAGATTCAATGAGACAGATGTAACTAACTTATTTAGTGAATTAAACTGCACACATTCATTGAAAGAAATATTTTGCACATGTTAACTCAAAGAGTAGAGCTTCTCTACTTTATTCAATATGACAAGCTTAACTCCTTCATTCAATGAAACAAACTGCAATCATTCAATCATTGTCTCAAACTTCAACAATAGATTCAATGAATCAAACGTTATTCACTGATTTAATGAATGAAACTTAACTAATTTATTTTGAATTCCCACTGCATTCATCCATTCAATGAATCAAACAGCCCTCAATCATTCATTGAAAGAATCTGCACATGCTTATCGAATCAGTATTGAATATGCCATTCATTTAATGAAGCAAGTTGCATGCTCTCTCTTAAAGTAACCAACTGCATGCATTCGTTTACTCAAACAGACTGCGCGTATTAAATCAATGGGTACAGCATCTTTCATTCATTCAACGTTTCAAGCTTACCTAATTCATTCAGTACAACAAACTGGAGGTATTCTTTCAATGAGTAGAGCCTCTCAAATTGATTCAATACCACGCGTTTAAATCGTCCATTGAACCAAACAGACTGCACCCATTCATTGAATGAAACAAACTGCATGTGCTATTTCAATGAGTACTGTTTCTCTCATTTATTCAGTGCCCCGAGCTAAACGATTTATTTTAATGAAACAGCCTGCACTTGTTCATTCTCTCATTCATTCACTGCTAGAAGTTTAGCACACTGATTCTAAGAAACAAACGGCAACTTTTAAATTAAATGAAACACATTTCACTCTTTCATTCCGTGGAACGAGTTTGACGATTTAATTCTATGAAGCAAACCACACTCTTTCATTCGATTAAACAGACTGCTCGTCTGCTTTCAATGAGTAGAGGAAGTCTCATTTATTCAATGCCTCGAGCTGAATGCATTGACTCAATGAAACAAACTGCACACATTCATTCAATCAAACAGATTGTGCGTGTAAATTTAATGAGTAGTGCTTCTCTCATTTATTCAATGTCTCCAGCTTAAGGTTTTCATTTAATGCAACAAGCTGGAACAAAAAATCAGTCGTTGGTTCAAACCTCAATCATTGATTCAATGAATCAAACGGTATTCTTAGATTCAATGAGACAGATGTAACTAACTTATTTAGTGAATTAAACTGCACACATTCATTGAAAGAAACATACTGCACATGTTAACTCAAAGAGTAGAGCTTCTCTACTTTATTCAATATGACAAGCTTAACTCCTTCGTTTAATGAAACAAACTGCAATCATTCAATCACTCTATCAAACTTCAATCATTGTTTCAATGAATCAAACGTTATTGATTGATTCATGAATGGGATTTAACTCATTTATTTATTGATTCCAACTGCATTCATCCATTCAATGATTCAAACAGCACTCAGTCATTCCATGAAAAGATCTGCATATGCTAATCGAATGCTTTTCCCATTCATTCAATGAAACAAGTTGCATGCTTTCTGTCAATGAAACCAAGTGTTTGCATTCATTTAATCAAACAGCCAGCACTTGTTAATTCAATGAGTAGAGCTTCTCTCATTCTTTCAGTGCCACCAGTTTAGCTTATTGAAGCCAAGAAACAAACGGCACATATTCGTTCAATGAAACACACTGCATGTCCAAAAGCAATGAGTAGAGCTTCAGTCATTCATTCAGTGGTACGAATTTGACGTATTAATTCAATGAAACAAACTGCACTCATTCATTCAGTGAAACACATCGCATTTGTTAATTCATTAACTAGAGCTTCCGCCATTCATTGAATGCCTCGAGCTAAAGGAATTCTTTCGAGAAACAAATTGCACACATTCATTGAATGAAACAGACTGCTGGTTTGCTTTCAATGAGTACAGGTATTCTCATGTATTCAATGCCTCGAAATGAACGCATTGACACAATGCAACAAACGGCACACATTCATTCAATCAAACAGATTGCGCGTGCAAATTCAATGAGTAGTGCTCCTCTCGTTTATTCAATGTCTCGAGCTTGAGGATTTCATTTAATTCAACAAGCTGAAACAAATGAATCAGTCGTTGATTCAAGCCACAATCATTGATTCATTGAATCAAACGGTATTCTTAGATTCACTGAGACAGGTGTTACTAACTGGTTTAATTACTCAAACTGCACACTTTCATTCAAAGAAAGACTGCACGTGTTAACTCAAAGAGTACAGCTTCTCTACTTTATTCAATATGACAAGCTTAGCTCCTTCATTCAATGAAACAAACTGCAATCATTCAATCATTGTCTCAAACTTCAAAAATAGATTCAATGAATCAAACGTTATTCATTGATCTAATGAATGAAACTTAACTAATTTATTTTGAATTCCCACTGCATTCATCCATTCAATGAATCAAACAGCCCTCAATCATTCATTGAAAGAATCTGCACATACTTATCGAATCAGTATTGAATTTCCCATTCATTTAATGAAGCAAGTTGCATGCTCTCTCTTAAAGTAACCAACTGCATGCATTCGTTTACTCAAACAGACTGCACGTGTTAAATCAATGGGTACAGTTTCTTTCATTCATTCAACGTTTCAAGCTTACCTAATTCATTCAGTACAACAAACTGGAGGTATTCTTTCAATGTGTAGAGCCTCTCACATTGATTCAATACCACGCGTTTAAATCATCCATTGAACCAAACAGACTGCACCCATTCATTGAATAAAACAAACTGTATGAGCTATTTCAATGTGTACTGTTTCTCTCATTTATTCAGTGCCCCGAGCTACACGATTTATTATAATGAAACAGCCTGCACTTGTTCATTCTCTCATTCATTCAGTGCTAGAAGTTTAGCACACTGATTCTAAGAAACAAACGGCAACTTTTAAATTAAATGAAACACATTTCACTCTTTCATTCCGTGGTACGAGTTTCACGTTTTAATTCAATGAAGCAAACCACACTCTTTCATTCGATTAAACAGACTGCTCGTCTGCTTTCAATGAGTAGAGGAAGTCTCATTTATTCAATGCCTCGAGCTGAATGCATTGACTCAATGAAACAAACTGCACACATTCATTCAATCAAACAGATTGCGCGTGTAAATTTAATGAGTAGTGCTTCTCTTATTTATTCAATGTCTCCAGCTTAATGTTTTCATTTAATGCAACAAGCTGAAACAAATGAATCAGTCGTTGGTTCCAACCTTAATCATTGATTCAATGAATCAAACGGTATTCTTAGATTCGATGAGACAGATGTAACTAACTTATTTAGTGAATTAAACTGCACACATTCATTGAAAGAAACATACTGCACATGTTAACTCTACTTTATTCAATATGACAAGCTTAACTCCTTCGTTTAATGAAACAAACTGCAATCATTCAATCACTCTATCAAACTTCAATCATTGTTTCAATGAATCAAACGGTATTCATTGATTCAATGAATGGGATTTAACTCATTTATTTAATGATTCCAGCTGCATTCATCCATTCAATGATTCAAGCAGCACTCAGTCATTCCATGAAAAGATCTGCATATGCTAATCGAATGCTTTTCCCATTCATTCAATGAAACAAGTTGCATGCTTTCTGTCAATGAAACCAAGTGTTTGCATTCATTTAATCAAACAGCCTGCACTTATTAATTCAATGAGTAGAGCTTCTCTCATTCTTTCAGTGCCACCAGTTTAGCTTATTGAAGCCAAGAAACAAACGGCACGTATTCATTCAATGAAACACACTGCATGTCCAAAAGCAATGAGTAGAGCTTCAGTCATTCATTCAGTGGTACGAATTTGACGTATTAATTCAATGAAACAAACTGCACTCATTCATTCAGTGAAACATATCGCGTTTGTTAATTCAATGACTAGAGCTTCCGCCATTCATTGAATGCCTCGAGCTAAAGGAATTCTTTCGAGAAACAAATTGCACACATTCATTGAATGAAACAGACTGCTGGTTTGCTTTCAATGAATACAGGTATTCTCATGTATTCAATACCTCGACCTGAACGCATTGACACAATGCAACAAACGGCACACATTCATTCAATCAAACAGATTGCACGTGTAAATTTAATGAGTAATGCTTCTCTCATTTATTCAATGACTCGAGCTTAATGTGTTCATTTAATGCAACAAGCTGAAACAAATGAATCAGTCGTTGGTTCAAACCTTAATCATTGATTCAATGAATCAAACGGTATTCTTAGATTCAATGAGACAGATGTAACTAACTTATTTAGTGAATTAAACTGCACACATTCATTGAAAGAAATATTTTGCACATGTTAACTCAAAGAGTAGAGCTTCTCTACTTTATTCAATATGACAAGCTTAACTCCTTCATTCAATGAAACAAACTGCAATCATTCAATCATTGTCTCAAACTTCAACAATAGATTCAATGAATCAAACGTTATTCACTGATTTAATGAATGAAACTTAACTAATTTATTTTGAATTCCCACTGCATTCATCCATTCAATGAATCAAACAGCCCTCAATCATTCATTGAAAGAATCTGCACATGCTTATCGAATCAGTATTGAATATGCCATTCATTTAATGAAGCAAGTTGCATGCTCTCTCTTAAAGTAACCAACTGCATGCATTCGTTTACTCAAACAGACTGCGCGTATTAAATCAATGGGTACAGCATCTTTCATTCATTCAACGTTTCAAGCTTACCTAATTCATTCAGTACAACAAACTGGAGGTATTCTTTCAATGAGTAGAGCCTCTCAAATTGATTCAATACCACGCGTTTAAATCGTCCATTGAACCAAACAGACTGCACCCATTCATTGAATGAAACAAACTGCATGTGCTATTTCAATGAGTACTGTTTCTCTCATTTATTCAGTGCCCCGAGCTAAACGATTTATTTTAATGAAACAGCCTGCACTTGTTCATTCTCTCATTCATTCACTGCTAGAAGTTTAGCACACTGATTCTAAGAAACAAACGGCAACTTTTAAATTAAATGAAACACATTTCACTCTTTCATTCCGTGGAACGAGTTTGACGATTTAATTCTATGAAGCAAACCACACTCTTTCATTCGATTAAACAGACTGCTCGTCTGCTTTCAATGAGTAGAGGAAGTCTCATTTATTCAATGCCTCGAGCTGAATGCATTGACTCAATGAAACAAACTGCACACATTCATTCAATCAAACAGATTGTGCGTGTAAATTTAATGAGTAGTGCTTCTCTCATTTATTCAATGTCTCCAGCTTAAGGTTTTCATTTAATGCAACAAGCTGGAACAAAAAATCAGTCGTTGGTTCAAACCTCAATCATTGATTCAATGAATCAAACGGTATTCTTAGATTCAATGAGACAGATGTAACTAACTTATTTAGTGAATTAAACTGCACACATTCATTGAAAGAAACATACTGCACATGTTAACTCAAAGAGTAGAGCTTCTCTACTTTATTCAATATGACAAGCTTAACTCCTTCGTTTAATGAAACAAACTGCAATCATTCAATCACTCTATCAAACTTCAATCATTGTTTCAATGAATCAAACGTTATTGATTGATTCATGAATGGGATTTAACTCATTTATTTATTGATTCCAACTGCATTCATCCATTCAATGATTCAAACAGCACTCAGTCATTCCATGAAAAGATCTGCATATGCTAATCGAATGCTTTTCCCATTCATTCAATGAAACAAGTTGCATGCTTTCTGTCAATGAAACCAAGTGTTTGCATTCATTTAATCAAACAGCCAGCACTTGTTAATTCAATGAGTAGAGCTTCTCTCATTCTTTCAGTGCCACCAGTTTAGCTTATTGAAGCCAAGAAACAAACGGCACATATTCGTTCAATGAAACACACTGCATGTCCAAAAGCAATGAGTAGAGCTTCAGTCATTCATTCAGTGGTACGAATTTGACGTATTAATTCAATGAAACAAACTGCACTCATTCATTCAGTGAAACACATCGCATTTGTTAATTCATTAACTAGAGCTTCCGCCATTCATTGAATGCCTCGAGCTAAAGGAATTCTTTCGAGAAACAAATTGCACACATTCATTGAATGAAACAGACTGCTGGTTTGCTTTCAATGAGTACAGGTATTCTCATGTATTCAATGCCTCGAAATGAACGCATTGACACAATGCAACAAACGGCACACATTCATTCAATCAAACAGATTGCGCGTGCAAATTCAATGAGTAGTGCTCCTCTCGTTTATTCAATGTCTCGAGCTTGAGGATTTCATTTAATTCAACAAGCTGAAACAAATGAATCAGTCGTTGATTCAAGCCACAATCATTGATTCATTGAATCAAACGGTATTCTTAGATTCACTGAGACAGGTGTTACTAACTGGTTTAATTACTCAAACTGCACACTTTCATTCAAAGAAAGACTGCACGTGTTAACTCAAAGAGTACAGCTTCTCTACTTTATTCAATATGACAAGCTTAGCTCCTTCATTCAATGAAACAAACTGCAATCATTCAATCATTGTCTCAAACTTCAAAAATAGATTCAATGAATCAAACGTTATTCATTGATCTAATGAATGAAACTTAACTAATTTATTTTGAATTCCCACTGCATTCATCTATTCAATGAATCAAACAGCCTTAAATCATTCATTGAAAGAATCTGCACATGCTTATCGAATCAATATTGAATTTCCCATTCATTTAATGAAGCAAGTTGCATGCTCTCTCTTAAAGTAACCAACTGCATGCATTCGTTTACTCAAACTGACTGCACGTGTTAAATCAATGGGTACAGATTCTTTCATTCATTCAACGTTTCAAGCTTACCTAATTCATTCAGTACAACAAACTGGAGATATTCTTTCAATGAGTAGAGCCTCTCACATTGATTCAATACCACGCATTTAAATCATCCATTGAACCAAACAGACTGCACCCATTCATTGAATGAAACAAACTGCATGTGCTATTTCAATGAGTACTGTTTATCTCATTTATTCAGTGCCCCGAGCTAAACGATTTATTTTAATGCAACAGCCTGCACTTGTTCATTCTCTCATTCATTCAGTGCTAGAAGTTTAGCACACTGATTCTAAAAAACAAACGGCAACTTTTAAATTAAATGAAACACATTTCACTCTTTCATTCCATGGTACGAGTTTGACGTTTTAATTCAATGAAGATAACCACACTCTTTCATTCGATTAAACAGACTGCTCGTCTGCTTTCAATGAGTAGAGGAAGTCTCATTTATTCAATGCCTCGAGTTGAAGGCATTGACACAATGAAACAAACTGCACACATTCATTCAATCACACAGATTGCGCGTGTAAATTTAATGAGTAGTGCTTCTCTCATTTATTCAATGTCTCCAGATTAAGGTTTTCATTTAATGCAACAAGCTGAAACAAATGAATCAGTCGTTGGTGCGAACCTCAATCATTGATTCAATGAATCAAACGGTATTCTTAGATTCCATGAGACAGATGTAACTAACTTATTTAGTGAATTACACTGCACACATTCGTTGAAAGAAACATACTGCACATGATAACTCAAGGAGTAGAGCTTCTCTACCTTATTCAATATGACAAGATTAACTCCTTCGTTTAATGAAACAAACTGCAATCATTCAATTACTTTATCAAACTTCAATCATTGTTTCAATGAATCAAACGTTATTCATTGATTCAATGAATGGGATTTAACTCATTTATTTAATGATTCCAACTGCATTCATCAATTCAATGATTCAAACAGCACTCAGTCATTCCATGATAAATATCTGCACATGCTAATCGAATGCTTTTCCCATTCATTCAATGAAACAAGTTGCATGCTTTCTGTCAATGAAACCAAGTGTTTGCGTTCATTTAATCAAACAGCCTGCACTTGTTAATTCAATGAGTAGAGCTCCTCTCATTCTTTCAGTGCAACCAGTTTAGCTTATTGAAGCCAAGAAACAAACGGCACGTATTCATTCAATGAACCACACTGCATGTCCATAAGCAATGAGTAGAGCTTCAGTCATTCATTCAGTGGTACGAATTTGACGTATTAATTCAATGAAACAAACTGCACTCATTCATTCAATGAAACACATTGCGATTGTTAATTCAATGACTATAGCTTCCGCTATTCATTGAATGCCTCGAGCTAAACGAATTCTTTCGAGAGACAAATTGCACACATTCATTGAATGAAACAGACTGCTGGTTTGCTTTCAATGAGTACAGGTATTCTCAAGTAATCAATGCCTCGAGCTGGACGCCTTGACATAATGAAACAAACTGCACACATTCATTCAATCAAAAAGATTTCGCGTGTGAATTCAATGAGTAGTGCTTCTCTTGTTTATTCAATGTCTCGAGCCTAAGGATTTCATTTAATGCAACAAGCTGAAACAAATGAATCAGTCGTTGATTCAAACCTCAATCATTGATTCAATGATTCAAATGGTATTCTTAGATTCAACGAGACCGATGTAACTATCTTGTTTAGTTACTCAAACAGCACACTTTAATTCAAAGAAAGACTGCACGTGTTAACTCAAAGAGTACAGCTTCTCTACTTTATTCAATATGACAAGCTTAGCTCCTTCATTCAATGAAACAAACTGCAATCATTCAATCATTGTATGAAACTTCAATAATACATTCAATGAATCAAACGTTATTCATTGATTTAATGAATGAAACTTTACTTATTTATTTTGAATTCCCACTGCATTCATCCATTCAATGAATCAAACAGCCCTCAATCATTCCTTGACAGAATCTGCACATGCTTATCGAATCAGTATTGAATTTCCCATTCATTTAATGAAGCAAGTTGCATGCTCTCTCTTAAAGTAACCAACTGCATGCATTCGTTTACTCAAACAGACTGCACGTGTTAAATCAATGGGTACAGCTTCTTTCATTCATTCAACGTTTCAAGCTTACCTAATTCATTCAGTACAACAAACTGGAGGTATTCATTCAATGAGTAGAGCCTCCCACATTGATTCATGACCACGCGTTTAAATCATCCATTGAACCAAACAGACTGCACCCATTCATTGAATGAAAAAAACTGCATGTGCTATTTCAATGAGAATTGTGTCTCTCATTTATTCAGTGCCCCGAGCTAAACGATTTATTTTAATGAAACAGCCTGCACTTGTTCATTCTCTCATTCATTCAGTGCTAGAAGTTTAGCGCATTGATTCTAAGAAACAAACGGCAACTTTTAAATTAAATGAAACACACTTCACTCATTCATTCCGTGGTACGAGTTTGACGTTTTAATTCAATGAAGCAAACCACACTCTTTCATTCGATTACACAGACTGCTCGTCTGCTTTCAATGAGTAGAGGAAATCTCATTTATTCAATGCCTCGAGCTGAATGCATTGACTCAATGAAACAAACTGCACACATTCATTCAATCAAACAGATTGCGCGTGTAAATTTAATGCTTAGTGCTTCTCTCATTTATTCAATGTCTCCAGCTTAAGGTTTTCATTTAATGCAACAAGCTGAAACAAATGAATCAATCGTTGGTTCAAACCTCAATCATTGATTGAATGAATCAGACGGTATTCTTAGATTCAATGAGACAGATGTAACTAACTTATTTAGTGAATTAAACTGCACGCATTCTTTGAAAGAAACATATTGCACATGTTAACTCAAAGAGTAGTGCTTCTCTACTTTATTCAATATGACAAGCTTAACTCCTTCGTTTAATGAAACAAACTGCAATCATTCAATTACTGTATCAAACTTCAATCATTGTTTCAATGAATCAAACGTTATTCATTGATTCAATGAATGGGATTTAACTCATTTATTTAATGATTCCAACTGCATTCATCCATTCAATGATTCAAACAGCACTCAGTCATTCCATGAAAAAATATCTGCACATGATATCGAATGCTTTTCCCATTCATTCAATGAAACAAGTTGCATGCTTTTTGTCAATGAAACCAATTGTTTGCATTCACTTAATCAAACAGCCTGCACTTGTTAATTCAATGAGTAGAGCTTCTCTCATTCTTTCAGTGCCACCAGTTTAACCTATTGAATGCAAGAAACAAACGGCACTTATTCATTCAATGAAACACACTGCATGTCCAAAATCAATGAGTGGAAATTCAGTCATTCATTCAGTGGTAGGAATTTGACGTATTAATTCAATGAAACAAACTGCACAAATTCATTCAATGAAACACACTGCATTTGTTAATTCAATGAGTAGAGCTTCCGCCATTCATTGAATGCCTCGAGCTAAACGAATTCTTTTGAGAATTCCACACATTCATTCAATGAAACAGACTGCTCGTCTGCATTCAATGAGTACAGGTATTCTCATGCATTCAATGTCTCGAGCTTAAGGTTTTAATTTAATGCAACAAGCTGAAACAAATGAATCAGTCGTTGATTCTAACCTCAATCATTGATTCAATGAATCAAACAGTATTCCTATAGTCAATGAGACAGATGTAACTAACTTGTTTAGTGACTCAAACTGCACACTTTCATTCAAAGGAAGACTGCGCGTGTTAACTCAAAGAGTACAGCTTCTCTACTTTATTCAATATGACAAGCTTAACTCCTTCAGTCAATGAAACAAACTGCAGTCATTCAATCATTGTATCAAACTTCAATACTAGATTCAATGATTCAAACGTTATTCATTGATTCAATGAATGAAACTTAACTAATTTATTTTGAATTCCCACTGCATTCATCCAATCAATTAATCAAACAGCCCTCAATCATTCAATGAAAGGATCTGCACATGCTTATCGAATCAGTATTGAATTTCCCATTCATTTAATGAAGCAAGTTGCATGCTCTCCCTTAAAGTAACCAACTGCATGCATTCGTTTACTCAAACAGACTGCACCTGTTAATTCAATGGGTACAGCTTCTTTCATTCATTCAACGTTTCAAGCTTACCTAATTCATTCAGTGCAACAAACTGGAGGTATTCATTCAATGAGTAGAGCCTCTCACATTGATTCAATACCACGAGTTTAAATCATCCATTGAACCAAACAGACTGCACCCATTCATTGAATGAAACAAACTGCATGTGCTATTACAATGAGTACTGTTTCCCTCATGTATTCAGTGTCTCGAGCTAAACGCCTTATTTTAATGAAACAGTCGAGCTTCTCTCATTCATTCAGTGCCAGAAGTTTAGCGCATTGATTCTAAGAAACAAACGGCAACTTTTAAATCAAATGAAACACACTGCATGTAAAGCTTCACTCATTCATTCCGTGGTACGAGTTTGACGTTTTAATTCAATGCAGCAAACCACACTCATTCATTCATTGATTCTTTAAAAGCAACTTAACTAATTTATTTTGAATTCCCACTGCATTCATCCATTCAATGAATCACGCAGCCCTCAATCATTCTATGAAAGAACCTGCACATGCTAATCAAATCAGTTGTGAATTTCCCATTCATTCAATGAAGCATGTTGCACGCTCCTTGTTAAAGAAACGAACTACATGCATTCATTCACTCAAACAGACTGCACGTGTTAGTTCAATGGGTACAGCTTCTTTCATTCATTCAAAGTTTCAACCTTACCTAATGCATTCAATGAAACAGACTGAAGGTGTTTATTGAATTAGTAGAGCCTCTCACATTGATTTAAACTCACACCAGGAGTTTAAAGCATCGAATCAATGAAACAAACTGCACCCATTCATTGAAAGAAACAAACTGCATGTGCTAATACAATGAGTACAGCTTCTCTCATTTATTCATTGCCTCGAGCTAAACGCTTTATTTCAATGAGACAGCCTGCACTTGTTAATTCAATGATAGACCTTCTCTCATTCATTCAGTGATACCAATTTACCGTTTTGATTCCAAGATACAAAGGGTTCATATTCATGCAATTAAACAAACAGCATGTCGAAAATCAATGTGTAGAGCTTCACTCAATCATTCAGTGGTAGTGAATTTGACCAATTAATTCGATGAAACAAATTGCACTCGATCATTCAATGAAACACAGTGCATGTGTTAATTCAATGAGTCGGGCTTCCGCCATTTATTGAATGTCTCGAGCTAAACGCATTCTTACAATAAACAAACTGCACACATTTGTACAATGAAACAGATGGTGCATGTAAATTCAATGAGTACTGCTTCTCTCGTTTATTCAATGCCTCAACTTAAAGGTTCTCTTTTGATGCAAAAAGCTGAAACAAGTGAATCAGTCTTTGATTCAAAATTCAACCATTGATTCAATGATTCATACAGTATTATTAGAATCAATGAGACAGCTGTATCTAACTTGTTAAGTGACTCAAACTGCACACATTCATTGAAAGAAACAGACTGCACGTATTAACTCAAAGAGTAGAGCTTCTCTACTTTATTCAATATGACAAGCTTAACTCCTTCATTCAATGAAACAACCTGCAAGCATTCAATCATTGTATCAAACTTCAATACTTGATTCAATGAATGAAACTTAACTAATTTATGTAGAATTCCAACTGCATTCATCCATTCAATGAATCACACAGCTATCATTCAATCCATGGAAGAATCTGCACATGCTATTCGAAGCAGTATTGAATTTGCCATTCATTTTATGAAGCAAGTTGCACGCTCTCTGTTAAAGAAACCAACTGCATTTACTCAAACTGACTGCACGTGTTAGTTCAATGGGTACAGCTTCTTTCATTCATTCAACGTTTCAAACTTACCTAATTCATTCAATGAAACAGACTGGAGGTGTTCATTCAATGAGTAGACCCTCTCACATTGATTCAATACCACGAGTTTAAATCATCCATTGAACGAAACAGACTGCACCCATTCATTGAAGGAAACAAACTGCATGTGCTGCTAGAACTTTAACGCATTGATTTTAAGAAACAAACGGCAACTTTTAAATTAAATGAAACACAATTCACTCATTCATTCCGAGGTAAGAGATTGACGTTTTAATTCAATGAAGCAAAACACACTCATTCATTCAATCAAACACACTGCTCGTCTGCTTTCAATTAGTACAGGAAGTCTCATTTATTCAATGCCTCGAGCTGAACACATTGACTCAATCAAACAAACTGCACACATTCATTCAATCAAACAGATTGCGTGTGTAAATTAAATGAGCAGTGATTCTCACATTGATTCAATACCACGAGTTTAAGCATCGATTCAATGAAACAAACTGCACCCATTCATTGAATGAAAAAAAACTGCATGTGCTAATTCAATGAGTACAGCTTCTCTCATTTATTCAGTGCCTTGAGCTAAATGCTTTATTTCAATGAGACAGCCTGCACTTGTTAATTCAACGATAGAGCTTCTCGCATTCATTCAGTGGTACCAATTTAGCGTTTTGATTCCAAGAAACAAACGGTTCTTATTCATTCAATGAAACAAACTGCATGTCGAAAATCAATGAGTAGAGCTTCACTCATTCATTCAGTGGTACGAATTTGACCTATAAATCAATGAAACAAACTGCACTCTATCATTCAATGAAACACACTGCATGTGTTAATTCAATCAGGACGGCTTCCGCCATTTATTGAATGCCTCGTGCTAAACGCATTCTTTAAAGAAACAAACTGCACACATTCGTTCAATGAAGCAGACGGCGCGTGTAAATTCAATGAGTAGAGCTTCTCTCATTTATTCAATGTCGCGAGCTTAAGGTTTTCGTTTAATGCAACAAGCTGAAACAAGTGAAACAGTCTTTGATTCAAAATTCAAACATTGATTCAATGATTCATACGGTAGTCTTAGAATCAATGAGACAGTTGTATTTAACTTGTTAAGTGAATCAAACTGCACACTTTCATTAAAAGAAACAGACTGCACGTGTTAACTCAAAGAGTAGAGCTTCTCTACTTTATTCAATATGACAAGCTTAACTCCTTCATTCAATGAAACAATCTGAAAGCATTCAATCATTGTATCAAACTTCAATACTTGATTCAATGAATGAAACTTAACTAATTTATATAGAATTCCAACTGCATTCATCCATTTAATGAATCACACAGCCCTCATTCATTCCATGAAAGAATCTGCACATGCTAATCGAAGCAGTATTGAATTTGCCATTCATTTTATGAAGCACGTTGCATGCTCTCTGTTAAAGAAACCAACTGCATTTACTCAAACAGACTGCACGTTTTAGTTCAATGGGAACATCTTCTTTCATTCATTCAACGTTTCAAACTTACCTAATTCATTCAATGCAACAGACTGGAGGTGTTCATTCAATGAGTAGACCCTCTCACATTGATTCAATACCACGAGTTTAAATCATCCATTGAACGAAACAGACTGCACCCATTCATCGAAGGAAACAAACTGCATGTGCTGCCAGAACTTTAACGCATTGATTTTAAGAAACAAACGGCAACTTTTAAATTAAATGAAACACACTTCACTCATTCATTCCGTGGTACGAGTTGGATGTTTTAATTCAATGAAGCAAACCACACTCATTCATTCAATCAAACAGACTGCTCGTCTGCTTTCAATGAGTAGAGGAAGTCTCATTTATTCAATGCCTCGAGTTGAACACATTCACTCAATCAAACAAACTGCACACATTCATTCAATCAAACAGATGTCTCGTGTAAATTCAATGAGTAATGCTTCTCTCATTTATTCAATGTCTCGAGCTTAACGTTTTCATTTAATGCAACAAGCTGAAACAAGTGAATCAGTCTTTGAATTAAACTTCAATCATTGATTCAATGAATCAAACGGTATTCTTAGATTCAATGAGACAATGTAACTAACTTACTTAGTGAATCAAACTGCACACATTCATTGAAAGAAACAAGCTGCACGTGTTAACTCAGAGAGTAGAGCTTCTCTACTTTATGGAATATGACAAGCATAACTCCTTCATTCAATGAAACAAAGTGCAATCATTCAATCATTGTGTCAAACTTCAAAAATTGATTCAATGATTAAATCGTTATTCTTTGATTCATTGAAAGAAACTTAACTAATTTATTTAGAATTCCAAATGCATTCATCCATTCAATGAATCAAACAGCCCTCAATCATTCCATGAAAGAATCTGCACATGCTAATCAAATCAGTAGTGAATTTCCCATTCATTCAATGAAGCAAGTTGCACGCTCTTTGTTAAAGAAACCAACTGCATGCATTCATTTACTAAAAAAAACTGCACGTGTTAGTTCAATGGATACAGCTTCTTTCATTCATTCAAATTTTCAAACTTACCTAATTCATTCAGTGCAACAAACTGGAGGCGTTCATTCAATGAGTAGACCCTCTCACATTGATTCAATACCACGAGTTTAAAGCATCGATTCAATCAAATAAACTACACCCATTCATTGAAGGAAACAAACTGCATGTGCTGCCAGAAGTTTAGCGCATTGATTTTAAGAAACAAACGGCAACTTTTAAATTAAATGAAACACATTTCACTCATTCATTCCGTGGTAAGAGATTAACGTTTTAATTCAATGAAGAAAACCACACCCATTCATTCAATCAAACAGACTGCTCGTCTGCTTTCAATGAGTAGAGGAAGTCTCATTTATTCAATGCCTCGAGCTGAACACATTGACTCAATCAAACAAACTGCACACATTCATTCAATCAAACAGATTGCGTGTGTAAATTAAATGAGTAGTGATTCTCACATTGATTCATACCACGAGTTTAAGCATCGATTCAATGAAAAAAAAATGCACCCAGTCATTGAATGGAAAAAACTGCATGTGCGAATTCAATGAGTACAGCTTCTCTCATTTATTCAGTGCCTCGAGCTAAATGCTTTATTTCAATGAGACAGCCTGCACTTGTTAATTCAACGATAGAGCTTCTCGCATTCATTCAGTGGTACCAATTTAGCGTTTTGATTCCAAGAAACAAACGGTTCTTATTCATTCAATGAAACAAACTGCATGTCGAAAATCAATGTGTAGATCTTCACTCATTCATTCAGGGGTACGAATTTGACCTATTAATTCCATGAAATACACTGCACTCGATCATTCAATGAAACAGACTGCATGTGTTAATTCAATCAGTAGGGCTTCCGCCATTTATTGAATGCCTCGTGCTAAACGCATTCTGTCAAGAAACAAACTGCACGCATTCGTTCAATGAAACACACGGCGCGTGTAAATTCAATGATTAGAGCTTCTCTCATTTATTCAATGTCTCGAGCTTAAGGTTTTCGTTTAATGCAACAAGCTGAAACAAGTGAATCAGTCTTTGATTCAAAATTCAAACGTTGAATCAATGATTCTTACGGTATTCTTAGATACAATGAGACAGTTGTATCTAACTTGTTAAGTGACTCAAACTGCACACTTTCATTTAAAGAAACAGACTGCACGTGTTAACTCAAAGAGTACAGCTTCTCTACTTTATTCAATATGATAAGCTTAACTCCTTCATTCAATGAAACAATCTGCAAGCATTCAATCATTGTATCAAACTTCAATATTTGATTCAATGAATGAAACTTAACTAATTTATATAGAATTCCAACTGCATTCATCCATTTAATGAATCACACAACCCTCATTCATTCCATGAAAGAATCTGCACATGCTAATCGAAGCAGTATTGAATTTGCCATTCATTTTATGAAGCAAGTTACACGCTCTCTGTTAAAGAAACCAACTGCATTTACTCAAACTGACTGCACGTGTTAGTTCAATGGGTACATCTTCTTTCATTCATTCAACGTTTCAAACTTACCTAATTCATTCAATGAAACAGACTGGAGGTGTTCATTCAATGAGTAGACCCTCTCACATTGATTCAATACCACGAGTTTAAATCATCCATTGAACGAAACAGACTGCACCCATTCATTGAAGGAAACAAACTGCATGTGCTGCCAGAACTTTAACGCATTGATTTTAAGAAACAAACGGCAACTTTTAAATTAAATGAAACACAATTCACTCATTCATTCCGAGGTAAGAGATTGACGTTTTAATTCAATGAAGCAAACCACACTCATTCATTCAATCAAACAGACTGCTCGTCTGCTTTCAATGAGTAGAGGAAGTCTCATTTATTCAATGCCTCGAGTTGAACACATTCACTCAATCAAACAAACTGCACACATTCATTCAATCAAACAGATGTCTCGTGTAAATTCAATGAGTAATGCTTCTCTCATTTATTCAATGTCTCGAGCTTAACGTTTTCATTTAATGCAACAAGCTGAAACAAGTGAATCAGTCTTTGAATTAAACTTCAATCATTGATTCAATGAATCAAACGGTATTCTTAGATTCAATGAGACAATGTAACTAACTTACTTAGTGAATCAAACTGCACACATTCATTGAAAGAAACAAGCTGCACGTGTTAACTCAGAGAGTAGAGCTTCTCTACTTTATTCAATATGACAAGCTTAACTCCTTCATTCAATGAAACAAAGTGCAATCATTCAATCATTGTGTCAAACTTCAAAAATTGATTCAATGATTTAATCGTTATTCATTGATTCAATGAAAGAAACTTAACTAATTTATTTAGAATTCCAAATGCATTCATCCATTAAATGAATCAAACAGCCCTCAATCATTCCATGAAAGAATCTGCACATGCTAATCAAATCAGTAGTGAATTTCCCATTCATTCAATGAATCAAGTTGCACGCTCTTTGTTAAAGAAACCAACTGCATGCATTCATTTACTATAAAAAACTGCACGTGTTAGTTCAATGGATACAGCTTCTTTCATTCATTCAAATTTTCAAACTTACCTAATTCATTCAGTGCAACAAACTGGAGGCGTTCATTCAATGAGTAGACCCTCTCACATTGATTCAATACCACGAGTTTAAAGCATCGATTCAATCAAATAAACTACACCCATTCATTGAAGGAAACAAACTGCATGTGCTGCCAGAAGTTTAGCGCATTGATTTTAAGAAACAAACGGCAACTTTTAAATTAAATGAAACACATTTCACTCATTCATTCCGTGGTAAGAGATTAACGTTTTAATTCAATGAAGAAAACCACACCCATTCATTCAATCAAACAGACTGCTCGTCTGCTTTCAATGAGTAGAGGAAGTCTCATTTATTCAATGCCTCGAGCTGAACACATTGACTCAATCAAACAAACTGCACACATTCATTCAATCAAACAGATTGCGTGTGTAAATTAAATGAGTAGTGATTCTCACATTGATTCATACCACGAGTTTAAGCATCGATTCAATGAAAAAAAAATGCACCCAGTCATTGAATGGAAAAAACTGCATGTGCTAATTCAATGAGTACAGCTTCTCTCATTTATTCAGTGCCTCGAGCTAAATGCTTTATTTCAATGAGACAGCCTGCACTTGTTAATTCAACGATAGAGCTTCTCGCATTCATTCAGTGGTACCAATTTAGCGTTTTGATTCCAAGAAACAAACGGTTCTTATTCATTCAATGAAACAAACTGCATGTCGAAAATCAATGTGTAGATCTTCACTCATTCATTCAGGGGTACGAATTTGACCTATTAATTCCATGAAATACACTGCACTCGATCATTCAATGAAACAGACTGCATGTGTTAATTCAATCAGTAGGGCTTCCGCCATTTATTGAATGCCTCGTGCTAAACGCATTCTGTCAAGAAACAAACTGCACGCATTCGTTCAATGAAACACACGGCGCGTGTAAATTCAATGATTAGAGCTTCTCTCATTTATTCAATGTCTCGAGCTTAAGGTTTTCGTTTAATGCAACAAGCTGAAACAAGTGAATCAGTCTTTGATTCAAAATTCAAACGTTGAATCAATGATTCTTACGGTATTCTTAGATACAATGAGACAGTTGTATCTAACTTGTTAAGTGACTCAAACTGCACACTTTCATTTAAAGAAACAGACTGCACGTGTTAACTCAAAGAGTACAGCTTCTCTACTTTATTCAATATGATAAGCTTAACTCCTTCATTCAATGAAACAATCTGCAAGCATTCAATCATTGTATCAAACTTCAATATTTGATTCAATGAATGAAACTTAACTAATTTATATAGAATTCCAACTGCATTCATCCATTTAATGAATCACACAACCCTCATTCATTCCATGAAAGAATCTGCACATGCTAATCGAAGCAGTATTGAATTTGCCATTCATTTTATGAAGCAAGTTACACGCTCTCTGTTAAAGAAACCAACTGCATTTACTCAAACTGACTGCACGTGTTAGTTCAATGGGTACATCTTCTTTCATTCATTCAACGTTTCAAACTTACCTAATTCATTCAACGAAACAGACTGGAGGTGTTCATTCAATGAGTAGACCCTCTCACATTGATTCAATACCACGAGTTTAAATCATCCATTGAACGAAACAGACTGCACCCATTCATTGAAGGAAACAAACTGCATGTGCTGCCAGAACTTTAACGCATTGATTTTAAGAAACAAACGGCAACTTTTAAATTAAATGAAACACAATTCACTCATTCATTCCGAGGTAAGAGATTGACGTTTTAATTCAATGAAGCAAACCACACTCATTCATTCAATCAAACAGACTGCTCGTCTGCTTTCAATGAGTAGAGGAAGTCTCATTTATTCAATGCCTCGAGTTGAACACATTCACTCAATCAAACAAACTGCACACATTCATTCAATCAAACAGATGTCTCGTGTAAATTCAATGAGTAATGCTTCTCTCATTTATTCAATGTCTCGAGCTTAACGTTTTCATTTAATGCAACAAGCTGAAACAAGTGAATCAGTCTTTGAATTAAACTTCAATCATTGATTCAATGAATCAAACGGTATTCTTAGATTCAATGAGACAATGTAACTAACTTACTTAGTGAATCAAACTGCACACATTCATTGAAAGAAACAAGCTGCACGTGTTAACTCAGAGAGTAGAGCTTCTCTACTTTATTCAATATGACAAGCTTAACTCCTTCATTCAATGAAACAAAGTGCAATCATTCAATCATTGTGTCAAACTTCAAAAATTGATTCAATGATTTAATCGTTATTCATTGATTCAATGAAAGAAACTTAACTAATTTATTTAGAATTCCAAATGCATTCATCCATTAAATGAATCAAACAGCCCTCAATCATTCCATGAAAGAATCTGCACATGCTAATCAAATCAGTAGTGAATTTCCCATTCATTCAATGAATCAAGTTGCACGCTCTTTGTTAAAGAAACCAACTGCATGCATTCATTTACTAAAAAAAACTGCACGTGTTAGTTCAATGGATACAGCTTCTTTCATTCATTCAAATTTTCAAACTTACCTAATTCATTCAGTGCAACAAACTGGAGGCGTTCATTCAATGAGTAGACCCTCTCACATTGATTCAATACCACGAGTTTAAAGCATCGATTCAATCAAATAAACTACACCCATTCATTGAAGGAAACAAACTGCATGTGCTGCCAGAAGTTTAGCGCATTGATTTTAAGAAACAAACGGCAACTTTTAAATTAAATGAAACACATTTCACTCATTCATTCCGTGGTAAGAGATTAACGTTTTAATTCAATGAAGAAAACCACACCCATTCATTCAATCAAACAGACTGCTCGTCTGCTTTCAATGAGTAGAGGAAGTCTCATTTATTCAATGCCTCGAGCTGAACACATTGACTCAATCAAACAAACTGCACACATTCATTCAATCAAACAGATTGCGTGTGTAAATTAAATGAGTAGTGATTCTCACATTGATTCATACCACGAGTTTAAGCATCGATTCAATGAAAAAAAAATGCACCCAGTCATTGAATGGAAAAAACTGCATGTGCTAATTCAATGAGTACAGCTTCTCTCATTTATTCAGTGCCTCGAGCTAAATGCTTTATTTCAATGAGACAGCCTGCACTTGTTAATTCAACGATAGAGCTTCTCGCTTTCATTCAGTGGTACCAATTTAGCATTTTGATTCCAAGAAACAAACGGTTCTTATTCATTCAATGAAACAAACTGCATGTCGAAAATCAATGTGTAGATCTTCACTCATTCATTCAGGGGTACGAATTTGACCTATTAATTCCATGAAATACACTGCACTCGATCATTCAATGAAACAGACTGCATGTGTTAATTCAATCAGTAGGGCTTCCGCCATTTATTGAATGCCTCGTGCTAAACGCATTCTGTCAAGAAACAAACTGCACGCATTCGTTCAATGAAACACACGGCGCGTGTAAATTCAATGATTAGAGCTTCTCTCATTTATTCAATGTCTCGAGCTTAAGGTTTTCGTTTAATGCAACAAGCTGAAACAAGTGAATCAGTCTTTGATTCAAAATTCAAACGTTGAATCAATGATTCTTACGGTATTCTTAGATACAATGAGACAGTTGTATCTAACTTGTTAAGTGACTCAAACTGCACACTTTCATTTAAAGAAACAGACTGCACGTGTTAACTCAAAGAGTACAGCTTCTCTACTTTATTCAATATGATAAGCTTAACTCCTTCATTCAATGAAACAATCTGCAAGCATTCAATCATTGTATCAAACTTCAATATTTGATTCAATGAATGAAACTTAACTAATTTATATAGAATTCCAACTGCATTCATCCATTTAATGAATCACACAACCCTCATTCATTCCATGAAAGAATCTGCACATGCTAATCGAAGCAGTATTGAATTTGCCATTCATTTTATGAAGCAAGTTACACGCTCTCTGTTAAAGAAACCAACTGCATTTACTCAAACTGACTGCACGTGTTAGTTCAATGGGTACATCTTCTTTCATTCATTCAACGTTTCAAACTTACCTAATTCATTCAACGAAACAGACTGGAGGTGTTCATTCAATGAGTAGACCCTCTCACATTGATTCAATACCACGAGTTTAAATCATCCATTGAACGAAACAGACTGCACCCATTCATTGAAGGAAACAAACTGCATGTGCTGCCAGAACTTTAACGCATTGATTTTAAGAAACAAACGGCAACTTTTAAATTAAATGAAACACAATTCACTCATTCATTCCGAGGTAAGAGATTGACGTTTTAATTCAATGAAGCAAACCACACTCATTCATTCAATCAAACAGACTGCTCGTCTGCTTTCAATGAGTAGAGGAAGTCTCATTTATTCAATGCCTCGAGTTGAACACATTCACTCAATCAAACAAACTGCACACATTCATTCAATCAAACAGATGTCTCGTGTAAATTCAATGAGTAATGCTTCTCTCATTTATTCAATGTCTCGAGCTTAACGTTTTCATTTAATGCAACAAGCTGAAACAAGTGAATCAGTCTTTGAATTAAACTTCAATCATTGATTCAATGAATCAAACGGTATTCTTAGATTCAATGAGACAATGTAACTAACTTACTTAATGAATCAAACTGCACACATTCATTGAAAGAAACAAGCTGCACGTGTTAACTCAGTGAATAGAGCTTCTCTACTTTATTCAATATGACAAACTTAACTCCTTCATTCAATGAAACAAAGTGCAATCATTCAATCATTGTGTCAAACTTCAAAAATTGATTCAATGATTTAATCGTTATTCATTGATTCAATGAAAGAAACTTAACTAATTTATTTAGAATTCCAAATGCATTCATCCATTAAATGAATCAAACAGCCCTCATTCATTCCATGAAAGAATCTGCACATGCTAATCAAATCAGTAGTGAATTTCCCATTCATTCAATGAATCAAGTTGCACGCTCTTTGTTAAAGAAACCAACTGCATGCATTCATTTACTAAAAAAAACTGCACGTGTTAGTTCAATGGATACAGCTTCTTTCATTCATTCAAATTTTCAAACTTACCTAATTCTTTCAGTGCAACAAACTGGAGGCGTTCATTCAATGAGTAGACCCTCTCACATTGATTCAATACCACGAGTTTAAAGCATCGATTCAATCAAATAAACTACACCCATTCATTGAAGGAAACAAACTGCATGTGCTGCCAGATGTTTAGCGCATTGATTTTAAGAAACAAACGGCAACTTTTACATTAAATGAAACACACTTCACTCATTCATTCCGTGGTAAGAGATTGACGTTTTAATTCAATGAAGAAAACCACACCCATTCATTCAATCAAACAGACTGCTCGTCTGCTTTCAATGAGTAGAGGAAGTCTCCTTTATACAATGCCTCGAGCTGAACGCATTGACTCAATCAAACAAACTGAACACATTCATTCAATCAAACAGATTGCGCGTCTAAATTAAATGAGTAGTGATTCTCACATTGATTCATACCACGAGTTTAAGCATCGATTCAATGAAAAAAAATGCACCCAGTCATTGAATGGAAAAAACTGCATGTGCTAATTCAATGAGTACAGCTTCTCTCATTTATTCAGTGCCTCGAGCTAAATGCTTTATTTCAATCAGACAGCCTGCACTTGTTAATTCAACGATAGAGCTTCTCGCATTCATTCAGTGGTACCAATTTAGCATTTTGATTCCAAGAAACAAACGGTTCTTATTCATTCAATGAAACAAACTGCATGTCGAAAATCAATGTGTAGATCTTCACTCATTCATTCAGGGGTACGAATTTGACCTATTAATTCCATGAAATACACTGCACTCGATCATTCAATGAAACAGACTTCATGTGTTAATTCAATCAGTAGGGCTTCCGCCATTTATTGAATGCCTCGTGCTAAACGCATTCTGTCAAGAAACAAACTGCACGCATTCGTTCAATGAAACACACGGCGCGTGTAAATTCAATGATTAGAGCTTCTCTCATTTATTCAATGTCTCGAGCTTAAGGTTTTCGTTTAATGCAACAAGCTGAAACAAGTGAATCAGTCTTTGATTCAAAATTCAAACGTTGAATCAATGATTCTTACGGTATTCTTAGATACAATGAGACAGTTGTATCTAACTTGTTAAGTGACTCAAACTGCACACTTTCATTTAAAGAAACAGACTGCACGTGTTAACTCAAAGAGTACAGCTTCTCTACTTTATTCAATATGATAAGCTTAACTCCTTCATTCAATGAAACAATCTGCAAGCATTCAATCATTGTATCAAACTTCAATATTTGATTCAATGAATGAAACTTAACTAATTTATATAGAATTCCAACTGCATTCATCCATTTAATGAATCACACAACCCTCATTCATTCCATGAAAGAATCTGCACATGCTAATCGAAGCAGTATTGAATTTGCCATTCATTTTATGAAGCAAGTTACACGCTCTCTGTTAAAGAAACCAACTGCATTTACTCAAACTGACTGCACGTGTTAGTTCAATGGGTACATCTTCTTTCATTCATTCAACGTTTCAAACTTACCTAATTCATTCAACGAAACAGACTGGAGGTGTTCATTCAATGAGTAGACCCTCTCACATTGATTCAATACCACGAGTTTAAATCATCCATTGAACGAAACAGACTGCACCCATTCATTGAAGGAAACAAACTGCATGTGCTGCCAGAACTTTAACGCATTGATTTTAAGAAACAAACGGCAACTTTTAAATTAAATGAAACACAATTCACTCATTCATTCCGAGGTAAGAGATTGACGTTTTAATTCAATGAAGCAAACCACACTCATTCATTCAATCAAACAGACTGCTCGTCTGCTTTCAATGAGTAGAGGAAGTCTCATTTATTCAATGCCTCGAGTTGAACACATTCACTCAATCAAACAAACTGCACACATTCATTCAATCAAACAGATGTCTCGTGTAAATTCAATGAGTAATGCTTCTCTCATTTATTCAATGTCTCGAGCTTAACATTTTCATTTAATGCAACAAGCTGAAACAAGTGAATCAGTCTTTGAATTAAACTTCAATCATTGATTCAATGAATCAAACGGTATTCTTAGATTCAATGAGACAATGTAACTAACTTACTTAATGAATCAAACTGCACACATTCATTGAAAGAAACAAGCTGCACGTGTTAACTCAGTGAATAGAGCTTCTCTACTTTATTCAATATGACAAACTTAACTCCTTCATTCAATGAAACAAAGTGCAATCATTCAATCATTGTGTCAAACTTCAAAAATTGATTCAATGATTTAATCGTTATTCATTGATTCAATGAAAGAAACTTAACTAATTTATTTAGAATTCCAAATGCATTCATCCATTAAATGAATCAAACAACCCTCATTCATTCCATGAAAGAATCTGCACATGCTAATCAAATCAGTAGTGAATTTCCCATTCATTCAATGAATCAAGTTGCACGCTCTTTGTTAAAGAAACCAACTGCATGCATTCATTTACTAAAAAAAACTGCACGTGTTAGTTCAATGGATACAGCTTCTTTCATTCATTCAAATTTTCAAACTTACCTAATTCTTTCAGTGCAACAAACTGGAGGCGTTCATTCAATGAGTAGACCCTCTCACATTGATTCAATACCACGAGTTTAAAGCATCGATTCAATCAAATAAACTACACCCATTCATTGAAGGAAACAAACTGCATGTGCTGCCAGATGTTTAGCGCATTGATTTTAAGAAACAAACGACAACTTTTACATTAAATGAAACACACTTCACTCATTCATTCCGTGGTAAGAGATTGACGTTTTAATTCAATGAAGAAAACCACACCCATTCATTCAATCAAACAGACTGCTCGTCTGCTTTCAATGAGTAGAGGAAGTCTCCTTTATACAATGCCTCGAGCTGAACGCATTGACTCAATCAAACAAACTGAACACATTCATTCAATCAAACAGATTGCGCGTCTAAATTAAATGAGTAGTGATTCTCACATTGATTCATACCACGAGTTTAAGCATCGATTCAATGAAAAAAAATGCACCCAGTCATTGAATGGAAAAAACTGCATGTGCTAATTCAATGAGTACAGCTTCTCTCATTTATTCAGTGCCTCGAGCTAAATGCTTTATTTCAATCAGACAGCCTGCACTTGTTAATTCAACGATAGAGCTTCTCGCATTCATTCAGTGGTACCAATTTAGCATTTTGATTCCAAGAAACAAACGGTTCTTATTCATTCAATGAAACAAACTGCATGTCGAAAATCAATGTGTAGATCTTCACTCATTCATTCAGGGCTACGAATTTGACCTATTAATTCCATGAAATAAACTGCACTCGATCATTCAATGAAACAGACTGCATGTGTTAATTCAATCAGTAGGGCTTCTGCCATTTATTGAATACCTCGTGCTAAACGTATTCTTTCAAGAAACAAACTGCACGCATTCGTTCAATGAAACACACGGCGCGTGTAAATTCAATGATTAGAGCTTCTCTCATTTATTCAATGTTTCGAGCTTAAGGTTTTCGTTTAATGCAACAAGCTGAAACAAGTGAATCAGTCTTTGATTCAAAATTCAAACGTTGAATCAATGATATTTACGGTATTCTTAGATACAATGAGACAGTTGTATCTAACTTCTTAAGTGAATCAAACTGCACACTTTCATTTAAAGAAACAGACTGCACGTGTTAACTCAAAGAGTACAGCTTCTCTACTTTATTCAATATGATAAGCTTAACTCCTTCATTCAATGAAACAATCTGCAAGCATTCAATCATTGTATCAAACTTCAATATTTGATTCAATGAATGAAACTTAACTAATTTATATAGAATTCCAACTGCATTCATCCATTCAATGAATCACACAGCCCTCATTCATTCCATCAAAGAATCTGCACATGCTAATCGAAGCAGTATTGAATTTGCCATTCATTTTATGCAGCAAGTTGCACGCTCTCTGTTAAAGAAACCAACTGCATTTACTCAAACAGATTGCACGTGTTAGTTCAATGGTTACACCTTCTTTCATTCATTCAAAGTTTCAAACTTACCTAATTCATTCAATGAAACAAACTGGAGGTGTTCATTCAATGAGTAGACCCTCTCACATTGATTCAATACCACGAGTATAAAACATCGATTCAATGAAATAAACTGCACCCATTCCTGGAAGGAAACAAACTGCATGTGCTGCCAGAAGTTTAGCGCATTGATTTTAAGAAACAAACGGCAACTTTCAAATTAAATGAAAAACACTTCACTCATTCATTCCGTGGTAAGCGATTGACGTTTTAATTCAATTAAAAAACCACACTCATTCATTCAATCAAACAGACTGCTCGTCTGCTTTCAATGAGTAGAGGGAGTCTCATTTATTCAATGCCTCGAGCTGAACGCATTGACACAATCAAACAAACTGCACACATTCATTCAATGAAACAGATTACGACTGTACATTTAATTAGTAGTGCTTCTCTCATTTATTCAATGTCTCGAGCTTAACGTTTTCATTTAATGAATCAAGGTGAAAAAAGTGAATCTGTCATTGATTCAATCTTCAATCATTGATTCAATGAATCAAGTGGTATTCTTAGATTCAATGACACAGATGTAACTAACTTATTTAGTGAATCAAACTGCACACATTCATTGAAAGAAACATACTGCACTTGTTAACTCAAAGAGTAGATCTTCTCTACTTTATTCAATATGACAAACTTAACTCCTTCGTGAAATCAAACAAAGTGCAATTATTCAATCACTGTATCAAACTACAATCATTGTTTCAATGAATCAATCGTTTATCGTTGCTTCAACGAAAGAAACTTAACTAATTTATTTAGAATTCCAAATGCATTCATTCATTTAATGAATCAAACAGCCCTCATTCATTCCATGAAAGAATCTGCACATGCTAATCAAATCAGTAGTGAATTTCCCATTCATTCACTGAAACAAGTTGCACGCTCTCTGTTAAAGAAACAAACTGCATGCATTCATTTACTCAAACAGACTGCACGTTTTAGTTCAATGGGTACAGCTTCTTTCATTCATTCAACGTTTCAAGCTTACCTAATTCATTCAATGAAACAGACTCGAGGTGTTCATTCAATGAGTAGACCCTCTCACATTGATTCAATACCACGAGATTAAAACATCGATTCAATGAAATAAACTGCACCCATTCATTGAAGGAAACAAACTGCATGTGCTGCCAGACGTTTAGCGCATTGATTTTTAGAAACAGACGGAAAATTTTAAATTAAATGAAACACACTTCAGTCATTCATTCCGTGGAACGAGTTTGATGTTTTAATTCAATGAAGCAAACCACACTCATTCATTCAATCAAATAAACTGCTCATTGCTTTCAATGAGTAGAGGAAGTCTCATTTATTCAATGCATCGAGCTGAATGCATTGACTCAATCAAACAAACTGCACACATCCATTCAATGCAACAAGCTGAAACAAGTGAATCAGTTTTTGAATCAAACTTCAATCATTGATTCAATGAATCAAACGGTATTCTTAGATTCAATGAGACAATGTAACTAACTTACTTAGTGAATCAAACTGCACACATTCATTGAAAGAAACAAGCTGCACGTGTTAACTCAGAGAGTAGAGCTTCTCTACTTTATTCAATATGACAAGCTTAACTCACTCATTCAATGAAACAAAGTGCTATCATTCAATCATTTTATCAAACTTCAATAATTGATTCAATGATTTAATCGTTATTCATTGATTCAATGAAAGAAACTTTACTAATTTGCAGGAAATGCAGTCAGATCCTGCTCCTCACCGAACGAGTTAGGGAACTGGAACTGGAACTGGATGAGCTGAGGATTATTCGAGAGGCTGAGAGGGTGATTGACAAAAGCTACATGGACATAGTTACGCCGGAGAACAGAGGTAGCTCGGTAACAGTTAGAGGTGGTAAAAACAATGACTGCAGATGCTGAAAAGTAAATACTGTATTAGTGGTGCTGGAAGAGCACAGCAGTTCAGGGAGCATCCAACGAGCAGCGAAATCAACATTTCGGCAAAAGCCCTTCATCAGGAATAAAGGCAGTGAGCCTGAAGCATGGAGAGATAAGCTAGAGGAGGGTGGGGGTGGGGAGAGAGTAGCATAGAGTACAATGGGTGAGTGGGGGAGGAGATGAAGGTGATAGGTCAAGGAGGAGAGGGTAGAGTGGATAGGTGGAAAACAAGATAGGCAAGTCGGACAAGTCAAGGAAACAGTAACTGAGCTGGAAGTTTGAAACTAGGATGCGGTGGGGGAAGGGGAAATGAGGAAGCTGTTGAAGTCCACATTGATGCCCTGGGGTTGAAGTGTTCCGAGGCGGAAGATGAGGCGTTCTTCCTCCAGGCGTCTGGTGGTGAGGGAGCGGCGGTGAAGGAGGCCCATTACCTCCATGTCCTCGGCAGAGTGGGAGGGGGAGTTGAAATGTTGGGCCACGGGGCGGTTTGGTTGATTGGTGCGGGTGTCTCGGAGATGTTCCCTAAAGCGCTCTGCTAGGAGGCGCCCAGTCTCCCCAATGTAGAGGAGACCACATCGGGAGCAACGGATACAATAAATGATATTGGTGGATGTGCAGGTGAAACTTTGATGGATGTGGAAGGCTCCTTTAGGGCCTTGGATAGAGGTGAGGGAGGAGGTGTGGGCACAGGTTTTTACAGTTCCTGCGGTGGCCGGGGAAAGTGCCAGAATGGGAGGGTGGGTTGTAGGGGAGTGTGGACCTGACCAGGTAGTCACAGAGGGAACGGTCTTTGCGGAAGGCAGAAAGGGGTGGGGAGGGAAATATATCCCTGGTGGTGGGGTCTTTTTGGAGGTGGCGGAAATGTCAGTGGATGATTTGGTTGATGCGAAGGTTTGTAGGGTGGAAGGTGAGCACCAGGGGCGTTCTGTCCTTGTTACGGTTGGAGGGGTGTGGTCTGAGGGCGGAGGTGCGGGATGTGGACGAGATGCATTGGAGGGCATCTTTAACCACGTGGGAAGGGAAATTGCAGTCTCTAAAGAAGGAGGCCATCTGGTGTGTCCTATGGTGGAACTGGTCCTCCTGTGAGCAGATATGGCGGAGGCGGAGAAATTGGGAATACGGGATGGCATTTTTGCAAGAGATAGGGTGGGAAGATGTGTAATCCAGATAGCTATGGGAGTCAGTGGGTTTGTAAAACATGTCAGTGTCAAGTCGGTCGTCATTAATGGAGATGGAGAGGTCCAGGAAGGGGAGCGAGGTGTCAGAGATAGTCCAGGTAAATTTTAGGTCAGGGTGGAATGTGTTGGTGAAGTTGATGAATTGATCAAACTCCTCGCGGGAGCACGAGGTGGCGCCAATGCAGTCATCAATGTAGCGGAGGAAGAGGTGCGGAGTGGTGCCGGTGTAATTACGGAGGATCAACTATTCTACATAACCAACAAAGAGACAGGCATAGCTGGGGCCCATACGGGTGCCCATGGCTACGCCTTTGGTCTGGAGGAAGTGGGAGGATTCAAAGGAGAAATTGTTAAGGGTGAGGACCAGTTCAGCCAAACGAATGAGAGTGTCAGTGGAAGGGTACTGTTGGGGACGTCTGGAGAGGAAAAAACGGAGGGCTTGGAGGCCCTGGTCATGGCGAATAGAGGTGTAGAGGGATTGAATATCCATGGTGAGGATAAGGCGTTGGGGGCCAGGGATGATGGGAAGGCGAAGAAGCTGGTAGTGCAGGGTTCCCCTGTGGTCGTTCCCCTAAAAAATAAGTATACAGCTTTGGAAACTGTTGGGGGGGACAGCCTTGCAGGTGTAAGCTGCAGTGAAGGGGTCTGTGGCTCTGAGACTCAGAAGGGAAAGGGGGAGAGGAGGAGAGCGCTAGTTATAGGGGACTCTCTAGTTAGAGGGACGGACAGGCGGTTCTGTGGACATGGGCGAGAGTCTCGGATGGTTTGTTAACTCCCAGGTGCTAGGGTCCGAGACGTCTCGGACCGTGTCTTCAGAATCCTTAAGGGGGAGGGTGTGCAGCAAGAAGTCGTGGTACACATTGGCACCAACGACATAGGTAGGAAGAGAGGTGGGGAGGTCATTTAAGAGCTCAAGGAGTTAGGCTGGAAGCTAAAAGCTAGGACAGACAGAGTCGTCATCTCTGGGTTGTTGCCGGTGCCACGTGACAGTGAGGCAAAGAATAGGGAGTGAGTGCGGTTGAACACGTGGCTGCAAGGATGGTGTAGGAGGGAGGGCTTCAGATATTTGGACAATTGGACTGCATTCTTGGGAAGGTGGGACCTGTATAAACAGGACGGGTTGCACCTGAACCAGAAGGGCACCAATATCCTGGGGGGTAGGTTTGCTAGCACACTTCGGGGGGTTTCAACTAATTTAGCAGGGGGATGGGATCCGGACTTGTAGTCCAACAAGTAAGCTAGCTGTGTGTCAGGATGCCCAAGACTGTAGGGAGGCTGTGGAGAAAGTAGCACTGACAGGGACTACTTGCGGACACAGAGATGGGCTCAAGTGCGTATACTTCAATGCAAGGAGTATCAGAAATAAGGTGGGTGAACTTAAGGCGTGGATCGGTACCTGGGACTATGATGTTGTGGCCATCATGGAAACATGGATAGATGAGGGACAGGAATGGCTGTTGGAGGTTCCTGGTTACAGATGTTTCAGTAAGATTAGGGAGGGTGGTAAAAAAGGAGGGGGTGTGGCATTGCTAATTAGAAATGGTATAACGGCTGCAGAAAGGAAATTTGAGGGGGATCTGCCTCTGGAGGTAGTATGGGCTGAAGTCAGAAATACGAAAGGTGCAGTCACCTTGTTGGGTGTTTATTATAGGCCCCCCAATAGCAGCAGAGATGTGGAGAAACAGATTGGGAAACGGATTTTGGAAAGGTGCAGAAGCCACAGGGTCGTAGTCATGGGCGACTTCAACTTCCCAAATATTGATTGGAAGCTCTTTAGATCAAGTAGATTGGATGGGGCGGTGTTTGTGCAGTGTGTTCAGGAAGCTTTTCTAACGCAATATGTAGAGTGTCCAACCAGAGGGGAGGCCATATTGGATTTGGTACTCGGTAATGAACCAGGACAAGTGGTGGGCTTGATAGTGGGTGAACACTTTGGTGATGGTGACCACAATTCTGTGACTTTCACCTTGGTTATGGAGAGAGATAGGTGCGCACAACAAGGAAGATTTTACAATTGGGGGTAGGGAAATTACGATGCTGTAAGACAGGATTTGAGGAGCATACGTTGGGAGCATAGGCTGTCAGGGAAGGATGTGGTGGAAATGTGGGACTTTTTCAAGGAGCAGATACGACGTGTCCTTGATATGTATGTACCTATCAGGCAGGAAAGAAATGGTCGTGTGAGGGAGCCTTGGTTGACGAGGGAGGTTGAATGTCTAGTAAAGAGGAAGAAGGAGGCTTACATAAGGTTGAGGAAACAGGGTTCAGACAGAGCAGTGGAGGGATACAGGATAGCCAGAAGGGACCTGAAGAAAGGGATTAGGAGAGCTAAGAGAGGGCATGAAAAATCCTTGGCGGATAGGATCAAGGATAACCCCAAGGCATTCTATGCGTATGTGAGAAACCTGAGAATGACGAGAACGAGGGTAGGTCCGATCAAGGACAGTAGTGGGAGACTGTGTATTGAGTCGGAAGAGATAGGAGAAGTCTTGAACAAGTACTTCTCTTCAGTAATTACGAACGAGAGGGACCGTATTGTTGAAGAGCAGAGTGTGAAACGGACTGATAAGCTAGAAGAGATACCTGTTAGGAAGGAAGATGTGTTGGACATTTTGAACAACTTGAGGATAGACAAGTCCCCCGGGCCTGAAGGGATATATCCTAGGATTCTGTGGGAAGCAAGAGAGGAAATTGCAGTACCGTTGGCAATGATGTTCTCGTCTTCACTGGCAACGGGGGTGGTACCAGGGGATTGGACAGTAGCGAATGTTGTGCCCCTGTTCAAAAAAGGGAATAGGGATAACCCCGGGAATTACAGGCCAGTTAGTCTTACTTCTGTGGTAGGCAAAGTAATGGAAAGGGTACTGAGGAATAGGATTTACGAGTACCTGGAAAGACACTGCTTGATTAGGGACAGCCAGCACGGATTTGTGAAGGGTAGGTCTTGCCTTACAAGTCTTATTGAATTCTTCGAGGAGGTGACCAAGCATGTGGAGGAGAGTAGAGCAGTGGATGTAATGTACATGGATTTTAGTAAGGCATTTGATATGGTTCCCCATGGTAGGCTTATGCGGAAAGTCAGGAGGCATGGGATAGAGGGAAATTTGGCCAATTGGATAGAAAACTGGCTAACCGGTCGAAGTCAGAGAGTGGTGGTAGATGGTAAATATTCAGCCTGGAGCCCAGGTACAAGTGGAGTTCCGCAGGGTTCAGTTCTGGGTCCTCTGCTGTTTGTAATTTTTATTAATGACTTAGATGAGGGAGTCGAAGGGTGGGTCAGTAAATTTGCAGATGATACGAAGATAGGTGGAGTTGTGGACAGTGAGGAGGGCGGTTGTCGGCTGCAGGGGGACTTAGATATGATGCAGAGCTGGGCTGAGGAGTGGCAGATGGAGTTCAACCCTGCCAAGTGTGAGGTTGTCCATTTTGGAAGAACAAATAAGAATGCGTTATACAGGGTTAATGGTAGGGTTCTTAGTCAGGTGGAGGAACAGAGGGATCTTGGGGTCTATGTACATAGATCTTTGAAGGTTGCCAATCAGGTGGATAGAGTTTGTAAGAAGGCCTATGGAGTATTATCGTTCATTAGCAGAGGGATTGAATTCAAGAGTCGTGAAGTGATGTTGCAGCTGTACAGGACTTTGGTTAGGCCACATTTGGAGTACTGTGTGCAATTCTGGTCGCCTCACTTTACGAAAGATGTGGAAGCTTTGGACAGGGTGCAGAGAAGATTTACCAGGATGTTGCCTGGAATGGAGAGTATGTCGTACGAGGATAGGTTGAGAGTTCTCGGCCTTTTCTCTTTGGAACGGTGAAGGATGAGGGGTGATTTGATAGAGGTTTATAAGATGATCAGAGGAATAGATAGAGTAGATAGTCAGAAACTTTTTCCCCGGGTACAACAGAGTGTTGCAAGGGGACTTAAATTTAATGTGAAGGGTGGAAGGTATAGGGGAGATGTCAGGGGTGGGTTTTTTAGTCAGAGAGTTGTGGGGGCATGGAATGCGCTGCCCGTGGAAGTGGTAGAGTCAAAATCATTGGCGACCTTTAACCGGCATTTGGATAGGTACATGGATGGGTGCTTAATCTAGGTTAGATGTTCGGCAAAACATCGTGGGCCGAAGGGCCTGTTCTGTGCTGTAGTGTTCTATGTTCTATGTTCTAGGTAATTTATTTAAAATTCAAAATGCATTCATCCATTCAATGAAACACACAGCCATTATTCATTCCATGAAAGAATCTGCACATGCTAATCAAATCACTAGTTAATTTCCCATTCATTCAATGAAGCAAGTTGCACGCTCTCTGTTAAAGAAACCAGCTGCATGCATTCATTTACTCAAACAGACTGCACGTTTTAGTTCAATGGGTACAGCTTCTTTCATTCATTCAACGTTTCCAGCTTACCTAATTCATTGAATGAAACAGACTGGAGGTGTTCATTCAATGAGTGGACCCTCTCACATTGATTCAATACCACGAGTTTAAAACATCGATTCAATGAAATAAATTGCACTCATTCATTCAAGGAAACAAACTGCATGTGCTGCCAGACGTGTAGCGCATTGATTTTAAGAAACATACGGCAACTTTTAAATTAAATGAAACACACTTCACTCTTTCATTCCGTGGAACGAGTTCGATGTTTTAATTCAATGAAGCAAGCCACACTCATGCATTCAATCAAACAAACTGGTCATCTGCTTTCAATGAGTAGAGGAAGTATCACTTATTCAATGCATCGAGCTGAACGCATTGACTCAATCAAACTAACTGCACACATTCATTCAATGCAACACGCTGAAACAAGTGTATCAGTTTTTGAATCAAACTTCAATCATTGATTCAATGAATCAAACAGTATTCTTAGATTCAATGAGTCAATGTAACTAACTTACTTAGTAAATCAAACTGCACACATTCAGTGAAAGAAACAAGCTGCACGTGTTAACTCAGAGAGTAGAGCTTCTCTACTTTATTCAATATGACAAGCGATGCTCGCTCATTCAATGAAACAAAGTGCTATCACTCAATCATTTTATCAAACTCAATAATTGATTCAATGATTTAATCGTTATTTATTGATTCAATGAAAGATCCTTAAGTAATTTATTTAAAATTCCAAATGCATTCATCCATTCAATGAAACAAACAGCCCTTATTCATTCCATGAAAGAATCTGCACATGCTACTCAAATCAGTAGTGAATTTCCAATTCATTCAATGAAGCAAGTTGTACGCTCTTTGTTAAAGAAACCAACTGCATGCATTCATTTACTCAAACACTCTGCACGTGTTAGTTCAATGAGTACGGCTTATTTCATTCATTCAACGTTTCAAGCTTACCTAATTCATTCAATGAAACAGACTGGAGGTGTTCATTCAATGAGTAGATCCTCTCACACTGATTCAATACCAGAAGTTTAAAGTATGGAATCAATGAAATAAACTGCACCCATTCATTGAAGGAAACAAACTGCATGTGCTGCCAGAAGTTTAGCGCATTGATTTTAAGAAACAAACGGCAACTTTTAAATTAAATGAAACACACTTCATTCATTCATTCCGTGGTACGAGTTTGACGTTTTAATTCAATGAAGCAAACCACACTCTTTCATTCGATTAAACAGACTGCTCGTCTGCTTTCAATGAGTAGAGGAAGTCTCATTTATTCAATGCCTCGAGCTGAACGCATTGACTCAATCAAACAAACTGCACACATTCATTCAATCAAACAGATTGCGCGTCTAAATTAAATGAGTAGTGATTCTCACATTGATTCAATACCACGAGTTTAAGCATCAATTCAATTTAACAAACTGCACCCACTCATTGAATGAAAAAAACTGCATATGCTAATTCAATGAGTACAGCTTCTCTTATTTATTCAGTGCCTCGAGCTAAATGCTTTATTTCAATGAGACAGCCTGCACTTGTTAATTCAATGATAGAGCTTCTCTCATTCATTCAGTGGTACGAATTTAGCGTTTTGATTCCAAGAAACAAACGGTTCTTATTCATTCAATGAAACAAACTACATGTCGAAAATCAACGAGTAGAGCTTCACTCATTCAGTCATTGGTACGAATTTGACGTCTTAATTCAATGAAACAAACTGCACTCAATCATTCAATGAAACACACTGCATTTGTTAATTCAATGAGTAGAGCTTCTGCCATTCATTGAATGCCTCGAGCTAAACGAATTCTTTCGAGAAACAAATTGCACACATTCATTGAATTCTCATGTATTCAATGCCTCGAGCTGAACGCATTGACTCAATCAAACAAACTGCACACATTCATTCAATGAAACAGATGGCGCGTGTAAATTAAATGAGTAGTGCTTCTCTCATTTATTCAATGTTTTGAGCTTAAGGTTTTCATTCAATGAAACAAGCTGAAACAGTCGTTGAATCAAACTTCAATCATTGATTCAATGATTCAAACGTTATTGCTATATTCAATGAGACAGATGGAACTAACTTACTTAGTGAATAATTCTGCACACATTCATTGAAAGAAAAAAACTGCACGTGTTAACTCTCTACTTTATTCAATATGACAAGCGTACCTCCTCCATTCAAGAAACAAACTGCAATCATTCAATCATTGTATCAAACTTCAATAATTGATTCAATGATTCAATCGTTATTCATTGATTCAATGAAAGAAACTTAACTAATTATTTTAGAATTCCAAAAGCATTCATCCATTCAATGAATCAAAGAGCCCTCATTCATTCCATGAAAGAATCTGCACATGCTAATCAAATCAGTAGTGAATTTCCCTTTCATTCAATGAAACATGTTGCACGCTCTCTTTTAAAGAAACAACTGCATGCATTCATTTACTCAAACAGACTGCACGTTTTAGTTCAATGGGTACAGCTTCTTTCATTCATTCAAAGTTTCAAGCTTACCTAATTCATTCAATGAAACAGACTGGAGGTGTTCATTCAATGAGTAGACCCTCTCACATTGATTCAACACCACGAGTTTAAAGCATCAATTCAATGAAATAAACTGCACCCATTCATTGAAGGAAACAAACTGCATGTGCTGCCAGAAGTTTAGCGCATTGATTTTAAGAAACAAACGGCAACTTTCAAATGAAATGAAACACACTTCACTCATTCATTCCGTGGTACGAGTTTTACGTTTTAATTCAATGAAGGAAACCACACTCATTCATTCAATCAAACAGATTGCTCGTCTGCTTTCAATGAGTAGAGAAAGTCTCATTCATTCAATGCCTCGTGCTGAACGCATTGACTCAATGAAACAAACTGCACACATTCATTCAATCAAACAGATGGCGCATGTAAATTAAATGAGTAGTGATTCTCACATTGATTCAATACCACGAGTTTAAGCATCGATTCAATGAAACAAACTGCAACCATTCATTGAATGAAACAAACTGCATGTGCTAATTCAATGAGTACAGCTTCTCTCATTTATTCAGTGCTTCGAGCTAAACGCTTTATTTCAATGAGACAGCCTGCACTTGTTAATTCAATGATAGAGCTTCTCTCATTCATTCAGTGGTACCAATTTAGCGTTTTGTTTCCAAGAAACAAAAGGCACTTATTCATTCAATGAAACACACTGCATGTCGAAAATGAATACGAAGAGCTTCACTTATTCATTCAGTGGTACGAATTTGAACTATTAATTCCATGAAACAAACTGCACTCGATCATTCAATGAAACACACTGCATGTTTTAATTCAATGAGTAGGGATTCCGCCATTTATTGAATGCCTAGAGCTAAACGCATTTTTTTAAGAAATAAACTGCACACATTCGTTCAATGAAACAGATTGCACGTGTAAATTCTCACATTTATTCAATGTCTCGAGCTTAAGGTTTTCCTTTAATGCAACAAGATGAAACAAGTGAAGCAGTCTTTGAATCAAAATTCAATCATTGATTCAATGATTCAAACGGTATTGTTAGATTCAATGAGACAGATGTAACTAACTTGTTTAGAGGCTCAAAGTGCACACTTTCATTGAAAGAAACACTGCACGTATTAACTCAAAGAGTACAGCTTCTCTAATTTATTCAATATGACAAGCTTAACTCCTTCATTCAATGAAACAATCTGCAATCATTCAATCATTGTATCATACTTCAATAATAGATTCAATGAATGAAACTTAACTAATTTATTTAGAATTCCACCTGCATTCATCTTTCATGGAATGAATAAGGGCTGTTTGATTCATTGAATGAATCAAACAGCCCTCAATCATTCATTGAAAGAATCTGCACATGCTAATCCATTCAATATTTAATTTCCCATTCATTTAATGTAGCAAGTTGCATGCTGTCTCTTAAAGTAACCAACTGCATGCATTCATTTACTCAAACAGACTGCACGTGTTAATTCAATGGATACAGCTTCATTCATTCATTCAACGTTTCAAGCTTACCTAATTCATCAGTGCAAGAAACTGGAGGTGTTCATTCAATGAGTAGAGCCTCTCACATTTATTCAATACCACAAGTTTAAAACATGCATTGAAAGAAACAGACTGCACGCATTCATTGATTGAAACAAACTTCATGTGCTATTTCAATGAGTTCTGTTTCTCTCATTTATTCAGTGCCTCGAGTTAAACGCTTTATTTTAATGAAACAGCCTGCACTTGTTAATTCAATCAGTCGAGCTCCTCTCATTCATTCAGTGCCAGAACTTTAGCTCATTGATTCTAACAAACAAAAGGCAACATTAAAATTAAATGAAACACACTGCATGTATAGCTTCACTCATTCATTCCGTGGTGCGAGTTTGACGTTTTAATTCAATGAAACAAACCACACTCATTCAATCAATCAAAGAGACTGCTCATCTGCTTTCAATGAGTAGAGGAAGTCTCATTTATTCAATGCCTCAAGCTGAACGCATTGACTGCACACATTCATTCAATCAAACACATTGCGCATGTAAATTTAAAAGCCAGTGCTTCTCCCATTTATTCAATGTCATTAGCTTAAGGTTCTCATTTAATGAAACAAGGTGAAACAAGTGAATCTGTCATTGATTCAATCTTGAATCATTGATTCAATGATTCAAACGGTATTCTTAGATTCAATGAGACAGATGTAACTAACTTGTTTAGAGGCTCAAAGTGCACACTTTCATTGAAAGAAACAGACTGCACGTATTAACTCAAAGAGTAGAGCTTCTCCACATTATTGAATATGACAAGCTTAACTCCTTCATTAAATGAAATAAACTGCAATCTTTCAATCATTGTATCAAACTTCAATAATTCTTACGATGAAAGAAGCTGCACATGCTAATAAAATCAGTAGTGAATTTACCATTCATTCAATGAAACAAGTTGCACGCTCTCTGTTAAAGAAACCAACTGCATGCATTCATTTACTCAAACAGACTGCACGTGTTGGTTCAATGGGTACAGCTTCTTTCATTCATTCAAAGTTTCAAGCTTACCTAATTCATTCAATGAAACAGACTGGAGGTGTTCATTCAATGAGTAGACCCTCTCACATTGATTCAACACCACGAGTTTAAAGCATCAATTCAATGAAATAAACTGCACCCATTCATTGAAGGAAACAAACTGCATGTGCTGCCAGAAGTTTAGCGCATTGATTTTAAGAAACAAACGGCAACTTTCAAATGAAATGAAACACACTTCACTCATTCATTCCGTGGTACGAGTTTTACGTTTTAATTCAATGAAGGAAACCACACTCATTCATTCAATCAAACAGATTGCTCGTCTGCTTTCAATGAGTAGAGAAAGTCTCATTCATTCAATGCCTCGTGCTGAACGCATTGACTCAATGAAACAAACTGCACACATTCATTCAATCAAACAGATGGCGCATGTAAATTAAATGAGTAGTGATTCTCACATTGATTCAATACCACGAGTTTAAGCATCGATTCAATGAAACAAACTGCAACCATTCATTGAATGAAACAAACTGCATGTGCTAATTCAATGAGTACAGCTTCTCTCATTTATTCAGTGCTTCGAGCTAAACGCTTTATTTCAATGAGACAGCCTGCACTTGTTAATTCAATGATAGAGCTTCTCTCATTCATTCAGTGGTACCAATTTAGCGTTTTGTTTCCAAGAAACAAAAGGCACTTATTCATTCAATGAAACACACTGCATGTCGAAAATGAATACGAAGAGCTTCACTTATTCATTCAGTGGTACGAATTTGAACTATTAATTCCATGAAACAAACTGCACTCGATCATTCAATGAAACACACTGCATGTTTTAATTCAATGAGTAGGGATTCCGCCATTTATTGAATGCCTAGAGCTAAACGCATTTTTTTAAGAAATAAACTGCACACATTCGTTCAATGAAACAGATTGCACGTGTAAATTCTCTCATTTATTCAATGCCACGAGCTTAAGGTTTTCCTTTAATGCAACAAGATGAAACAAGTCTTTGAATCAAAATTCAATCATGGATTCAATGATTCAAACGGTATTGTTAGATTCAATGAGACAGATGTAACTAACTTGCTTAGAGGCTCAAAGTGCACACTTATATTGAAAGAAACAGACTGCAGGTATTAACTCAAAGAGTACAGCTTCTCTAATTTATTCAATATGACAAGCTTAACTCCGTCATTCAATGAAACAATCTGCAAGCATTCAATCATTGTATCAAAATCAATAGTTGATTCAATGAATGAAACTTAACTAATTTATTTAGAATTCCAACTGCATTCATCCATTCAATGAATCAAACAGCCCTCAATCATTCATTGAAAGAATCTGCATATGCTAATCGATTCAGTATTGAATATCCCATTCATTTAATGAAGCAAGTTGTATGCTCTCTCTTATAGTAACCAACTGCATGCATTCATTTACTCATACAGACTGCACGTGTTAATTCAATGGATACAGCTTCATTCATTCATTCAACGTTTCAAGCTTACCTAATTCATTCAGTGCAACAAACTGGCGGCGTTCATTCCATGAGTAGAGCCTCTCACATTGATTCAATACCACGCGTTTAAATCATCCATTGAAAGAAACAGATTGCAGCCATTCATTGATTGAAACAAACTGCATGTGCTTTTTCAATGAGTACTGTTTCTCTCATTTATTCATATGCCCCGAGCTAAACGCTTTAATATAATGAAACAGCCTGCACTTGTTCATTCTCTCATTCATTCAGTGCCAGAACTTTAGCGCATTGATTCTAAGAAACAAACGGCAACTTTTAAATTAAATGAAACAAACTGCATGTAGAGCTTTACTCATTCATTCCATGGTACGAGTTTGACGTTTTAATTCAATGAAGCAAACCACACTCTTTCATTCAATCAAAAAGACTCTCATCTGCTTTCAATGAGTAGAGGAAGTCTCATTTATTCATTGCCTCGAGCTAAACGCATTCTTTCAAGAAACAAACTGCACACATTCATTCAATCAAACAGATTGCGCGTGTAAATTTAATGAGTAGTGCTTCTCTCATTTATTCAATGTCTCGAGCTTAACGTTTTCATTTAATGAAACAAGGTGAAACAATTGAATCAGTCATTGATTCAATCTTCAATTATTGATTCAATGAATGAAACGGTATTCTTAGATTCAATGAGACAGATGTAACTAACTTATTTACTGAATCAAACTGCACACATTCATTGAATGAAACGTACTGCACATGTTAACTCTAAGAGTAGAGCTTCTTTACTTCATTCAATATGACAAGCTTAACTCCTTCATTAAATGAAATAAACTGCAATCATTCAATCATTGTATCAAACTTCAATGATTGATTCAATGAATCAATCGTTATTCATTGATTCAATGAAAGAAACTTAACTGATTCATTTAAAATTCCAAATGCATTCGTCCATTCAATGAATCAAACAGCCCTTATTAATTCCATGAAAGAATCTGCGCATACTAATCAAATCAGTAGTGAATTTCACATACATTTAATGAAGCAAGTTGCACGTTCTTCGTTAAAGAAACCAACTGCATGCATTCATTTACTCAAACAGACTGCATGTGTTATTTCAATGGGTACAGCTTCTTTCATTCATTCAACATTTCTAGCTTAACTAATTAATTCAATGAAACAGACTGGAGGTATTCATTCAATGAGTAGACCCTCTCACATTGATTCAATACCACGAGTTTAAAACATCGATTCAATGAAATAAACTGCACCCATTCATTGAAGGAAACAAACTGCATGTGCTGCCAGAAGTTTAGCGCATTGATTTTAAGAAACAAACGGCAACTTTTAAATTTAATGAAAAACACTTCATCATTTATTCCGTGCTACGAGTTTGACGTTTTAATTCAATGAAGCAAACCACACTCATTCATTCAATCAAATAGACTGCTCGTCTGCTTTCAATGAGTAGAGGAAGTCTCATTCATTCAATGCTACGTGCTGAACGCATTGACTCAATCAAACAAACTGCACACATTCATTCAATGAAACAGATAGCGCGTGTAAATTAAATGAGTAGTGATTCTCACATTGATTCAATACCACGAGTTTAAGCATCGATTCAATGAAACAAACTGCACCCATTCATTGAATGAATAAAACTGCATGTGCTAATTCAATGAGTACAGCTTCTCTCATTTATTCAGTGCCTCGAGCTAAACGCTTTATTTCAATTAGACAGCCTGCACTTGTCAATTCAATGATAGAGCTTCTCTCATTCATTCAGTGGTACCAAGATTCCAAGAAACAAACGGTACTTATTCATTCAATGAAACACACTGCATGTCCAAAATCAATGAGTAGAGCTTCACTCATTCATTCAGTGGTACGAATTTGACCTATTAATTCCATGAAACAAACTGCACTCGATCATTCAATGAAACACACTGCATGTGTTAAATCAATCAGTAAGGCTTCAGCAATTTATTGAATGCCTCGAGCTAAACGCATTCTTTCAAGAAACAAACTGCACACATTCGTTCAATGAAACAGACGGCACGTGTAAATTCAATGATTAGAACTTCTCTCATTTATTCAATGTCTCTAGTTTAAGGTTATCGTTTAATGCAACAAGCTGAAACAAGTGAATCAGTCTTTGATTCAAAATTCAATCATTGATTCAATGATTCAAATGGTATTCTTAGATTCAATGAGACAGATGTAACTAACTTGTTTAGTGACTCAAACTGCACACTTTCATTGAAAGAAACAGACTGCACGTATTAACTCACAGAGTAGAGCTTCTCTACTTTATTCAATATGACAATCTTAACTCCTTCATTCAATGAAATAAACTGCAATAATTCAATCATTTTATCAAACTTCAATAATTGATTCAATGAATTAATCGTTATTTATTAATAAATGAAAGAAACTTAACTAATTTATTTAGAATTCCAAATGCATTCATCCATTCAATGAATCAAACAGCCATTATTCATTCCATGAAAGAATCTGCACATGCTAATCAAATCACTAGTTAATTTCCCATTCATTCAATGAAGCAAGTTGCACGCTCTCTGTTAAAGAAACCATCTGCATGCATTCATTTACTCAAACAGACTGCACGTGTTAGTTCACTGGGTACAGCTTCTTTCATTCATTCAACGTTTCAAGCTTAGCTAATTTATTCAATGAAACAGACTGGAGGGTTTCATTCAATGAGTAGAGCCTCTCACATTGATTCAATAACACGAGTTTAAATCATCCATTGAACGAAACAGACTGCACCCATCCATTGAACGAAACAGACTGCACCCATTCATTGAATGAAACAAACTGCATGTGCTGCCAGAAGTTTAGCGCATTGATTTTAAGAAACAAACGGCAAATTTTAAATTAAATGAAACACACTTCACTCATTCATTCCGTGGTACGAGTTTGACGTTTTAATTCAATGAAGCAAATCACACTCATTCATTCAATTAAACAGACTGCTCGTCTGCTTTCAATGAGTAGAGGAAGTCTCATTTATTCAATGCCTCGAGCTGAACACATTGACTCAATCAAACAAACTGCACACATTCATTCAATCAAACAGATTGCGCGTCTAAAATAAATGATTAGTGATTCTCACATTGATTCAATACCACGATTTTCATCATCGATTCAATGAAACAAACTGCACTCATTGAGTTAACACGTGTGTTCTGTTTCATTGAATGTTTGAGTGCATTTTGACTCTTTACGTAAAGTAACGCAGTTGTTTTTTCTTTTAAGCTCGAACATTGAATGATTGTTAAGGAGTGTCAGTGCTGAGGGAGTGCAGCACTGTCGGAGGGTCAATGCTAAGGGAGTACCACACTGTCAGCGAGTCCGTGCTTAGGGACTGCTGCAATGTCAGAGGGCCAGTGTTGCAGCCTGGTCGCACTGTCGGTGGATCAGTGCGAAGAGAGTGCAGCTCTGTCAGAGGGTCAGTACTGAGGCAATGCTGCACTGTCAGAGACGCAGTGCTGTGGCAGTGCCGCACAGTCAGAGGGTCAGGACTGAGGGAGTGCCGCACTGTCGGAGGGTCAGTACTGAGGGAGTGCCACATGTCAGTATTTAGGGAGTGCTGCAGTGTCGGAGGGTCAGTGTTGAGGGAGTGCCGCACTGTCAGTGGTCAGTACTGAGGCAGTGCTGCACTGTCAGAGGGTCAGGGATGAGGGAGTGCTGCACTGTCAGAGGGTCAGTGCTGAGGGAGTGCAGAACTGCTGGAGTGTCAGTGCTGAGCCAGTGCCACATTGTCGGAGGGTCAGTACTGAGGGAATGCCGCACTGCCGGAGGGTCAGGGCTGAGGGAGTGCTGCACTGTCGGAGGGTCAGTGCTGAGGGAGTGCTGCACTCTCAGAAGGTCAGTATCGAGGCAGTGCCACACTATCCGACAGTCAGTGCTGAGGGTGTGCAGCATTGTCGGAGGGTCAGTGCTGAGGGAGTGCAGCACTGTCAGATGGTCAGTGCTGAGGGAGTGCTGTACTGTCAGAGACTGAGTGCTGAGGCAGTCCCACACTGTCGGAGCATCAGAACTGAGAGAACAGCAGTGCCTCGGTATCAGAGAGACAACAGCAGCGGGTATGCATTTGAGATAGAGCAGCAGTGCCTGATTATCTGAGTGAGAACAGCAATCGCTGTGAATCTGAAAGAGAACAGCTGTACCTGTGTAGTTGAGAGGGAACAGTGGTGCCTTCGTATCACAGAGACAACAGCAGTGATTGTGTATCTGAGAAAGAACCGCATTGCCTGTGTAGCTGAGAGAGAACAACAGTGCCTGTGTGTCTGACAACAGAATTACCGATGCATCTGAGAGAGACAAGCATTGCTTCTGTATCAGAGAGAGAACAGCAGTGCCTGTGTATATGATAGAGAACAAGATGACCTATCTATATATGGGAGAATAGCAGTGCATTGCATCTGAGGTAGAACAGTGGTGCCTGAGAACAGCAGTGTTTTTGCAGCTCACAGAGAACAGCAGTGCCTGTGCATTTGAGAGGGAACTGCATTGCTTGTGCATTTGAGATAGAACAGCAGTGCCTAGGCCTCTGAGGAAGAACAGCAGTGCCTGTGTAGATGAGCAAGAACAGCAATGCCTGCATATCCGAGACAGAAGAGTGGTGCTGGTGTTAATGAGAGAGAAAAGCAGCACCTTTGCGGGAGAATAGCAGTGCCTGCATATCCAGGAGTGAACAGCATTGTCAGTGCGTTTGAAAAGGAATAGTACTGCCTGCGGATCTGAGAGAGAACAGCATTGCCTGTGTGGTTGAGAGTGAACTGCACTGCCTTCGCATCAGACAGGGAACAGCAGAGCTTTTGTATCTGAACGACAATCGCAGTGCCTTTGTGTCTGAGATAGAACAGCAGTGCATCTGTATTAGAGTGAGAACAGCAATGCCTGTGTGCCTGAGAGAGAACAACAATGCATGTGTATCTCAAAGAGATTAGTTGTGCCTTCGTATCTGGGAGAGAACAGCAGTGCACGTGATCTTTAGGAGACCAGCAGTACCTGAGGAGCTGACGGAGATGAGCAGTGACTGTGTATCTGAGAGTGAACAGCATTGTCTGTGCATTTGAGATAGAACAGCAGTGCCTGTGCATCTGAGGGAGAACAGCAGTGCCTGTGTAGATGAGGGAGAATAGTGTTGCCTGTGTATCAAAGAGAGAACAGCGGTGCCTCGCAATCACAGAGAAAACAGTAGTGCCAGTGTATCTTCGAGTAAACAACAGTGGCTGTGCATCTGGGAGAGAATAGCAGTCCCACAGCATCTGAGAAAACAGCCGTGCCTGAGTATCTGAGATAGAACAGCAGTGAACAGAGGCTGAGAGTGAACAACATTTGAGATAGAATAGTAGTGCCTGTGTATATAAGAGAAGACAGCGGTGCTGTGACTCTTGGAGAGAACAGCAGTGCCTCTTTATCTGAGAAAACAGCCGTGACTGTGTATCTGAGAGAGAATACCAGTGCCTTTGCAGCTGAAAGAGAACAGCAAAGCTTTTGTATCTGAACGACAATCGCAGTGCCTGTGTAGCTGAGGGAGAACAGTAGTGCCTCTGCATCTGAGAGAGAACAGCAGTGCCTGCGAGGGAACAGCAGTGCGTTGTATCTGAAAGTTCATGTGTCTCTGAGAGACAACAGCTGTACCTGTGTATCTGTTTGAGAACAGCAGTGCCTTTGCATCTGAGAGAGGCAAGCGTTGCCTCTGTATCAGCGAGAGAACAGCAGTGCCTGTGTATCTGAGAGGACAGCATTGCATATCTATACGAGGGAGAACAGCATTGCCTGGTATCTGAGATAGAACAGTTGCCTGCACATCTGAGAGAGAACACCAGTGTGTTTGAGAGTGTACAGCAGTGCCTTCATATCAGAGAGGGAACAGCCATGCTTTTGTATCTGAACAACAATTGCAGTGCCTGTTTATTCGCATAAACCAAATCAACCGGCGACATTTCTGCCACCTCCAAAAAGACCCCACCACCAGGGATATATTTCCCTCCCCAGCTCTTTCCGCCTTCCGCAAAGACCGTTCCCTCCACGACTACCTGGTCAGGTCCACACCCCCCTACGACCCACCCTCCCATTCTGGCACTTTCCCCTGCCACCGCAGGAACTGTAAAACCTGTGCACACACCTCCTCCCTCACCTCTATCCAAGGCCCCAAAGGAGCCTTCCACATCCATCAAAGTTTTACCTGCACATCCACTAATATCATTTATAGTATCCGTTGCTCCCAATGTGGTCTCTTCTACACTGGGGAGACTGGGCGCCTCCTAGCAGAGCACTTTAGGGAACATTTACGAGACACCCGCACCAATCAACCAAACTGCCCCGTGGCCCAATATTTCAACACCCCCTCCCACTCTGCCACATGTAGGTCCTGGGCCTCCTTCACCGCCGCTCCCTCACCACCAGACGCCTGGAGGAAGAACGCCTCATCTTCCACCTCGGAACACTTCAATCCCAGGGCATCAATGTGGACTTCAACAGCTTCCTCATTCCCCCTTCCCCCACCTCATCCTAGTTTCAAACTTCCAGCTCAGCACTGTCTCCTTGACTTGTCCGGACTTGTCCTACCTGCCTAGCTCCTTTTCCACCTATCCACTCCACCCTCTCCACCTTGACCTATCACCTTCATCTCCTCCCCCACTCACCCATTGTACTCTATGCTACTCTCTCCCCACCCCCACCCTCCTCTAGCTTATCTCTCCATGCTTCAGGCTCTCTGCCTTTATTCCTGATGCATCTGAGGGAGAACAGCACTACGTGTATCTGAGAGCGAACAGCAATGCCTGTGCATCTGAGAGATGATGGCAGTCCCTGTGTATGTTATGGACAACAGAAGTATCTCTGTATTTCATAGAGAAGAACAATGCCTATGTATCTTACTGCAGACACAGTGCCTGTGAACAGCACTGTTCGTCTGTCTGAAAGAGAACAGCAGTCCCTGTGTACCTTAAAGATAACTGAAGTACCTGGGTATCTCATAGACCACAGCAATGTCTGTGTACCTGAGAGAGATCAGCAGTGCCTGTATATCTGAAAGAGAACAGAATTGCCTGTGTATCTGAGAGAACAGCAGTGCCTGTGTATCTGAGAGTGAACAGCAGTCCCTGTGAATCTTATAGACAACGTAAGTACGTCTGTATCTCCTAGATAAAGCAGTGCCTGTACATCTTAGTTGGAACTGCAATGTCTATGTATCTGAGAGAGAATAGCAGTGTCTGTGTATCTTATCAAGAAAAGCAGGTGCCTGTGTATCTGAGAGATATCAGCAGTGCATGTTTATTGAGAGATAACAGCAGGCCCTGTGTATGTTATGGACAATAGAAGTATCTCTGTATTTCATGGAGAGGAACAGTGCCTGTGTATCTCAGTGCAAACACTGCCTGTGAACAGCACTGTCCGTGTATCTAAGAGAGAATAGCAGTCCCTGTGTATCTGAGAGAGAGCAGCAGTGTCTGTGTATGGGAGAGAGAATAGCAGTGTCTGTATATATGAGAGCGAACAGCAGTCCATGTGTACATTAAAGATAACTGAAGTACCTGTGTATCTTATAGAGCACAGCAGTGCCTGTATATCTGAGAGAGAACAGAAGTGCCTGTGTATCCTGAAGAGAACAGCACTACCTGTGTATCTTATGGAGCACAGCAGTTCCTGTGTATCTTAGAGAGATCAGCAGTGCCTGTATTTCAGAGAGAGAACAGCAGTGCCTGTGTATCTGAGGGAGAACAGCATGTGGAGCTGAGAGAGAACAGCAGTCCCTCTGTATATTACAGACAACGCAAGTATGTTGTATCTCATAGAGAACAGCAGTGCCTGTGTATGTAGAAGAGAACAGCACTGCCTGTGTATCTGAGGGAGAACAGCCATGCATGCATATCTAAGAGAGAACAGCAGTGTCTGTATCCGAGAGAGAACGACTGTGCCTGTGTATCTTATAGAGCACAGCAGTGCCTGTGTATCTGAAAGAGAACAACCGTACCTGTGTATCTTATCAAGAACAGCAGTACCAGTGTATCAAAGAGAGCAGCAGTGCCTGTGTAACTTATCAAGAAGAACAGCGCCTGTGTATCTTATAGAGCACAGCAGTGCCTGTGTATCTGAGAGAGTACAGCAGTGCCTATGCATGTGGCAGACAACAGAATTGCCTGTGTCTCTTATAGATGGTCGCAGTGCATGAATATTATTGCAAGAACAGCAGTCCCTGTGTATCTCAGTGAGAACAACAGTCCCTCAATATCTGAGAGAGAACAGCAGTGCGTGTGTATCTGAGTGTGAACAGCAGTGCCTATGTACCTGAGAGATAACAGTGCCTGTGTCCCTTTTTATATGAAAGAGAACAGCAGTCCCTGTGTATGTTACAAATAACAGTAGTCCATGTCTATAATATCAATGGTAGGAGTCCCCGTGTATATTATACAGAACAGACGTTCCTGTGTATATTCTATAGAAGAGCAGTCTCTGTGCATATTATAGAGAAAAACAGTCCCTGTGTATATCAAAGAGAATTGTAGTCCCTGTGTATATTATAGAGAAACGTTTATGCAGTTCTTGTGCATATTGTAGCGAATAGCAGTCTCTGTGAATATTATTGATAAGAGCAGTCCATGTCTGTATTATCGAGAACACCAGTGGCTGTGTATATTTCTGAGAACAATAGTCCCTATCTATACTATAGATGACAGCAATCCCTGTATATATTGTAGAAAGCAGCATTCCCTATGTATATTATAATGAACACCAGTCACTGTGCATAATAAAGAAAACAGCAGTCCCTGTGTCTATTATGGTGAAGAGCAGTACTTGTCTTTATATAGAATCCAGCAGTCCCTGTCTATATTATAGAGAACAATAGTGGCTGCGTATGATGCAGAGTAAAACAGTCCCCGTGTATATTATAGAGAACAGCAGTGCCTGTGTCTATTTTTGAGAACAGCAGTCGCTGTGTATCTAAAGGAGAACAGCAGTCCACGTCTATCTTAGATAGAACAGCCTTCCCGCTCTATCTAAGGAGACAAACCGTCCCTCTGTCTCATGTACAGAACAGCCGTCCCTCTGTATGTTATACAGAACAGCAGCCAATCTGTGTGTTATAGAAGACAGCAGTCCCTCTGTATATTATAGAGAACAACAGTCCCTGTGTATCTTATAGAGAGCAGCAGTCCCTGCGTATCTTTTAGAGAATAGCTGTCCCTCTGTATATTATAAAGAATGGTCATCCTCTGTATCTTATACAGAACAGCAACCCTTCTGCGTGTTATAGAGAACAGCAGTCCCTCTGTGTGCTATAGCGAACACCAGTGCATGTGTATCTTATAGAGAACAGCATTGTCTGCGTACATTACAGAGAACAGCAGTCCCTGTCTCTATTAGAGAAAATAGCAGTCCCCGTGTCTATTGTCGAGAATAGAAGTCTCTGCTTATATTAGACAGAACAATGATCCTTGTCAACGTTATCGAGGACACCACTGCCTGTGTATATTTTCAAGCACAGTCCCCATCTACTTTATAGAGAACAGCAGTCAATGGGGAAATGATAGAGAACAGCATTCCCTATGCATATTACAGAGAACAGCAGTCGCTGTGTACAATAGATAAAACAATAACTTGTGTCTATTATAGTGAAGAGCAGTACTTGTCGACATTGTAGATTAGAGCAGTCCCTGTCTATAATCCAGAGAACAATAGTGTCTGTGTATAGAACATCTATGTAACACTCTGTTGAACCTGGGGAAAAAGTTTCTGACTGTCTACTCTATCTATTCCACTGTTCATCTTATAAACCTCTACCAAGTCACCCCTCATCATTCGCCGTTCCAATGAGAAATGGCCGAGGACTCTCAACCTATCCTCGTACGACCTATTCTCCATTCCAGGCAACATCCTGGTACATCTTCTCAGCACCCTCTCCAAAGCTTCCACATCTTTCCTAAAGTGAGGTGACCAGAACTGCACACAGTACTCCAAATGTGGCCTAACCAAAGTCCTGTACAGCTGCAACATCACTTCACGACTTTCGAATTCAATCCCTCTGCTAATGAACGATAATACACCATAGGCCTTCTTACAAATTCTATCCACCTGATTGGCAACTTTCAAAGATCTATGTACATAGACCTCAAGATCCCTCTGTTCCTCCACCTGACTAAGAACCCTACCATTAACCCTGTATTCCGCATTCTTATTTGTTCTTCTAAAATAGACAACCTCACACTTGGCAGGGTTGAACTCCATCTGCCACTCCTCAGCCCAGCTCTGCATCATACCTAAGTCCCTTTGCAAACGACAAATGCCCTCCTCACTGTCCACAACTCCATCTATCTTCGTATCATCTGCAAATTTACTGACCCACCCTTCGACTCCCTCATCTAAGTCATTAATTAAAATGATCCCTGCGGAACTCCACTTGTAACTGGGCTCCAGGCTGAATATTTACCATCTACCACCACTCTCTGACTTCGACCGGTTAGCCAGTTTTCTATCCAATTGACCAAATTTCCCTCTATCCCATGCCTCCTGACTTTCCGCATTAGCCTACCATGGGGAACCTTATCAAATGCCTTACTAAAATCCATGTACACTACATCCACTGCTCTACTCTCATCCACATGCTTGGTCACCTCCTCGAAGAATTCAATAAGACTTGTAAGGCAAGACCTACCCTTCACAAATACGTGCTGGCTGTCCCTAATCAAGCAGTGTCTTTCCAGATACTCGTAAATCCTATCCCTCAGTACCCTTTCCATTACTTTGCCTACCACAGAAGTAAGACTAACTGGCCTGTAATTCCCGGGGTTATCCCTATTCCCTTTTTTGAACAGGGGCACAACATTCGCTACTCTCCAGTCCCCTGGTACCACCCCCGTTGACAGTGAAGACGAGAAGATCATTGCCAACGGTACTGCAATTTCCTCTCTTGCTTCCCACATAATCCTAGGATATATCCCGTTAGGGCCGGGGGACCTGTCTATCCTCAAGTTGTTCAAAATGTCCAACACATCTTCCTTCCTAACAAGTATATCTTCTAGCTTACCAGTCCGTTTCACACTCTCCTCTTCAACAATACGGTCCCTCTCGTTCGTAAATACTGAAGAGAAAGTACTTGTTCAAGACCTCTCCTATCTCTTCCGACTCAATACACAATACACAATCTCCCACTACTGTCCTTGATCGGACCTACCCTCGTTGTCGTATGTTGCAGAGTATAGCAGTCCTTGTGCACATTCCAGAGAACAGTAGTGCCTATGTCTATATTTGAGGAAAGCAATTCCTGTGCATATCATAGACAACAGCAATCCCTGTGTTTATTATAGACATTAGCAGTGCCTATGTATATTTTACAAATCAGCAGTCCCTGTCTACATCATAGGGAACAGCATATACATAGGCACTGCTGTTCTCTGTCAGACACGCAGACACTCTGTTCACCCTCCGGTACACCAGGACTGCTGTTCTCTCCTAGGTGCACAAGCACTGCTGTTCTCTCTCAGTTGCACAGGCACTGCTTGTGTCTCTCAGATATACAGGGACTGCTATTGTCTCTCAGATACTCAGGAACTACTGTTCTCTGCAAGATAATCAGACACTGCTGTTCTCAGATTCACAGACACTGTTGTCCTCTCTCAGATACACAGGCACTGCTGTTCTCTGTAAGGTTCACAGGGACTGTTGTTCTCTGTAATATGCACAGGCACTGACCCTCCCTCTCAGATACACAGGCACTGCTATTCTCTCTCAGAAACTTTGGCACTGCTGTTCTCAGTCAGTGTTGTTCTGTGTAATGCTAAGCTGGAGACTGGTATTGTCGATAAGATACATAGCCGTTCTCTCTCAGATACACAGACACTGCTGTTTTCAGTCAGATACACAGGTATTGCTGTTCTCTTTCAAATATGCAGTCATTGCTGTTCTCTCTCAGATACACAGACACTACTGTTCTCAATAAAATACACCGGGAATGGTGTTCTACTTCCAATACACAGCCTCGACTGTTCTCTCTCAGATACACAGGCACTGCTGTTCTCTCTCAGCTACACAGCACTGCAATTCTGTCGCAGATACACAGGCACTACTGGTCTCTCTCAGATACACAGGCACTGCTGTTCTCTGCAATATAGACAGGCACTGCTGGAATCTCCTGTACTGCTCTTCGCCATAATAGACACAGGGACTGCTGTTTTCTCTATTATAGGGAGTATATACACAGGTATTGCTAATCTCAAAACATACACAGGGACTACTGTTGTCTATGATATATACAGGAATTGCTGTTCTCAGAAATAGACATGGGCACTGCAAAATGTCCAAGGACTGCTGTACTCTGCAACATACACAGGCACTGCTGCTCTTTGCAACAATAGACAGGGACTGTTGTAATCTATAAGACAGACAAGTAATGCTCTTCGCTATAATAAATAGTTAATATAGACAAGGACTGCTGTTCTCCATAATATACACAGAGACTGCCATTCTCTATAATTTACACAGGGACAGCTGTTCAGTATGGTGTAGACAGAGACTGCCGATATCTGAAATATATTCAGGAACTGCTGTTCTATATAATAAACACAGGCACAGTCGTTCTCTATAATATAAACAGTGACTTCTCTTCGTTATCATATACACAGGTACTGCTGTTCTCTAGAATACATGTTTACTATAATATGCACAGGGACTGCTGTCACCTAAGTTATTCTCAGGATTTGTGTTCTCTATAATTTGCACATGCATTGCTGTCTCTGTAATATACACAGGGACTGCTGCTTTCTTTAACATACACAGGCATCGCTGTCCTTTATAAGATGGACAGAGACTGCCATCTCTGTAATATATACAGGACTGCTGTTCTTTGTAATCTGCTCTTTTCTGTAATATATAGAGGGACTGCTATTACCTCTAAAATACACAGGGACTGCTTTTTTCAGATTAGATTCCCTACAATATGGAAAAAGGCCCTTCGGCCCAACTAGTCCATACCGACCTTCCGAAGAGTAACCCAGCCAGACCCATTCCCCTAACTAATGCACCTAACTCTATGGGCAATTTAGCATGACTAATTCACCTAACCTGCACATAGAACCATAGAATCATAGAGATGTACAACATGGAAACGGACCCTTCAGTCCAACCTGTCCATGCTGATCAGATATCCCAACCCAATCTAGTCCCACCTGCCAGCGCCTGGCCCATAGCCCTCCATTCCCATCCAAATACCTGTTAAATGATGAAATTGTACGAGCTTCCACCACTTCCTCTGGCAGCTCGTTCCATACACGTACCACCTTCTGTGTGAAAAAGTCGCCATGTAGGTCTCTATTGAATGAAACAAGTTTAACTGAATTATTGAGTGAATCCAACTGCACACTTTCATTCAATGAGTAGAGCTGCTCTCATTCATTAAATGTGGCAAGCTTACATCATTCATTCAAAGAATCATGTTGCACGTTTTAATTCACGAGCTAATCAAATGAGTAGAGCTTCTGCTATGTATTCAATGCCCTGAACTTAACGCATTCATTCAATGTAAAAGACTGCATGCATTAATTGAATGTAGAGCTTCTCTCATTTATTCAATGTCTCGAGCTTAATGTTTTCATTCAATGAAACAAAGTGCATTCATTCAATCTTTAATTCAAACTTCAATCATAAATTCAATTAATCATACGTTATTGATTCATTCAACGAAACAAACTGCACGTATTCATTCAATGAAACGGACTGCACGTTTCAATTCAATGGGTATAGCTTGTCTCATTCATTAAATGTGTCAAGCTTATGTTATTCATTCATTCAAAGAAACAAACGGCATGTTTTAATTAAACGCATAGAGCTTCTGTCATTTATTCAATCTCTCAAGCTTAAAGCTTTCATTCAATGAAACAAACTGCATTCTTTCAATCTTTGAATCAAACTTCAATCATTGATTCAATTAATCATACGTTATTCATTGATTCAATGAAACAAACTGAATTCATTTATTTAGTGAATCAAACTACACTGATTCATTCAATGAAATACACTGCAATTGTTAATTCATTGAGTAAAGCTTCTGTCATTCATTCAATGCCACGAGTTCAATGCATTACTTCAATGAAACATTCAATGAAGCAGAGTTCATGTGTTAATTCAATGAGAAGAGCTTATCTTATATATTCAATGTCTTGAGCTAAACGCTTTCATTCAATGAAAGGAACAGCATTCATTCATTCATTGAATGAAACTTCAATCGTTGATTCAATGTAAAAAACGATATTCATCGATTCAATGAAACAAACTGAAGGCATTTATGTAATGAATCCAACTGAATTTATTCATTCAATGAACCACACTGCACTCTTTCCGACAATTAAACAGACTGCACGTATTAATACAATGAGTAGAGCTTCTGCCATTCATTCAATGCCCCGAGCTTAAAGCATTCATTCAATGCTACAGACAGCACGTGCGAATTCAATGAGAAGAGCTTCTCTCGTCCACCAATGTATCGAGCTTAACGCTTCCACTGAAAGAAACACAATGCATTCATTGAATCACAGAATCAAACTTCAGTCATTCATTCAATGAATCAAACGTTATACATTGTTTCAACGAAACAAACTTAACTCATTTATTTATTGAACTAAACCGTACTCATTCATTACATGAAACACATTGCTCATGTTATTTCAATGAGAAAAGCTTCTCTCATGTATTCAATCTCTCGAAATTAACGCTTTCACTTAATAATTAACTGCATTCATCCAATCATTGAATCAAACATTATTCATTAATTGAAAGGAATAAACGTAAGTCACTTATTTGGTGAATTCAACTGCATTCATTCATTCAATGAATCAAAGTGCCCTTCTTCCTTCAATTAAACACACTGCACGTATTAATCCAATTCGTAGAGCTTCTGCCATTCATTCAATACCCGAGCTCAACGCATTCATTCAATGCATCAGACTGCACGTGTTTCTTTAACGAAACGAGGTGCTCTCATCTATACTATCTTCGGATCTTATCCCCTCCATTGAATCAAAAAAATTGCATTCATTCAATCACAGATTCAATTTTTCATCATTGATTGAATGAAACAAACTTAACTCATTTCTTTAGTCAACTAAACTGCTGTCATTAATTCGATGAAACAAATTGCACGAGTTAATTCAATGAGTGGAGGTCCTCCCATTCATTCTCGAGCTTTACACTTACATTTAATGAAACAAACTTCATTCCTGCATTTATTGAATCATACTTCAAACATTCAATCAATGAAATAATGTAACTCATTTATTTCGTGAATCCAACTGAATTCATTCATTCATTGAAACACTGTTAATTCAATGAGTCGCCTGTTGCAATATATTGCCTGCCACGAGGTAAACACGTTCATTCAATGAAACACACAGCCCCTGTTATTTCAATGAGTAATGTCGCTGCAATTTACTCAATGCGTCAAAGTTAACTCATTCATTCAATGATACAAACTGGACGTTTTAAGTCAATGAGTAGAGCTTCTCTCATTCTTTCTATGCTACGAATTTTACGCAATGATTGAATGAAACAAACTGCAGACCTTCATTCAACGAATTAGCCTGCATATGTTAATTCAATGAATAGATTTTCCCGGATGCATACAATGTCTCACACTTCACGCTTTCATTCAAAGTAAGGAACTGCATTCATTTATTGAATCAAATTTCAGTCTTTGACACAATGAATCAAACATTATTGATTGAAACAAACTTAACTCAGGTATTTAGTGAACCCAACTGCACACTTCCATTCAATGAGTAGAGCTGCTCCCATTCATTAAATGTGGCAAGCTTACATTATTCATTCAAAGAAACAAGTTGCAGGTTTTAATTCACGAGCTAATCAAATGAGTAGAGCTTGTTCTATTCATTCAATGCTCTGAGCTTAACGCATTCATTCAATGTAAAAGACTGCATGTGTTGATTGAACGAGTAGAGCTTCTCTCATGTATTCAATGTCTCGAGCTTAATGTTTTCACTCAATGAAACAAATTGCATTCATTCAATCAAACTTCAATCATAAATTCAATTAATCATACGTTAATGATTCATTCAACGAAACAAACTGCACGTATTCATTCAATGAAACGGACTGCACGTTTCAATTCAATAAGTAGAGCTTCTCTCATTCATTAAATGTGTCAAGCTTATGTCATTCATTCATTCAAAGAAACAAACGGTACGTTTTAATTAATTGTATTGAGCTTCTGTCATTTATTCAATGTCTCGTGCTTAAAGCTTTCATTCAATGAAACAAATTGCATTCTTTCAATCTTTGAATCAAACTTCAATCATTGATTCAATTAATCATACGTTTTTCATTCATTCATTGAAACAAACTGAATTCATTTATTTAGTGAATCAAACTACACTGATTCATTCAATGAAATACACTGCAATTGTTAATTCATTGAGTAAAGCTTCTGTCATTCATTCAATGCCTCGAGTTCAACGCATTCATTCAATGAAACATTCAATGAAACAGAGTTCATGTGTTAATTCAATAAGAAGAGCTTCTGTCAGATATTCAATGTCTTGAGCTAAACGCTTTCATTCAATGAAAGGAACAGCATTCATTCATTCAGTGAATCAAACTTCAATCGTTGACTCAATGTAAAAAAACGTTAATCATCGATTCAATGAAACAAAATGAATTCATTTATTTAATGAATCCATCTGAATGTATTCATTCAATAAACAAAACTGCACTCCTTCCGTCAATTAAACACACTGCAAATATTAATCCAATGAGTAGAGCTTCTGCCATTCATTCAATGCCCCGAGCTTAATGCATTCATTCAATGCTACAGATGGCACGTGCTCATTTAACGAGAAGAGGTTTTCTTGTCTATTCAAGGTTCCGAGCTTAACGCTTCCAATGAATCAAGCAAACTGCTTCCATTCAATCACAGAATCCAAATTCAGTCATTGAGTCAATGAAACAAACCGAATTCATTTATTTATTGAATCGAATTAGGATAATTCATTCAATGAAATACCCTGGAATTGTTAATTCAATGAGTACATCTCCTGCCAGTTATTCAATGCCACGAAGTAATGACTCATGCTTAACTCTTTCATTCAATGAAACAAACTGCATTCATCTAATCATTGAATCCAAGTTCAATCATTGATTCAATTAATCAAACTCGTTATAAATTTTTTTCAATGAAATAAACTTAACTCATTTATTTAGAGAAACAAACTGCACTTAATGAAACACACTGCACGTGCTAAACCAATGTGTAGAGCTTCTGCCGTTCAGTGAATGTCGCAACGTAAACGCACTCATTCAATGAAACAATGTTAATTCAATGAGTAAAGCTTCTCTCATTCATTCAATGCCAGTTTAACACATTGATTCAATGAATCATTCCTTATTTTTTGATTCAATTAAAAAAAGTTAAGTCATTTATTTAGTGCATCCAAGTGCATTAATTCATTCAATGAAACAGATGGCACGTGCGAATTCAATGAGTAGAGCTTCTCTCAGCTATCCAATGTATCGAGCTTAATGCTTCCACTGAATGAAACACATTGCATTCATTGAATCACAGAATCAAACTTCAGTCATTCATTCAATGAATCAAACGTTATACATTGTTTCAACGAAACAAACTTAACTCATTTATTTATTGAACTAAACTGCACTCATTCATTACATGAAACACATTGCTCGTGTTATTTCAATGAGAAGAGCTTCTCTCATGTATTCAATGTCTCGAAATTAACGCTTTCACTTATTAATTAACTGCATTCATCCATTTATTGTATCAAACATTATTCATTGATTGAAAGAAATAAACTTAAGCCATTTATTTGGAGAATTCAACTGCATTCATTCATTCAATGAATCAAAGTGCACTTCTTACTTCAATTAAACACACTGCATGTATTAATCCAATGCGTAGAGCTTCTGCCATCCATTTAATACCCTGAGCTGAACGCATACATTCACTGCATCAGACTGCACGTGTTTATACAACGAATAGAGGTGCTCTCATCTATTCAAACTTCGGAGCTTATCACCTCAATTAAATCAAACAAATTGCGTTCATTCCATGATAGATTCAATTTTTCATCACTGATTAATTGAAACAAACTTAATCATTTATTTAGTCAACGAAACTGCTGTCATTCATTCAATGAAACAAATTGCACGAGTTAATTCAATGAGTGGAGGTCCTCCCATTCATTCAATGCCTCTATCGAAACACATTGATATAATGAAACAGACTGCTCGCTTTCATTCAGTAAAACAATTTGCACGTGTTAATCAATGAGTAGACCTTCTGCCATGCACTCAAAGCCAAGAGCTAAAAGCATTCATTCTATGAAACAAACTGTATGCGTTCATTCAATGAAGCAGACAGCACGTAACAATTTAAGGAGGAGAGCTTCTGTCTTTCATTCAGTGTGTCAGTCTCAATTCATTCACTCAATGAAACAAAGTGCACGTTTCAATTCAATAACTAGAGCTTCTCTCATGCATTCAATGATACGAATTTAACGCATTGATTCAATATAACAAACTGCACGTTTTCATTCAAAGTCTGCACGAGTTAATTTAATGAGTTAATTTCTCTCATTCATTGAATGTTTCAATTTTGACTCATTCATTCAATGAAGCATTCTGCGAGTGTTAATTCAATGAGTAACGTTTCTCTCATTCATTCAATATCAGGATTTTGACTCATTGATTCAATGAAACAAACTTCACTGATACATTCAATGAAGCAGACTACACATGTTAATGCAATCAGTAGAGCTTTTCTCATGTATTCAATGTCTCGAGCTTAATGCTTTCATTCAATAAAAAATCTGTTTTCATTCATTCAAACTTCAATTAGTGATTCAATGAATCAAACGTTATTCATTGATTCAAAGAACCAAAATTAAGTCATTTATTTAGTGAATGCACCTCCCTTCGTTCATTCAATGAAACAAACGGCACTAATTCTTTCAATGAAACACACTGCACGTATTAATCCAATGAGTAGAGCTTCTGCATTCATTCATTGCCACGAGCTCAAGGAAACAAACTGCAGCGTTCATTCAATGAAACTGACGGCACGGGCTAATTCAATGACTAGAGGTTCTCTCGTCTATTCAATGTTTCGAGCTTAACGCTTTTATTGAATGAAACAAACTGCATTCATTCAATCACAGAAAATCACATATCAGTCATTGATTCAATGAAGTAAACGGTATACATTGATTCAATGAAAAATACTTTACTCATTTATTCAGTGAATCAAATTGCATGCATTCATTCAATGAAACACATTGCATTTGTTAAGTCATTGAGTAGAGGTTTTGACATTAATTCAATGCCACTAACTAAGCGCATTGATTCAATGAAACAGACTGCACATGTTCATTCAGTGAAACAATCTGCACTTGTTAATTCAATGAATTGAGCGACTGCCTTTCACACAATGCCAGGAGCTTAAAGCATTCATTCAATGAAAGAAACTCATCTATTTATTCAAGGAAATAGACGCATATATTCATTGACCCAGACGGCACATTCCAATTCAATCAGTAGAGATTTTCTCATGTATTCAATGTCTCAAGCTTTACACTTACATTTAATGAAACAAACTTCATTGCATCATTTATTGAATCATACTTCAAACATTGATTCAATGAAATAATATAACTCATTTATTTCGTGAATCCAACTGAATTCGTACATTCATTGAAACACAGTTAATTCAATGAGTAGCCTGTTGCTATGTATTGCTTGCCACAAGGTAAACACGTGCATTCAATCAAAAAAACTGTACGTTTTTATTTAATGAAACACACTGCCCCTGTATTTTCAATGAGTAGAGTCGCTGCAATTTACTCAATGTGTCAAAGTTAACTCATTCATTCAATGAAACAAACTGGACGTTCTAAGTCAATAAGTAGAGCTTCTCTCATTCTTTCCGTGCTACGATTTTTACGCATTGATTGAATGAAACAAGCTGCAGACCTTCATTCAACGAATTAGCCTGCATATGTTAATTCAATGAATAGATTTTCCCGGATGCATACAATGTCTCACACTTCACGCTTTCATTCAAAGTAAAGAACTGCATTCTTTCATTGAATCAAATTTCAGTTTTGATACAATGAATCAAACATTATTGAATGAAACAAACTTAACTCAGTTATTTAGTGAACCCAACTGCATACTTACATTCTATGAGTAGAGCTGCTCTCATTCATTAAATGTGGCAAGCTTACATCATTCATTCAAAGAAACAAGCTGCACGTTCTAATTCACGAGCTAATCAAATGAGTAGAGCTTCTTCTATTCATTCAATGCCCCGAGCTAATCGCATTGAAGCAATATAATAGACTGCATATGTCAATTGAATGAGTAGAGCTTCTCTCATTTATTCATTATAAAATGTGCAGGGACCGCTATTCTCTGTAATATACGGAAGGACAGCAGTGTTTTGTAAAATGCACAGGAACTGCTGTTGTCTGTAATATACTCAAAATGCTGGAAATGCACCACTCTAATCTTGACTCTAATGACCAGCATCTGAGGGCCTCACTTTTACCTGTAATATACACAAGCTCTGCTGTTTTGTTTCACATTGAGAGGGACTGTTCTTGTCCATAAATACACAGGTACTTCTATTCTTTGCAATGAACACAGACTGTTGTTCAGTATGAAACACAAAGACGCTGCTATTTTCTGTAATATGTACAAGGACTGTAATATAATCAGGGACTTCTGTTCTCTACAATTGACAGAAAGACAGCTGTTCTCCACATTGTGTGCAGGGATTGCTGTTTTCCGTAATATACACAAGAACTTATGTTCTGGGAAATATACAGAGAAACCCCTCTTCTCTGCAATATGCACAGGGACGTTGTAATATAGACAGTGACATTTGTTCCCTGTAATATAAGCAGGGACTGCTTGCTTCCTTAATATAGGCAGGAGCTGATCTTCTCTGCAACATTTCCTGGGACTGCTGATCTCAATAACATAGAAGATGCAAAATAATATCTCAATAATAATAATATAAAACAGAAAAGGTCTGCTGTTATCTATAATATTCTTTTCCATAAGCAGAAGACTCTTTTTCTCCTCAGTATACACAGGGACTCCTGTGTCCAGTAATGTGCCCAGGGATTGCTGCTCGCAATAATATGCATTGGGACTGCTGCTTAGTGAAATAGTACAGGGACTGCTGTTCTCTATAACATAGACATGGACAGCTGCTTTCTATAATGTAGAAAGGAACTGCTGTTGACTTTAATATAGATAGGGACTGTCGATCCCAATAAAACAGAAAATGACTGCTGTTCTTTATAATGTTTTGTTTTATATACAAGGGACTGCTGTTCTCATTTTACACAAGTAATGCTGTTTAGAGCATGGAACATAACACAGTACAGTACAGGCCCTTTGACCCATGATGTTGTGCCCAACATTTAGACAATAGACAATAGACAATAGACAATAGACAATAGACAATAGATGCAGGAGTAGGCCATTCTGCCCTTCGAGCCTGCACCGCCATTCAATATGATCATGGCTGATCATTCCTAATCAGTATCCTGTTCCAGCCTTATCTCCATACCCCTTGACTCCACTATCTTTAAGAGCTCTATCCAATTCTTTCTTAAAAGAATCCAGAGACTGGGCCTCCACTGCCCTCTGGGGCAGAGCATTCCACACAGCCACCACTCTCTGGGTGAAGTAGTTTCTCCTCATCTCTGTCCTAAATGGTCTACCCCGTATTTTTAAGTTGTGTCCTCTGGTTCGGCTCTCCCCCATCAACGGAAATATGTTCCCTCCTGCCAGAGTGTCCAGTCCTTTCTTAATCCTATACGTTTCAATCAGATCCCCTCTCAGTCTTCTAAACTCAAGGGTATACAAGCCCAGTCACTTCAGTCTTTCAGTCTTGCACAGACAATTTACCATAAGAGAAGATCAACCTAAACTACACACCACTCAATTTACTGCCGTCCATGTGCTTGTTCAGCTATCGCTTAAATGTCCCTAATGTATCTGACTATACCACCACTGCTGGCAGTGCATTCCACACACCCACCAATCTCTGCATAAAGAACCTATCTCTGACATTTTCCCTATACCTTCCTACAATCACCTTCAAATTATGAGCCCGTGTGAAAACCATTACGACCCTGGGAAAGTTACTGACTCTCTATTCTGTTTATGCCTCTCATTAACTTGTACCCCCCATTAACTCAGTTTTCTTCCTTCTCTCCAGTGTAAAAAAAGCCTAGCTCACTCAACCTTTCTTCATAAGACATACCCTCCAATCCAGGTAGCATCCTGGTAAATCTCCTCTGCACCCTCTCTAAAGCATCAACATCCTTCTTATAATGAGGCAACCAGAACTGAATACACTATTCCAAGTGTAGTCTAACCTGGGTTTTATAGAGCTGCAGCAAAACCTTGCATCTTTTAAACTCAATTCCCCTGTTAATGAAAGCCAAAACAGTGTTCAGATAGCCTTCTTAAGAACTCAATCAACTTATGTGGCAACTTTGAGGGATCTATGTATGTGGACTCCAAGATCCCGCTGTTTCTCCACACTGCCAAGAATCCTGTTTTTCACCCGACATTCAGCATTCAAATTCAACCTTCCAAAATTAATCACTTCGCATTTATCCAGGTTGAACTCCACCTGCCACTTCTCAGCCCAGCTCTGCATCTTGTCAATGTCTTGTTGTAGCCTGTAACAGCCCTCGACACTATCTACAACACCACTGACCTTTGTGTCATCGGCAAACTTACTAACCCACCCTTCCACTTCTTTATCCAAGTAATTTATAAAAACTACAAAAAGCAGAGGCCCAAGAACAGATCCCTGTGGGACACCATTGGACACCGACCTCCAGGCAGAATACTTTCCATCCACTACCAATCACTGTCTTCTTTCAGACAGCTTATTCTGTATCCAGACAGCGAAATTTCCCTTTATCCCATATCTACTAACTTTCTGAATGATCGTACTATGGGGAACCTTATCAAATGCCTTACTGAAATCCATATACAGCACATCCACTGCTTGACCTTTGTCAATATGTCTCATCACATTGTCAAAGATCTCAATAAGGCTTATGAGGCATGACCTGCCCCTCACAGAGCAATGCTGACTATCGTTAATCAAACTATGTCTTTCCAAATAGTCATATATCCTATCTCTCTCAATCCTTTCCAGTACCTTGCTTACCACAGACACAAGACTGACTAGACTGAACTTTCCAGGGATTTCCTTATTCCCTTTCTTGAGCAGAGGAACAACATTCACCTGTCTCTAATCAGCTGGTACTTCTCCTATGGAGAGTCAGGATGCAAAGATCATTGCCAGAGGCACAGCAATCTCATTCCTCATTTCCCCTAATTAACCTTGGATATATCTGATCCAGTCCTGGAAACTTATGTATCTTGATGCTTCCTCGAATTTCCTGAAGAAGGGCTTATGCCCGAAACGTCGATTCTTCTGCTCCTTGGATGCTGCCTGACCTGTTGCACTTTTCCAGCAACACATTTTTCAGCTCTGATCTCCAGCATCTGCAGTCCTCACTTTCTCCTAGAATTTCCAGCATGTCCATTTTCTTAATATCAATATGTTCAAGCCTATTAACCTGGTCCACAGTGTTCTCACTGTCAAGAAGGTCCCTCTCTCTCGTGAAATTTAAAGCAAAATATTCATTAAAGGCCTTCCATACCTCTTCAGGCTACAGGCACGAGTTCCCTCTAATATCCCTGATTGGCACTGCCCTCGGTCTGATCATTCTCCTATTCCTCACGTAAATGTAGAACGTCTTTGGGTTTTCCCTACTCTTTCCCACCAAGGCTTTTTCATGCCCCCTCCTAGCTCTTCTCAGTCCACCTTTGCGTTATTTCCTAGCTAATTCTCTAAAGTTGTGTCAGATAAGAAGCTCCTCTTCTCTTGTCATCCAAGGCTCCTCCACCTTACCATTCCTTGCCTGTCTCAGTGGGACAAAGTTATCAAACACTTGCAATAAGCGCACCTGAACCAACCTCCACATTTCTGTTGTGCATTTCCCATAGAACAAGTGTTCCCAATTTATATTGGACATCTCCTGTTCTCTGTAACATAGACAAGAAATGCTCTTATCAGTAATAGGCTCAGGAATTGCTTTTCTGTATACACATAAGGTCTGCTGTTTTTGTAACATGCATAAGGGCTATTTTTCTACCTGTTATACCCAGAGATATCTGTTCTCCACCATATACACAGGATTTCCATTCTCTATAATAAAGATGGGCTGCTGTTCTGTAAAACATAGTCAGGAACTGTATGATCTGTAATGTAGCGAGGGACCGCTATTCTCTATAAAACAGTAGAATACTGCTATTCTGTATAATATTTAGTTTCATATACATAGGGGCTGCCGTTTCCTGTATTATACACAGGAACGGCTCTTCTCCCTAATAAAAACAGATACTGCTGTTCTCTATAGTATATACAAGGACATCTTTTCTCCACAGTATACATACAGACTGCTGTTCTATGTAGACTGCACTGGAACTGATTGTCTCCCTAATATACACAGGAACTACTATTTTCAATGAGACACACAGGGACGCTTGTCCGCTTTAGTATAAGCAGAAACAACTTTCCTCTATGATAGCTGCAGGGCCTGCCATTCTCCAGAATGTACACAGGAACTGATGTTCTCTGTAAAATGCACAGGGACTGCTCTTATTTACAATAACACAGGGTCAGCTCTTTAAATACATTGCGAATACATACTTTTCGAATACATACAATGATGTTCTCTTTAATATACACAGGGACTGCTGTTCCTGATAACATCAGCAGGGACAGCTGCTGTCCACAATAGCTGCATATCCTGCTGTTAGAACATAGAACGTAGACCAATACAGTGCAGAACAGACCCTTTGGCCCTCGATGTTGTGCTGACCTGTGAACTATTCTCAGTTCGTCCCCCTACACTATCCCAAAATCATCCATGTGCTTATCTAAGAATTGTTTAAATCTCCATAATGTTGCTGAGTTGACGACATTAGCAGGCAGGGCATTCCACGCCCTTACCACTCTGTGTAAAGAACCTGCCTCTGACATCTGTCTTAAATCTATCACCCTCAATTTGTAGTTATGCCCCCTCATACAAGCTGACGTCATCATCCTAGGAAAAAGACTTTCACTATCTACCCTATCTAATCCTCTGATCATCTTGTATGTCTCTATCAAATCCCTCCTTAGCCTACTTCTTTACAATGAGAACAGACCATTACAAATAAAATCAGTTTTCTGTCTTTATTAGATAGACCAGCAGTTCCAGTGCACATTACTGAGAATGGCAGTCCCTGTGTATACTGTGGAGAAGAGATGTCTCTGTGCATATTGTAGAGAACATCTGACTCTGTTTTTAATACAGACTAATGCCTGTAAGGCCTACCTTACAGGAAACAGCAACCCCTCTGTACACTGATTTGAGAAACAGTCCCTGTGTATATGAAACAGGAAATTAGAAAGAACAGCTGTTCTTTTTGGTTTTATAGAGAATATTATTCCGGTTGTTCATTTGCACACTGAGCCAGTGGGTTTGCTCTCTGATGTTTCATCACCACACGAGGTAGCATCATCTATAAGACTGCAAAGAAGCATCCCACTTGCTATTTATGGGTCTTGATATGTTGTGGTGGGTAACATAATTTTCAGTTTCATTTCCGAGAGGTTGGCAAAAGGGGTCCAAATCCATACGTTAATGGAGTTCTCGTTTGAATGTGAGGCCTCTAGGATTTCCCGTGCTTGTCTTAACTGGTGTCTGTCTTTGTCTGTGTGTATGCATACTAGTGATAGTTGGTCACGTCCTTTGGTGGCTGTCTATATTCTGGCCAGACATCAGTTCTGTATATCTTACAGACAACAGTATTCCCATCTCTTCTCCACAGTATACACAGGGACTGCCATTCTCAATAATGTGCACTGGAACTGCTGGTCCCTCTAATAAAGACAGAAAACTGATTTTATTTGTAATGGTCTGTTCTCATTGGAAAGAAGAAGGCTGAGGAGGGATTTGATAGAGACATACAAGATGATCAGAGGATTAGATTAGAACATGTCAACATGGATTTAGTAAAGGGAGGTCATGCCTGACAAACCTGTTGGAATTTTTTGAAGATGTAACAAGTAGGTTAGACCAGGGGAACCCAGTGGATGTGGTCTATCTGGACTTTCAAAAGGCCTTTGATAAGGTGCCACACGGGAGACTGCTGAGCAAGGTGAGGGCCCATGGTGTTCGAGGTGAGCTGCTGGGATGGATTGAGGATTGGCTATCTAACAGAAGGCAGAGAGTTGGGATAAAAGGTTCTTTTTCAGAATGGCAGCCGGTGACGAGCGGTGTCCCGCAGGGTTCGGTGCTGGGGCCACAGCTGTTCGCATTATATATTAATGATTTGGATGAGGGAACCGGGGGCATTCTAGCGAAGTTTGCCGATGACACAAAGTTAGGTAGACAGGCAGGTAGTACTGAGGAAGTGGGGAGGCTACAGAAGGATCTAGACAGGTTGGGAGAGTGGTCCAGGAAATGGCTGATGGAATTTAACGTGAGCAAGTGCGAGGTCTTGCACTTTGGCAAAAAGAATATAGGAATGGACTACTTTCTAAATGGTGAGAAACTTAATAAAGCCAAAGCACAAAGGGATCTGGGAGTGCTAGTCGAGGATTCTCTAAAGGTAAACATGCAGGTTGAGTCTGTGATTAAGAAAGCGAATGCAATGTTGTCTCTTATCTCAAGAGGGTTGGAATATAAAAGCAGAGATGTACTACTAAGACTTTATAAAGCTCTGGTTAGGCCCCATTTGGAGTACTGTGTCCAGTTTTGGTCCCCACACCTCAGGAAGGACATACTGGCACTGGAACGTGTCCAGCGGAGATTCACACGGATGATCCCTGGAATGACAGGTCTAGCATATGAGGAACGGCTGAGGATACTGGGATTGTATTCGTTGGAGTTTAGAAGATTAAGGGGAGATCTAATAGAGACGTACAAAATAATACATGGCTTTGAAAAGGTGGATGCTAGAAAATTGTTTCTGTTAGGCGAGGAGACTAGGACCCGTGGACACAGCCTTAGAATTAGAGGGGGTCATTTCAGAACGGAAATGCGGAGACATTTCTTCAGCCAGAGAGTGGTGGGCCTGTGGAATTCATTGCCACGGAGTGCAGTGGAAGCCGGGACGCTAAATGTCTTCAAGGCCGAGATTGATAGGTTCTTGTTGTCTAGAGGAATTAAGGGCTACGGGGAGAACGCTGGCAAGTGGAGCTGAAATGCGCATCAGCCATGATTGAATGGCGGAGTGGACTCGATGGGCCGAATGGCCTTACTTCCACTCCTATGTCTTATGGTCTTATGGTCTTATAGATAGGGTAGACAGTGAAAGTCTTTTTCCTAGGATGATGACGTCAGCTTGTATGAGGGGGCATAACTACAAATTGAGGGTGATAGATTTAAGACAGATGTCAGAGGCAGGTTCTTTACACAGACAAGAGTAGAATGTGGACAGCAGGGCACAGCAGTCCCTGTGTATATTATAGAGAACACCAGATTTTGTCTCTATTGTAGAGAACAACAGTTTGTGTCTATGTTGAAGAGAACAGCAGTCCCCATGTATATTATAAGGAACATCACTATCTGTTTATATTATAGAGAATAGGTGTCCCTGTCTATATTCTGGAGATCAGCAGTCTCTGTCTATCTAATAGAGAACTGCAGTACCTATCGACATGATAGAGAACAGGAGTCCATGTATATGTTGTAGTGAACACCAGTCCCTGTCTATATTGTAGAGAATAGCTGCCCCTGTCTTTCTTGTAGAGAACAGCAGCCCATTTGTAGAGTATAGAGAACAGCATTACCTGTGTATATTATAGCGAATATCTGTCCCCGTCTATATTCTGCAGATCAGCAGTCTCTGCCTATCTTGTAGAGAACAGCAGTTCCTGTCGAAATGATACAGAAGAGCAGCCTTTGTATATATTATAGAGAATAACAGACCCTGTCTGTATTTGAGAAAACAGAAGACACTGTCTCTGCTGTAGTGACAACAGTCCCGTGTATATTGGAGGGAACAATAGTCCCTGTCTAAATTATGAAGGACAGCAGCCCTTGTGCATATTAAAAACAACAGAAGTCTATCTCTATATTATAAAGAACAGCAGCCCGTGTCGATATTATTGCAAACAGCAGACCCTGTCAATTTTATAGCGAACAGCAGTCCCTGTCTATATTATAGAGAACAGCAGTCGAGAGTGTGGTGCTGGAAAAGCACAGCAAGGTGAGGCAGCATCCAAAGAGCAGACGAATCAACATTTCGGGCAAAAGTCATTCATCAGGAATGGGCCTACGAGCCAAGGGGGTGGCGAGATAAATCAGAGGGGGGTGTGTCTGGGGGAAGGTAGCTGAGAGTGCAGTAGGTGGATGGATGTTGGGGGTCATGCTGGAGAGGACGGTGGAGCAGATAGGTGGGAAAGAGGATGGACAGCTAGGACAGTTGTCTGGTGACCCAAACAAAAAATTGGGTGATGAACAATGGCCATTGGAAGGTCTGAAGAATTTAGACATGGTAAAGTCAGCCCGACAGCAAATTTGGTGAAAACATATGGGCTCAAATACTAAAGAATTAATTGGACCTTGGCATCAATATTTTCACGAACTTAAAGGTAATGCTTTAATAGTCTCTTGATATGAAAACGCTACTAAATTGGGCATCAAATTGACTGAAGGGAGTATTCTTAAACCAGTTGAAGTTCTTAAGAAGGAATGTGCAAATGAGAAAAGGTTACAATCGAGAGATCTCTATGCAAATGTAATGACAACACTGGAGAACTGTGCAGTTCAATGGTTGGCCTGAAGTTAATGAGGGAGACTTTGAATACGTGGACCTTAATTATTGGACATCAATAATTCAAAAGGGAGGAAATGAATCTACATGGAAGGTCTCATCAAATTCCGTTTAAGTCAAAAGACAATGTAGCTCAATGGGGATACTGTTGGTAGTCAACTAGGGTTCATTGCTGAGGTGACACCATATCTGGGAAAGCATCAAAACAGTCAAGTCTGCAAGTGACAAAGGTGTAATGTACAGTAGTTTCAGTGACAAATTACTGAGAAAGAGGCAGAAGTGCAAGTAAACAATCTCTGATAGAAAGGATGTGCAGCTGAGACTTCAGTTCAAAATCCAACATGCATCAAGATTAAAAACTGCAGCCTGACAATGGATGATAGCTTAAAATTTTCGAAGTGTGAAGAAATTCTGTGTCACTCAACGCTGGATTTTGGAATAATAGTCTTCAATATAGAGAGAGTGCATGAGTTAGGATGCTTTGTTGGTAGGAGACAGAATTCAACATCAGTTGACATGGGAGACATTAGGGGAATTGTCTGTGAAGTTAGAATGGGGTTCAAGGAACAGAGAGTGAATCCAATGGATGAGTAAATTGAGGATAATAATAATAGATTTGATGACATTACAGATCAAATGAGTAAACACATGGCAAAGAATATTCAATAGCAGAAGTGTGAAAGGATATAAATTGGAATTCAGATTGAGGAAGAGCAAAATAGATTGTTACAAAATAAAAAGGGAAAAGAAAGACAAGTCAAATGGTTCTCATAAACAAATCTTACAGCTGATAACTTGATTAAATATACTGCCCATAGTAATGGCAATGGTTCAGTTGACATTGACAATAGTTTGACAGATGCAACAGCAAGCGCAGATTTGAAAGAGGACCTTATGGCTGTGCCCAGAATGATGAGGCGCCTACAAATTCTAACAAGAACCAGTCTACTTCGGATGAATTAATGCCAACCATCCAAGATACTGTTAAACTTCAGGGGAATGCCTGTTATGGTCTGAGTTGGGCTGTTTGTATGACCCTGGCACTCAACTCTGTAATACTCCCACGGGTCAAACTTGGATGCCTTTGATCTTGTTCTCTGGGTTAGTGAATGTGTTCATTGTGCAACTCATTGTGGTGCCAGAGCGGTTAGTGAATTACTTCAATGCACCTGGTGGTATCTCCGCCTGAGCAGTTTGTTGGCTCAGAGGGTTAGTGACCATTGCTTGGTCTATCAGGAGCATAGCCCTAGAAATGGCATTCCCAGTAATCAGGGGAAGCTACCATTCGCCTGGCAGTCCTTTAGAGATACTGCAACTGGACTACATTGAGTTGAGTAAATGCCAATGTTATAAAAATGTTTTGATTATTGTTGATTATTGTTGATATTTTGATTATTTTCAAAGTGGATTGAAGCCGACCTCACTACTAACACTACTGCTGAGACTGTGGTGAAGATTTTCCTAAAGGAAATTATTCCCCGCTTCAGTATACCTGCGTGCATTAGCTCAGACAATGGACCACACTTTGTGGGTTATATAAATGAAGAACTCTGTCTTCAGCATTCTTTTCATCGGCAACTGCATTGTGCTTATCGTCTTCAAGCTGCCAGCTTTGTTGAAGGTTTTAACCAGACTCTTAAGAGTAAACTTGCCAAATTAACGGCTGAAACTGGCCTTTCCTGGGTTAAGCCATATTCCAGATGAGAATCATGCCTGCGGACAAGACATGACTGTCTCCAGCTGAGAGTTTCTATGGTCACCCTCTCCGTACTCTTCGGAATGATTTGACGCCCTCCTCAGTTCACTTCCACCACATGACCGAAGAAATTATTGGTTATGTTCTTGTTCTAACTAATGTTATGGGTGTATTTTATTCCCAAGTGCGTGCAGCCTATGGCAGTGTTCCCCTCCAGCCTCGTCACGGGTTGAGTCTGGTTCATTTGTGCTAGTCAAGAACTGGACCTACAAAGGTCTCCAACCTCGTTTGGATAGTCCCTTCCAGGTTTTACTCATCACCCCTAGGGCGGTCAAAGTCGCTGGACACTCGGCTTGGGTCCACCTGCATCATTCAATTGGCTGCACCAATCAAAAGGGGGAGAGGAGAAGAGAATATTGAAACCGAGATCCTGTCCATTTGTGTTTTTGAACGTTGCTGTTGTTTTAATGCTATTCTTATTACTGATACTTGAACTAAGAGGAGAGATATGTGGGGAATCGCCTACCTACTGACCTGTTGGATCACATACAATATCCTGAAGGGGAAAATCATTAAGCATCGATGCGATCCCAAACAATCCAAGATTATCCACCAAAGAGAAGTCATCCAGTGCACCAGACCAGATGCCTTCAACATGTGAAGTTTGACTAAGACTGATTATTGCAATGGATTCTTATATCAGAAAGACTGCATGGTCCAACTAGAGAGTAGACATCAGTGGAAATTGCCATGTCAGCACCAAACTTGTCTTTTTGATTTTATCTGCAGACGTAAGCTGAGTGAGGATAGACATTATTGACCCTGTTACTATGGTAAATGTTTTAAGGAGGCCCGGGAGCACCACCCCTTTTTACAGGACAGGCCTACTTGAGAAAAGAAAAGCCTGATAGGGAAAACTCCTCAATAAACAAACAATGGATTTATACAGGCCCACAGATACTCTTCATCTCAGAGTCAGTAGTATGTTACTCCTGTCCCCAGTCCTCTATCCCAATTTATTCATCAGACCTCCTACTGCCAACCCTCCAAAGAGAAATATCACTTTCCAATACCCAATTAGCCTTCCTGTCACCTGTTTACTGACATCTTTTAACTCTACTGCAGAGTCGTTTGAGAATTGCTTTAATGGAACTGGCTTTGGGTGCGCAATTATTCATGGTCCGCAGAACATCTCGTGCCTATTTGAGACTTGTCTTGCCCACTCATTTAAGGCAAGGAGGCTTTATACCTCCTACCCATGTATACGCTCCTAGGTCTCGATGTATTGAGTCCTCCTGGCTGGTAGGGCGGTGCTCCTAGGTCTCCATGTATTGAGTCCACCTGGCCAGTAGCGCAGCGCTACAGATTCTCGATGTATTGAGTCCTCCTGGATGTAACGGCAACGCTCCTAGATCTCGATGTATTGAGTCCTCCTGGCCAATAGGGCGGCGCACCAATGTCTCAATATATTGAGTCCTCCTGGCCAGTAGGGCGGCGCTCCTAGGTCTTGATGTATTGAATCCTCCTGGCTGATAGAGCGCCGATCCTAAGGTCTTGAAGTATTGAGTCCTCCTGGCTGGTAGGGTGGCGCTCCTAGGTCTCGATGAATAGAGTCATCCTGGCCGGTAGGGCGGCGCACCCAGGTCTCGATGTATTGAGTCCTCCTGGCCAGTAGGGCATCGCTCCCATATCTCGATGTATTGAGTACTCATAGCTGCAAGGGCGGCACTCCTAGGTCTCGATGTAGTGAGTCCTCCTGGGCGCTAGGGCGGCGCTCCTAGGTCTCGATGTGTTGAGTCCCCCTGGACGGTACGGCGACGCTCCTAGGTCTCGATGTATTGAGTCCTCCTGGTCGGGAGAGCGGCGCTCCTCGATCTCGATGTATTGAGTCTTCCAGGCTGATAGGGAGGCGCTCCTAAGGTCTTGAAGTATTGAGTCCTCCTGGCTGGTAGGGTGGCGCTCCTAGGTCTCGATGAATAGAGTCATCATGGCCGGTAGGGCGGCGCACCCAGGTCTCGATGTATTGAGTCCTCCTGGCCAGTAGGGCATCGCTCCCATATCTCGATGTATTGAGTACTCATAGCTGCAAGGGCGGCACTCCTAGGTCTCGATGTAGTGAGTCCTCCTGGGCGCTAGGGCGGCGCTCCTAGGTCTCGATGTGTTGAGTCCCCCTGGACGGTACGGCGACGCTCCTAGGTCTCGATGTATTGAGTCCTCCTGGTCGGGAGAGCGGCGCTCCTAGACCTCGATGTATTGAGTCGTCCAGGCCGATAGGGAGGCACTTCTAGGTCTTGATGTAATGAGTCCTCCTGGGCGATAGGGCGGCACTCCTAGGTCTCGATGTCTTGAGTCCTCCTGGCCGATAGGGCGGCGCTCCTAAGTCTCAATGTATTGAGTCCTCCTGGCCGGTAGTGCGGCGCTCCCAGGTCTCGATGTATTGAGTCCTCCTGGCCGATAGGGCGTCGCACCTAGGTCTCGTTGTATTGAGTCCTCCTAGCCGGTACGGGGCACTACAATGTCTCGATGTATTGAGACCTCCTGGCCGGTAGGGCGGCGCTCCTAGGTCTAGATGTATTGAATCCTCCTGGCTGATAAGGCGGCGCTCCTAGGTCTCGATATATTTAGTCCTCCTGGCCGGTAGGGCAGTGCTCCAAGGTCTCAATGTATTGAGTCCTCCTGGCTGCTAGGGCAGCGCTCCAAGGTCTCAATGTGTTGAGTCCTCCAGTCCGGTAAAGCGGCGCTCCTAGATCTCGATGTATTGAGTCCTCCTGGCCGATAGGACGGTTCTCTGAGGTCACGATATATGGAGTCCTCGTGGTCGGTCGGGCGGCACTCCTCGGTCTTGATGTAATGAGTCCTCCTGGACGGTTGGGCGGCGCTCCGAGGTATCAATGTATTGAGTCCTCCTGGCCAGTAGGGCATCGCTCCTAGGTCTCGATGTATTGGGTCCTCCTGGCCAGTAGGGCGGAGCTCGTAGGCCTCGATGTATTGAGTCCTCCTGACCGGTAGGGGGTTGCTCCTAGATCTCGATGTATTGAGTCCTCCTGGCCGATAGGGCGGCGCTCCTAGGTCACGACACATTGAGTCCTCCTGCCCAATAGGGCAGCACTCCTATGGCTCGAAGTATTGAGTCCTCCTGGCCGGTAGGGCATTGCTCCTAGGTGTCGATGTATTGGGTCCTCATGGCCAGTAGGGCATCGCTCCTAGGTCTCGATGTATTGGGTCCTCCTGGCCAGTAGGGCGGCGCTCGTAGGCACCGATGTATTGAGTTCTCCTGGCGAGTAGGGGGGCACTCCTAGGTCTCGATGTATTGGGTCTTCATGCCAACTAGGGTGGCGCTTGTAGGCCTTGATGTATTGATTCCTCCTGGCCAGTAGGCGCGGCTTGTAGGCCTCTATGTATTGAGTCCTCCTGGCCGATAGGGCGGCGCTCCTAGGTCTTGATTTATTGAGTCCTCCTGCCCAATAGGGCGGCACTCCTAGGTCTCGAAGTACTGCGTCCTCCTGGCCGATAGGGCGGCGCTCATAGGTCTCGATGTATTGAGTCCTCCTTGCCGGTAGGGCGGCGCTCCTAGGTCTCGATGTATTGAGTTCTCCTGGCTGATAGGGCGGCGCTCCAAGATCTCGATGTATTGAGTCCTCCTGGCCGGTATGGCGGCGCTCCTAGATCTCTATGTATTGAGACTTCCTGGCCGATAGGGCGGCGCTCCTAGGTCTCGATGTATTGAGTCCTCCTGGCTGATACGGCGGCGCTCCTAGGTCTCGATGTATTGAGTCCTCTTGGGCGATAGGGCTGCGCTCCAAGTTCTCGATGTATTGAGTCCTCCTGGCCGATACGGCGGCGCTTCTAGGTCTTGATGTATTGAGTCCTCCAGGCCGGTACTGTGCCATACCTAGGTCTTGATCTATTGAGACCTCCTGGCCGGTAGTTTGGCGCTGCTAGGCCTCGATGTATTGAGTCCTCCTGGACGGTAGGGAGGCGATCCTAGGTCTCGATGTATTGAGTCCTCCTGGCCGATACGGCGGCGCTCCTAGGTGTCGATGTATTGACTCCTCCTGGCCCGTATAGCGGCGCTCCTAGGTCTCGATGTATTAAGTCCTGCTGGCCGATAGGGCGGCGCTCCTAGGTCAGAGGTATTGAGTCCTCCTGGCCGGTAGGCCGTCACTCCCATGTCTCGATGTATTGAGTACTCATAGCCGCAAGGGCGGCGCTCCTAGGTCTCGATGTATTGAGTCCTCCTGGCTGATAGAGCGGTGCATTGCAAGGCCTCGAAGTATTGACTCCTCCTGGCCGATAGGGCGGCGCTCCTAAGTCTCGATGTATTGAGTCCTCCTGGCCGGTAGTGCGGCGCTCCCAGGTCTCGATGTATTGAGTCCTCCTGGCCGGTAGGGCAGTGCTCCAAGGTCTCTATGTATTGAGTCCTCCTGGCTGCTAGGGCAGCGCTCCAAGGTCTCAATGTGTTGAGTCCTCCAGTCCGGTAAAGCGGCGCTCCTAGATCTCGATGTATTGAGTCATCCTGGCCGATAGGACAGTTCTCTGAGGTCACGATATATGGAGTCCTCGTGGTCGGTCGGGCGGCATTCCTCGGTCTTGATGTATTGAGTCCTCCTGGACGGTTGGGCGGCGCTCCGAGGTATCAATGTATTGAGTCCTCCTGGCCAGTAGGGCATCGCTCCTAGGTCTCGATGTATTGGGTCCTCCTGGCCAGTAGGGCGGAGCTCGTAGGCCTCGATGTATTGAGTTCTCCTGGCCGATAGGGCGGCGCTCCTAGGTCACGACACATTGAGTCCTCCTGCCCAATAGGGCAGCACTCCTATGGCTCGAAGTATTGAGTCCTCCTGGCCGGTAGGGCATTGCTCCTAGGTGTCGATGTATTGGGTCCTCATGGCCAGTAGGGCATCGCTCCTAGGTCTCGATGTATTGGGTCCTCCTGGCCAGTAGGGCGGCGCTCGTAGGCACCGATGTATTGAGTTCTCCTGGCGAGTAGGGGGGCACTCCTAGGTCTCGATGTATTGGGTCTTCATGCCAACTAGGGTGGCGCTTGTAGGCCTTGATGTATTGATTCCTCCTGGCCAGTAGGCGTGGCTTGTAGGCCTCTATGTATTGAGTCCTCCTGGCCGATAGGGCGGCGCTCCTAGGTCTTGATTTATTGAGTCCTCCTGCCCAATAGGGCGGCACTCCTAGGTCTCGAAGTACTGCGTCCTCCTGGCCGATAGGGCGGCGCTCATAGGTCTCGATGTATTGAGTCCTCCTTGCCGGTAGGGCGGCGCTCCTAGGTCTCGATGTATTGAGTTCTCCTGGCTGATAGGGCGGCGCTCCAAGATCTCGATGTATTGAGTCCTCCTGGCCGATATGGCGGCGCTCCTAGATCTCTATGTATTGAGACTTCCTGGCCGATAGGGCGGCGCTCCTAGGTCTCGATGTATTGAGTCCTCCTGGCTGATACGGCGGCGCTCCTAGGTCTGGATGTATTGAGTCCTCTTGGGCGATAGGGCTGCGCTCCAAGTTCTCGATGTATTGAGTCCTCCTGGCCGATACGGCGGCGCTTCTAGGTCTTGATGTATTGAGTCCTCCAGGCCGGTACTGTGCCATACCTAGGTCTTGATCTATTGAGACCTCCTGGCCGGTAGTTTGGCGCTGCTAGGCCTCGATGTATTGAGTCCTCCTGGACGGTAGGGAGGCGATCCTATGTCTCGATGTATTGAGTCCTCCTGGCCGATACGGCGGCGCTCCTAGGTGTCGATGTATTGACTCCTCCTGGCCCGTATAGCGGCGCTCCTAGGTCTCGATGTATTAAGTCCTGCTGGCCGATAGGGCGGCGCTCCTAGGTCAGAGGTATTGAGTCCTCCTGGCCGGTAGGCCGTCACTCCCATGTCTCGATGTATTGAGTACTCATAGCCGCAAGGGCGGCGCTCCTAGGTCTCGATGTATTGAGTCCTCCTGGCTGATAGAGCGGTGCATTGCAAGGCCTCGAAGTATTGACTCCTCCTGGCCGATAGGGATGCGCTCCTAGGTCTCGATGTATTGAGTCCTCCTGGCCAGTAGTGCGGCGCTCCCATGTCTCGATGTATTGAGTCCTCCTGGCCGGTTGGGCGGCGCTCCGAGGTATCAATGTATTGAGTCCTGCTGGCCAGTAGGGCATCGCTCCTAGGTCTCGTTGTATTTGGTCCTCCTGGCCAGTAGGGCGGAGCTCGTAGGCCTCGATGTATTGAGTCCTCCTGACTGGTAGTGGGGGTGCTCCTAGTTCTCTATGCATTGAGTCCTCCTGGCCGATAGGGCGGCGCTCCTATGTCCCGACACATTGAGTCCTCCTGCCCAATAGGGCAGCACTCCTATGGCTCGAAGTATTGAGTCCTCCTGGCCGGTAGGGCATTGCTCCTAGGTCTCGATGTATTGGCTCCTCCTGGCCAGTAGGGCATCGCTCCTAGGTCTCGATGTATTGGGTCCTCCTGGCCAGTAGGGCGGCGCTCGTAGGCACCGATGTATTGAGACCTCCTGGCCATTAGGGGGGCACTCCGAGGTCTCGATGTATTGGGTCTTCATGCCAACTATGGTGGCGCTTGTAGGCCTCGATGTATTGAGTCCTCTTGTGCGATAGGGCTGCGCACCAAGTTCTAGATGTATTGAGTCCTCCTGGCCGGTAGGGCATTGCTCCTAGGTGTCGATGTATTGGGTCCTCATGGCCAGTAGGGCATCGCTCCTAGGTCTCGATGTATTGGGTCCTCCTGGCCAGTAGGGCGGCGCTCGTAGGCACCGATGTATTGAGTTCTCCTGGCGAGTAGGGGGGCACTCCTAGGTCTCGATGTATTGGGTCTTCATGCCAACTAGGGTGGCGCTTGTAGGCCTTGATGTATTGATTCCTCCTGGCCAGTAGGCGCGGCTTGTAGGCCTCTATGTATTGAGTCCTCCTGGCCGATAGGGCGGCGCTCCTAGGTCTTGATTTATTGAGTCCTCCTGCCCAATAGGGCGGCACTCCTAGGTCTCGAAGTACTGCGTCCTCCTGGCCGATAGGGCGGCGCTCATAGGTCTCGATGTATTGAGTCCTCCTTGCCGGTAGGGCGGCGCTCCTAGGTCTCGATGTATTGAGTTCTCCTGGCTGATAGGGCGGCGCTCCAAGATCTCGATGTATTGAGTCCTCCTGGCCGATATGGCGGCGCTCCTAGATCTCTATGTATTGAGACTTCCTGGCCGATAGGGCGGCGCTCCTAGGTCTCGATGTATTGAGTCCTCCTGGCTGATACGGCGGCGCTCCTAGGTCTCGATGTATTGAGACCTCTTGGGCGATAGGGCTGCGCTCCAAGTTCTCGATGTATTGAGTCCTCCTGGCCGATACGGCGGCGCTTCTAGGTCTTGATGTATTGTGTCCTCCAGGCCGGTACTGTGCCATACCTAGGTCTTGATCTATTGAGACCTCCTGGCCGGTAGTTTGGCGCTGCTAGGCCTCGATGTATTGAGTCCTCCTGGACGGTAGGGAGGCGATCCTAGGTCTCGGTGTATTGAGTCCTCCTGGCCGATACGGCGGCGCTCCTAGGTGTCGATGTATTGACTCCTCCTGGCCCGTATAGCGGCGCTCCTAGGTCTCGATGTATTAAGTCCTGCTGGCCGATAGGGCGGCGCTCCTAGGTCAGAGGTATTGAGTCCTCCTGGCCGGTAGGCCGTCACTCCCATGTCTCGATGTATTGAGTACTCATAGCCGCAAGGGCGGCGCTCCTAGGTCTCGATGTATTGAGTCCTCCTGGCTGATAGAGCGGTGCATTGCAAGGCCTCGAAGTATTGACTCCTCCTGGCCGATAGGGATGCGCTCCTAGGTCTCGATGTATTGAGTCCTCCTGGCCGGTAGTGCGGCGCTCCCATGTCTCGATGTATTGAGTCCTCCTGGCCGGTTGGGCGGCGCTCCGAGGTATCAATGTATTGAGTCCTGCTGGCCAGTAGGGCATCGCTCCTAGGTCTCGATGTATTGGGTCCTCCTGGCCAGTAGGGCGGAGCTCGTAGGCCTCGATGTATTGAGTCCTCCTGACTGGTAGTGGGGGTGCTCCTAGTTCTCTATGCATTGAGTCCTCCTGGCCGATAGGGCGGCGCTCCTATGTCCCGACACATTGAGTCCTCCTGCCCAATAGGGCAGCACTCCTATGGCTCGAAGTATTGAGTCCTCCTGGCCGGTAGGGCATTGCTCCTAGGTCTCGATGTATTGGCTCCTCCTGGCCAGTAGGGCATCGCTCCTAGGTCTCGATGTATTGGGTCCTCCTGGCCAGTAGGGCGGCGCTCGTAGGCACCGATGTATTGAGTCTTCCTGGCCAGTAGGGGGGCACTCCGAGGTCTCGATGTATTGGGTCTTCATGCCAACTATGGTGGCGCTAGTAGGCCTCGATGTATTGAGTCCTCTTGTGCGATAGGGCTGCGCACCAAGTTCTAGATGTATTGAGTCCTCCTGGCCGGTTGGGCGGCGCTCTGAGGTATCAATGTATTGAGTCCTCCTGGCCAGTAGGGCATCGCTCCTAGGTCTCGATGTATTGAGTCCTCCTGACCGGTAGCGGGGTGCTCCTGGGTCTCGATATATTGAGTCCTCCTGGCCGATAGGGCGGCGCTCCTATGTACCGACACATTGAGTCTTCCTGCCCAATAGGGCAGCACCCCTATAGCTCGATGTATTGAGTCCTCCTGGCCGGTAGGGCATTGCTCCTAGGTCTCGATGTATTGGGTCCTCATGGCCAGTAGGGCATCGCTCCTAGGTGTCGATGTATTGGTCCTCCGGGCCAGTAGGGCGGCGCTCGTACGCACCGATGTATTGAGTCCTCCTGGCCAGAACGGGGGCACTCCTAGGTCTCGATGTATTGGGTCTTCATGCCAACTAGGGTGGCGCTTGGAGGCATCGATGTATTGAGTCCTCTTGGGCGATAGGGCTGCGCTCCAAGTTCTCGATGTATTGAGTCCTCCTGGCCGATATGGCGGCGTTCCTAGGTCTCGATGTATTGAGTCCTCCTTGCCGATACGGCGGCGCTCCTAGATCTCGATGTATTGAGACCTCCTGGCCGATAGGGCAGCGCTCCTAGGTCTCGATGTATTCAGTCCTTCTGGCTGATATGGCGGCGCTTCTAGGTCTCGATGTATTGAGTTCTCCAGGCCGGTACTATGCCATACCTAGGTCTTGATCTATTGAGACCTCCTGGCCGGTTTGGCGCAGCTAGGCCTCGATGTATTGAGTCCTCCTGGACGGTAGGGAGGCGATCCTAGGTCTCGATGTATTGAGTCCTCCTGGCCGATACGGCGGCGCTCCTAGGTGTCGATGTATTGACTCCTCCTGGCCAGTATAGCGGCGCTCCTAGGTCTCGATGTATTAAGTCCTCCTGGCCGATAGGGCCGCGCTCCTAGGTCAGAGGTATTGAGTCCTCCTGGCCGGTAGGCCGTCACTCCCATGTCTCGATGTATTGAGTACTCATAGCCGCAAGGGCAGCGCTCCTTGGCCTTGATGTATTGAGTCCTCCTAACCGCTACGGCGGCACTCCCACGTCTCGATGTGTTGAGTCTTCCTGGGTGGTAGGGCGGCGCTCCTAGGTCTCGATGTATTGAGTCCTCCTGGCCGATAGAGCAGCGCTCCTTGGTCTTGATGTATTGAGTCCTTCTGGACGGTAGGGAGGCGATCCTAGGTCTCGATGTATTGAGTCGTCTTGGCTGATAGAGCGGTGCATTGCAAGGCCTCGAAGTATTGACTCCTCCTTGCCGATAGGGATGCGCTCCTAGGTCTCGATGTGTTGAGTCCTCCTGTCCGGTAAAGCGGCGCTCCTAGATCTCGATGTATTGAGTCCTCCTGGCCGATAGGACGGCGCTCTGAGGTCACGATATATGGAGTCCTCGTGGCCGGTCGGGCAGCACTCTTCGGTCTTGATGTATTGAGTCCTCCTGGCCGGTTGGGCGGCGCTCCCAAGTCTCGATGTATTGTGTCTTCCTGGTCGATAGGGCATTGCACCTAGGTTTCGTTGTATTGAGTCCTCCTAGCCGGTACGGGGGCACTACAATATCTCGATGTATTGAGACCTCCTGGCCGGTAGGGCGGCGCTCCTAGGTCTAGATGTATTGAGTCCTCCTGGCTGATAGGGCGGCGCTTCTAGGTCTCGATGTATTGAGTCCTCCTGGCCGGTAGGGCAGTGCTCCAAGGTCTCAATGTATTGAGTCTTCCTGGCTGGTAGGGCAGCACTCCAAGGTCTCAATGTGTTGAGTCCTCCTGTCCGGTAAAGCGGCGCTCCTAGATCTCGATGTATTGAGTCCTCCTGGCCGATAGGACGGTGCTCTGAGGTCACGATATATGGAGTCCTCGTGGCCGGTCGGGCAGCACTCTTCGGTCTTGATGTATTGAGTCCTCCTGGCCGGTAGTGCGGCGCTCCCAAGTCTCGATGTATTGAGTCTTCCTGGTGGATAGGGCATTGCACCTTGGTTTCGTTGTATTGAGTCCTCCTAGCCGGTACGGGGGCACTACAATGTCTCGATGTATTGAGACCTCCTGGCCGGTAGGGCGGCGCTCCTAGGTCTAGATGTATTGAGTCCTCCTGGCTGATAGGGCGGCGCTTCTAGGTCTCGATGTATTGAGTCCTCCTGGCCGGTAGGGCAGTGCTCCAAGGTCTCAATGTATTGAGTCTTCCTGGCTGGTAGGGCAGCACTCCAAGGTCTCAATGTGTTGAGTCCTCCTGTCCGGTAAAGCGGCGCTCCTAGATCTCGATGTATTGAGTCCTCCTGGCCGATAGGACAGCGCTCTGAGGTCACGATATATGGAGTCCTCGTGGCCGGTCGGGCAGCACTCTTCGGTCTTGATGTATTGAGACCTCCTGGCCGGTAGGGCGGCGCTCCTAGGTCTAGATGTATTGAGTCCTCCTGGCTGATAGGGCGGCGCTTCTAGGTCTCGATGTATTGAGTCCTCCAGGCCGGTACTGTGCCATACCTAGGTCTCGATCTATTGAGACCTCCTTGCCGGTAGTTTGGCGCTGCTAGGCCTCGATGTATTGAGTCCTCCTGGACGGTAGGGAGGCGATCCTAGGTCTCGATGTATTGAGTCCTCCTGGCCGATAGGGCGGCGCTCCTAGGTGTCGATGTATTGACTCCTCCTGGCCAGTATAGCGGCGCTCCTAGGTCTCGATATATTGAGTACTCATAGCTGCAAGGGGAGCGCTCCTTGGCCTTGATGTATTGAGTCCTCCTAGCCGCTACGGCGGCACTCCCAGGTCTCAATGTCTTGAGTCTTCCTGGGCGGTAGGGCGACGCTCCTAGGTCTCGATGTATTGAGTCCTCCTGGCCGATAGGGCAGCGCTCCTTGGTCTCGATGTATTGAGTCCTCCTGGATGGTAGGGAGGCGATCCTAGGTCTCGATGTATTGAGTCCTCCTGGCCAATACGGCGGCGCTCCTAGGTGTCGATGTATTGACTCTTCCTGGCCGATAGGGCGGCGCACGTATGTCTCGATATATTGAGTCCTCCTTGCCGATACAGCGGCTCTCCTAGGTCTCGAAGTACTGATTCCTCCTGGCCGGTAAGGTGATGCTCTTAGGTCTTGATGTATTGAGTGTCCTGGCCGGTAGGGCTTCGCTCCCATGTCTCGATGTATTGAGTACTCATACCTGCAAGAGCGGCTCTCCAAGGTTTCGATGTATTGAGTCCTCCTGGCTGGTAGGGTGGCGCTCCTGGGCACGATGTATTATGTCCTCCTGGCCAATAGGGCGACACTCCTAGGTCTCGATGTATTGAGTCCTCCTGGCTATTAGGGTGGCGCTCCTAGGTCTCAATGTATTGAGTCCTCCTAGCCGATACGGCGGCGCTCCTAGATCTCGATGTATTGAGACCTCCTGGCCGATAGGGCAGCGCTCCTAGGTCTCGATGTATTCAGTCCTTCTGGCTGATATGGCGGCGCTTCTAGGTCTCGATGTATTGAGTTCTCCAGGCCGGTACTATGCCATACCTAGGTCTTGATCTATTGAGACCTCCTGGCCGGTTTGGCGCAGCTAGGCCTCGATGTATTGAGTCCTCCTGGACGGTAGGGAGGCGATCCTAGGTCTCGATGTATTGAGTCCTCCTGGCCGATACGGCGGCGCTCCTAGGTGTCGATGTATTGACTCCTCCTGGCCAGTATAGCGGCGCTCCTAGGTCTCGATGTATTAAGTCCTCCTGGCCGATAGGGCCGCGCTCCTAGGTCAGAGGTATTGAGTCCTCCTGGCCGGTAGGCCGTCACTCCCATGTCTCGATGTATTGAGTACTCATAGCCGCAAGGGCAGCGCTCCTTGGCCTTGATGTATTGAGTCCTCCTAACCGCTACGGCGGCACTCCCACGTCTCGATGTGTTGAGTCTTCCTGGGTGGTAGGGCGGCGCTCCTAGGTCTCGATGTATTGAGTCCTCCTGGCCGATAGAGCAGCGCTCCTTGGTCTTGATGTATTGAGTCCTTCTGGACGGTAGGGAGGCGATCCTAGGTCTCGATGTATTGAGTCGTCTTGGCTGATAGAGCGGTGCATTGCAAGGCCTCGAAGTATTGACTCCTCCTTGCCGATAGGGATGCGCTCCTAGGTCTCGATGTGTTGAGTCCTCCTGTCCGGTAAAGCGGCGCTCCTAGATCTCGATGTATTGAGTCCTCCTGGCCGATAGGACGGCGCTCTGAGGTCACGATATATGGAGTCCTCGTGGCCGGTCGGGCAGCACTCTTCGGTCTTGATGTATTGAGTCCTCCTGGCCGGTTGGGCGGCGCTCCCAAGTCTCGATGTATTGTGTTTTCCTGGTCGATAGGGCATTGCACCTAGGTTTCGTTGTATTGAGTCCTCCTAGCCGGTACGGGGGCACTACAATATCTCGATGTATTGAGACCTCCTGGCCGGTAGGGCGGCGCTCCTAGGTCTAGATGTATTGAGTCCTCCTGGCCGATAGGGCGGCGCTCCTAGGTGTCGATGTATTGACTCCTCCTGGCCAGTATAGCGGCGCTCCTAGGTCTCGATATATTGAGTACTCATAGCTGCAAGGGGAGCGCTCCTTGGCCTTGATGTATTGAGTCCTCCTAGCCGCTACGGCGGCACTCCCAGGTCTCAATGTCTTGAGTCTTCCTGGGCGGTAGGGCGACGCTCCTAGGTCTCGATGTATTGAGTCCTCCTGGCCGATAGGGCAGCGCTCCTTGGTCTCGATGTATTGAGTCCTCCTGGATGGTAGGGAGGCGATCCTAGGTCTCGATGTATTGAGTCCTCCTGGCCAATACGGCGGCGCTCCTAGGTGTCGATGTATTGACTCTTCCTGGCCGATAGGGCGGCGCACGTATGTCTCGATATATTGAGTCCTCCTTGCCGATACAGCGGCTCTCCTAGGTCTCGAAGTACTGATTCCTCCTGGCCGGTAAGGTGATGCTCTTAGGTCTTGATGTATTGAGTGTCCTGGCCGGTAGGGCTTCGCTCCCATGTCTCGATGTATTGAGTACTCATACCTGCAAGAGCGGCTCTCCAAGGTTTCGATGTATTGAGTCCTCCTGGCTGGTAGGGTGGCGCTCCTGGGCACGATGTATTATGTCCTCCTGGCCAATAGGGCGACACTCCTAGGTCTCGATGTATCGAGTCCTCCTGGCTATTAGGGTGGCGCTCCTAGGTCTCAATGTATTGAGTCCTCCTAGCCGATAGGGTGGCGCGCCTAGGTCTCGAGGTATTGAGTCCTCCTGGCCAGTAGGGCAGCGCTCCTTGGCCATGATGTATTGAGTCCTCCTAGCCGCAACGGCAGCACTCCCAGGTCTCGATGTCTTGATTCCTACCTGGGCGGGTGAGTGGCGCTCCTAGGTGTCAATGTATTGAGTCCTCCTGGCCGATAGGGCGTCGCTCCTAGGTGTTGATGTGTTGCGTCATCCTGGCCTGTAGGGCAGAGCTCCTCATGTCTCGATGTATTGAGTCCTCCTGGCAAGTAGGGCGGCGCTCTGAGGACTCGATGGATTCAGTTCTCCTTGCCAGTAGGGCGGCGCTCCAAGGTCTCAATGTATTGACTCCTCCTGGCCGGTAGGGCGGCGCGCCTAGTTCTCGAGGTATTGAGTCCTCCTGGCTGATAGAGCGGCGCACCTAAGGTCTCGAAGTATTGAGTCCTCCTGGCCGTTAGGGCGACGCTCCTAGGTCTAGATGTATTGAATTCTGCTGGACGGTACGGCGATGCTCCAAGGTCTCGATGTATTGAGTCCTCCTGGTCGATTGGGCTGAGCACCTAGGTCTCGATATATTGAGTCCTCCTGGCCGATAGGGCGGCGCGCCTAGGTCTCGATATATTCAGTCCTCCTGGCCGGTAGGGTGGCGCTCATAAGTCTCGATGAATAGAGTCCTCCTGGCTGGTAGGGCTGCGCACCCAGGTCTCAATGTTTTGAGTCCGACTGGACAGTAGGTCGGCGCTTCTAGGTCTCGATGTTTTGAGTCCTCCAGACCGGTACGGTGGCGCTCCTAGGTCTCGATGTATTGAGACATCCAGCCGGTAGGTTAGCGGTGTTAGGCCTCGATGTATTGAGACCTCCTGGCCGGTAGGGAGGCGATCCTAGTTCTCGATGTATTGAGTCCTCCTGGCCGATACGGCGGCGCTCCTAGGTGTCGATGTATTGACTCCTCCTAGCCAGTAGGGCGGCGCTCCTAGGTCTCGATGTATTGAGTCCCCCTGGCCTTATAGGCAGCGCACCTAGGTCTCGATGTATTAAGTCCTCCTGACCGATAGGGCGGCGCACCTATGTCTCGATGTATTGAGTCCTCCTGGCCGATCGGGCATCGCTCCTAAGGCCTCGAAGTATTGAGTCCTCCTGGCCGGTAGAGCGGCGCTTCTTGGCCTTGATGTATTGAGTCCTCCTTGCGACTACGGCGGCACTCCAAGGTCTCGATGTCTTCAGTCCTCCTGGTCAGTAGGGCGGCACTCCAACGTCTCGATGTATTGAGTCCTCCTGGCCTTTAGGGCGGCGCTCCTAGGTCTTGATGTATTGAGTCCTCCTGGCCGATAGGGCGGCGCTCCTAGGTCTCGATGTTTGAGTCCTCCTGGCCGATAGGGCGACGCTCCTAGGTCTCGATGTATTAAGTCCTCCTGTCCGATAGGGTGGCGCTCCTAGCTTTCAATGTATTGCGTCCACCTGGACGGTAGTGCGGTGCTCATAGGTCTCGAAGTATTGAGTCCTCATGGCCAGTTTGGCGTCGCTCCTAGGTATCAATGTACTGAGTCCTCCTGACCAGTAGGGCATCGCTCCTAGGTCTCGATGTACTGAGACCTCCTGGCCAGTAAGGCGGCGCTCGTAGGCCTCAATGTATTGAGTCCTCCTAGCCGGTAGGGGGGCGCTCCTAGGTCTCGACGTATTGAGTCCTTCTGTCCGGTTGGGCGTCGCTCCTGGGTCTCGATGTATTGGGTCCTCCTGCCCAATAGTGCAGCACTTCTAGGTCTCGATGTATTGAGTCCTGCTGGCCGATAGGGCAGCACTACTAAGGTCTCGAAGTATTGTGTCCTCCTGGCTGGTAGGGCAGCGCTCCTAGTTCTCAATGTATTGAGTCCTCCTGGCCAGTAGTGCGGCACTCATTCATCTCGATGTATTGAATCCTCCTGGCAGGTAGGGCGGCGCTCCTGGGTCTCGATGTATTCAATCCTCCCGGCCGGTAGGGCACCGCTCCTAAGGTCTCAAAGTATTGAGTCGTCCTGGCGGGTAGGCCAGCGCTCCTAGGTCTCGATGTATTGAGGCCTCCTGGCCGGTAGGGCATCGCTCCTAGGTCTTGATGTAATGAATCCACCTGGCCGGTAGGTCAGTGATGCTAGGACTCAATCTATTGAGTCCTACTCGCCAGTAGGGTGGCGCTGCTAGGTCTTGATGTATTGAGTCCTCATGGCCGGTAGGGCATCGCTCCTAGGTCTTGGTGTAATGAATCCAACTGGCCGGTAGGTCGGCGATCCTAGGACTCAATCTATTGAGTCCTCCTGGCCGATAGGGCGGCTATCCTAGGTTTCGATGTATTGATTCCTCTTGGCCGATAGGTCGGCGCTCCTCTGTCTCAATGTATTGAGATATCCTGGCCCATAGGATAGTACTCCTAGGTCTCGATGTATTGGGTCCTCCTGGCCGGTAGTGCAGTGCTCCTACCTCTCACTGTATTCAGTCGGCCTGGCCGGTAGGGCGGAACTCCTAGGTCTCGATATGTTGAGTCCTCCTGGCCAGTAGGGTGGCGCTCCTAGGTCTCAATGTATTGAGTCCTTTTGGCCGGTTGGGCGGCGATCATTGGTTTTGATGTATTGAGTCCTCCTCACCGGTAGGGCTGCGCACCTAGGCCTCGATGTATTGCATCCTCCTGGCTGACAGGGGGGCGCTGCATGGTCTCAATGTATTGAGTCCTCCTGGCCTGTAGGGCTGCGCTCCTAGGTCTCGATGTATTGCGTCCTCCTGGCCGATAAGGCGGCGCTCATAGGTCTCGATGTATTGAGTCCTCCTGGCTGGTAGGGCAGCGCTCCTAGGGCTCGATGTATTGAGTCCTCCTGGCCGATAGGGCGGCGCTCCTAGGCCTCGATATTTTGAGTCCTCTTGGCCGATAAGGCGGCGCTCCTAGGTCTCGATGTATTGAGTCCCCCTGTCCGATAGGGCGGCGCTCCTAGGTCTCGATCTATTGAGTCTCCTGGCCGATAGTGCGGCGCTCCTAGGTCTCGATGTAGTGAGTCCTCCTGGCTGATAGGGCGATGCTCCTAGGTCTTGATGTTTTGAGATCTCCTGGCCGATATGGCGGCGCTCCAGGGTCTCAATATATTGAGTCCTCCCAGCCGATAGTGCGGAACTCCTATATCTCACTGTTTTGAGTCATCCTGGCCGATAGGGCGGCGCTCCTGGGTCTCGATGTATTGAGTCCTCCTGGCCGGTTGGGCGGCGCTGCTAGGACTCCATGTATTGAGTCCTTCTGGCCGGTAGGGTGGCGCTCCTAGGTCTCGATGTATTGAGTCCTCCTTACAGGTAGGGCGGCGCTCCTAGGCCTCGATGTATTGAGTCTTCCTGGCCGATAGGGCGGTGCTGCTTGGTCTCGATGTATTGAGTCCTCCTGGCCGATAAGGCGTCACTCCTAGGTCTCGATGTATTGAGTCCTCCTGGCTGATAAGGCGGCGCTCCTAGGTCTCGATTTATTGAGTCCTCCTGGCCGATAAGGCGGCGCTCCTAGGTCTCGATTTATTGAGTCCTCCTGGCCGGTAGGGCAGTGCTCCTAGGTCTCAATGTACTGAGTCCACCTGGCTGGTAGGACAGCACTCCTAAGTCTCGAAGTTTGAGTCCTCCTGGCTGCTAGGGCAGCACTCATAGGTGTCGATGTATTGAGTCCTTCTGGCCGATAGGGTGGCGCTCCTAGGTCTCGATGTATTGAGTCCTCCTGGCCGATAGGGCGTCAGACCTAGATTTTGATGTATTGAGTCCTCCTGGCCGGTAGGGTGGCGCTCCTAGGTCTCGATTTATTGAGTCCTCCTGGCCGGTAGGCCAGTGCTCCTAGGTCTCGACGTAATGAGTCCTCCAGGTCGATAGGGCGATGCTCCTAGGTCTTGATGTTTTGAGATCTCCTGGCCGATATGGCGGCGCTCCTGGGTCTCAATGTATTGAGTCTTCCTTACAGGTAGGGCGGCGCTCCAAAGCCTCGAGGTATAGCATCTTCCTGGCCAATAGGGCGGCGCTGCTTGGTCTCGATGTATTGAGTCCTCCTGGCCGGTTGGGCTGCACTCCCAGGTCTCGATGTATTGAGTTTTCCCAGCCGGTAGCGCGGCGCTCTTATGTGTCGATTTATTGAGTGCTCGTGGCCGATACTGCGGCGCTCCAACGTCTTGATGTATTGAGTCCTCCTGGCCAATAGGGTGGCGCTCCTAGGTCTCGATGTATTGAGTCTTCCTGGCCGATAGGGCAGTGCTCCTAGTTCTCGATGTATTGAGTCGTCCTGGCTGGTAGCGCGGCGCTCCTAGGTCTCGATGTATTGAGTCCTCCTGTCCGATAAGGCGGCGCTCCTAGGTCTCGAAGTATTGTGTCCTCCTGGCCGATAAGGCGGCGCTCCTAGGTCTCGATGTATTCAGTCCTCGTGGCCGGTAGTGGGGCGCTCCTAGGTCTTGATTTATTGAGTCCTCCTGGCCGATAGAGCGGCGCTCCTACGTCTCGATGTATTGAGTCCTCTTGGCCAGTAGTGCGGCGCTCTAGGACTTGATCTATTGAGTCCACTTGGCAGGTAGGGCAGTGCTCCTAGGTCTCGATCTATTGAGTCCTCCTGGCCGGTAGGGCAGAGCTCCTAGGTCTCAATGTACTGAGTCCTCCTGGCTGGTAGGGCAGCGCTCCTAAGTCTCGAAGTTTTGAGTCCTCCTGTCCGGTAGGGCAGCGCTCCAAGGTCTCGATGTATTGAGTCCTCCTGGCCGATAGGGCGGTGCTGCTAGGTCTCGACGTATTGAGTCCTTCTGGCCAATAGGGTGGCGCTCCTAGGTCTCGATGTATGGAGTCCTCCTGGCCGATAAGGCGTCAGACCTAGACCTTGATGTATTCAGTTCCCCTGGCCGGTAGGGTGGCGCTCCTAGATCTCGATGTATTGAGTCCTCCTGGCAGATAAGGCGTCACTCCTAGATCTCGATGTATTGAGTCCTCCTGGCCAGTAGGGCAGCGTTCCTAGGTCTTGATGTATTGAGTCCGCCTGGCCGATATGGCGGCGCTCCTAGGTCTCAATGTATCGAGTCCTCCTGGACGAATGGGCGGCGCTCCTAGGTATCGACGTATTGAGTGCTCCTGGCTGGTAGTGCAGCGCTCATAAGGTCTCGACATATTGACTCCTCCTGGCCGGTAGGCCAGCGCTACTAGGTCTCGATGTATTGAGTCCTCCTGGCCGATAGGGCGGTGCTGCTAGGTCTCGATCTATTGAGTCCTCCTGGCAGGTAGGGCGCCGCTCCTAGGTCTCGATTTATTGAGTCATCCTGCGATAGTGCGGCGCTCGTGGGTCTCGATGTATTGAGTCCTCCTGGCCGATAGTGCGATGCTCCTAGGTCTTGATGTTTTGAGATCTCCTGGCCGATACTGCGGCGCTCCTGGGTCTCGATGTACTGAGTCCTCCTGGCTGGTAGTGCGGAACTCCTATATCTCACTGTTTTCAGTCATCCTGGCAGATAGGGCGGCGCTCCTAGGTCTTGATATATTGAGTCCTCCTGGCCGGTAGGGCGGCGCTGCAAGGACTCAATGGATTGAGTCCTTCTGGCCGGTAGGGCAGCACTCCTAGGTCTCAATGTATTGAGTCCTCGTTACAGGTAGGGCGGCGCTCCTAGGCCTCAATCTATTGCATCTTCCTGGCGTATAGGGCGGCGCTGCTTGGTCTCGATGTATTGAGTCCTCCTGGCCGGTCGGGCTGCGCTCCTAGGTTTCGATGTATTGAGTTTTGCTAGCCGGTAGCGCGGCGCTCCTATGTGTCGATTTATTGAGTGCTCGTGGCCGATACTGCGGCGCTCCAAGGTCTCGATGTATTGAGTCCTCCTGGCTGATAGGGCGGTGCTGCTAGGTCTCGATGTATTGAGTCCTCCTGGCCAATAGGGCGGCGCTCCTAGGTCTCGATGTATTGAGTCTTCCTGGCCGATAGGGCGGTGCTCCTAGGTCTCGATGTATTGAGTCGTCCTGGCCGGTAGGGCGGCGCTCCTAGGTCTCGATGTATTGAGTCCTCCTGTCCGATAAGGTGGTGCTCCTAGGTCTCGAAGTATTGAGTCCTCCTGACCGATAAGGCGGCGCTCCTAGGTCTGGATGTATTCAGTCCTCGTGGCCGGTAGTGGGGCACTCCTAGGTCTTGATGTAATGAGTCCACCTGGCCGATAGAGCAGCGCTCCTAGGTCTCGATGTATTGAGTCCTCCTGGCCGGTAGTGCGGCGCTCTAGGACTTGATCTATTGAGTCCACCTGGCAGGTAGGGCAGTGCTCCTAGGTCTCGATCTATTGAGTCCTCCTGGCCGGTAGGGCAGAGCTCCTAGGTCTCAATGTACTTAGTCCTCCTGGCTGGTAGGGCAGCGCTCCTAAGTCTCGAAGTTTTGAGTCCTCCTGTCCGGTAGGGCAGCGCTCCTAGGTCTCGATGTATTGAGTCCTTCAGGCCAATAGGGTGGCGGTCCTAGGTCTCGATATATTGAGTCCTCCTGGCAGATAGGGCGTCAGACATTGGTTTTGATGTATTGAGTCCTCCTCGCCGGTATGGTGGCGCTCCTAGGTCTCGATGTATTGAGTCCTCCTGGCCGATAAGGCGTCAGACCTAGATCTTGATGTATTCAGTCCTCCTGGCTGGTGGGGTGGCGCTCCTAGGTCTCGATGTATTGAGTCCGCCTGGCAGATAAGGCGGCACTCCTAGATCTCGATGTATTGAGTCCTCCTGACCAGTAGGGCAGCGTTCCTAGTTCTTTATGTATTGAGTCCGCCTGGCCGATAGGGCAGCGCACCTAGGTCTCAATGTATCGAGTCCTCCTGGACGAATGGGCGGCGCTCCTACGTATCGACGTTTTGAGTCCTCCTGGCTGTTAGGGCAGTGCTCCTAAGGTCTCGAAGTATTGATTCCTCCTGGCCGGTAGGCCAGCGCTACTAGGTCTCGATATATTCAGTCCTCCTGGCCGATAGGGCGGCGCTACTAGGTCTCGATGTATTCAGTCCTCGTGGCCGGTAGTGGGGAACCCCTAGGTCTTGATGTATTGAGTCCTCCTGGCCGATAGAGCGGCGCTCCTAGGTCTCGATGTATTGAGTCCTCCTGGCCGGTAGGGCGGCGCTGCTAGGACTCAATGGATTGAGTCCTTCTGGCCGGTAGGGCAGCGCTCCTTGGTCTCAATGTATTGAGTCCTCGTTACAGGTAGGGCGGCGCTCCTAGGCCTCAATGTATTGCATCTTCCTGGCGGATAGGGCGGCGCTGCTTGGTCTCGATGTATTGAGTTTTCCTAGCCGGTAGCGCGGCGATCCTATGTGTCGATTTATTGAGTGCTCGTGGCCAATACTGCGGCGCTCCAAGGTCTCGATGTATTGAGTCCTCCTGGCCGATAGGGCGGCGCTGCTTGGTCTCGATGTATTGAGTCCTCCTGGCCGGTAGGGCAGCGCTGCTGGGTCTCAATGTATTGAGTCCTGCGGGCCGGTAGGGCTGGGCTCCTATGTCTCGATGTATTGAGTCCTCCTGGCTGGTAGGGCTGCACTCCCAGGTCTCGATGTATTGAGTCTTCATAGCCGATAGGGCGGCGCTCCAAAATATCGATGTATTGAGTCCTCCTGGCCAATATGGCGTCGCTCCGCGGTCACGATGTATTGAGTCCACCTGGCCGGTAGGGCGGCGCTCCTAGGTCTCGATGTATTGAGTCCTCCTGGCCGATAAGGCGGCGCTCCTATGTCTCGATGTGTTGAGTCCTGCTGGCCAATAAGGCGGTGCTCCTAGTTCTCGATGTATTGAGTCCTCCTGGCCAGTAGTGCAGCGCTCCTAGGACTCGATCTATTGAGTCCTCCTGGCAGGTAGGGCGGCGCTCCTAGGTCTCGATCTATTGAGTCATCCTGGCCGGTAGGGCAGCGCTCCTAGGTCTCAATGTACTGAATCCTCTGGCTGGTATGGCAGCGCTCCTAAGTTTCGAAGATTTCAGTCCTCCTGACAGTTAGGGCAGCGCTCCTAGGTCTCGATGTATTGAGTCCTCCTGGCCGGTAGGGCGGCGCTCCTAGGTCTCGATGTATTGAGTCCTCCTGGCAGATAGGGCGGCAAGCCTAGGTCTTGATATATTGAGTCCTCCTGGCCGGTAGGGCGGCGCTGCTAGGACTCAATGGATTGAGTCCTTCTGCCCGGTAGGGCAGCGCTCTAAGGTCACAATGTATTGAGTCCTCATTACAGGTAGGGCAGCGCTCCTAGGCCTCGATGTATTGCATCTTTCTGGCCAATATGGCGATGCTGCTTGATCTCGATGTATTGAGTCCTCCTGGCAGATAAGGCGGCACTCCTAGATCTCGATGTATTGAGTCCTCCTGGCCAGTAGGGCAGCGTTCCTAGGTCTTGATGTAATGAGTCCTCCTGGCCGATAGGGCGGCGCTCCTAGGTCTCGATCTATTCACTCATCCGGGCCGATATGGCGGCACTCCTAGGTCTCGATGTATTGAGTCCTCCTGGCCGATAGGACGGCACTCCTAGGTCTCGATGTATTGAGTCCTCCTAGCCAGTGCGGCAGCGCTCCTACGTCTCGATGTATTGAGTCCTCCTGGCCGATAGGGCTGCGCTCCTGGGTCTCGATCTATTCACTCATCCGGGCCGATATGGCGGCGATCATAGGTCTCGATGTATTGAGTCCTCCTGGCCGATAGGGCGGCGCTCCTAGATTTTGATGTATTGAGTCCTCCTGTCCGATACGGCGGCGCTCCTATGTCTTGATGTATTGAGTCCGCCTGGCCGAAAGGGGGGCACTCCTAGGACTAGATGTATTCAGTCCTCCTGGCCGATAGGGCGACGCTACTAGGTCTCGATGTATTGAGTCCTCCTGGCCGAAAGAGCGCCGGTCTAGGTCTCGATGTGTTCAGTCTTCCTGGCTGATAGGGCGGCGCTCCTAGGTCTCAATGTATTGAGGACTCCTGGCCGATAGGGAGGCGCTCCTAGGTCTCGATGAAATGAGTCCTCCTGTCCGATAGGGCGGAATCCTAGGTCTCGATGTATTGAGTCCTCCTGGCCGATAGGGGGACACTCCTATGATTCGATGTATTGAGTCCTCCTGGACGATAGGGCGGCGCTCCTAGGTTTCGATGTATTGAGTCCTCCTGGGCGGTAGTGCGGAACTCCTATGTCTCACTGTTTTGAGTCATCCTGGCCAATAGGGCGGCGCTCCTAGGTCTTGATATATTGAGTCCTCCTGGCCGGTAGGGCGGCGCTCCTAGGACTCAATGGATTGAGTCCTTCTGGCCGGTAGGGCAGCGCTCCTAGGTCTCAATGTATTGAGTCCTCCTTACAGGTAGGGTGGCGCTCCTAGGCCTCGATGTATTGCATCTTCCTGGCCAATAGGGCGGCGCTCCTAGGTCTGGAAGTATTGAGTCCTCCTGGCAGGTAGATCGGCGCTCCTATGTCTCGATGTATTCAGTTCTCCTGGCCGGTTGGGCTGCACTCCCAGGTCTCGATGTATTGAGTTTTCCTAGCCGGTAGCGCGGCGCTCCTATGTGTCGATTTATTGAGTGCTCGTGGCCGATACTGCGGCGCCCCAAGGTCTCGATGTATTCAGTCCTCCTGTCCGATAGGGCGGTGCTGCGAGGTCTCGATGTATTGAGTCCTCCTGGCCAATAGGGTGGTGTTCCTAGGTCTCGATGTATTGAGTCCTCCTGACCGATAAGGCGGCGCTCCTAGGTCTCGATGTATTAAGTCCTCCTGTCCGATAAGGCAGCGCTCCTAGGTCTCGAAGTATTGAGTCCTCCTGACCGATAAGGCGTCAGACCTTGGTTTTGATGTATTGAGTCCTCCTGGCCGGTAGGGTGGCGCTCCTAGGTCTCGATGTATTGAGTCGTCCTGGCCGATAAGGCATCAGACCTAGATCTTTATGTATTCAGTCCCCCTGGCCGGTAGGGTGGCGCTCCTAGGTCTCGATGTATTGAGTCCTCCTGGCAGATAAGGCGGCACTCCTAGATCTCGATGTATTGAGTCCTCCAGGCCAGTAGGGCAGCGTTCCTAGGTCTTGATGTATTGAGTACGCCTGGCCGATGGGGCGGCGCTCCTAGGTCTCAATGTATCGAGTCCTCCTGGATAAATGGGCGGCGCTCCTAGGTATCGACGTATTGAGTCCTCCTGGCTGGTAGGGTAGCGCTCCTAAGGTCTCGAAGTATTGACTCCTCCTGGCCGGTAGGCCAGCGCAACTAGGTCTCGATGTATTCACTCCTCCTGGCCGATAGGGCGGCGCTCCTAGGTCTCGATGTATTCAGTCCTCGTGGCCGGTAGTGGGGCACTCCTAGGTCACGATGTTTTGAGTACTCCTGGCCGATTTGGCGGCGCTCCTAGGTCTCGATGTATTGAGTCCTCCTGGCCGATAGGGCGGTGCTCCTATGTCTCGATGTATTGAGTCCTCCTGGCAGGTAGATCGGCGCTCCTATGTCTCGATGTATTGAGTCCTCCCGGCCGATAGGGCGAGTCTCCTAGTTCTCGATGTATTGAGTCCTCCTGGCCGATATGGCGGCGCTCCTAGGTCTCAAAGTATTGAGTCCTCCTGGCCGATAGGGCAGCACTCCTAGCTCTCGATGTATTGAGTCCTCCTGGCCAATAGGGCGGCACTCCTATGTCTCGATGTATTGAGTCCTCCTGGCCGATAGGACGGCACTCCTAGGTCTCGATGTATTGAGTCCTCCTAGGCAGTGCGGTGGCGCTCCTACGTCTCGATGTATTGAGTCCACCTGGCCGATACGGCAGCGCTCCTGGGTCTCGATCTATTCACTCATCCGGGCCGATATGGCAGCGATCCTTGGTCTCGATGTATTGAGTCCTCCTGGCCGATAGGGCGGCGCTCCTAGATTTTGATGTATTGAGTCCTCCTGTCCGATACGGCGGCGCTCCTAGGTCTCGATGTATTGAGTCCTCCTGGCCGATAGGACTGCACTCCTAGGTCTCGATGTATTGAGTCAACCTAGCCAGTACGGCGGCGCTCCTACGTCTCAATGTATTGAGTCCTCCAGGCCGATAGGGCGGCGCTCCTGGGTCTCGATGTATTGAGTCCTCCTGGCCGATAGGACTGCACTCCTAGGTCTCGATGTATTGAGTCAACCTAGCCAGTACGGCGGCGCTCCTACGTCTCAATGTATTGAGTCCTCCAGGCCGATAGGGCGGCGCTCCTGGGTCTCGATCTGTTCACTCATCCGGGCGGATATGGCGGCGTACCTAGGTCTCGATGCAATGAGTCCTCCTGGCCGATAGGGCGGCGCTCCTAGGTCTTGATGTATTGAGTCCACCTGGCCGAAAGGGGGGCCCTCCTAGGGCTAGATGTATTGAGTCCTCCTGGCCGACTAGGTCTCGATGTATTGAGTCCTCCTGGCCGATAGAGCGCCGCTCTAGGTCTCGATGTGTTCAGTCTTCCTGGCTGATAGGGCGGCGCTCCTAGGTCTCGATGTATTGAGTCCTCCTGGCCGATAGGGCGGCGCTCCTAGGTCTAAATGTATTGAGGCCTCCTGGCCGATAGGGCGGCGCTCCTAGGTCTCGATGAAATGAGTCCTCCTGGCCGATAGGGCGACGCTTCTAGGCTCGATGTACTGAGTCCGCCTGTCCGATAGGGCGGCATCCTAGGTGTCGATGATTTGAGTCCTCCTGGCCGATAGCGGTACACTCCTATGATTCGATGTATTGAGTCCTCCTGGACGATAGGGTGGCGCTCCTAGGTTTCGATGTATTGAGTCCTCCTGGCCGATAGGGCGACGCTTCTAGGCTCGATGTACTGAGTCCGCCTGTCCGATAGGGCGGCATCCTAGGTGTCGATGATTTGAGTCCTCCTGGCCGATAGCGGTACACTCCTATGATTCGATGTATTGAGTCCTCCTGGACGATAGGGTGGCGCTCCTAGGTTTCGATGTATTGAGTCCTACTGGGCGGTAGTGCGGAACTCCTATGTCTCACTGTTTTGAGTCATCCTGGCCGATAGGGCAGCGCTCCTAGGTCTTGATATATTGAGTCCTCCTGGCCGGTAGGGCGGCGCTCCTAGGACTCCATGGATTGAATCCTTCTGGCCTGTAGGGCAGCGCTCCTAGGTCTCAATGTATTGAGTCCTCCTTACAGGTAGGGCGGCGCTCCTAGGTCTCGATGTATTGAGTCCTCCTGGCCGATAGGGCGGCGCTCCTAGGTCTAAATGTATTGATGCCTCCTGGCCGATAGGGCGGCGCTCCTAGGTCTCGATGAAATGAGTCCTCCTGGCCGATAGGGCGACGCTTCTAGGCTCGATGTACTGAGTCCGCCTGTCCGATAGGGCGGCATCCTAGGTGTCGAAGATTTGAGTCCTCCTGGCCGATAGCGGTACACTCCTATGATTCGATGTATTGAGTCCTCCTGGACGATAGGGTGGCGCTCCTAGGTTTCGATGTATTGAGTCCTCCTGGGCGGTAGTGCGGAACTCCTATGTCTCACTGTTTTGAGTCATCCTGGCCGATAGGGCAGCGCTCCTAGGTCTTGATATATTGAGTCCTCCTGGCCGGTAGGGCGGCGCTCCTAGGACTCCATGGATTGAATCCTTCTGGCCTGTAGGGCAGCGCTCCTAGGTCTCAATGTATTGAGTCCTCCTTACAGGTAGGGCGGCGCTCCTAGGCCTCGATGTATTGCATCATCCTGGCCAATAGGGCGGCGCTGCTTGGTCTCGATGTATTGAGTCCTCCTGGCCGGTTGGGCTGCACTCCCAGGTCTCGATGTATTGAGTTTTCCTAGCCGGTAGCGCAGCGCTCCTATGTGTCGATTTATTGAGTACTCGTGGCCGATACTGCGGCGCTCCAAGGTCTCGATGTATTGAGTCCTCCTGGCCGATAAGGCGGTGCTGCTAGGTCTCAATGTATTGAGTCCTCCTGGCCAATAGGGCGGTGCTCCTAGGTCTCGATGTATTGCGTCCTCCTGGCCGGTAGGGCGGCGCTCCTAGGTCTCGATGTATTGAGTCCTCCTGTCCGATAAGGCGGCGCTCCTAGCTCTCGAAGTATTGAGCCCTCCTGACCGATAAGGCGGCGCTCCTAGGTCTCGATGTATGCAGTCCTCGTGGCCGGTAGTGGGGCGCTCCTAGGTCTTGATGTATTGAGTCCTCCTGGCCGGTAGTGCGGCGCTACCAGGACTAGATCTATTGAGTCCACTTGGCAGGTAGGGCAGCGCTCCTAGGTCTCGATCTATTGAGTCCTCCTGGCCGGTAGGGCAGAGCTCCTAGGTCTCAATGTACTGAGTCCTCCTGGCCGATAAGGCGGTGCTCCTTGGTCTCGATGTATTGAGTCCTCCTGGCCAGTAGTGCAGCGCTCCTAGGACTCGATCTATTGAGTCCTCCTGGCAGGTAAGGCGGCGCTCCTAGGTCTCGATCTATTGAGTCATCCTGGCCGGTAGGGCTGCGCTCCTAGGTCTCAATGTACTGAATCCTCTGGCTGGTAGGGCAGCGCTCCTAAGTCTCGAAGATTTCAGTCCTCCTGACACTTAGGGCTTCGCTCCTAAGTCTCGATGTATTGAGTCCTCCTGTCCGGTAGGGCAGCGCTCCTAGGTCTCGATGTATTGAGTCCTTCTGGCCAATAGTGTGGCGCTCCTAGGTCTCAATATATTGAGTCCTCCTGGCAGATAGGGGGTCAGACCTTGGTTTTGATATATTGAGTCATCCTGGCCGGTAGGGTGGCGCTCCTACGTCTCGATGTATTGAGTCCTCCGGGCCGATAAGGCGTCAGACCTAGATCTTGATGTATTCACTCCCCCTGGCCGGTAGGGTGGCGCTCCTAGGTTTCGATGTATTGAGTCCTCCTGGCAGATAAGGCGGCGCTCCTAGGTCTCGATGTACTTAGTCCTCCTGGCCGATAAGGCGGTGCTCCTAGGTCTCGATGTATTGAGTCCACCTGGCCAGTAGTGCAGCGCTCCTAGGACTCGATCTATTGAGTCCTCCTGGCAGGTAGGGCGGCGCTCCTAGGTCTCGATCTATTGAGTCATCCTGGCCGGTAGTGCGGAACTCCTATGTCTCACTGTTTTGAGTCATCCTGGCCGATAGGGCAGCGCTCCTAGGTCTTGATATATTGAGTCCTCCTGGCTGGTAGGGCGGCGCTCCTAGGACTCCATGGATTGAATCCTTCTCGCCTGTAGGGCAGCGCTCCTAGGTCTCAATGTATTGAGTCCTCCTTACAGGTAGGGCGGCGCTCCTAGGTCTCGATGTATTGAGTCCTCCTGGCCGATAGGGCGGCGCTCCTAGGTCTAAATGTATTGAGGCCTCCTGGCCGATAGGGCGGCGCTCCTAGGTCTCGATGAAATGAGTCCTCCTGGCCGATAGGGCGACGCTTCTAGGCTCGATGTACTGAGTCCGCCTGTCCGATAGGGCGGCATCCTAGGTGTCGATGATTTGAGTCCTCCTGGCCGATAGCGGTACACTCCTATGATTCGATGTATTGAGTCCTCCTGGACGATAGGGTGGCGCTCCTAGGTTTCGATGTATTGAGTCCTACTGGGCGGTAGTGCGGAACTCCTATGTCTCACTGTTTTGAGTCATCCTGGCCGATAGGGCAGCGCTCCTAGGTCTTGATATATTCAGTCCTCCTGGCCGGTAGGGCGGCGCTCCTAGGACTCCATGGATTGAATCCTTCTGGCCTGTAGGGCAGCGCTCCTAGGTCTCAATGTATTGAGTCCTCCTTACAGGTAGGGCGGCGCTCCTAGGCCTCGATGTATTGCATCATCCTGGCCAATAGGGCGGCGCTGCTTGGTCTCGATGTATTGAGTCCTCCTGGCCGGTTGGGCTGCACTCCCAGGTCTCGATGTATTGAGTTTTCCTAGCCGGTAGCGCAGCGCTCCTATGTGTCGATTTATTGAGTACTCGTGGCCGATACTGCGGCGCTCCAAGGTCTCGATGTATTGAGTCCTCCTGGCCGATAAGGCGGTGCTGCTAGGTCTCAATGTATTGAGTCCTCCTGGCCAATAGGGCGGTGCTCCTAGGTCTCGATGTATTGAGTCCTCCTGGCCGGTAGGGCGGCGCTCCTAGGTCTCGATGTATTGAGTCCTCCTGTCCGATAAGGCGGCGCTCCTAGCTCTCGAAGTATTGAGTCCTCCTGACCGATAAGGCGGCGCTCCTAGGTCTCGATGTATGCAGTCCTCGTGGCCGGTAGTGGGGCGCTCCTAGGTCTTGATGTATTGAGTCCTCCTGGCCGGTAGTGCGGCGCTACCAGGACTAGATCTATTGAGTCCACTTGGCAGGTAGGGCAGCGCTCCTAGGTCTCGATCTATTGAGTCCTCCTGGCCGGTAGGGCAGAGCTCCTAGGTCTCAATGTACTGAGTCCTCCTGGCCGATAAGGCGGTGCTCCTTGGTCTCGATGTATTGAGTCCTCCTGGCCAGTAGTGCAGCGCTCCTAGGACTCGATCTATTGAGTCCTCCTGGCAGGTAAGGCGGCGCTCCTAGGTCTCGATCTATTGAGTCATCCTGGCCGGTAGGGCTGCGCTCCTAGGTCTCAATGTACTGAATCCTCTGGCTGGTAGGGCAGCGCTCCTAAGTCTCGAAGATTTCAGTCCTCCTGACACTTAGGGCTTCGCTCCTAAGTCTCGATGTATTGAGTCCTCCTGTCCGGTAGGGCAGCGCTCCTAGGTCTCGATGTATTGAGTCCTTCTGGCCAATAGTGTGGCGCTCCTAGGTCTCAATATATTGAGTCCTCCTGGCAGATAGGGGGTCAGACCTTGGTTTTGATATATTGAGTCATCCTGGCCGGTAGGGTGGCGCTCCTACGTCTCGATGTATTGAGTCCTCCGGGCCGATAAGGCGTCAGACCTAGATCTTGATGTATTCACTCCCCCTGGCCGGTAGGGTGGCGCTCCTAGGTTTCGATGTATTGAGTCCTCCTGGCAGATAAGGCGGCGCTCCTAGGTCTCGATGTACTTAGTCCTCCTGGCCGATAAGGCGGTGCTCCTAGGTCTCGATGTATTGAGTCCACCTGGCCAGTAGTGCAGCGCTCCTAGGACTCGATCTATTGAGTCCTCCTGGCAGGTAGGGCGGCGCTCCTAGGTCTCGATCTATTGAGTCATCTTGGCCGGTAGGGCAGCGCTCCTAGGTCTCAATGTACTGAATCCTCTGGCTGGTAGGGCAGCGCTCCTAAGTCTCGAAGATTTCATTCCTCCTGACAGTTAGGGCAGCGCTCCTAAGTCTCGATGTATTGAGTCCTCCTGGCCGGTAGGGCGGCGCTCCTAGGTCTCGATATATAGAGTCCTCCTGGCAGATAGGGCGGCAAGCCTAGGTTTTGATGTATTGAGTCCTCCTGGCCGGTAGGGTGGCGCTCCTAGGTCTCGATATATTGAGTCCTCCTGGCCGATAGGGCGTCAGACCTATATTTTGATGTATTGAGTCCTCCTGGCCAGTAGGGCAGCGTTCATAGTTCTCCATGTTTTGAGTCCTCCTGGCCGATAGCGCTGCGCTCCTAGGTATCGACGTATTGAGTACTCCTGGCTGGTAGGGAAGCGCTCCTAAGGTCTCGAAGTATGGACTCCTCCTGACCGGTAGGACAAAGCTCCTAGGTCTCGACGTATTGCATCCTCCAGGCCGATGGGGCGATGCTCCTAGGACTTGATGTTTTGAGTTCTCCTGGCCGATATGGCGGCGCTCCTGGGTCTCGATGTATTGAGTCCTCCTGGCCGGAAGAGTGGAACTCCTATATCTCACTGTTTTAGGTCATCCTGGCCGATAGGGCGGCGCTCCTAGGTCTTGATATATTGAGTCCTCCTGGCCGGTAGGGCGGCGCTGCTAGGACTCGATGTATTGCATCTTACTGGCCAATATGGCGACGCGGCTTGGTCTCGATGTATTGAGTCCTCCTGGCCGGTTGGGCTGCACTCCCAGGTCTCGAAGTATTGAGTTTTCCTAGCCGGTAGCGCGGCGCTCCTATGTGTCGATTTATTGAGTGCTCGTGGCCGATACTGCCGCGCTCCAAGGTCTCGATGTATTGAGTCCTCCTGGCCTGTAGGGCGGCTCTCCTAGGTCTCGATGTATTGAGTCCTCCTGTCCGATAAGGCGGCGCTACTAGGTCTCGAAGTATTTAGTCCTCCTGGCCGATAAGGCGGCGCTCTTAGGTCTCAATGTATTCAGTCCTCGTGGTTGATGGGGCTGCGCTCTTCGGTCTGGATGTTTTGAGTCCTCCTGTCCGATAGGGCGGTGCTCCTCGGTCTGCATCTATTGAGTCTCCTGGCTGATAGGGCGGCGCTCCTCGGTCTGGATGTATTGAGTTCTTCTGTCCGATAGGGCGGCGCTCCTTGGTCTGGATGTATTGTGTTCTCCTGGCCGATAGGGCAGCGCTCTTTGGTCTGGATGTATTGAGTCCTCCTCGCCGATAGGGCGGCGCTCCTTGGTCTGGATGTATCGAGTCCTCCTGGCCGATAGTTCGGCGCTCCTTGGTCTGGATGTATCGAGTCCTCCTGGCTGATAGGGCAGCGCTCCTTGCTCTGGATGTATTGAGTCCTGCTCTCCGATAGGGCGGCGCTCCTTGGTCTGGATGTATTGAGTCCTCCTGGCCGATAGGACGGCGCTCTTCGGTCTGAATGTATTTTGTCCTCCTGGCCGATAGAGCGGCGCACCTTGGTCTGGATGTATGGAGTCCTCCTGGCCGATAGAGCGGCGCTCCTTGGTGTGGATATATCGAATCCTCCTGGCCGATAGGGCTGAGATCCTAGGTCTGGATGTATTGAGTCCTCCTGGCCGATAGGGCGGCGCTCCTAGGTCTGGATGTATTGAGTCCTCCTGGCCGATAGAGCGGCGCTCCTAGGTCTGGATGTATTGAGTCCTCCTGGCCGATAGGGCGGCGCTGCTAGGTCTGGATGTATTGAGTCCTCCTGGCCGATAGATCGGCGCTCCTAGGTCTGGATGTATTGAGTCCTCCTGGCTGATAGAGCGGCGCTCCTTGGTCTGGATGTATCGAGACCTCCTGGCCGATAGGGCGGCGCTCCTAGGTCAGGATGTATTGAGTCCTCCTGGCCGATAGGGCGGCGCACCTTGGTCTGGATGTATTGAGTCCTCCTGGCCGATAGGGCAGTGCTCCTAGGTCTGGATGTATTGAGTCCTCCTGGCAGATAGAGAGGCGCTCCTAGGTCCCGATGTATTGAGTCATCCTGTCCGATAGGGCGGCGCTCCTAGGTCTGGATGTATTGAGTCCTCCTGGCCGATAGGGCGGCCCTCCATGTTCTGGATGTATTGAGTCCTCCTGGCTGATAGGGCGGCGCTCCTAGGTCCCGATCTATTGAGTCCTCCTGTCCGATAGGGATGCACTCCTAGGTCTGGATGTATTGAGTCCTCCTGGCCGATAGGGCGGCGCTCCTTGGTCTGGATGTATTGAATCTTCCTGGCCGATAGAGCGGCGCTCCTTGGTCTGGATATATCGAGCCCTCCTGGCCGATAGGGCGGCGCTCCTAGGTCTGGATGTATTGAGTCCTCCTGGCTGATAGGGCGGCGCTCCTAGGTCCCGATCTATTGAGTCCTCCTGTCCGATAGGGCAGTGCTCCTAGGTCTGGATGTATCGAGCCCTCCTGGCCGATAGGGCGGAGCTCCTTGGTCTGGATGTATTGAGTTCTCCTGGCCGATAGGGCGGGGCTCCTATGTCCCGATGTATTGAGTACTCCTGGCTGATGGGGCTGCGCTCTTCGGTCTGGATGTTTTGAGTCCTCCTGTCCGATAGGGCGGTGCTCCTCGGTCTGCATCTATTGAGTCTCCTGGCTGATAGGGCGGCGCTCCTCGGTCTGGATGTATTGAGTCCTTCTGTCCGATACGGCGGCGCTCCTTGTTCTGGATGTATTGTGTTCTCCTGGCCGATAGGGAGGCGCTCCTTGGTCTGGATGTATTGAGTCCTCCTGACCGATAGGGCGGCGCTCCTTGGTCGGGATGTATTGAGTTCTCCTGGCCGATAGGGCGGCGCTCCTTGGTCTGGATGTATCGAGTCCTCCTGGCTGATAGGGCAGCACTCCTTGGTCTGGATGTATTGAGTCCTCCTCGCCGATAGGGCGGCGCTCCTTGGTCTGGATGTATCGTGTCCCATTGGCAGATAGGTCGGCGCTCCATGGTCTGGATGTATCGAGTCCTCCTGGCTGATAGGGCAGCGCTCCTTGGTCTGGATGTATTGAGACCTCCTCGCCGATAGGGCGACGCTCCTTCGTCTGGATGTATCGATTCCTCCTGGCCGATAGAGAGGCGCTCCTTGGTGTGGATGTATCGAGTCGTCCTGGCCGATAGGCCGGCGCTCCTAGGTCTTGATGTATTGAGAACTCCTGGACGATAGGGCGGCGCTCCTTGGTCTGGATGTATTGAGTCCTCCTGGCCGATAGGGCAGTGCTCCTAGGTCTGGATGTATTGAGTCCTCCTGGCAAATAGGGCGGCGCTCCTAGGTATGGATGTATTGAGTCCTCCTGGCCGATAGGGCGGCACTCCTTGGTCTGGATGTACTGAGTCCTCCTGGCTGATAGGGCGGCGCTCCTAGGTCCCGATGTATTGAGTCCTCCTGTCCGATTGGGCGGCGCTCCTCGGTCTGGATGTATTGAGTCCTCCTGGCCGATAGGGCAGTGCTCCTAGGTCTGGATGTATTGAGTCCTCCTGGCTGATAGGGCGTCGCTCCTAGGTCCCGATGTATTGAGTCCTCCAGTCCGATAGGGCGGCGCTCCTTTGTCTGAATGAATTGAGTCCTCCTGGCCAATAGGGCGGCGCTCCTTGGTCTGGATGTATTGAGTCCTCCTGGCTGATAGGGCGGCGCTCCTAGGTCCCGATGTATTGAGTCCTCCTGTCCGATAGGGCGGCGCTCCTTTGTCTGAATGAATTGAGTCCTCCTGGCCAATTGGGCGGCGCTCCTTGTTCTGGATGTATTGAGTCCTCCTGGCTGATAGGGTGGCGCTCCTCGGTCCCGATCTATTGAGTCCTCCTGTCCGATAGGGATGCACTCCTAGGTCTGGATGTATTGAGTCCTCCTGGCCGATAGGGCGGCGCTCCTTGGTCTGGATGTATTGAATCTTCCTGGCCGATAGAGCGGCGCTCCTTGGTCTGGATGTATCGAGCCCTCCTGGACGTTAGGGCGGCGCTCCTAGGTCTGGATGTATTGAGTTCTCCTGGCCGATAGGGCGGCGCTCCTATGTCTCGATGTATTGAGTCCTCCTGGCTGATGGGGCTGCGCTCTTCGGTCTGGATGTTTTGAGTCCTCCTGTCCGATAGGGCGGTGCTCCTCGGTCTACATCTATTGAGTCTCCTGGCTGATAGGGCGGCGCTCCTCGGTCTGGATGTATTGAGTCCTTCTGTCCGATAGGGCGGCGCTCCTTGGTCTGGATGTATTGTGTTCTCCTGGCCGATACGGCGGCGCTCCTTGGTCTGGATGTATAGAGTCCTCCGGACCGATAGGGCGGCGCTCCTTGGTCGGGATGTATTGAGTTCTCCTGGCCGATAGGGCGGCGCTCCTTGGTCTGGATGTATCGAGTCCTCCTGGCTGATAGGTCGGCGCTCCTTGGACTTGATGTATCGAGTCCTCCTGGCTGATAGGGCAGCACTCCTTGGTCTGGATGTATTGAGTCCTCCTCGCCGATAGGGCGGCGCTCCTTGGTCTGGATGTATCGTGTCCCATTGGCAGATAGGTCGGCGCTCCATGGTCTGGATGTATCGAGTCCTCCTGGCTGATAGGGCAACGCTCCTTGGTCTGGATGTATTGAGACCTCCTCGCCGATAGGGCGACGCTCCTTGGTCTGGATGTATCGATTCCTCCTGGCCGATAGAGAAGCGCTCCTTGGTGTGGATGTATCGGGTCCTCCTGGCCGATAGGCCGGCGCTCCTAGGTCTTAATGTATTGAGTCCTCCTGGCCGATAGGGCGGCGCTCCTTGGTCTGGATGTATTGAGTCCTCCTGGCCGATAGGGCAGTGCTCCTAGGTCTGGATGTATTGAGTCCTCCTGGCAAATAGGGCGGCGCTCCTAGGTCTGGATGTATTGAGTCCTCCTGGCCGATAGGGCGGCGCTCCTTGGTCTGGATGTATTGAGTCCTCCTGGCTGATAGGGCGGCGCTCCTATGTCCCGATGTATTGAGTCCTCCTGTCCGATTGGGCGGCGCTCCTCGGTCTGGATGTATTGAGTCCTCCTGGCCGATAGGGCAGTGCTCCTAGGTCTGGATGTATTGAGTCCTTTTGGCTGATAAGGCGTCGCTCCTAGGTCCCGATGTATTGAGTCCTCCAGTCCGATAGGGCGGCGCTCCTTTGTCTGAATGAATTGAGTCCTCCTGGCCAACAGGGCGGCGCTCCTTGGTCTGGATGAATTGAGTCCTCCTGGCCAATAGGGCGGCGCTCCTTGGTCTGGATGTATTGAGTCCTCCTGGCTGATAGGGCGGCGCTCCTAGGTCCCGATGTATTGAGTCCTCCTGTCCGATAGGGCGGCGCTCCTTTGTCTGAATGAATTGAGTCCTCCTGGCCAATTGGGCGGCGCTCCTTGTTCTGGATGTATTGAGTCCTCCTGGCTGATAGGGCGGCGCTCCTAGGTCCCGATCTATTGAGTCCTCCTGTCCGATAGGGATGCACTCCTAGGTCTGGATGTATTGAGTCCTCCTGGCCGATAGGGCGGCGCTCCTTGGTCTGGATGTATTGAGTCCGCCTGGCTGATAGGGCGGCGCTCCTAGGTCCCGATGTATTGAGTCCTCCTGTCCGATAGGGCGGCGCTCCTAGGTCCCGATGTATTGAGTCCTCCTGTCCGATAGGACGGCGCTCCTTGGTCTGGATGTATTGTGTCCTCCTGGCCGATAGGGCAGTGCTCCTAGGTCTGGATGTATTGAGTCCTCCTGGCTGATAGGGCGTCGCTCCTAGGTCCCGATGTATTGAGTCCTCCTGGCCAATAGGGCGGCGCTCCTTGGTCCCGATGTATTGAGTCCTCCTGTCCGATAGGGCGGCGCTCCTAGGTCTGGATGTATTGAGTCCTCCTGTCCGATAGGGAGGCGCTCCTAGGTCTGAATGTATTGAGTCCTCCTGGCCGATAGAGGGGCGCTCCTAGGTCTGGATCTATTGAGTCCTTCCGGCCGATAGGGCGGCGCTGCTAGGTCTGGATGTATTGAGTCCTCCTGGCTGATAGGGCGGCGCTCCTAGTTCCCGATGTTGTGAGTCCTCCTGGCCGATATAGCGGCGCTCCTTGGTCTGGATGTATCGAGACCTCCTGGCCGATAGGGCAGCGCTCCTAGGTCTGGATGTATTGAGTCCTCCTGGCCGATAGGGCGGCGCTCCTTGGTCTGGATGTATTGAGTTCTCCTGGCCGATAGGGCGGCGCTCCTATGTCTCGATGTATTGAGTCCTCCTGGCTGATGGGGCTGCGCTCTTCGGTCTGGATGTTTTGAGTCCTCCTGTCCGATAGGGCGGTGCTCCTCGGTCTGCATCTATTCAGTCTCCTGGCTGATAGGGCGGCGCTCCTCGGTCTGGATGTATTGAGTCCTTCTGTCCGATAGGGCGGCGCTCCTTGGTCTGGATGTATTGTGTTCTCCTCGCCGATAGGGCGGCGCTCCTTGGTCTGGATGTATTGAGTCCTCCTGACCGATAGGGCGGCGCTCCTTGGTCGGGATGTATTGAGTTCTCCTGGCCGATAGGGCGGCGCTCCTTGGTCTGGATGTATCGAGTCCTCCTGGACGATAGATCGGCGCTCCTTGGACTTGATGTATCGAGTCCTCCTGGCTGATAGGGCAGCACTCCTTGGTCTGGATGTATTGAGTCCTCCTCGCCGATAGGGCGGCGCTCCTTGGTCTGGATTTATCGTGTCCTCCTGGCAGATAGGTCGGCGCTCCATGGTCTGGATGTATCGAGTCCTCCTGGCTGATAGGGCAACGCTCCTTGGTCTGGATGTATTGAGACCTCCTCGCCGATAGGACGACGCTCCTTGGTCTGGATGTATCGATTCCTCCTGGTCGATAGAGAGGCGCTCCTTTGTCAGAATGAATTGAGTCCTCCTGGCCAATAGGGCGGCGCTCCTTGGTCTGGATGTATTGAGTCCTCCTGGCCAATAGGGCGCCGCTCCTAGGTCTGGATGTATTGAGTCCTCCTGGCTGATAGGGCGGCGCTCCTAGGTCCCGATCTATTGAGTCCTCCTGTCCGATAGGGCGGCGCTCCTAGGTCTGGATGTATTGAGTCCTCCTGTCCGATAGGGAGGCGCTCCTAGGTCTGAATATATTGAGTCCTCCTGTCCGATAGGACGGCGCTTCTAGGTCTGGTTGTATTGAGACCTCCTGGCTGATAGGGCGGCGCTTCTAGGTCTGGATGTATTGAGTCCTCCTGGCTGATAGGGCGGCGCTCCTAGGTTTGGATGTTGTGAGTCCAATTGTCCGATAGGGCGGCGCTCCTAGGTCTGGATGTATTGAGTCCTCCTGTCCGATAGTGTGGCGTTCGTAGGTCTGGATGTATTGAGTCCCCCTGGCCGATAGAACGGCGCTCCTAGGTCTGGATGTATAGTGAGTCCTCCTGGCCGATAGAGCGACGCTCCTAGGTCTGGATGTATTGAGACCTCCTGGCCGATAGGGCGGCGCTCCTTGGTCTGGATGTATTGAGTCCTCCTGTCCGATAGGGCGGCGCTCCTAGGTATGTATGTATTGAGTCCTCCTGGCCGATAGGGCGGTGCTCCTGGGTCTGGATGTATTGAGTCCTCCTGGCCGATAGGCCGGCGCTCCCTGGTCTGGATGTATTGAGTCCTCCTGGCCGATAGGGCGGCGCTCCTTGGTCTGGATGTATTGAGTCCTCCTGGCCGATAGGGCAGTGCTCCTAGGTCTGGATGTATTCAGTCCTCCTGGCAGATAGGCGGCGCTCCTAGGACCCGATGTATTGAGTCCTCCTGTCCGATAGAGCGGCGCACGTAGGTCTGGATGTATTCAGTCCTCCTAGCCGATAGGGCGGCGCTCCTAGGTCTGGATGTATTGAGTCCTCCTGGCTGATAGGGCGGCGCTCCTAGGTCCCGATCTATTGAGTCCCCCTGTCCGATAGGGCTGCGCACCTAGGTCTGGATGTATTGAGTCCTCCTGGCCGATAGGGCGGCGCTCCTTGGTCTGGATGTATGGAGTCCTCCTGGTTGATAGGGCGGCGCTCCTAGGACTGGATGTATTGAGTCCTCCTGTCCGATAGGGCGGCGCTCCTAGATCTGGATGTATTGAGTCCTCCTGGCTGATAGGGCGGCGCTCCAAGTTCCCGATGTTGTGAGTCCTCCTGTCCGATAGGGAGGCGCTCCTAGGTCTGAATGTATTGAGTCCTCCTGTCCGATAGGACGGCGCTCCTATGTCTGGTTGTATTGAGACCTCCTGGCTGATAGGGCGGCGCTCCTAGGTCTGGATGTATTGAGTCCTCCTGGCTGATAGGGCGGCGCTCCTAGGTTTCGATGTTGTGAGTCCTCCTGTCCGATAGGGCTGCGCTCCTAGGTCTGGATGTATTGAGTCCAACTGTCCGATAGTGTGGCGTTCGTAGGTCTGGATATATTGAGTCCTCCTGGCCGATAGAACGGCGCTCCTAGGTCTGGATGTATAGTGAGTCCTCCTGGCCGATAGAGCGACGCTCCTAGGTCTGGATGTATTGAGTCCTCCTGGCCGATAGGGCGGCGCTCCTTTGTCTGGATGTATTGAGTCCTCCTGTCCGATAGGGCGGCGCTCCTAGGTATGTATGTATTGAGTCCTCCCGGCCGATAGGGCGGCGCTCCTTGGTCTGGATGTATTGAGTCCTCCTGGCTGATAGGGCGGCTCTCCTTGGTCTGGATGTATTGAGTCCTCCTGGCCGATAGGGCGGCGCTCCTTGGTCTGGATGTATTGAGTCCTCCTGGCCGATAGGGCAGTGCTCCTAGGTCTGGATGTATTGAGTCCTCCTGGCAGATAGGGCGGCGCTCCTAGGACCCGATGAATTGAGTCCTCCTGTCCGATAGAGTGGCGTTCGTAGGTCTGGATGTATTCAGTCCTCCTGGCCGATAGGTCGGCGCTCCTAGGTCTGGATGTATTGAGTCCTCCTGGCTGATAGGGCGGCGCTCCTAGTTCCCGATCTATTGAGTCCTCCTGTCCGATAGGGCGGCGCACCTAGGTCAGGATGTATTGAGTCCTCCTGGCTGATAGGGCGGCGCTACAAGGTCCCGATGTTGTGAGTCCTCCTGTCCGATAGGGCGGCGCTTCTAGGTCTGGATGTATTGAGTCCTCCTGTCCGATAGTGTGGCGTTCCTAGGTCTGGATGTATTGAGTCCTCCTGGCCGATAGAACGGCGCTCCTAGGTCTGGATGTATAGTGAGTCCTCCTGGCCGATAGAGCGACGCTCCTAGGTCTGGATGTATTGAGTCCTCCTGGCCGATAGGGCGGCGCTCCTTGGTCTGGATGTACTGAGTCCTCCTGGCCAATAGGGCGGCGCTCATAGGTCTGTATGTACTCAGTCCTCCTGGCCGATAGGGCGGCTCTCCTTGGTCTGGATGTATTGAGTCCTCCTGGCCGATAGGGCGGCGCTCCTTGGTCTGGATGTATTGAGTCCTCCTGGCCGATAGGGCGGCGCTCCTTGGTCTGGATGTATTGAGTCCTCCTGGCCGATAGGGCGGTGCTCCTAGGTCTGGATGTATTGAGTCCTCCTGGCCGATAGGAAGGCGCTCCTTGGTCTGGATGTATTGAGTCCTCCTGGCTGAAAGGGCGGCGATCCTAGGTCCCGATCTATTGAGTCCTCCTGTCCGATTCGGCGGCGCTCCTAGTTCTGGATGTATTGAGTCCTCCTGTCCGATAGGGAGGCGCTCCTACGTCTGAATGTATTGAGTCCTCCTGTCCGATAGGGCGGCGCTCCTAGGTCTGGTTGTATTGAGTCCTCCTGGCTGATAGGGCGGCGCTCCTAGGTCTGGATGTATTGAGTCCTCCTGGCTGATAGGGCGGTGCTCCTACGTCCCGATGTTGTGAGTCCTCCTGTCCGATAGGGCGGCGCTCCTAGGTCTGGATGTATTGAGTCCTCCTGTCCGATAGTGTGGCGTTCCTAGGTCTGGATGTATTGAGTCCTCCTGGCCGATAGGGCGGCGCTCCTTGGTCGGGATGTATTGAGTCCTCCTGGCCAATAGGGCGGCGCTCCTAGGTCTGTATGTATTGAGTCCTCCTGGCCTATAGGGCGGCGCTCCTTGGTCTGGATGTATTGAGTCCTCCTGGCTGATAGGGCGGTGCTACTTGGTCTGGATGTATTGAGTCCTCCTGGCCGATAGGGCGGCGCTCCTTGGTCTGGATGTATTGAGTCCTCCTGGCCGATAGGGCAGTGCTCCTAGGTCTGGATGTATTGAGTCCTCCTGGCAGATAGGGCGGCGCTCCTAGTCCCCGATGTGTTGAGTCCTCCTGTCCGATAGAGCGGCGCTCCTAGGTCTGGATGTATTGAGTCCGCCTGGCCGATAGGGCGGCGCTCCTAGGTCTGGATGTATTGAGTCCTCCTGGCTGATAGGGCGGCGCTCCTAGGTCCCGATCTATTGAGTCCTCCTGTCCGATAGGGCGGCGCACCTAGGTCTCGATGTATTCAGTCCTCCTGGCTGATAGGGCGGCGCTCCTTGGTCTGGTTGTATTGAGTCCTCCTGGCTGATAGGGCGGCGCTCCTATATCCCGAAGTATTGAGTCCTCCTGTCCGATAGGGCGGCGCTCCTAGGTCCCGATGTATTAAGTCCTCCTGGCCGATAGGGCGGAGCTCATTGGTCTGGGTGTATTGAGTCCTCCTGGCCGATAGGGCAGTCCTCCTAGGTCTGGATGTATTGAGTCCTCCTGGCTGATAGGGCGTCGCTCCTAGGTCCCGATGTATTGAGTCCTCCTGTCCGATAGGGCGGCGCTCCTTGGTCTGGATGAATTGAGTCCTCCTGGCCAATAGGGCGGCGCTCCTTGTTCTGGATGTATTGAGTCCTCCTGGCTGATAGGGCGGCGCTCCTAGGTCCCGATGTATTGAGTCCTCCTGTCCGATAGGGCGGCGCTCCTAGGTCTGGATGTATTGATTCCTCCTGTCCGATAGGGAGGCGCTCCTAGGTCTGGATGTATTGTGTCCTCCGGGCCGATAGAGCGGCGCTCCTAAGTCTGGATGTATTGAGTCCTCTGGCCGATAGGTCAGCGATCCTAGGTCTGGATGTATCGAGTACTCCTGGCTGATAGATAAGCGCTCCTAGGTCTGGATGTATTAAGCCCTTCTCGCCGATAGGGTGGCGCTCCTTGGTCTGGATGTATTGAGTCCTCATGGCCGATAGGGCGGCGCTCTTCGGTCTGAATGTATTTTGTCCTCCTGGCCGATAGTGCGGCGCTCCTTGGTCTGGATGTATCGAGTCCTCCTGGCCGATAGGGCGGCGCTCCTTGGTCTGGATGTATCGTGTCCTCCTGGCCGATAGAGCGGCGCGCCTTGGTGTGGATATATCGTGTCCTCCTGGCCGATAGGGCGGCGCTCCTAGGTCTGGATGTATTGAGTCCTCCTGGCCGATAGGGCAGAGCTCCTAGGCCTGGATGTATTGAGTCCTCCTGGCCGATAGAGCGGCGCTCCTTGGTCTGGATGTATCGAGTCCTCCTGGCCGATAGAGCGGCGCTCCTAGGTCTGGATGTATTGAGTCCTTCTGGCCGATAGGGCGGCGCTCCTAGGTCTGGATGTATTGAGTCCTCCTGGCAGATAGAGCGGCGCTCCTAGGTCCGGATGTATTGAGTCCTCCTGGCCGATAGAGCGGCGCTCCTAGGTCCGGATGTATTGAGTCCTCCTGGCCGATAGGGCGGCTCTCCTAGGTTTGGATGTATTGAGTCCTTCTGGCTTATAGAGAGGCGCTCCTTGGTCTGGATGTATCGAGTCCTCCTGGACGATAGGGCGGCGCTCCTAGGTCTGGATGTATTGAGTCCTCCTGGCCGATAGGGCGGCGCTCCTTGGTCTGGTTGTATCGAGTCCTCCTGGCCGATAGTGCGGCCCTCCTAGGTCTGGATGTATTGACACCTCCTGGCCGATAGGGCGGTGCTCCTAGGTCTGGATGTATTGAGTTCTCCTGGCTGATAGGGCGTCGCTCCTAGGTCCCGATGTATTGAGTCCTCCTGTCCGATAGGGCGGCGCTCCTTGGTCTGGATGAATTGAGTCCTCCTGACCAATAGGGCGGCGCTCCTTTGTCTGGATGTATTGAGTCCTCCTGGCTGATAGGGCGGCTCTCCTAGGTCCCGATGTATTGAGTCCTCCTGTCCGATAGGGCGGCGCTCTTGGTCTGGATGTATTGATTCCACCTGTCCGATAGGGAGGCGCTCCTAGGTCTGGATGTATTGTGTCCTCCTGGCCGATAGAGCGGCGCTCCTAGGTCTGGATGCATTGAGACCTCTGGCCGATAGGGTGGCGCTCTTCGGTCTGAATGTATTCAGTCCTCCTTGCAGATAGGGCGGCGCTCCTAGGACCCGATGTATTGAGTCCTCCTGTCTGATAGAGCGGCGATCCTAGGTCTGGATGTATTGAGTCCTCCTGGCCGATAAGGCGGCGCTCCTTGGTCTGGATGTATTGAGTCCTCCTGGCCGATAGGGCAGGACTCATAGGTCTGGATGTATTGAGTCCTCCTGGCAGATAGGGAGGCGCTCCTAGGACCCGATGTATTGAGTCCTCCTGTCCAATAGAGCGGCGCTCCAAGGTCTGGATGTATTGAGTCCTCCTGGCTGATAGGGCGGCGCTCCTAGGTCCCGATCTATTGAGTCCTCCTGTCCGATAGGGAGGCGCACCTAGGTCTGGATGTATTGAGTCCTCCTGGCCGATAGGCCGGCGCTCCTTGGTCTGGATGTATTGAGTCCTCCTGGCTGATAGGGCGGCGCTCCTATATCCCGATGTATTGAGTCCTCCTGTCCGATAGGGCGGCGCTCCTAGGTCCCGATGTATTAAGTCCTCCTGTCCGATAGGGCGGCGCTCCTTGGTCTGGATGTATTGAGTCCTCCTGGCCCATAGGGCGGTGCTCCTAGGTCTGGATGTATTGAGTCCTCCTGGCTGATAGGGCGTCGCTCCTAGGTCCCGATGTATTCAGTCCTCCTGTCCGATAAGGCGGCGCTCCTTGGTTTGAATGAATTGAGACCTCCTGGCCAATAGGGTGGCGCTCCTTGGTCTGGATGTATTGAGTCCTCCTGGCTGATAGGGCGGCGCTCCTAGGTCCCGATGTATTGAGTCCTCCTGTCCGATAGGGCGGCGCTCCTAGGTCTGGATGTATTGATTCCTCCTGTCCGATAGGGAGGCGCTCCTAGGTCTGGATGTATTGTGTCCTCCTGGCCGATAGAGCGGCGCTCCTAGGTCTAGATGTATTGAGTCCTCTGGCCGATAGGTCAGCGCTCCTAGGTCTGGATGTATCGAGTACTCCTGGCTGATAGATAAGCGCTCCTAGGTCTGGATGTATTGAGAACTCCTCGCCGATAGGGCGGCGCTCCTTGGTCTGGATGTATTGAGTCCTCATGGCCGATAGGGCGGCGCTCCTTGGTCTGGATGTATCGAGTCCTCCTGGCCGATAGGGCGGCGCTCCTTGGTCTGGATGTATCGTGTCCTCCTGGCCGATAGAGCGGCGCTCCTTGGTGTGGATATATCGTGTCCTCCTGGCCGATAGGGCGGCGCTCCTAGGTCTGGATGTATTGAGTCCTCCTGGCCGATAGGGCGGCGCTCCTGGGCCTGGATGTATTGAGTCCTCCTGGCCGATAGAGCGGCGCTCCTTGGTCTCGATGTATCGAGTCCTCCTGGCCGATAGATCGGCGCTCCTAGGTCTGGATGTATTGAGTCCTTCTGGCCGATAGGGAGGCGCTCCTAGGTCTGGATGTATTGAGTCCTCCTGGCCGATAGGGCGGCGCTCATTGGTCTGGATGTATTGAGTCCTCCTGGCCGATAGGGCAGTGCTCCTAGGTCTCGACGTATTGAGTCCGCCTGGCCGATAGGGCGGCGCTCCTTGGTCTGGATGTATTGAGTCCTCCTGGCTGATAGGGCGGCGCTCCTAGGTCCCAATCTATTGAGTCCTCCTGTCCGATAGGGCGGCGCTCCTAGGTCTGGATGTATTGAGTCCTCCTGTCCGATAGGGAGGCGCTCCTACGTCTGAATGTATTGAGTCCTCCTGTCCGATAGGGTGGCGCTCCTAGGTCTGGTTGTATTGAGTCCTCCTGATTGATAGGGCGGGGCTCCTAGGTCTGGATGTATTGAGTCCTCCTGGCTGATAGGGCGGCGCTCCTAGGTCCCGATGTTGTGAGTCCTCCTGTCCGATAGGGCGGCGCACCTAGGTCTGGATGTATTGAGTCTTCCTGGCCGATAGGGCGGCGCTCCTTGGTCTGGATGTATTGAGTCCTCCTGGCCGAAAGGGCGGCGCTCCTAGGTCAGTATGTATTGAGTCCTCCTGGCCGATAGGGCGGCGCTCCTTGGTCTGGATGTATTGAGTCCTCCTGGCCGATAGGGCGGCCCTCCTTGGTCTGGATGTATTGAGTCCTCCTGTCCGATAGGGCGGCGCTCCTAGGTCTGTATGTATTGAGTCCTCCTGGCCGATAGGGCGGCGCTCCTTGGTCTGGATGTATTGAGTCCTCCTGGCTGATAGGGCGGCGCTACTTGGTCTGGATGTATTGAGTCCTCCTGTCCGATAGGGCGGCGCTCCTTGGTCTGGATGTATTGAGTCCTCCTGGCCGATAGGGCGGCGCTCCTTGGACTGGATGTATTGATTCCTCCTGGCCGATAGGGCAGTGCTCCTAGGTCTGGATGTATTGAGTCCTCCTGGCAGATAGGGCGGCGCTCTTAGGTCCCGATGTGTTGAGTCCTCCTGTCCGATAGAGCGGCGCTCCTAGGTCTGGATGTATTGAGTCCTCCTGGCCGATAGGGCGGCGCTCCTAGGTCCCGATCTATTGAGTCCTCCTGTCCGATAGGGCGGCGCACCTAGGTCTTGATGTATTGTGTCCTCCTGGCCGATAGGGCGGCGCTCCTTGGTCTCGATGTATTGAGTCCTCCTGGCCGATAGGGCAGTGCTCCTAGGTCTGGATGTATTGAGTCCGCCTGGCCGATAGGGCGGCGCTCCTTGGTCTGGATGTATAGAGTCCTCCTGGCTGATAGGGCAGGGCTCCTAGGTCCCGATCTATTGCGTCCTCCTGTCCGATAGGACGGCGCTCCTAGGTCTGGATGTATTGAGTCCTCCTGTCCGATAGCGTAGCGTTCCTAGGTCTGGATGTATTGAGTCCTCCTGGCCGATAGGGCGGCGCTCCTAGGGCTGGATGTATTGAGTCCTCCTGGCCGATAGGGCGGCGCTCATAGGTCTGTATGTATTGTGTCCTCCTGGCCGATAGGGCGGCGCTCCTTGGTCTGGACGTATTGAGTCCTCCTGGCTGATAGGGCGGCGCTCCTTCGTCTGGATGTATTGAGTCCTCCTGGCCGATAGGGCGGCGCTCCTAGGTCCGTATGTATTGAGTCCTCCTGGCCGATAGGGCGGCGCTCCTTGGTCTGGATGTATTGAGTCCTCCTGGCTGATAGGGCGGCGCTACTTGGTCTGGATGTATTGAGTCCTCCTGGCAGATAGGGCAGCGCTCCTTGGTCTGTATGTATTGAGTCCTCCTGGCCGATAGAGCGGCGCTCCTTGGTCTGGATGTATTGAGTCCTCCTGGCCGATAGGGCAGTACTCCTAGGTCTGGATGAATTGAGTCCTCCTGGCAGATAGGGCGGCGCTCCTAGGACCCGATGTGTTGAGTCCTCCTGTCCGATAGAGCGGCGCTCCTAGGTCTGGATGTATTGAGACCTCCTGGCCGATAGGGGGGCGCTCCTAGGTCTGGATGTATTGAGTCCTCCTGGCCGATAGGGCGGCGCTCATAGGTCTGTATGTATTGAGTCCTCCTGGCCGATAGGGCGGCTCTCCTTGGTCTGGATGTATTGAGTCCTCCTGGCCGATAGGGCGGCGCTCCTTGGTCTGGATGTATTGAGTCCTCCTGGCCGATAGGGCGGCGCTCCTTGGTCTGGATGTATTGAGTCCTCCTGGCCGATAGGGCGGTGCTCCTAGGTCTGGATGTATTGAGTCCTCCTGGCCGATAGGGCGGCGCTCCTTGGTCTGGATGTATTGAGTCCTCCTGGCTGATAGGGCGGCGATCCTTGGTCCCGATCTATTGAGTCCTCCTGTCCGATTGGGCGGCGCTCCTAGGTCTGGATGTATTGAGTCCTCCTGTCCGATAGGGAGGCGCTCCTACGTCTGAATGTATTGAGTCCTCCTGTCCGATAGAGCGGCGCTCCTAGGTCTGGTTGTATTGAGTCCTCGTGGCTGATAGGGCAGCGCTCTTAGGTCTGGATGTATTGAGTCCTCCTGGCTGATAGGGCGGCGCTCCTACGTCCCGATGTTGTGAGTCCTCCTGTCCGATAGGGCGGCGCTCCTAGGTCTGGATGTATTGAGTCCTCCTGTCCGATAGTGTGGCGTTCCTAGGTCTGGATGTATTGAGTCCTCCTGGCCGATAGGGCGGCGCTCCTTGGTGTGGATGTATTGAGTCCTCCTGGCCGATAGGGCGGCGCTCCTAGGTCTGTATGTATTGAGTCCTCCTGGCCGATAGGGCGGCGCTCCTTGGTCTGGATGTATTGAGGCCTCCTGGCCGATAGGGCGGCGGCCTTGGTCTGGATGTATTGAGTCCTCCTGGCCGATAGGGCGGCGCTCCTAGGTCTGTATGTATTGAGTCCTCCTGGCCGATAGGGCGGCGCTCCTTGGTCTGGATGTATTGAGTCCTCCTGGCTGATAGGGCGGCGCTACTTGGTCTGGATGTATTGAGTCCTCCTGGCCGATACGGCAGCGCTCCTTGGTCTGGATGTATTGAGTCCTCCTGGCCGATAGGGCGGCGCTCCTTGGTCTGGATGTATTGAGTCCTCCTGGCCGATAGGGCAGTGCTCCTAGGTCTGAATGTATTGAGTCCTCCTGGCAAATAGGGCGGCGCTCCTAGGACCCGATGTGTTGAGTCCTCCTGTCCGATAGAGCGGCGCTCCTAGGTCTGGATGTATTGAGTCCTCCTGGCCGATAGGGGGGCGCTCCTAGGTCTGGATGTATTGAGTCCTCCTGGCTGATAGGGCGGCGCTCCTAGGTCCCGATCTATTGAGTCCTCCTGTCCGATAGGGCGGCGCACCTAGGTCTCGATGTATTGAGTCCTCCTGGCTGATAGGGCGGCGCTCCTTGGTCTGGATGTATTGAGTCCTCCTGGCCGATAGGGCAGTGATCCTTGGTCTGGATGTATTGTGTCCTCCTGGCTGATAGGGCGTCGCTCCTAGGTCCCGATGTATTGAGTCCTCCTGTCCGATAGGGCGGCGCTCCTTGGTCTGGATGAATTGAGTCCTCCTGGCCAATAGGGCGGCGCTCCTTGGTCTGGATGTATTGAGTCCTCCTGGCTGATAGGAAGGCGCTCCTAGGACCCGATGTATTGAGTCCTCCTGTCCAATAGAGCGGCGCTCCTAGGTCTGGATGTATTGAGTCCTCCTGGCTGATAGGGCGGCGCTCCTAGGTCCCGATCTATTGAGTCCTCCTGTCCGATAGGGAGGCGCACCTAGGTCTGGATGTATTGAGTCCTTCTGGCCGATAGGGCGGCGCTCCTTGGTCTGGATGTATTGAGTCCTCCTGGCTGATAGGGCGGCGCTCCTATATCCCGATGTATTGAGTCCTCCTGTCCGATAGGGCGGTGCTCCTAGGTCCCGATGTATTAAGTCCTCCTGTCCGATAGGGCGGCGCTCCTTGGTCTGGATGTATTGAGTCCTCCTGGCCGATAGGGCGGTGCTCCTAGGTCTGGATGTATTGAGTCCTCCTGGCTGATAGGGCGTCGCTCCTAGGTCCCGATGTATTCAGTCCTCCTGTCCGATAAGGCGGCGCTCCTTGGTTTGGATGAATTGCGACCTCCTGGCCAATAGGGTGGCGCTCCTTGGTCTGGATGTATTGAGTCCTCCTGGCTGATAGGGCGGCGCTCCTAGGTCCCGATGTATTGAGTCCTCCTGTCCGATAGGGCGGCGCTCCTAGGTCTGGATGTATTGATTCCTCCTGTCCGATAGGGAGGCGCTCCTAGGTCTGGATATATTGTGTCCTCCTGGCCGATAGAGCGGCGCTCCTAGGTCTGGATGTATTGAGTCCTCTGGCCGATAGGTCAGCGCTCCTAGGTCTGGATGTATCGAGTACTCCTGGCTGATAGATAAGCGCTCCTAGGTCTGGATGTATTGAGAACTCCTCGCCGATAGGGCGGCGCTCCTTGGTCTGGATGTATTGAGTCCTCATGGTCGATAGGGCGGCGCTCCTTGGTCTGGATGTATCGAGTCCTCCTGTCCGATAGGGCGGCGCTCCTTGGTCTGGATGTATCGTGTCCTCCTGGCCGATAGAGCGGCGCTCCTTGGTGTGGATATATCGTGTCCTCCTGGCCGATAGGGCGGCGCTCCTAGGTCTGGATGTATTGAGTCCTCCTGGCCGATAGGGCGGCGCTCCTAGGCCTGGATGTATTGAGTCCTCCTGGCCGATAGAGCGGCGCTCCTTGGTCTCGATGTATCGAGTCCTCCTGGCCGATACAGCGGCGCTCCTAGGTCTGGATGTATTGAGTCCTTCTGGCCGATAGGGAGGCGCTCCTAGGTCTGGATGTATTGAGTCCTCCTGGCCGATAGGGCGGCGCTCATTGGTCTGGATGTATTGAGTCCTCCTGGCCGATAGGGCAGTGCTCCTAGGTCTCGACGTATTGAGTCCGCCTGGCCGATAGGGCGGCGCTCCTTGGTCTGGATGTATTGAGTCCTCCTGGCTGATAGGGCGGCCCTCCTAGGTCCCAATCTATTGAGTCCTCCTGTCCGATAGGGCGGCGCTCCTAGGTCTGGATGTATTGAGTCCTCCTGTCCGATAGGGAGGCGCTCCTACGTCTGAATGTATTGAGTCCTCCTGTCCGATAGGGTGGCGCTCCTAGGTCTGCTTGTATTGAGTCCTCCTGGCTGATAGGGCGGGGCTCCTAGGTCTGGATGTATTGAGTCCTCCTGGCTGATAGGGTGGCGCTCCTAGGTCTGCTTGTATTGAGTCCTCCTGGCTGATAGGGCGGCGCACCTAGGTCTGGATGTATTGAGTCCTCCTGGCCGATAGGGCGGCGCTCCTTGGTCTGGATGTATTGAGCCCTCCTGGCCAAAAGGGCTGCGCTCCTAGGTCTGTATGTATTGAGTCCTCCTGGCCGATAGGGCGGCGCTCCTTGGTCTGGATGTATTGAGTCCTCCTGGCCGATAGGGCGGCCCTCCTTGGTCTGGATGTATTGAGTCCTCCTGTCCGATAGGGCGGCGCTCCTAGGTCTGTATGTATTGAGTCCTCCTGGCCGATAGGGCGGCGCTCCTTGGTCTGGATGTATTGAGTCCTCCTGGCTGATAGGGCGGCGCTACTTGGTCTGGATGTATTGAGTCCTCCTGTCCGATAGGGCGGCGCTCCTTGGTCTGGATGTAATGAGTCCTCCTGGCCGATAGGGCGGCGCTCCTTGGACAGGATGTATTGAGTCCTCCTGGCCGATAGGGCAGTGCTCCTAGGTCTGGATGTATTGAGTCCTCCTGGCAGATAGGGCGGCGCTCCTAGGACCCGATGTGTTGAGTCCTCCTGTCCGATAGAGCGGCGCTCCTAGGTCTGGATGTATTGAGTCCTCCTGGCCGATAGGGCGGCGCTCCTAGGTCCCGATCTATTGAGTCCTCCTGTCCGATAGGGCGGCGCACCTAGGTCTTGATGTGTTGTGTCCTCCTGGCCGATAGGGCGGCGCTCCTTGGTCTCGATGTATTGAGTCCTCCTGGCCGATAGGGCAGTGCTCCTAGGTCTGGATGTATTGAGTCCGCCTGGCCGATAGGGCTGCGCCCCTTGGTCTGGATGTATAGAGTCCTCCTGGCTGATAGGGCGGGGCTCATAGGTCCCGATCTATTGAGTCCTCCTGTCCGATAGGGCGGCGCTCCTAGGTCTGGATGTATTGAGTCCTCCTGTCCGATAGCTTGGCGTTCCTAGGTCTGGATGTATTGAGTCCTCCTGGCCGATAGGGCGGCGCTCCTTGGTCTGGATGTATTGAGTCCTCCTGGCCGATAGGGCGGCGCTCATAGGTCTGTATGTATTGTGTCCTCCTGGCCGATAGGGGGGCGCTCCTTGGTCTGGATGTATTGAGTCCTCCTGGCTGATAGGGCGGCGCTCCTTGGTCTGGATGTATTGTGTCCTCCTGGCCGATAGGGCGGCGCTCCTAGGTCCGTATGTATTGAGTCCTCCTGGCCGATAGGGCGGCGCTCCTTGGTCTGGATGTATTGAGTCCTCCTGGCTGATAGGGCGGCGCTACTTGGTCTGGATGTATTGAGTCCTCCTGGCCGATAGGGCAGCGCTCCTTGGTCTGTATGTATTGAGTCCTCCTGGCCGATAGAGCGGCGCTCCTTGGTCTGGATGTATTGAGTCCTCCTGGCCGATAGGGCAGTGCTCCTAGGTCTGGATGAATTGAGTCCTCCTGGCAGATAGGGCGGCGCTCCTAGGACCCGATGTGTTGAGTCCTCCTGTCCGATAGAGCGGCGCTCCTAGGTCTGGATGTATTGAGACCTCCTGGCCGATAGGGGGGCGCTCCTAGGTCTGGATGTATTGAGTCCTCCTGGCCGATAGGGCGGCGCTCATAGGTCTGTATGTATTGAGTCCTCCTGGCCGATAGGGCGGCTCTCCTTGGTCTGGATGTATTGAGTCCTCCTGGCTGATAGGGCGGCGCTCCTTGGTCTGGATGTATTGAGTCCTCCTGGCCGATAGGGCGGCGCTCCTTGGTCTGGATGTATTGAGTCCTCCTGGCCGATAGGGCGGTGCTCCTAGGTCTGGATGTATTGAGTCCTCCTGGCCGATAGGGCGGCGCTCCTTGGTCTGGATGTATTGAGTCCTCCTGGCTGATAGGGCGGCGATCCTAGGTCCCGATCTATTGAGTCCTCCTGTCCGATTGGGCGGCGCTCCTAGGTCTGGATGTATTGAGTCCTCCTGTCCGATAGGGAGGCGCTCCTACGTCTGAATGTATTGAGTCCTCCTGTCCGATAGGGCGGCGCTCCTAGGTCTGGTTGTATTGAGAACTCGTGGCTGATAGGGCGGCGCTCCTAGGTCTGGATGTATTGAGTCCTCCTGTCTGATAGGGCGGCGCTCCTACGTCCCGATGTTGTGAGTCCTCCTGTCCGATAGGGCGGCGCTCCTAGGTCTGGATGTATTGAGTCCTCCTCTCCGATAGTGTGGCGTTCCTAGGTCTGGATGTATTGAGTCCTCCTGGCCGATAGGGCGGCGCTCCTTGGTCTGGATGTATTGAGTCCTCCTGGCCGATAGGGCGGCGCTCCTAGGTCTGTATGTATTGAGTCCTCCTGGCCGATAGGGCGGCGCTCCTTGGTCTGGATGTATTGAGGCCTCCTGGCCGATAGGGCGGCGCTCCTTGGTCTGGATGTATTGAGTCCTCCTGGCCGATAGGGCGGCGCTCCTAGGTCTCTATGTATTGAGTCCTCCTGGCCGATAGGGCGGCGCTCCTTGGTCTGGATGTATTGAGTCCTCCTGGCTGATAGGGCGGCGCTACTTGGTCTGGATGTATTGAGTCCTCCTGGCCGATACGGCAGCGCTCCTTGGTCTGGATGTATTGAGTCCTCCTGGCCGATAGGGCGGCGCTCCTTGGTCTGGATGTATTGAGTCCTCCTGGCCGATAGGGCAGTGCTCCTAGGTCTGAATGTATTGAGTCCTCCTGGCAAATAGGGCGGCGCTCCTAGGACCCGATGTGTTGAGTCCTCCTGTCCGATAGAGCGGCGCTCCTAGGTCTGGATGTATTGAGTCCTCCTGGCCGATAGGGGGGCGCTCCTAGGTCTGGATGTATTGAGTCCTCCTGGCTGATAGGGCGTCGCTCCTAGGTCCCGATCTATTGTGTCCTCCTGTCCGATAGGGCGGCGCACCTAGGTCTCGATGTATTGAGTCCTCCTGGCTGATGGGGCGGCGCTCCTTGGTCTGGATGTATTGAGTCCTCCTGGCCGATAGGGCAGTGCTCCTAGGTCTGGATGTATTGTGTCCTCCTGGCTGATAGGGCGTCGCTCCTAGGTCCCGATGTATTGAGTCCTCCTGTCCGATAGGGCGGCGCTCCTTGGTCTGGATGAATTGAGTCCTCCTGGCCAATAGGGCGGCGCTCCTTGGTCTGGATGTATTGAGTCCTCCTGGCTGATAGTGCGGCGCTCCTAGGTCCCGATGTATTGAGTCCTCCTGTCTGATAGGTCAGCGATCCTAGGTCTGGATGTATCGAGTACTCCTGGCTGATAGATAAGCGCTCCTAGGTCTGGATGTATTAAGCCCTCCTCGCCGATAGGGTGGCGCTCCTTGGTCTGGATGTATTGAGTCCTCATGGCCGATAGGGCGGCGCTCTTCGGTCTGAATGTATTTTGTCCTCCTGGCCGATAGGGCAGTGCTCCTAGGTCTGGATGTATTGTGTCCTCCTGGCTGATAGGGCGTCGCTCCTAGGTCCCGATGTATTGAGTCCTCCTGTCCGATAGGGCGGCGCTCCTTGGACTGGATGAATTGAGTCCTCCTGGCCAATAGGGCGGCGCTCCTTGGTCTGGATGTATTGAGTCCTCCTGGCTGATAGGGCGGCGCTCCTAGGTCCAGATGTATTGAGTCCTCCTGTCCGATAGGGCGACGCTCCTAGGTCTGGATGTATTGATTCCTCCTGTCCGATAGGGAGGCGCTCCTAGGTCTGGATGTATTGTGTCCTCCTGGCCGATAGAGCGGCGCTCCTAGGTCTGGATGTATTGAGTCCTCTGGCCGATAGGTCAGCGATCCTAGGTCTGGATGTATCGAGTACTCCTGGCTGATAGATAAGCGCTCCTAGGTCTGGATGTATTAAGCCCTCCTCGCCGATAGGGTGGCGCTCCTTGGTCTGGATGTATTGAGTCCTCATGGCCGATAGGGCGGCGCTCTTCGGTCTGAATGTATTTTCTCCTCCTGGCCGATAGTGCTGCGCTCCTTGGTCTGGATGTATCGAGTCCTCCTGGCCGATAGGGCGGCGCTCCTTGGTCTGGATGTATCGTGTCCTCCTGTCCGATAGGGCGGCGCTCCTAGGTCTGGATGTATTGAGTCCTCCTGGCCGATAGGGCGGCGCTCCTAGGCCTGGATGTATTGAGTCCTCCTGGCCGATAGAGCGGCGCTCCTTGGTCTGGATGTATTGAGTCCTCCTGGCCGATAGGGCGGCGCTCATAGGTCTGTATGTATTGTGTCCTCCTGGCCGATAGGGGGGCGCTCCTTGGTCTGGATGTATTGAGTCCTCCTGGCTGATAGGGCGGCGCTCCTTGGTCTGGATGTATTGTGTCCTCCTGGCCGATAGGGCGGCGCTCCTAGGTCCGTATGTATTGAGTCCTCCTGGCCGATAGGGCGGCGCTCCTTGGTCTGGATGTATTGAGTCCTCCTGGCTGATAGGGCGGCGCTACTTGGTCTGGATGTATTGAGTCCTCCTGGCCGATAGGGCAGCGCTCCTTGGTCTGTATGTATTGAGTCCTCCTGGCCGATAGAGCGGCGCTCCTTGGTCTGGATGTATTGAGTCCTCCTGGCCGATAGGGCAGTGCTCCTAGGTCTGGATGAATTGAGTCCTCCTGGCAGATAGGGCGGCGCTCCTAGGACCCGATGTGTTGAGTCCTCCTGTCCGATAGAGCGGCGCTCCTAGGTCTGGATGTATTGAGACCTCCTGGCCGATAGGGGGGCGCTCCTAGGTCTGGATGTATTGAGTCCTCCTGGCCGATAGGGCGGCGCTCATAGGTCTGTATGTATTGAGTCCTCCTGGCCGATAGGGCGGCTCTCCTTGGTCTGGATGTATTGAGTCCTCCTGGCTGATAGGGCGGCGCTCCTTGGTCTGGATGTATTGAGTCCTCCTGGCCGATAGGGCGGCGCTCCTTGGTCTGGATGTATTGAGTCCTCCTGGCCGATAGGGCGGTGCTCCTAGGTCTGGATGTATTGAGTCCTCCTGGCCGATAGGGCGGCGCTCCTTGGTCTGGATGTATTGAGTCCTCCTGGCTGATAGGGCGGCGATCCTAGGTCCCGATCTATTGAGTCCTCCTGTCCGATTGGGCGGCGCTCCTAGGTCTGGATGTATTGAGTCCTCCTGTCCGATAGGGAGGCGCTCCTACGTCTGAATGTATTGAGTCCTCCTGTCCGATAGGGCGGCGCTCCTAGGTCTGGTTGTATTGAGAACTCGTGGCTGATAGGGCGGCGCTCCTAGGTCTGGATGTATTGAGTCCTCCTGTCTGATAGGGCGGCGCTCCTACGTCCCGATGTTGTGAGTCCTCCTGTCCGATAGGGCGGCGCTCCTAGGTCTGGATGTATTGAGTCCTCCTCTCCGATAGTGTGGCGTTCCTAGGTCTGGATGTATTGAGTCCTCCTGGCCGATAGGGCGGCGCTCCTTGGTCTGGATGTATTGAGTCCTCCTGGCCGATAGGGCGGCGCTCCTAGGTCTGTATGTATTGAGTCCTCCTGGCCGATAGGGCGGCGCTCCTTGGTCTGGATGTATTGAGGCCTCCTGGCCGATAGGGCGGCGCTCCTTGGTCTGGATGTATTGAGTCCTCCTGGCCGATAGGGCGGCGCTCCTAGGTCTCTATGTATTGAGTCCTCCTGGCCGATAGGGCGGCGCTCCTTGGTCTGGATGTATTGAGTCCTCCTGGCTGATAGGGCGGCGCTACTTGGTCTGGATGTATTGAGTCCTCCTGGCCGATACGGCAGCGCTCCTTGGTCTGGATGTATTGAGTCCTCCTGGCCGATAGGGCGGCGCTCCTTGGTCTGGATGTATTGAGTCCTCCTGGCCGATAGGGCAGTGCTCCTAGGTCTGAATGTATTGAGTCCTCCTGGCAAATAGGGCGGCGCTCCTAGGACCCGATGTGTTGAGTCCTCCTGTCCGATAGAGCGGCGCTCCTAGGTCTGGATGTATTGAGTCCTCCTGGCCGATAGGGGGGCGCTCCTAGGTCTGGATGTATTGAGTCCTCCTGGCTGATAGGGCGTCGCTCCTAGGTCCCGATCTATTGTGTCCTCCTGTCCGATAGGGCGGCGCACCTAGGTCTCGATGTATTGAGTCCTCCTGGCTGATGGGGCGGCGCTCCTTGGTCTGGATGTATTGAGTCCTCCTGGCCGATAGGGCAGTGCTCCTAGGTCTGGATGTATTGTGTCCTCCTGGCTGATAGGGCGTCGCTCCTAGGTCCCGATGTATTGAGTCCTCCTGTCCGATAGGGCGGCGCTCCTTGGTCTGGATGAATTGAGTCCTCCTGGCCAATAGGGCGGCGCTCCTTGGTCTGGATGTATTGAGTCCTCCTGGCTGATAGTGCGGCGCTCCTAGGTCCCGATGTATTGAGTCCTCCTGTCTGATAGGTCAGCGATCCTAGGTCTGGATGTATCGAGTACTCCTGGCTGATAGATAAGCGCTCCTAGGTCTGGATGTATTAAGCCCTCCTCGCCGATAGGGTGGCGCTCCTTGGTCTGGATGTATTGAGTCCTCATGGCCGATAGGGCGGCGCTCTTCGGTCTGAATGTATTTTGTCCTCCTGGCCGATAGGGCAGTGCTCCTAGGTCTGGATGTATTGTGTCCTCCTGGCTGATAGGGCGTCGCTCCTAGGTCCCGATGTATTGAGTCCTCCTGTCCGATAGGGCGGCGCTCCTTGGACTGGATGAATTGAGTCCTCCTGGCCAATAGGGCGGCGCTCCTTGGTCTGGATGTATTGAGTCCTCCTGGCTGATAGGGCGGCGCTCCTAGGTCCAGATGTATTGAGTCCTCCTGTCCGATAGGGCGACGCTCCTAGGTCTGGATGTATTGATTCCTCCTGTCCGATAGGGAGGCGCTCCTAGGTCTGGATGTATTGTGTCCTCCTGGCCGATAGAGCGGCGCTCCTAGGTCTGGATGTATTGAGTCCTCTGGCCGATAGGTCAGCGATCCTAGGTCTGGATGTATCGAGTACTCCTGGCTGATAGATAAGCGCTCCTAGGTCTGGATGTATTAAGCCCTCCTCGCCGATAGGGTGGCGCTCCTTGGTCTGGATGTATTGAGTCCTCATGGCCGATAGGGCGGCGCTCTTCGGTCTGAATGTATTTTCTCCTCCTGGCCGATAGTGCTGCGCTCCTTGGTCTGGATGTATCGAGTCCTCCTGGCCGATAGGGCGGCGCTCCTTGGTCTGGATGTATCGTGTCCTCCTGTCCGATAGGGCGGCGCTCCTAGGTCTGGATGTATTGAGTCCTCCTGGCCGATAGGGCGGCGCTCCTAGGCCTGGATGTATTGAGTCCTCCTGGCCGATAGAGCGGCGCTCCTTGGTCTGGATGTATCGAGTCCTCCTGGCCGATAGAGCGGCGCTCCTAGGTCTGGATGTATTGAGTCCTTCTGGCCGATAGGGCGGCGCTCCTAGGTCTGGATGTATTGAGTCCTCCTGGCAGATAGAGCGGCGCTCCTACGTCCGGATGTATTGAGTCCTCCTGGCCGATAGAGCGGCGCTCCTAGGTCCGGATGTATTGAGTCCTCCTGGCTGATAGGGCGGCGCTCCTTGGTCTGGATGTATTGAGTCCTCCTGGCTGATAGGGCGGCGCTCCTAGGTCCGGATGTATTGAGTCCTCCTGGCTGATAGGGCGGCTCTCCTTGGTCTGGATGTATTGAGTCCTCCTGGCTGATAGGGCGGCGCTCCTTGGTCTGGATGTATTGAGTCCTCCTGGCCGATAGGGCGGCGCTCCTTGGTCTGGATGTATTGAGTCCTCCTGGCCGATAGGGCGGTGCTCCTAGGTCTGGATGTATTGAGTCCTCCTGGCCGATAGGGCGGCGCTCCTTGGTCTGGATGTATTGAGTCCTCCTGGCTGATAGGGCGGCGATCCTAGGTCCCGATCTATTGAGTCCTCCTGTCCGATTGGGCGGCGCTCCTAGGTCTGGATGTATTGAGTCCTCCTGTCCGATAGGGAGGCGCTCCTACGTCTGAATGTATTGAGTCCTCCTGTCCGATAGGGCGGTGCTCCTAGGTCTGGTTGTATTGAGTCCTCGTGGCTGATAGGGCGGCGCTCCTAGGTCTGGATGTATTGAGTCCTCCTGGCTGATAGGGCGGCGCTCCTACGTCCCGATGTTGTGAGTCCTCCTGTCCGATAGGGCGGCGCTCCTAGGTCTGGATGTATTGAGTCCTCCTGTCCGATAGTGTGGCGTTCCTAGGTCTGCATGTATTGAGTCCTCCTGGCCGATAGGGCGGCGCTCCTTGGTCTGGATGTATTGAGTCCTCCTGGCCGATAGGGCGGCGCTCCTAGGTCTGTATGTATTGAGTCCTCCTGGCCGATAGGGCGGCGCTCCTTGGTCTGGATGTATTGAGGCCTCCTGGCCGATAGGGCGGCGCTCCTTGGTCTGGATGTATTGAGTCCTCCTGGCCGATAGGGCTGCGCTCCTAGGTCTGTATGTATTGAGTCCTCCTGGCCGATAGGGCGGCGCTCCTTGGTCTGGATGTATTGAGTCCTCCTGGCTGATAGGGCGGCGCTACTTGGTCTGGATGTATTGAGTCCTCCTGGCCGATACGGCAGCGCTCCTTGGTCTGGATGTATTGAGTCCTCCTGGCCGATAGGGCGGCGCTCCTTGGTCTGGATGTATTGAGTCCTCCTGGCCGATAGGGCAGTGCTCCTAGGTCTGAATGTATTGAGTCCTCCTGGCAAATAGGGCGGCGCTCCTAGGACCCGATGTGTTGAGTCCTCCTGTCCGATAGAGCGGCGCTCCTAGGTCTGGATGTATTGAGTCCTCCTGGCCGATAGGGGGGCGCTCCTAGGTCTGGATGTATTGAGTCCTCCTGGCTGATAGGGCGGCGCTCCTAGGTCCCGATCTATTGAGTCCTCCTGTCCGATAAGGCGGCGCACCTAGGTCTCGATGTATTGAGTCCTCCTGGCTGATAGGGCGGCGCTCCTTGGTCTGGATGTATTGAGTCCTCCTGGCCGATAGGGCAGTGCTCCTAGGTCTGGATGTATTGTGTCCTCCTGGCTGATAGGGCGTCGCTCCTAGGTCCCGATGTATTGAGTCCTCCTGTCCGATAGGGCGGCGCTCCTTGGTCTGGATGAATTGAGTCCTCCTGGCCAATAGGACGGCGTTGCTTGGTCTGGATGTATTGAGTCCTCCTGGCTGATAGGGAAGCGTTCCTAGGACCCGATGTATTGAGTCCTCCTGTCCAATAGAGCGGCGCTCCTAGGTCTGGATGTATTGAGTCCTCCTGGCTGATAGGGCGGCGCTCCTAGGTCCCGATCTATTGAGTCCTCCTGTCCGATAGGGAGGCGCACCTAGGTCTGGATGTATTGAGTCCTCCTGGCCGATAGGGCGGCGCTCCTTGGTCTGGATGTATTGAGACCTCCTGGCTGATAGGGCGGCGCTCCTATATCCCGATGTATTGAGTCCTCCTGTCCGATAGGGCGGCGCTCCTACGTCCCGATGTATTAAGTCCTCCTGTCCGATAGGGCGGCGCTCCTTCGTCTGGATGTATTGAGTCCTCCTGGCCGATAGGGCGGTGCTCCTAGGTCTGGATGTATTGAGTCCTCCTGGCTGATAGGGCGTCGCTCCTAGGTCCCAATGTATTCAGTCCTCCTGTCCGATAAGGCGGCGCTCCTTGGTTTGGATGAATTGAGACCTCCTGGCCAATAGGGTGGCGCTCCTTGGTCTGGATGTATTGAGTCCTCCTGGCTGATAGGGCGGCGCTCCTAGGTCCCGATCTATTGAGTCCTCCTGTCCGATAGGGCGGCGCTCCTAGGTCTGGATGTATTGAGTCCTCCTGTCCGATAGGGAGGCGCTCCTACGTCTGAATGTATTGAGTCCTCCTGTCCGATAGGGTGGCGCTCCTAGGTCTGCTTGTATTGAGTCCTCCTGGCTGATAGGGCGGGGCTCCTAGGTCTGGATGTATTGAGTCCTCCTGGCTGATAGGGCGGCGCTCCTAGGTCCCGATGTTGTGAGTCCTCCTGTCCGATAGGGCGGCGCACCTAGGTCTGGATGTATTGAGTCCTCCTGGCCGATAGGGCGGCGCTCCTTGGTCTGGATGTATTGAGCCCTCCTGGCCAAAAGGGCTGCGCTCCTAGGTCTGTATGTATTGAGTCCTCCTGGCTGATAGGGCGGCGCTCCTAGGTCCCGATCTATTGAGTCCTCCTGTCCGATAGGGCGGCGCTCCTAGGTCTGGATGTATTGAGTCCTCCTGTCCGATAGGGAGGCGCTCCTACGTCTGAATGTATTGAGTCCTCCTGTCCGATAGGGTGGCGCTCCTAGGTCTGCTTGTATTGAGTCCTCCTGGCTGATAGGGCGGGGCTCCTAGGTCTGGATGTATTGAGTCCTCCTGGCTGATAGGGCGGCGCTCCTAGGTCCCGATGTTGTGATTCCTCCTGTCCGATAGGGCGGCGCACCTAGGTCTGGATGTATTGAGTCCTCCTGGCCGATAGGGCGGCGCTCCTTTGTCTGGATGTATTGAGCCCTCCTGGCCAAAAGGGCTGCGCTCCTAGGTCTGTATGTATTGAGTCCTCCTGGCCGATAGGGCGGCGCTCCTTGGTCTAGATGTATTGAGTCCTCCTGGCCGATAGGTCGGCCCTCCTTGGTCTGGATGTATTGAGTCCTCCTGTCCGATAGGGCGGCGCTCCTAGGTCTGTATGTATTGAGTCCTCCTGGCCGATAGGGCGGCGCTCCTTGGTCTGGATGTATTGAGTCCTCCTGGCTGATAGGGCGGCGCTACTTGGTCTGGATGTATTGAGTCCTCCTGTCCGATAGGGCGGCGCTCCTTGGTCTGGATGTATTGAGTCCTCCTGGCCGATAGGGCGGCGCTCCTTGGACAGGATGTATTGAGTCCTCCTGGCCGATAGGGCAGTGCTCCTAGGTCTGGATGTATTGAGTCCTCCTGGCAGATAGGGCGGCGCTCCTAGGACCCGATGTGTTGAGTCCTCCTGTCCGATAGAGCGGCGCTCCTAGGTCTGGATGTATTGAGTCCTCCTGGCCGATAGGGCGGCGCTCCTAGGTCCCGATCTATTGAGTCCTCCTGTCCGATAGGGCGGCGCACCTAGGTCTTGATGTGTTGTGTCCTCCTGGCCGATAGGGCGGCGCTCCTTGGTCTCGATGTATTGAGTCCTCCTGGCCGATAGGGCAGTGCTCCTAGGTCTGGATGTATTGAGTCCGCCTGGCCGATAGGGCGGCGCTCCTTGGTCTGGATGTATAGAGTCCTCCTGGCTGATAGGGCGGGGCTCATAGGTCCCGATCTATTGAGTCCTCCTGTCCGATAGGGCGGCGCTCCTAGGTCTGGATGTATTGAGTCCTCCTGTCCGATAGCTTGGCGTTCCTAGGTCTGGATGTATTGAGTCCTCCTGGCCGATAGGGCGGCGCTCCTTGGTCTGGATGTATTGAGTCCTCCTGGCCGATAGGGCGGCGCTCATGGGTCTGTATGTATTGTGTCCTCCTGGCCGATAGGGGGGCGCTCCTTGGTCTGGATGTATTGAGTCCTCCTGGCTGATAGGGCGGCGCTCCTTGGTCTGGATGTATTGTGTCCTCCTGGCCGATAGGGCGGCGCTCCTAGGTCCGTATGTATTGAGTCCTCCTGGCCGATAGGGCGGCGCTCCTTGGTCTGGATGTATTGAGTCCTCCTGGCTGATAGGGCGGCGCTACTTGGTCTGGATGTATTGAGTCCTCCTGGCCGATAGGGCAGCGCTCCTTGGTCTGTATGTATTGAGTCCTCCTGGCCGATAGAGCGGCGCTCCTTGGTCTGGATGTATTGAGTCCTCCTGGCCGATAGGGCAGTGCTCCTAGGTCTGGATGAATTGAGTCCTCCTGGCAGATAGGGCGGCGCTCCTAGGACCCGATGTGTTGAGTCCTCCTGTCCGATAGAGCGGCGCTCCTAGGTCTGGATGTATTGAGACCTCCTGGCCGATAGGGGGGCGCTCCTAGGTCTGGATGTATTGAGTCCTCCTGGCCGATAGGGCGGCGCTCATAGGTCTGTATGTATTGAGTCCTCCTGGCCGATAGGGCGGCTCTCCTTGGTCTGGATGTATTGAGTCCTCCTGGCTGATAGGGCGGCGCTCTTTGGTCTGGATGTATTGAGTCCTCCTGGCCGATAGGGCGGCGCTCCTTGGTCTGGATGTATTGAGTCCTCCTGGCCGATAGGGCGGTGCTCCTAGGTCTGGATGTATTGAGTCCTCCTGGCCGATAGGGCGGCGCTCCTTGGTCTGGATGTATTGAGTCCTCCTGGCCGATAGGGCGGCGATCCTAGGTCCCGATCTATTGAGTCCTCCTGTCCGATTGGGCGGCGCTCCTAGGTCTGGATGTATTGAGTCCTCCTGTCCGATAGGGAGGCGCTCCTACGTCTGAATGTATTGAGTCCTCCTGTCCGATAGGGCGGCGCTCCTAGGTCAGGTTGTATTGAGAACTCGTGGCTGATAGGGCGGCGCTCCTAGGTCTGGATGTATTGAGTCCTCCTGTCTGATAGGGCGGCGCTCCTACGTCCCGATGTTGTGAGTCTTCCTGTCCGATAGGGCGGCGCTCCTAGGTCTGGATGTATTGAGTCCTCCTGTCCGATAGTGTGGCGTTCCTAGGTCTGGATGTATTGAGTCCTCCTGGCCGATAGGGCGGCGCTCCTTGGTCTGGATGTATTGAGTCCTCCTGGCCGATAGGGCGGCGCTCCTAGGTCTGTATGTATTGAGTCCTCCTGGCCGATAGGGCGGCGCTCCTTGGTCTGGATGTATTGAGGCCTCCTGGCCGATAGGGCGGCGCTCCTTGGTCTGGATGTATTGAGTCCTCCTGGCCGATAGGGCGGCGCTCCTAGGTCTGTATGTATTGAGTCCTCCTGGCCGATAGGGCGGCGCTCCTTGGTCTGGATGTATTGAGTCCTCCTGGCTGATAGGGCGGCGCTACTTGGTCTGGATGTATTGAGTCCTCCTGGCCGATACGGCAGCGCTCCTTGGTCTGGATGTATTGAGTCCTCCTGGCCGATAGGGCGGCGCTCCTTGGTCTGGATGTATTGAGTCCTCCTGGCCGATAGGGCAGTGCTCCTAGGTCTGAATGTATTGAGTCCTCCTGGCAAATAGGGCGGCGCTCCTAGGACCCGATGTGTTGAGTCCTCCTGTCCGATAGAGCGGCGCTCCTAGGTCTGGATGTATTGAGTCCTCCTGGCCGATAGGGGGGCGCTCCTAGGTCTGGATGTATTGAGTCCTCCTGGCTGATAGGGCGGCGCTCCAAGGTCCCGATCTATTGAGTCCTCCTGTCCGATAGGGCGGCGCACCTAGGTCTCGATGTATTGAGTCCTCCTGGCTGATGGGGCGGCGCTCCTTGGTCTGGATGTATTGAGTCCTCCTGGCCGATAGGGCAGTGCTCCTAGGTTTGGATGTATTGTGTCCTCCTGGCTGATAGGGCGTCGCTCCTAGGTCCCGATGTATTGAGTCCTCCTGTCCGATAGGGCGGCGCTCCTTGGTCTGGATGAATTGAGTCCTCCTGGCCAATAGGGCGGCGCTCCTTGGTCTGGATGTATTGAGTCCTCCTGGCTGATAGTGCGGCGCTCCTAGGTCCCGATGTATTGAGTCCTCCTGTCTGATAGGTCAGCGATCCTAGGTCTGGATGTATCGAGTACTCCTGGCTGATAGATAAGCGCTCCTAGGTCTGGATGTATTAAGCCCTCCTCGCCGATAGGGTGGCGCTCCTTGGTCTGGATGTATTGAGTCCTCATGGCCGATAGGGCGGCGCTCTTCGGTCTGAATGTATTTTGTCCTCCTGGCCGATAGGGCAGTGCTCCTAGGTCTGGATGTATTGTGTCCTCCTGGCTGATAGGGCGTCGCTCCTAGGTCCCGATGTATTGAGTCCTCCTGTCCGATAGGGCGGCGCTCCTTGGACTGGATGAATTGAGTCCTCCTGGCCAATAGGGCGGCGCTCCTTGGTCTGGATGTATTGAGTCCTCCTGGCTGATAGGGCGGCGCTCCTAGGTCCCGATGTATTGAGTCCTCCTGTCCGATAGGGCGACGCTCCTAGGTCTGGATGTATTGATTCCTCCTGTCCGATAGGGAGGCGCTCCTAGGTCTGGATGTATTGTGTCCTCCTGGCCGATAGAGCGGCGCTCCTAGGTCTGGATGTATTGAGTCCTCTGGCCGATAGGTCAGCGATCCTAGGTCTGGATGTATCGAGTACTCCTGGCTGATAGATAAGCGCTCCTAGGTCTGGATGTATTAAGCCCTCCTCGCCGATAGGGTGGCGCTCCTTGGTCTGGATGTATTGAGTCCTCATGGCCGATAGGGCGGCGCTCTTCGGTCTGAATGTATTTTCTCCTCCTGGCCGATAGTGCGGCGCTCCTTGGTCTGGATGTATCGAGTCCTCCTGGCCGATAGGGCGGCGCTCCTTGGTCTGGATGTATCGTGTCCTCCTGTCCGATAGGGCGGCGCTCCTAGGTCTGGATGTATTGAGTCCTCCTGGCCGATAGGGCGGCGCTCCTAGGCCTGGATGTATTGAGTCCTCCTGGCCAATAGAGCGGCGCTCCTTGGTCTGGATGTATCGAGTCCTCCTGGCCGATAGAGCGGCGCTCCTAGGTCTGGATGTATTGAGTCCTTCTGGCCGATAGGGCGGCGCTCCTAGGTCTGGATGTATTGAGTCCTCCTAGCAGATAGAGCGGCGCTCCTACGTCCGGATGTATTGAGTCCTCCTGGCCGATAGAGCGGCGCTCCTAGGTCCGGATGTATTGAGTCCTCCTGGCTGATAGGGCGGCGCTCCTTGGTCTGGATGTATTGAGTCCTCCTGGCTGATAGGGCGGCGCTCCTAGGTCCGGATGTATTGAGTCCTCCTGGCTGATAGGGCGGCTCTCCTTGGTCTGGATGTATTGAGTCCTCCTGGCTGATAGGGCGGCGCTCCTTGGTCTGGATGTATTGAGTCCTCCTGGCCGATAGGGCGGCGCTCCTTGGTCTGGATGTATTGAGTCCTCCTGGCCGATAGGGCGGTGCTCCTAGGTCTGGATGTATTGAGTCCTCCTGGCCGATAGGGCGGCGCTCCTTGGTCTGGATGTATTGAGTCCTCCTGGCTGATAGGGCGGCGCTCCTATATCCCGATGTATTGAGTCCTCCTGTCCGATAGGGCGGCGCTCCTACGTCCCGATGTATTAAGTCCTCCTGTCCGATAGGGCGGCGCTCCTTGGTCTGGATGTATTGAGTCCTCCTGGCCGATAGGGCGGTGCTCCTAGGTCTGGATGTATTGAGTCCTCCTGGCTGATAGGGCGTCGCTCCTAGGTCCCGATGTATTCAGTCCTCCTGTCCGATAAGGCGGCGCTCCTTGGTTTGGATGAATTGAGACCTCCTGGCCAATAGGGTGGCGCTCCTTGGTCTGGATGTATTGAGTCCTCCTGGCTGATAGGGCGGCGCTCCTAGGTCCCGATCTATTGAGTCCTCCTGTCCGATAGGGCGGCGCTCCTAGGTCTGGATGTATTGAGTCCTCCTGTCCGATAGGGAGGCGCTCCTAGGTCTGAATGTATTGAGTCCTCCTGTCCGATGGGACGGCGCTTCTAGGTCTGGTTGTATTGAGACCTCCTGGCTGATAGGGCGGCGCTTCTAGGTCTGGATGTATTGAGTCCTCCTGGCTGATAGGGCGGCGCTCCTAGGTTTGGATGTTGTGAGTCCAATTGTCCGATAGGGCGGCGCTCCTAGGTCTGGATGTATTGAGTCCTCCTGTCCGATAGTGTGGCGTTCGTAGGTCTGGATGTATTGAGTCCTCCTGGCCGATAGAACGGCGCTCCTAGGTCTGGATGTATAGTGAGTCCTCCTGGCCGATAGAGCGACGCTCCTAGGTCTGGATGTATTGAGATCTCCTGGCCGATAGGGCGGCGCTCCTTGGTCTGGATGTATTGAGTCCTCCTGTCCGATAGGGCGGCGCTCCTAGGTATGTATGTATTGAGTCCTCCTGGCCGATAGGGCGGTGCTCCTGGGTCTGGATGTATTGAGTCCTCCTGGCCGATAGGCCGGCGCTCCCTGGTCTGGATGTATTGAGTCCTCCTGGCCGATAGGGCGGCGCTCCTTGGTCTGGATGTATTGAGTCCTCCTGGCCGATAGGGCAGTGCTCCTAGGTCTGGATGTATTCAGTCCTCCTGGCAGATAGGCGGCGCACCTAGGACCCGATGTATTGAGTCCTCCTGTCCGATAGAGCGGCGCACGTAGGTCTGGATGTATTGAGGCCTCCTGGCCGATAGGGCGGCGCTCCTTGGTCTGGATGTATTGAGTCCTCCTGGCCGATAGGGCGGCGCTCCTAGGTCTGTATGTATTGAGTCCTCCTGGCCGATAGGGCGGCGCTCCTTGGTCTGGATGTATTGAGTCCTCCTGGCTGATAGGGCGGCGCTACTTGGTCTGGATGTATTGAGTCCTCCTGGCCGATACGGCAGCGCTCCTTGGTCTGGATGTATTGAGTCCTCCTGGCCGATAGGGCGGCGCTCCTTGGTCTGGATGTATTGAGTCCTCCTGGCCGATAGGGCAGTGCTCCTAGGTCTGAATGTATTGAGTCCTCCTGGCAAATAGGGCGGCGCTCCTAGGACCCGATGTGTTGAGTCCTCCTGTCCGATAGAGCGGCGCTCCTAGGTCTGGATGTATTGAGTCCTCCTGGCCGATAGGGGGGCGCTCCTAGGTCTGGATGTATTGAGTCCTCCTGGCTGATAGGGCGGCGCTCCTAGGTCCCGATCTATTGAGTCCTCCTGTCCGATAGGGCGGCGCACCTAGGTCTCGATGTATTGAGTCCTCCTGGCTGATGGGGCGGCGCTCCTTGGTCTGGATGTATTGAGTCCTCCTGGCCGATAGGGCAGTGCTCCTAGGTCTGGATGTATTGTGTCCTCCTGGCAGATAGGGCGTCGCTCCTAGGTCCCGATGTATTGAGTCCTCCTGTCCGATAGGGCGGCGCTCCTTGGTCTGGATGAATTGAGTCCTCCTGGCCAATAGGGCGGCGCTCCTTGGTCTGGATGTATTGAGTCCTCCTGGCTGATAGTGCGGCGCTCCTAGGTCCCGATGTATTGAGTCCTCCTGTCTGATAGGTCAGCGATCCTAGGTCTGGATGTATCGAGTACTCCTGGCTGATAGATAAGCGCTCCTAGGTCTGGATGTATTAAGCCCTCCTCGCCGATAGGGTGGCCCTCCTTGGTCTGGATGTATTGAGTCCTCATGGCCGATAGGGCGGCGCTCTTCGGTCTGAATGTATTTTGTCCTCCTGGCCGATAGGGCAGTGCTCCTAGGTCTGGATGTATTGTGTCCTCCTGGCTGATAGGGCGTCGCTCCTAGGTCCCGATGTATTGAGTCCTCCTGTCCGATAGGGCGGCGCTCCTTGGACTGGATGAATTGAGTCCTCCTGGCCAATAGGGCGGCGCTCCTTGGTCTGGATGTATTGAGTCCTCCTGGCTGATAGGGCGGCGCTCCTAGGTCCCGCTGTATTGAGTCCTCCTGTCCGATAGGGCGACGCTCCTAGGTCTGGATGTATTGATTCCTCCTGTCCGATAGGGAGGCGCTCCTAGGTCTGGATGTATTGTGTCCTCCTGGCCGATAGAGCGGCGCTCCTAGGTCTGGATGTATTGAGTCCTCTGGCCGATAGGTCAGCGATCCTAGGTCTGGATGTATCGAGTACTCCTGGCTGATAGATAAGCGCTCCTAGGTCTGGATGTATTAAGCCCTCCTCGCCGATAGGGTGGTGCTCCTTGGTCTGGATGTATTGGGTCCTCATGGCCGATAGGGCGGCGCTCTTCGGTCTGAATGTATTTTCTCCTCCTGGCCGATAGTGCGGCGCTCCTTGGTCTGGATGTATCGAGTCCTCCTGGCCGATAGGGCGGCGCTCCTTGGTCTGGATGTATCGTGTCCTCCTGTCCGATAGGGCGGCGCTCCTAGGTCTGGATGTATTGAGTCCTCCTGGCCGATAGGGCGGCGCTCCTAGGCCTGGATGTATTGAGTCCTCCTGGCCGATAGAGCGGCGCTCCTTGGTCTGGATGTATCGAGTCCTCCTGGCCGATAGAGCGGCGCTCCTAGGTCTGGATGTATTGAGTCCTTCTGGCCGATAGGGCGGCGCTCCTAGGTCTGGATGTATTGAGTCCTCCTGGCAGATAGAGCGGCGCTCCTACGTCCGGATGTATTGAGTCCTCCTGGCCGATAGAGCGGCGCTCCTAGGTCCGGATGTATTGAGTCCTCCTGGCTGATAGGGCGGCGCTCCTTGGTCTGGATGTATTGAGTCCTCCTGGCTGATAGGGCGGCGCTCCTAGGTCTGGATGTATTGTGTCCTCCTGGCAGATAGGGCGTCGCTCCTAGGTCCCGATGTATTGAGTCCTCCTGTCCGATAGGGCGGCGCTCCTTGGTCTGGATGAATTGAGTCCTCCTGGCCAATAGGGCGGCGCTCCTTGGTCTGGATGTATTGAGTCCTCCTGGCTGATAGTGCGGCGCTCCTAGGTCCCGATGTATTGAGTCCTCCTGTCTGATAGGTCAGCGATCCTAGGTCTGGATGTATCGAGTACTCCTGGCTGATAGATAAGCGCTCCTAGGTCTGGATGTATTAAGCCCTCCTCGCCGATAGGGTGGCCCTCCTTGGTCTGGATGTATTGAGTCCTCATGGCCGATAGGGCGGCGCTCTTCGGTCTGAATGTATTTTGTCCTCCTGGCCGATAGGGCAGTGCTCCTAGGTCTGGATGTATTGTGTCCTCCTGGCTGATAGGGCGTCGCTCCTAGGTCCCGATGTATTGAGTCCTCCTGTCCGATAGGGCGGCGCTCCTTGGACTGGATGAATTGAGTCCTCCTGGCCAATAGGGCGGCGCTCCTTGGTCTGGATGTATTGAGTCCTCCTGGCTGATAGGGCGGCGCTCCTAGGTCCCGATGTATTGAGTCCTCCTGTCCGATAGGGCGACGCTCCTAGGTCTGGATGTATTGATTCCTCCTGTCCGATAGGGAGGCGCTCCTAGGTCTGGATGTATTGTGTCCTCCTGGCCGATAGAGCGGCGCTCCTAGGTCTGGATGTATTGAGTCCTCTGGCCGATAGGTCAGCGATCCTAGGTCTGGATGTATCGAGTACTCCTGGCTGATAGATAAGCGCTCCTAGGTCTGGATGTATTAAGCCCTCCTCGCCGAAGGGTGGTGCTCCTTGGTCTGGATGTATTGAGTCCTCATGGCCGATAGGGCGGCGCTCTTCGGTCTGAATGTATTTTCTCCTCCTGGCCGATAGTGCGGCGCTCCTTGGTCTGGATGTATCGAGTCCTCCTGGCCGATAGGGCGGCGCTCCTTGGTCTGGATGTATCGTGTCCTCCTGTCCGATAGGGCGGCGCTCCTAGGTCTGGATGTATTGAGTCCTCCTGGCCGATAGGGCGGCGCTCCTAGGCCTGGATGTATTGAGTCCTCCTGGCCGATAGAGCGGCGCTCCTTGGTCTGGATGTATCGAGTCCTCCTGGCCGATAGAGCGGCGCTCCTAGGTCTGGATGTATTGAGTCCTTCTGGCCGATAGGGCGGCGCTCCTAGGTCTGGATGTATTGAGTCCTCCTGGCAGATAGAGCGGCGCTCCTACGTCCGGATGTATTGAGTCCTCCTGGCCGATAGAGCGGCGCTCCTAGGTCCGGATGTATTGAGTCCTCCTGGCTGATAGGGCGGCGCTCCTTGGTCTGGATGTATTGAGTCCTCCTGGCTGATAGGGCGGCGCTCCTAGGTCCGGATGTATTGAGTCCTCCTGGCTGATAGGGCGGCTCTCCTTGGTCTGGATGTATTGAGTCCTCCTGGCTGATAGGGCGGCGCTCCTTGGTCTGGATGTATTGAGTCCTCCTGGCCGATAGGGCGGCGCTCCTTGGTCTGGATGTATTGAGTCCTCCTGGCCGATAGGGCGGTGCTCCTAGGTCTGGATGTATTGAGTCCTCCTGGCCGATAGGGCGGCGCTCCTTGGTCTGGATGTATTGAGTCCTCCTGGCTGATAGGGCGGCGATCCTAGGTCCCGATCTATTGAGTCCACCTGTCCGATTGGGCGGCGCTCCTAGGTCTGGATGTATTGAGTCCTCCTGTCCGATAGGGAGGCGCTCCTACGTCTGAATGTATTGAGTCCTCCTGTCCGATAGGGCGGTGCTCCTAGGTCTGGTTGTATTGAGTCCTCGTGGCTGATAGGGCGGCGCTCCTAGGTCTGGATGTATTGAGTCCTCCTGGCTGATAGGGCGGCGCTCCTACGTCCCGATGTTGTGAGTCCTCCTGTCCGATAGGGCGGCGCTCCTAGGTCTGGATGTATTGAGTCCTCCTGTCCGATAGTGTGGCGTTCCTAGGTCTGCATGTATTGAGTCCTCCTGGCCGATAGGGCGGCGCTCCTTGGTCTGGATGTATTGAGTCCTCCTGGCCGATAGGGCGGCGCTCCTAGGTCTGTATGTATTGAGTCCTCCTGGCCGATAGGGCGGCGCTCCTTGGTCTGGATGTATTGAGGCCTCCTGGCCGATAGGGCGGCGCTCCTTGGTCTGGATGTATTGAGTCCTCCTGGCCGATAGGGCTGCGCTCCTAGGTCTGTATGTATTGAGTCCTCCTGGCCGATAGGGCGGCGCTCCTTGGTCTGGATGTATTGAGTCCTCCTGCCTGATAGGGCGGCGCTACTTGGTCTGGATGTATTGAGTCCTCCTGGCCGATACGGCAGCGCTCCTTGGTCTGGATGTATTGAGTCCTCCTGGCCGATAGGGCGGCGCTCCTTGGTCTGGATGTATTGAGTCCTCCTGGCCGATAGGGCAGTGCTCCTAGGTCTGAATGTATTGAGTCCTCCTGGCAAATAGGGCGGCGCTCCTAGGACCCGATGTGTTGAGTCCTCCTGTCCGATAGAGCGGCGCTCCTAGGTCTGGATGTATTGAGTCCTCCTGGCCGATAGGGGGGCGCTCCTAGGTCTGGATGTATTGAGTCCTCCTGGCTGATAGGGCGGCGCTCCTAGGTCCCGATCTATTGAGTCCTCCTGTCCGATAGGGCGGCGCACCTAGGTCTCGATGTATTGAGTCCTCCTAGCTGATAGGGCGGCGCTCCTTGGTCTGGATGTATTGAGTCCTCCTGGCCGATAGGGCAGTGCTCCTAGGTCTGGATGTATTGTGTCCTCCTGGCTGATAGGGCGGCGCTCCTTGGTCTGGATGAATTGAGTCCTCCTGGCCAATAGGACGGCGTTGCTTGGTCTGGATGTATTGAGTCCTCCTGGCTGATAGGGAGGCGTTCCTAGGACCCGATGTATTGAGTCCTCCTGTCCAATAGAGCGGCGCTCCTAGGTCTGGATGTATTGAGTCCTCCTGGCTGATAGGGCGGCGCTCCTAGGTCCCGATCTATTGAGTCCTCCTGTCCGATAGGGAGGCGCACCTAGGTCTGGATGTATTGAGTCCTCCTGGCCGATAGGGCGGCGCTCCTTGGTCTGGATGTATTGAGTCCTCCTGGCTGATAGGGCGGCGCTCCTATATCCCGATGTATTGAGTCCTCCTGTCCGATAGGGCGGCGCTCCTACGTCCCGATGTATTAAGTCCTCCTGTCCGATAAGGCGGCGCTCCTTGGTCTGGATGTATTGAGTCCTCCTGGCCGATAGGGCGGTGCTCCTAGGTCTGGATGTATTGAGTCCTCCTGGCTGATAGGGCGTCGCTCCTAGGTCCCGATGTATTCAGTCCTCCTGTCCGATAAGGCGGCGCTCCTTGGTTTGGATGAATTGAGACCTCCTGGCCAATAGGGTGGCGCTCCTTGGTCTGGATGTATTGAGTCCTCCTGGCTGATAGGGCGGCGCTCCTAGGTCCCGATCTATTGAGTCCTCCTGTCCGATAGGGCGGCGCTCCTAGATCTGGATGTATTGAGTCCTCCTGTCCGATAGGGAGGCGCTCCTAGGTCTGAATGTATTGAGTCCTCCTGTCCGATGGGACGGCGCTTCTAGGTCTGGTTGTATTGAGACCTCCTGGCTGATAGGGCGGCGCTTCTAGGTCTGGATGTATTGAGTCCTCCTGGCTGATAGGGCGGCGCTCCTAGGTTTGGATGTTGTGAGTCCAATTGTCCGATAGGGCGGCGCTCCTAGGTCTGGATGTATTGAGTCCTCCTGTCCGATAGTGTGGCGTTCGTAGGTCTGGATGTATTGAGTCCTCCTGGCCGATAGAACGGCGCTCCTAGGTCTGGATGTATAGTGAGTCCTCCTGGCCGATAGAGCGACGCTCCTAGGTCTGGATGTATTGAGACCTCCTGGCCGATAGGGCGGCGCTCCTTGGTCTGGATGTATTGAGTCCTCCTGTCCGATAGGGCGGCGCTCCTAGGTATGTATGTATTGAGTCCTCCTGGCCGATAGGGCGGTGCTCCTGGGTCTGGATGTATTGAGTCCTCCTGGCCGATAGGCCGGCGCTCCCTGGTCTGGATGTATTGAGTCCTCCTGGCCGATAGGGCGGCGCTCCTTGGTCTGGATGTATTGAGTCCTCCTGGCCGATAGGGCAGTGCTCCTAGGTCTGGATGTATTCAGTCCTCCTGGAAGATAGGCGGCGCTCCTAGGACCCGATGTATTGAGTCCTCCTGTCCGATAGAGCGGCGCACGTAGGTCTGGATGTATTCAGTCCTCCTAGCCGATAGGGCGGCGCTCCTAGGTCTGGATGTATTGAGTCCTCCTGGCTGATAGGGCGGCGCTCCTAGGTCCCGATCTATTGAGTCCCCCTGTCCGATAGGGCTGCGCACCTAAGTCTGGATGTATTGAGTCCTCCTGGCCGATAGGGCGGCGCTCCTTGGTCTGGATGTATTGAGTCCTCCTGGCCGATAGGGCAGTGCTCCTAGGTCTGGATGTATTCAGTCCTCCTGGCAGATAGGCGGCGCTCCTAGGACCCGATGTATTGAGTCCTCCTGTCCGATAGAGCGGCGCTCCTAGGACTGGATGTATTGAGTCCTCCTGTCCGATAGGGCGGCGCTCCTAGATCTGGATGTATTGAGTCCTCCTGGCTGATAGGGCGGCGCTCCAAGGTCCCGATGTTGTGAGTCCTCCTGTCCGATAGGGAGGCGCTCCTAGGTCTGAATGTATTGAGTCCTCCTGTCCGATAGGACGGCGCTCCTATGTCTCGTTGTATTGAGACCTCCTGGCTGATAGGGCGGCGCTCCTAGGTCTGGATGTATTGAGTCCTCCTGGCTGATAGGGCGGCGCTCCTAGGTTTCGATGTTGTGAGTCCTCCTGTCCGATAGGGCTGCGCTCCAAGGTCTGGATGTATTGAGTCCTCCTGTCCGATAGTGTGGCGTTCGTAGGTCTGGATATATTCAGTCCTCCTGGCCGATAGAACGGCGCTCCTAGGTCTGGATGTATAGTGAGTCCTCCTGGCCGATAGAGCGACGCTCCTAGGTCTGGATGTATTGAGTCCTCCTGGCCGATAGGGCGGCGCTCCTTTGTCTGGATGTATTGAGTCCTCCTGTCCGATAGGGCGGCGCTCCTAGGTATGTATGTATTGAGTCCTCCTGGCCGATAGGGCGGCGCTCCTTGGTCTGGATGTATTGTGTCCTCCTGGCTGATAGGGCGGCTCTCCTTGGTCTGGATGTATTGAGTCCTCCTGGCCGATAGGGCGGCGCTCCTTGGTCTGGATGTATTGAGTCCTCCTGGCCGATAGGGCAGTGCTCCTAGGTCTGGATGTATTGAGTCCTCCTGGCAGATAGGGCGGCGCTCCTAGGACCCGATGTATTGAGTCCTCCTGTCCGATAGAGTGGCGTTCGTAGGTCTGGATGTATTCAGTCCTCCTGGCCGATAGGTCGGCGCTCCTAGGTCTGGATGTATTGAGTCCTCCTGGCTGATAGGGCAGCGCTCCTAGTTCCCGATCTATTGAGTCCTCCTGTCCGATAGGGCGGCGCACCTAGGTCAGGATGTATTGAGTCCTCTTGGCTGATAGGGCGGCGCTACAAGGTCCCGATGTTGTGAGTCCTCCTGTCCGATAGGGCGGCGCTTCTAGGTCTGGATGTATTGAGTCCTCCTGTCCGATAGTGTGGCGTTCCTAGGTCTGGATGTATAGTGAGTCCTCCTGGCCGATAGAGCGACGCTCCTAGGTCTGGATGTATTGAGTCCTCCTGGCCGATAGGGCGGCGCTCCTTGGTCTGGATGTACTGAGTCCTCCTGGCCGATAGGGCGGCGCTCATAGGTCTGTGTGTACTCAGTCCTCCTGGCCGATAGGGCGGCTCTCCTTGGTCTGGATGTATTGAGTCCTCCTGTCCGATAGGGCGGCGCTCCTTGGTCTGGATGTATTGAGTCCTCCTGGCCGATAGGGCGGCGCTCCTTGGTCTGGATGTATTGAGTCCTCCTGGCCGATAGGGCGGTGCTCCTAGGTCTGGATGTATTGAGTCCTCCTGGCCGATAGGGCGGCGCTCCTTGGTCTGGATGTATTGAGTCCTCCTGGCTGAAAGGGCGGCGATCCTAGGTCCCGATCTATTGAGTCCTCCTGTCCGATTCGGCGGCGCTCCTAGTTCTGGATGTATTGAGTCCTCCTGTCCGATAGGGAGGCGCTCCTACGTCTGAATGTATTGTGTCCTCCTGTCCGATAGGGCGGCGCTCCTAGGTCTGGTTGTATTGAGTCCTCCTGGCTGATAGGGCGGCGCTCCTAGGTCTGGATGTATTGAGTCCTCCTGTCCGATAGTGTGGCGTTCCTAGGTCTGGATGTATTGAGTCCTCCTGGCCGATAGGGCGGCGCTCCTTGGTCTGGATCTATTGAGTCCTCCTGGCCAATAGGGCGGCGCTCCTAGGTCTGTATGTATTGAGTCCTCCTGGCCGATAGGGCGGCGCTCCTTGGTCTGGATGTATTGAGTCCTCCTGGCCGATAGGGCGGCGCTCCTTGGTCTGGATGTATTGAGTCCTCCTGGCCGATAGGGCAGTGCTCCTAGGTCTGGATGCATTGAGTCCTCCTGGCAGATAGGGCGGCGCTCCTAGGACCCGATGTGTTGAGTCCTCCTGTCCGATAGAGCGGCGCTCCTAGGTCTGGATGTATTGAGTCCGCCTGGCCGATAGGGCGGCGCTCCTAGGTCTGGATGTATTGAGTCCTCCTGGCTGATAGGGCGGCGCTCCTATGTCCCGATCTATTGAGTCCTCCTGTCCGATAGGGCGGCGCACCTAGGTCTCGATGTATTCAGTCCTCCTGGCTGATAGGGCGGCGCTCCTTGGTCTGGATGTATTGAGTCCTCCTGGCTGATAGGGCGGCTCTCCTATATCCCGAAGTATTGAGTCCTCCTGTCCGATAGGGCGGCGCTCCTAGGTCCCGATGTATTAAGTCCTCCTGGCCGATAGGGCGGAGCTCCTTGGTCTGGGTGTATTGAGTCCTCCTGGCCGATAGGGCAGTGCTCCTAGGTCTGGATGTATTGAGTCCTCCCGACTGATAGGGCGTCGCTCCTAGGTCCCGATGTATTGAGTCCTCCTGTCCGATAGGGCGGCGCTCCTTGGTCTGGATGAATTGAGTCCTCCTGGCCAATAGGGCGGCGCTCCTTGTTCTGGATGTATTGAGTCGTCCTGGCTGATAGGGCGGCGCTCCTAGGTCCCGATGTATTGAGTCCTCCTGTCCGATAGGTCGGCGCTCCTAGGTCTGGATGTATTGATTCCTCCTGTCCGATAGGGAGGCGCTCCTAGGTCTGGATGTATTGTGTCCTCCGGGCCGATAGAGCGGCGCTCCTAAGTCTGGATGTATTGAGTCCTCTGGCCGATAGGTCAGCGATCCTAGGTCTGGATGTATCGAGTACTCCTGGCTGATAGATAAGCGCTCCTAGGTCTGGATGTATTAAGCCCTTCTCGCCGATAGGGTGGCGCTCCTTGGTCTGGATGTATTGAGTCCTCATGGCCGATAGGGCGGCGCTCTTCGGTCTGAATGTATTTTGTCCTCCTGGCCGATAGTGCGGCGCTCCTTGGTCTGGATGTATCGAGTCCTACTGGCCGATAGGGCGGCGCTCCTTGGTCTGGATGTATCGTGTCCTCCTGGCCGATAGAGCGGCGCGCCTTGGTGTGGATATATCGTGTCCTCCTGGCCGATAGGGCGGCGCTCCTAGGTCTAGATGTATTGAGTCCTCCTGGCCGATAGGGCGGCGCTCCTAGGCCTGGATGTATTGAGTCCTCCTGGCCGATAGAGCGGCGCTCCTTGGTCTGGATGTATCGAGTCCTCCTGGCCGATAGAGCGGCGTTCCTAGGTCTGGATGTATCGAGTCCTTCTGGCCGATAGGGCGGCGCTCCTAGGTCTGGATGTATTGAGTCCTCCTGGCAGATAGAGCGGCGCTCCTAGGTCCGGATGTATTGAGTCCTCCTGGCCGATAGAGCGGCGCTCCTAGGTCCGGATGTATTGAGTCCTCCTGGCCGATAGGGCGGCTCTCCTAGGTTTGGATGTATTGAGTCCTTCTGGCTTATAGAGAGGCGCTCCTTGGTCTGGATGTATCGAGTCCTCCTGGACGATAGGGCGGCGCTCCTAGGTCTGGATGTATTGAGTCCTCCTGGCCGATAGGGCGGCGCTCCTTGGTCTGGTTGTATCGAGTCCTCCTGGCCGATAGTGCGGCGCTCCTAGGTCTGGATGTATTGACTCCTCCTGGCCGATAGGGCGGTGCTCCTAGGTCTGGATGTATTGAGTTCTCCTGGCTGATAGGGCGTCGCTCCTAGGTCCCGATGTATTGAGTCCTCCTGTCCGATAGGGCGGCGCTCCTTGGTCTGGATGAATTGAGTCCTCCTGACCAATAGGGCGGCGCACCTTTGTCTGGATGTATTGAGTCCTCCTGGCTGATAGGGCGGCTGTCCTAGGTCCCGATGTATTGAGTCCTCCTGTCCGATAGGGCGGCGCTCCTAGGTCTGGATGTATTGATTCCACCTGTCCGATAGGGAGGCGCTCCTAGGTCTGGATGTATTGTGTCCTCCTGGCCGATAGAGCGGCGCTCCTAGGTCTGGATGCATTGAGTCCTCTGGCCGATAGGGTGGCGCTCTTCGGTCTGAATGTATTCAGTCCTCCTGGCAGATAGGGCGGCGCTCCTAGGACCCGATGTATTGAGTCCTCCTGTCTGATAGAGCGGCGATCCTAGGTCAGGATGTATTGAGTCCTCCTGGCCGATAAGGCGGCGCTCCTTGGTCTGGATGTATTGAGTCCTCCTGGCCGATAGGGCAGGACTCATAGGTCTGGATGTATTGAGTCCTCCTGGCAGATAGGGAGGCGCTCCTAGGACCCGATGTATTGAGTCCTCCTGTCCAATAGAGCGTCGCTCCTAGGTCTGGATGTATTGAGTCCTCCTGGCTGATAGGGCGGCGCTCCTAGGTCGCGATCTATTGAGACCTCCTGTCCGATAGGGAGGCGCACCTAGGTCTGGATGTATTGAGTCCTCCTGGCCGATAGGCCGGCGCTCCTTGGTCTGGATGTATTGAGTCCTCCTGGCTGATAGGGCGGCGCTCCTATATCCCGATGTATTGAGTCCTCCTGTCCGATAGGGCGGCGCTCCTAGGTCCCGATGTATTAAGTCCTCCTGTCCGATAGGGCGGCGCTCCTTGGTCTGGATGTATTGAGTCCTCCTGGCCGATAGGGCGGTGCTCCTAGGTCTGGATGTATTGAGTCCTCCTGGCTGATAGGGCGTCGCTCCTAGGTCCCGATGTATTCAGTCCTCCTGTCCGATAAGGCGGCGCTCCTTGGTTTGGATGAATTGAGACCTCCTGGCCAATAGGGTGGCGCTCCTTGGTCTGGATGTATTGAGTCCTCCTGGCTGATAGGGCGGCGCTCCTAGGTCCCGATGTATTGAGTCCTCCTGTCCGATAGGGCGGCGCTCCAAGGTCTGGATGTATTGATTCCTCCTGTCCGATAGGGAGGCGCTCCTAGGTCTGGATGTATTGTGTCCTCCTGGCCGATAGAGCGGCGCTCCTAGGTCTAGATGTATTGAGTCCTCTGGCCGATAGGTCAGCGCTCCTAGGTCTGGATGTATCGAGTACTCCTGGCTGATAGATAAGCGCTCCTAGGTCTGGATGTATTGAGAACTCCTCGCCGATAGGGCGGCGCTCCTTGGTCTGGATGTATTGAGTCCTCATGGCCGATAGGGCGGCGCTCCTTGGTCTGGATGTATCGAGTCCTCCTGGCCGATAGGGCGGCGCTCCTTGGTCTGGATGTATCGTGTCATCCTGGCCGATAGAGCGGCGCTCCTTGGTGTGGATATATCGTGTCCTCCTGGCCGATAGGGCGGCGCTCCTAGGTCTGGATGTATTGAGTCCTCCTGGCCGATAGGGCGGCGCTCCTAGGCCTGGATGTATTGAGTCCTCCTGGCCGATAGAGCGGCGCTCCTTGGTCTCGATGTATCGAGTCCTCCTGGCCGATAGAGCGGCGCTCCTAGGTCTGGATGTATTGAGTCCTTCTGGCCGATAGGGAGGCGCTCCTAGGTCTGGATGTATTGAGTCCTCCTGGCCGATAGGGCGGCGCTCATTGGTCTGGATGTATTGAGTCCTCCTGGCCGATAGGGCAGTGCTCCTAGGTCTCGACGTATTGAGTCCGCCTGGCCGATAGGGCGGCGCTCCTTGGTCTGGATGTATTGAGTCCTCATGGCTGATAGGGCGGCGCTCCTAGGTCCCAATCTATTGAGTCCTCCTGTCCGATAGGGCGGCGCTCCTAGGTCTGGATGTATTGAGTCGTCCTGTCCGATAGGGAGGCGCTCCTACGTCTGAATGTATTGAGTCCTCCTGTCTGATAGGGTGGCGCTCCTAGGTCTGGTTGTATTGAGTCCTCCTGGCTGATAGGGCGGGGCTCCTAGGTCTGGATGTATTGAGTCCTCCTGGCTGATAGGGCGGCGCTCCTAGGTCCCGATGTTGTGAGTCCTCCTGTCCGATAGGGCGGCGCACATAGGTCTGGATGTATTGAGTCCTCCTGGCCGATAGGGCGGCGCTCCTTGGTCTGGATGTATTGAGTCCTCCTGGCCGAAAGGGCGGCGCTCCTAGGTCTGTATGTATTGAGTCCTCCTAGCCGATAGGGCGGCGCTCCTTGGTCTGGATGTATTGAGTCCTCCTGGCCGATAGGGCGGCCCTCTTTGGTCTGGATGTATTGAGTCCTCCTGTCCGATAGGGCGGCGCTCCTAGGTCTGTATGTATTGAGTCCTCCTGGCCGATAGGGCGGCACTCCTTGGTCTGGATGTATTGAGTCCTCCTGGCTGATAGGGCGGCGCTACTTGGTCTGGATGTATTGAGTCCTCCTGTCCCATAGGGCGGCGCTCCTTGGTCTGGATGTATTGAGTCCTCCTGGCCGATAGGGCGGCGCTCCTTGGACTGGATGTATTGATTCCTCCTGGCCGATAGGGCAGTGCTCCTAGGTCTGGATGTATTGAGTCCTCCTGGCAGATAGGGCGGCGCTCCTAGGTCCCGATGTGTTGAGTCCTCCTGTCCGATAGAGCGGCGCTCCTAGGTCTGGATGTATTGAGTTTTCCTGGCCGATAGGGCGGCGCTCCTAGGTCCCGATCTATTGAGTCCTCCTGTCCGATAGGGCGGCGCACCTAGGTCTTGATGTATTGTGTCCTCCTGGCCGATAGGGCGGCGCTCCTTGGTCTCGATGTATTGAGTCCTCCTGGCCGATAGGGCAGTGCTCCTAGGTCTGGATGTATTGAGTCCGCCTGGCCGATAGGGCGGCGCTCCTTGGTCTGGATGTATAGAGTCCTCCTGGCTGATAGGGCGGGGCTCCTAGGTCCCGATCTATTGAGTCCTCCTGTCCGATAGGGCGGCGCACCTAGGTCTTGATGTATTGTGTCCTCCTGGCCGATAGGGCGGCGCTCCTTGGTCTCGATGTATTGAGTCCTCCTGGCCGATAGGGCAGTGCTCCTAGGTCTGGATGTATTGAGTCCGCCTGGCCGATAGGGCGGCGCTCCTTGGTCTGGATGTATTGTGTCCTCCTGGCCGATAGGGCGGCGCTCCTTGGTCTGGATGTATAGAGTCCTCCTGGCTGATAGGGCGGGGCTCCTAGGTCCCGATGTGTTGAGTCCTCCTGTCCGATAGCGTGGCGTTCCTAGGTCTGGATGTATTGAGTCCTCCTGGCCGATAGGGCGGCGCTCCTTGGTCTGGATGTATTGAGTCCTCCTGGCCGATAGGGCGGCGCTCATAGGTCTGTATGTATTGTGTCCGCCTGGCCGATAGGGCGGCGCTCCTTGGTCTGGATGTATTGAGTCCTCCTGGCTGATAGGGCGGCGCTCCTTCGTCTGGATGTATTGAGTCCTCCTGGCCGATAGGGCGGCGCTCCTAGGTCCGTATGTATTGAGTCCTCCTGGCCGATAGGGCGGCGCTCCTTGGTCTGGATGTATTGAGTCCTCCTGGCTGATAGGGCGGCGCTACTTGGTCTGGATGTATTGAGTCCTCCTGGCAGATAGGGCAGCGCTCCTTGGTCTGTATGTATTGAGTCCTCCTGGCCGATAGAGCGGCGCTCCTTGGTCTGGATGTATTGAGTCCTCCTGGCCGATAGGGCAGTGCTCCTAGGTCTGGATGAATTGAGTCCTCCTGGCTGATAGGGCGGCGCTCCTAGGACCCGATGTGTTGAGTCCTCCTGTCCGATAGAGCGGCGCTCATAGGTCTGTATGTATTGAGTCCTCCTGGCCGATAGGGCGGCTCTCCTTGGTCTGGATGTATTGAGTCCTCCTGGCCGATAGGGCGGCGCTCCTTGGTCTGGATGTATGAAGTCCTCCTGGCCGATAGGGCGGCGCTCCTTGGTCTGGATGTATTGAGTCCTCCTGGCCGATAGGGCGGTGCTCCTAGGTCTGGATGTATTGAGTCCTCCTGGCCGATAGGGCGGCGCTCCTTGGTCTGGATGTATTGAGTCCTCCTGGCTGATAGGGCGGCGATCCTAGGTCCCGATCTATTGAGTCCTCCTGTCCGATTGGGCGGCGCTCCTAGGTCTGGATGTATTGAGTCCTCCTGTCCGATAGGGAGGCGCTCCTACGTCTGAATGTATTGAGTCCTCCTGTCCGATAGGGCGGCGCTCCTAGGTCTGGTTGTATTGAGTCCTCGTGGCTGATAGGGCAGCTCTCCTAGGTCTGGATGTATTGAGTCCTCCTGGCTGATAGGGCGGCGCTCCTACGTCCCGATGTATTGAGTCCTCCTGTCCGATAGGGCGGCGCTCCTAGGTCCCGATGTATTAAGTCCTCCTGTCCGATAGGGCGGCGCTCCTTGGTCTGGATGTATTGAGTCCTCCTGGCCGATAGGGCGGTGCTCCTAGGTCTGGATGTATTGAGTCCTCCTGGCTGATAGGGCGTCGCTCCTAGGTCCCGATGTATTCAGTCCTCCTGTCCGATAAGGCGGCGCTCCTTGGTTTGGATGAATTGAGACCTCCTGGCCAATAGGGTGGCGCTCCTTGGTCTGGATGTATTGAGTCCTCCTGGCTGATAGGGCGGCGCTCCTAGGTCCCGATGTATTGAGTCCTCCTGTCCGATAGGGCGGCGCTCCTAGGTCTGGATGTATTGATTCCTCCTGTCCGATAGGGAGGCGCTCCTAGGTCTGGATGTATTGTGTCCTCCTGGCCGATAGAGCGGCGCTCCTAGTTCTGGATGTATTGAGTCCTCTGGCCGATAGGTCAGCGCTCCTAGGTCTGGATGTATCGAGTACTCCTGGCTGATAGATAAGCGCTCCTAGGTCTGGATGTATTGAGAACTCCTCGCCGATAGGGCGGCGCTCCTTGGTCTGGATGTATTGAGTCCTCATGGCCGATAGGGCGGCGCTCCTTGGTCTGGATGTATCGAGTCCTCCTGGCCGATAGGGCGGCGCTCCTTGGTCTGGATGTATCGTGTCCTCCTGGCCGATAGAGCGGCGCTCCTTGGTGTGGATATATCGTGTCCTCCTGGCCGATAGGGCGCCGCTCCTAGGTCTGGATGTATTGAGTCCTCCTGGCCGATAGGGCGGCGCTCCTAGGCCTGGATGTATTGAGTCCTCCTGGCCGATAGAGCGGCGCTCCTTGGTCTCGATGTATCGAGTCCTCCTGGCCGATACAGCGGCGCTCCTAGGTCTGGATGTATTGAGTCCTTCTGGCCGATAGGGAGGCGCTCCTAGGTCTGGATGTATTGAGTCCTCCTGGCCGATAGGGCGGCGCTCATTGGTCTGGATGTATTGAGTCCTCCTGGCCGATAGGGCAGTGCTCCTAGGTCTCGACGTATTGAGTCCGCCTGGCCGATAGGGCGGCGCTCCTTGGTCTGGATGTATTGTGTCCTCCTGGCTGATAGGGCGGCGCTCCTAGGTCCCAATCTATTGAGTCCTCCTGTCCGATAGGGCGGCGCTCCTAGGTCTGGATGTATCGAGTCCTCCTGTCCGATAGGGAGGCGCTCCTACGTCTGAATGTATTGAGTCCTCCTGTCCGATAGGGTGGCGCTCCTAGGTCTGGTTGTATTGAGTCCTCCTGGCTGATAGGGCGGGGCTCCTAGGTCTGGATGTATTGAGTCCTCCTGGCTGATACGGCGGCGCTCCTAGGTCCCGATGTTGTGAGTCCTCCTGTCCGATAGGGCGGCGCACCTAGGTCTGGATGTATTGAGTCCTCCTGGCCGATAGGGCGGCGCTCCTTGGTCTGGATGTATTGAGTCCTCCTGGCCGAAAGGGCTGCGCTCCTAGGTCTGTATGTATTGAGTCCTCCTGGCCGATAGGGCGGCGCTCCTTGGTCTGGATGTATTGAGTCCTCCTGGCCGATAGGGCGGCCCTCCTTGGTCTGGATGTATTGAGTCCTCCTGTCCGATAGGGCGGCGCTCCTAGGTCTGTATGTATTGAGTCCTCCTGGCCGATAGGGCGGCGCTCCTTGGTCTGGATGTATTGAGTCCTCCTGGCTGATAGGGCGGCGCTACTTGGTCTGGATGTATTGAGTCCTCCTGTCCGATAGGGCGGCGCTCCTTGGTCTGGATGTATTGAGTCCTCCTGGCCGATAGGGCGGCGCTCCTTGGACTGGATGTATTGAGTCCTCCTGGCCGATAGGGCAGTGCTCCTAGGTCTGGATGTATTGAGTCCTCCTGGCAGATAGGGCGGCGCTCCTAGGACCCGATGTGTTGAGTCCTCCTGTCCGATAGAGCGGCGCTCCTAGGTCTGGATGTATTGAGTCCTCCTGGCCGATAGGGCGGCGCTCCTAGGTCCCGATCTATTGAGTCCTCCTGTCCGATAGGGCGGCGCACCTAGGTCTTGATGTGTTGTGTCCTCCTGGCCGATAGGGCGGCGCTCCTTGGTCTCGATGTATTGAGTCCTCCTGGCCGATAGGGCAGTGCTCCTAGGTCTGGATGTATTGAGTCCGCCTGGCCGATAGGGCGGCGCTCCTTGGTCTGGATGTATAGAGTCCTCCTGGCTGATAGGGCAGGGCTCCTAGGTCCCGATCTATTGAGTCCTCCTGTCCGATAGGGCGGCGCTCCTAGGTCTGGATGTATTGAGTCCTCCTGTCCGATAGCGTGGCGTTCCTAGGTTTGGATGTATTGAGTCCTCCTGGCCGATAGGGCGGCGCTCCTTGGTCTGGATGTATTGAGTCCTCCTGGCCGATAGGACGGCGCTCATAGGTCTGTATGTATTGTGTCCTCCTGGCCGATAGGGCGGCGCTCCTTGGTCTGGATGTATTGAGTCCTCCTGGCTGATATGGCGGCGCTCCTTGGTCTGGATGTATTGAGTCCTCCTGGCCGATAGGGCGGCGCTCCTAGGTCCGTATGTATTGAGTCCTCCTGGCCGATAGGGCGGCGCTCCTTGGTCTGGATGTATTGAGTCCTCCTGGCTGATAGGGCGGCGCTACTTGGTCTGGATGTATTTAGTCCTCCTGGCCGATAGGGCAGCGCTCCTTGGTCTGTATGTATTGAGTCCTCCTGGCCGATAGAGCGGCGCTCCTTGGTCTGGATGTATTGAGTCCTCCTGGCCGATAGGGCAGTGCTCCTAGGTCTGGATGAATTGAGTCCTCCTGGCCGATAGGGCGGCGCTCCTAGGACCCGATGTGTTGAGTCCTCCTGTCCGATAGAGCGGCGCTCCTAGTTCTGGATGTATTGAGACCTCCTGGCCGATAGGGGGGCGCTCCTAGGTCTGGATGTATTGAGTCCTCCTGGCCGATAGGGCGGCGCTCATAGGTCTGTATGTATTGAGTCCTCCTGGCCGATAGGGCGGCTCTCCTTGGTCTGGATGTATTGAGTCCTCCTGGCTGATAGGGCGGCGCTCCTTGGTCTGGATGTATTGAGTCCTCCTGGCCGATAGGGCGGCGCTCCTTGGTCTGGATGTATTGAGTCCTCCTGGCCGATAGGGCGGTGCTCCTAGGTCTGGATGTATTGAGTCCTCCTGGCCGATAGGGCGGCGCTCCTTGGTCTGGATGTATTGAGTCCTCCTGGCTGATAGGGCGGCGATCCTAGGTCCCGATCTATTGAGTCCTCCTGTCCGATTGGGCGGCGCTCCTAGGTCTGGATGTATTGAGTCCTCCTGTCCGATAGGGAGGCGCTGCTACGTCTGAATGTATTGAGTCCTCCTGTCCGATAGGGCGGCGCTCCTAGGTCTGGTTGTATTGAGTCCTCGTGGCTGATAGGGCGGCGCTCTAAGGTCTGGATGTATTGAGTCCTCCTGGCTGATAGGGCGGCGCTCCTACGTCCCGATGTTGTGAGTCCTCCTGTCCGATAGGGCGGCGCTCCTAGGTCTGGATGTATTGAGTCCTCCTGTCCGATAGTGTGGCGTTCCTAGGTCTGGATGTATTGAGTCCTCCTGGCCGATAGGGCGGCGCTCCTTGGTCTGGATGTATTGAGTCCCCCTGGCCGATAGGGCGGCGCTCCTAGGTCTGTATGTATTGAGTCCTCCTGGCCGATAGGGCGGCGCTCCTTGGTCTGGATGTATTGAGGCCTCCTGGCCGATAGGGCGGCGCTCCTTGGTCTGGATGTATTGAGTCCTCCTGGCCGATAGGGCGGCGCTCCTAGGTCTGTATGTATTGAGTCCTCCTGGCCGATAGGGCGGCGCTCCTTGGTCTGGATGTATTGAGTCCTCCTGGCTGATAGGGCGGCGCTACTTGGTCTGGATGTATTGAGTCCTCCTGGCCGATACGGCAGCGCTCCTTGGTCTGGATGTATTGAGTCCTCCTGGCCGATAGGGCGGCGCTCCTTGGTCTGGATGTATTGAGTCCTCCTGGCCGATAGGGCAGTGCTCCTAGGTCTGAATGTATTGAGTCCTCCTGGCAAATACGGCGGCGCTCCTAGGACCCGATGTGTTGAGTCCTCCTGTCCGATAGAGCGGCGCTCCTAGGTCTGGATGTATTGAGTCCTCCTGGCCGATAGGGGGGCGCTCCTAGGTCTGGATGTATTGAGTCCTCCTGGCTGATAGGGCGGCGCTCCTAGGTCCCGATCTATTGAGTCCTCCTGTCCGATAGGGCGGCGCACCTAGGTCTCGATGTATTGAGTCCTCCTGGCTGATAGGGCGGCGCTCCTTGGTCTGGATGTATTGAGTCCTCCTGGCCGATAGGGCAGTGCTCCTAGGTCTGGATGTATTGTGTCCTCCTGGCTGATAGGGCGTCGCTCCTAGGTCCCGATGTATTGAGTCCTCCTGTCCGATAGGGCGGCGCTACTTGGTCTGGATGAATTGAGTCCTCCTGGCCAATAGGGCGGCGCTCCTTGGTCTGGATGTATTGAGTCCTCCTGGCTGATAGGGCGGCGCTCCTAGGTCCCGATGTATTGAGTCCTCCTGTCTGATAGGTCAGCGATCCTAGGTCTGGATGTATCGAGTACTCCTGGCTGATAGATAAGCGCTCCTAGGTCTGGATGTATTAAGCCCTCCTCGCCGATAGGGTGGCGCTCCTTGGTCTGGATGTATTGAGTCCTCATGGCCGATAGGGCGGCGCTCTTCGGTCTGAATGTATTTTGTCGTCCTGGCCGATAGGGCAGTGCTCCTAGGTCTGGATGTATTGTGTCCTCCTGGCTGATAGGGCGTCGCTCCTAGGTCCCGATGTATTGAGTCCTCCTGTCCGATAGGGCGGCGCTCCTTGGACTGGATGAATTGAGTCCTCCTGGCCAATAGGGCGGCGCTCCTTGGTCTGGATGTATTGAGTCCTCCTGGCTGATAGGGCGACGCTCCTAGGTCCCGATGTATTGATTCCTCCTGTCCGATAGGGAGGCGCTCCTAGGTCTGGATGTATTGTGTCCTCCTGGCCGATAGAGCGGCGCTCCTAGGTCTGGATGTATTGAGTCCTCTGGCCGATAGGTCAGCGATCCTAGGTCTGGATGTATCGAGTACTCCTGGCTGATAGATAAGCGCTCCTAGGTCTGGATGTATTAAGCCCTCCTCGCCGATAGGGTGGCGCTCCTTGGTCTGGATGTATTGAGTCCTCATGGCCGATAGGGCGGCGCTCTTCGGTCTGAATGTATTTTCTCCTCCTGGCCGATAGTGCGGCGCTCCTTGGTCTGGATGTATCGAGTCCTCCTGGCCGATAGGGCGGCGCTCCTTGGTCTGGATGTATCGTGTCCTCCTGGCCGATAGGGCGGCGCTCCTAGGTCTGGATGTATTGAGTCCTCCTGGCCGATAGGGCGGCGCTCCTAGGCCTGGATGTATTGAGTCCTCCTGGCCGATAGAGCGGCGCTCCTTGGTCTGGATGTATCGAGTCCTCCTGGCCGATAGAGCGGCGCTCCTAGGTCTGGATGTATTGAGTCCTTCTGGCCGATAGGGCGGCGCTCCTAGGTCTGGATGTATTGAGTCCTCCTGGCAGATAGAGCGGCGCTCCTACGTCCGGATGTATTGAGTCCTCCTGGCCGATAGAGCGGCGCTCCTAGGTCCGGATGTATTGAGTCCTCCTGGCTGATAGGGCGGCGCTCCTTGGTCTGGATGTATTGAGTCCTCCTGGCTGATAGGGCGGCGCTCCTAGGTCCGGATGTATTGAGTCCTCCTGGCTGATAGGGCGGCTCTCCTTGGTCTGGATGTATTGAGTCCTCCGGGCTGATAGGGCGGCGCTCCTTGTTCTGGATGTATTGAGTCCTCCTGGCCGATAGGGCGGCGCTCCTTGGTCTGGATGTATTGAGTCCTCCTGGCCGATAGGGCGGTGCTCCTAGGTCTGGATGTATTGAGTCCTCCTGGCCGATAGGGCGGTGCTCCTTGGTCTGGATGTATTGAGTCCTCCTGGCTGATAGGGCGGCGATCCTAGGTCCCGATCTATTGAGTCCTCCTGTCCGATTGGGCGGCGCTCCTAGGTCTGGATGTATTGAGTCCTCCTGTCCGATAGGGAGGCGCTACTACGTCTGAATGTATTGAGTCCTCCTGTCCGATAGGGCGGCGCTCCTAGGTCTGGTTGTATTGTGTCCTCGTGGCTGATAGGGCGGCGCTCCTAGGTACCTGGATGTATTGAGTCCTCCTGGCTGATAGGGCGGCGCTCCTACGTCCCGATGTTGTGAGTCCTCCTGTCCGATAGGGCGGCGCTCCTAGGTCTGGATGTATTGAGTCCTCCTGTCCGATAGTGTGGCGTTCCTAGGTCTGCATGTATTGAGTCCTCCTGGCCGATAGGGCGGCGCTCCTTGGTCTGGATGTATTGAGTCCTCCTGGCCGATAGGGCGGCGCTCCTAGGTCTGTATGTATTGAGTCCTCCTGGCCGATAGGGCGGTGCTCCTTGGTCTGGATGTATTGAGGCCTCCTGGCCGATAGGGCGGCGCTCCTTGGTCTGGATGTATTGAGTCCTCCTGGCCGATAGGGCGGCGCTCCTAGGTCTGGATGTATTGAGTCCTCCTGGCCGATAGGGCGGAGCTCCTTGGTCTGGATGTATTGAGTCCTCCTGGCTGATAGGGCTGCGCTACTTGGTCTGGATGTATTGAGTCCTCCTGGCCGATACGGCAGCGCTCCTTGGTCTGGATGTATTGAGTCCTCCTGGCCGATAGGGCGGCGCTCCTTGGTCTGGATGTATTGAGTCCTCCTGGCCGATAGGGCAGTGCTCCTAGGTCTGAATGTATTGAGTCCTCCTGGCAAATAGGGCGGCGCTCCTAGGACCCGATGTGTTGAGTCCTCCTGTCCGATAGAGCGGCGCTCCTAGGTCTGGATGTATTGAGTCCTCCTGGCCGATAGGGGGGCGCTCCTAGGTCTGGATGTATTGAGTCCTCCTGGCTGATAGGGCGGCGCTCCTAGGTCCCGATCTATTGAGTCCTCCTGTCCGATAGGGCGGCGCACCTAGGTCTCGATGTATTGAGTCCTCCTGGCTGATAGGGCGGCGCTCCTTGGTCTGGATGTATTGAGTCCTCCTGGCCGATAGGGCAGTGCTCCTAGGTCTGGATGTATTGTGTCCTCCTGGCTGATAGGGCGTCGCTCCTAGGTCCCGATGTATTGAGTCCTCCTGTCCGATAGGGCGGCGCTCCTTGGTCTGGATGAATTGAGTCCTCCTGGCCAATAGGGCGGCGCTCCTTGGTCTGGATGTATTGAGTCCTCCTGGCTGATAGGGAGGCGCTCCTAGGACCCGATGTATTGAGTCCTCCTGTCCAATAGAGCGGCGCTCCTAGGTCTGGATGTATTGAGTCCTCCTGGCTGATAGGGCGGCGCTCCTAGGTCCCGATCTATTGAGTCCTCCTGTCCGATAGGGAGGCGCACCTAGGTCTGGATGTATTGAGTCCTCCTGGCCGATAGGGCGGCGCTCCTTGGTCTGGATGTATTGAGTCCTCCTGGCTGATAGGGCGGCGCTCCTATATCCCGATGTATTGAGTCCTCCTGTCCGATAGGGCGGCGCTCCTAGGTCCCGATGTATTAAGTCCTCCTGTCCGATAGGGCGGCGCTCCTTGGTCTGGATGTATTGAGTCCTCCTGGCCGATAGGGCGGTGCTCCTAGGTCTGGATGTATTGAGTCCTCCTGGCTGATAGGGCGTCGCTCCTTGGTTTGGATGAATTGAGACCTCCTGGCCAATAGGGTGGCGCTCCTTGGTCTGGATGTATTGAGTCCTCCTGGCTGATAGGGCGGCGCTCCTAGGTCCCGATGTATTGAGTCCTCCTGTCCGATAGGGCGGCGCTCCTAGGTCTGGATGTATTGATTCCTCCTGTCCGATAGGGAGGCGCTCCTAGGTCTGGATGTATTGTGTCCTCCTGGCCGATAGAGCGGCGCTCCTAGGTCTGGATGTATTGAGTCCTCTGGCCGATAGGTCAGCGCTCCTAGGTCTGGATGTATCGAGTACTCCTGGCTGATAGATAAGCGCTCCTAGGTCTGGATGTATTGAGAACTCCTCGCCGATAGGGCGGCGCTCCTTGGTCTGGATGTATTGAGTCCTCATGGCCGATAGGGCGGCGCTCCTTGGTCTGGATGTATCGTGTCCTCCTGGCCGATAGGGCGGCGCTCCTTGGTCTGGATGTATCGTGTCCTCCTGGCCGATAGAGCGGCGCTCCTTGGTGTGGATATATCGTGTCCTCCTGGCCGATAGGGCGGCGCTCCTAGGTCTGGATGTATTGAGTCCTCCTGGCCGATAGGGCGGCGCTCCTAGGCCTGGATGTATTGAGTCCTCCTGGCCGATAGAGCGGCGCTCCTTGCTCTCGATGTATCGAGTCCTCCTGGCCGATACAGCGGCGCTCCTAGGTCTGGATGTATTGAGTCCTTCTGGCCGATAGGGAGGCGCTCCTAGGTCTGGATGTATTGAGTCCACCTGGCCGATAGGGCGGCGCTCATTGGTCTGGATGTATTGAGTCCTCCTGGCCGATAGGGCAGTGCTCCTAGGTCTCGACGTATTGAGTCCGCCTGGCCGATAGGGCGGCGCTCCTTGGTCTGGATGTATTGAGTCCTCCTGGCTGATAGGGCGGCGCTCCTAGGTCCCAATCTATTGAGTCCTCCTGTCCGATAGGGCGGCGCTCCTAGGTCTGGATGTATTGAGTCCTCCTGTCCGATAGGGAGGCGCTCCTACGTCTGAATGTATTGAGTCCTCCTGTCCGATAGGGTGGCGCTCCTAGGTCTGGTTGTATTGAGTCCTCCTGGCTGATAGGGCGGGGCTCCTAGGTCTGGATGTATTGAGTCCTCCTGGCTGATAGGGCGGCGCTCCTAGGTCCCGATGTTGTGAGTCCTCCTGTCCGATAGGGCGGCGCACCTAGGTCTGGATGTATTGAGTCCTCCTGGCCGAAAGGGCTGCGCTCCTAGGTCTGTATGTATTGAGTCCTCCTGGCCGATAGGGCGGCGCTCCTTGGTCTGGATGTATTGAGTCCTCCTGGCCGATAGGGCGGCCCTCCTTGGTCTGGATGTATTGAGTCCTCCTGTCCGATAGGGCGGCGCTCCTAGGTCTGTATGTATTGAGTCCTCCTGGCCGATAGGGCGGCGCTCCTTGGTCTGGATGTATTGAGTCCTCCTGGCTGATAGGGCGGCGCTACTTGGTCTGGATGTATTGAGTCCTCCTGTCCGATAGGGCGGCGCTCCTTGGTCTGGATGTATTGAGTCCTCCTGGCCGATAGGGCGGCGCTCCTTGGACTGGATGTATTGAGTCCTCCTGGCCGATAGGGCAGTGCTCCTAGGTCTGGATGTATTGAGTCCTCCTGGCAGATAGGGCGGCGCTGCTAGGTCCCGATGTGTTGAGTCCTCCTGTCCGATAGAGCGGCGCTCCTAGGTCTGGATGTATTGAGTCCTCCTGGCCGATAGGGCGGCGCTCCTAGGTCCCGATCTATTGAGTCCTCCTGTCCGATAGGGCGGCGCACCTAGGTCTTGATGTGTTGTGTCCTCCTGGCCGATAGGGCGGCGCTCCTTGGTCTCGATGTATTGAGTCCTCCTGGCCGATAGGGCAGTGCTCCTAGGTCTGGATGTATTGAGTCCGCCTGGCCGATAGGGCGGCGCTCCTTGGTCTGGATGTATAGAGTCCTCCTGGCTGATAGGTCGGGGCTCCTAGGTCCCGATCTATTGAGTCCTCCTGTCCGATAGGGCGGCGCTCCTAGGTCTGGATGTATTGAGTCCTCCTGTCCGATAGCGTGGCGTTCCTAGGTCTGGATGTATTGAGTCCTCCTGGCCGATAGGGCGGCGCTCCTTGGTCTGGATGTATTGAGTCCTCCTGGCCGGTAGGGCGGCGCTCATAGGTCTGTATGTATTGTGTCCTCCTGGCCGATAGGGCGGCGCTCCTTGGTCTGGATGTATTGAGTCCTCCTGGCTGATATGGCGGCGCTCCTTGGTCTGGATGTATTGAGTCCTCCTGGCCGATAGGGCGGCGCTCCTAGGTCCGTATGTATTGAGTCCTCCTGGCCGATAGGGCGGCGCTCCTTGGTCTGGATGTATTGAGTCCTCCTGGCTGATAGGGCGGCGCTACTTGGTCTGGATGTATTGAGTCCTCCTGGCCGATAGGGCAGCGCTCCTTGGTCTGTATGTATTGAGTCCTCCTGTCCGATAGGGCGGCGCTCCTAGGTCTGGATGTATTGATTCCTCCTGTCCGATAGGGAGGCGCTCCTAGGTCTGGATGTATTGTGTCCTCCTGGCCGATAGAGCGGCGCTCCTAGGTCTGGATGTATTGAGTCCTCTGGCCGATAGGTCAGCGCTCCTAGGTCTGGATGTATCGAGTACTCCTGGCTGATAGATAAGCGCTCCTAGGTCTGGATGTATTGAGAACTCCTCGCCGATAGGGCGGCGCTCCTTGGTCTGGATGTATTGAGTCCTCATGGCCGATAGGGCGGCGCTCCTTGGTCTGGATGTATCGTGTCCTCCTGGCCGATAGGGCGGCGCTCCTTGGTCTGGATGTATCGTGTCCTCCTGGCCGATAGAGCGGCGCTCCTTGGTGTGGATATATCGTGTCCTCCTGGCCGATAGGGCGGCGCTCCTAGGTCTGGATGTATTGAGTCCTCCTGGCCGATAGGGCGGCGCTCCTAGGCCTGGATGTATTGAGTCCTCCTGGCCGATAGAGCGGCGCTCCTTGCTCTCGATGTATCGAGTCCTCCTGGCCGATACAGCGGCGCTCCTAGGTCTGGATGTATTGAGTCCTTCTGGCCGATAGGGAGGCGCTCCTAGGTCTGGATGTATTGAGTCCACCTGGCCGATAGGGCGGCGCTCATTGGTCTGGATGTATTGAGTCCTCCTGGCCGATAGGGCAGTGCTCCTAGGTCTCGACGTATTGAGTCCGCCTGGCCGATAGGGCGGCGCTCCTTGGTCTGGATGTATTGAGTCCTCCTGGCTGATAGGGCGGCGCTCCTAGGTCCCAATCTATTGAGTCCTCCTGTCCGATAGGGCGGCGCTCCTAGGTCTGGATGTATTGAGTCCTCCTGTCCGATAGGGAGGCGCTCCTACGTCTGAATGTATTGAGTCCTCCTGTCCGATAGGGTGGCGCTCCTACGTCTGGTTGTATTGAGTCCTCCTGGCTGATAGGGCGGGGCTCCTAGGTCTGGATGTATTGAGTCCTCCTGGCTGATAGGGCGGCGCTCCTAGGTCCCGATGTTGTGAGTCCTCCTGTCCGATAGGGCGGCGCACCTAGGTCTGGATGTATTGAGTCCTCCTGGCCGAAAGGGCTGCGCTCCTAGGTCTGTATGTATTGAGTCCTCCTGGCCGATAGGGCGGCGCTCCTTGGTCTGGATGTATTGAGTCCTCCTGGCCGATAGGGCGGCCCTCCTTGGTCTGGATGTATTGAGTCCTCCTGTCCGATAGGGCGGCGCTCCTAGGTCTGTATGTATTGAGTCCTCCTGGCCGATAGGGCGGCGCTCCTTGGTCTGGATGTATTGAGTCCTCCTGGCTGATAGGGCGGCGCTACTTGGTCTGGATGTATTGAGTCCTCCTGTCCGATAGGGCGGCGCTCCTTGGTCTGGATGTATTGAGTCCTCCTGGCCGATAGGGCGGCGCTCCTTGGACTGGATGTATTGAGTCCTCCTGGCCGATAGGGCAGTGCTCCTAGGTCTGGATGTATTGAGTCCTCCTGGCAGATAGGGCGGCGCTGCTAGGTCCCGATGTGTTGAGTCCTCCTGTCCGATAGAGCGGCGCTCCTAGGTCTGGATGTATTGAGTCCTCCTGGCCGATAGGGCGGCGCTCCTAGGTCCCGATCTATTGAGTCCTCCTGTCCGATAGGGCGGCGCACCTAGGTCTTGATGTGTTGTGTCCTCCTGGCCGATAGGGCGGCGCTCCTTGGTCTCGATGTATTGAGTCCTCCTGGCCGATAGGGCAGTGCTCCTAGGTCTGGATGTATTGAGTCCGCCTGGCCGATAGGGCGGCGCTCCTTGGTCTGGATGTATAGAGTCCTCCTGGCTGATAGGTCGGGGCTCCTAGGTCCCGATCTATTGAGTCCTCCTGTCCGATAGGGCGGCGCTCCTAGGTCTGGATGTATTGAGTCCTCCTGTCCGATAGCGTGGCGTTCCTAGGTCTGGATGTATTGAGTCCTCCTGGCCGATAGGGCGGCGCTCCTTGGTCTGGATGTATTGAGTCCTCCTGGCCGGTAGGGCGGCGCTCATAGGTCTGTATGTATTGTGTCCTCCTGGCCGATAGGGCGGCGCTCCTTGGTCTGGATGTATTGAGTCCTCCTGGCTGATATGGCGGCGCTCCTTGGTCTGGATGTATTGAGTCCTCCTGGCCGATAGGGCGGCGCTCCTAGGTCCGTATGTATTGAGTCCTCCTGGCCGATAGGGCGGCGCTCCTTGGTCTGGATGTATTGAGTCCTCCTGGCTGATAGGGCGGCGCTACTTGGTCTGGATGTATTGAGTCCTCCTGGCCGATAGGGCAGCGCTCCTTGGTCTGTATGTATTGAGTCCTCCTGGCCGATAGAGCGGCGCTCCTTGGTCTGGATGTATTGAGTCCTCCTGGCCGATAGGGCAGTGCTCCTAGGTCTGGATGAATTGAGTCCTCCTGGCAGATAGGGCGGCGCTCCTAGGACCCGATGTGTTGAGTCCTCCTGTCCGATAGAGCGGCGCTCCTAGGTCTGGATGTATTGAGACCTCCTGGCCGATAGGGGGGCGCTCCTAGGTCTGGATGTATTGAGTCCTCCTGGCCGATAGGGCGGCGCTCATAGGTCTGTATGTATTGAGTCCTCCTGGCCGATAGGGCGGCTCTCCTTGGTCTGGATGTATTGAGTCCTCCTGGCTGATAGGGCGGCGCTCCTTGGTCTGGATGTATTGAGTCCTCCTGGCCGATAGGGCGGCGCTCCTTGGTCTGGATGTATTGAGTCCTCCAGGCCGATAGGGCGGTGCTCCTAGGTCTGGATGTATTGAGTCCTCCTGGCCGATAGGGCGGCGCTCCTTGGTCTGGATGTATTGAGTCCTCCTGACTGATAGGGCGGCGATCCTAGGTCCCGATCTATTGAGTCCTCCTGTCCGATTGGGCGGCGCTCCTAGGTCTGGATGTATTGAGTCCTCCTGTCCGATAGGGAGGCGCTCCTACGTCTGAATGTATTGAGTCCTCCTGTCCGATAGGGCGGCGCTCCTAGGTCTGGTTGTATTGAGTCCTCGTGGCTGATAGGGCGGCGCTCCTAGGTCTGGATGTATTGAGTCCTCCTGGCTGATAGGGCGGCGCTCCTACGTCCCGATGTTGTGAGTCCTCCTGTCCGATAGGGCGGCGCTCCTAGGTCTGGATGTATTGAGTCCTCCTGTCCGATAGTGTGGCGTTCCTAGGTCTGAATGTATTGAGTCCTCCTGGCCGATAGGGCGGCGCTCCTTGGTCTGGATGTATTGAGTCCTCCTGGCCGATAGGGCGGCGCTCCTAGGTCTGTATGTATTGAGTCCTCCTGGCCGATAGGGCGGCGCTCCTTGGTCTGGATGTATTGAGGCCTCCTGGCCGATAGGGCGGCGCTCCTTGGTCTGGATGTATTGAGTCCTCCTGGCCGATAGGGCGGCGCTCCTAGGTCTGTATGTATTGAGTCCTCCTGGCCGATTGGGCGGCGCTCCTTGGTCTGGATGTATTGAGTCCTCCTGGCTGATAGGGCGGCGCTACTTGGTCTGGATGTATTGAGTCCTCCTGGCCGATACGGCGGCGCTCCTTGGTCTGGATGTATTGAGTCCTCCTGGCCGATAGGGCGGCGCTCCTTGGTCTGGATGTATTGAGTCCTCCTGGCCGATAGGGCAGTGCTCCTAGGTCTGAATGTATTGAGTCCTCCTGGCAAATAGGGCGGCGCTCCTAGGACCCGATGTGTTGAGTCCTCCTGTCCGATAGAGCGGCGCTCCTAGGTCTGGATGTATTGAGTCCTCCTGGCCGATAGGGGGGCGCTCCTAGGTCTGGATGTATTGAGTCCTCCTGGCTGATAGGGCGGCGCTCCTAGGTCCCGATCTATTGAGTCCTCCTGTCCGATAGGGCGGCGCACCTAGGTCTCGATGTATTGAGTCCTCCTGGCTGATAGGGCGGCGCTCCTTGGTCTGGATGTATTGAGTCCTCCTGGCCGATAGGGCAGTGCTCCTAGGTCTGGATGTATTGTGTCCTCCTGGCTGATAGGGCGTCGCTCCTAGGTCCCGATGTATTGAGTCCTCCTGTCCGATAGGGCGGCGCTCCTTGGTCTGGATGAATTGAGTCCTCCTGGCCAATAGGGCGGCGCTCCTTGGTCTGGATGTATTGAGTCCTCCTGGCTGATAGGGCGGCGCTCCTAGGTCCCGATGTATTGAGTCCTCCTGTCTGATAGGTCAGCGATCCTAGGTCTGGATGTATCGAGTACTCCTGGCTGATAGATAAGCGCTCCTAGGTCTGGATGTATTAAGCTCTCCTCGCCGATAGGGTGGCGCTCCTTGGTCTGGATGTATTGAGTCCTCATGGCCGATAGGGCGGCGCTCTTCGGTCTGAATCTATTTTGTCCTCCTGGCCGATAGGGCAGTGCTCCTAGGTCTGGATGTATTGTGTCCTCCTGGCTGATAGGGCGTCGCTCCTAGGTCCCGATGTATTGAGTCCTCCTGTCCGATAGGGCGGCGCTCCTTGGACTGGATGAATTGAGTCCTCCTGGCCAATAGGGCGGCGCTCCTTGGTCTGGATGTATTGAGTCCTCCTGGCTGATAGGGCGGCGCTCCTAGGTCCCGATGTATTGAGTCCTCCTGTCCGATAGGGCGACGCTCCTAGGTCTGGATGTATTGATTCCTCCTGTCCGATAGGGAGGCGCTCCTAGGTCTGGATGTATTGTGTCCTCCTGGCCGATAGAGCGGCGCTCCTAGGTCTGGATGTATTGAGTCCTCTGGCCGATAGGTCAGCGATCCTAGGTCTGGATGTATCGAGTACTCCTGGCTGATAGATAAGCGCTCCTAGGTCTGGATGTATTAAGCCCTCCTCGCCGATAGGGTGGCGCTCCTAGGTCTGGATGTATTGAGTCCTCATGGCCGATAGGGCGGCGCTCTTCGGTCTGAATGTATTTTCTCCTCCTGGCCGATAGTGCGGCGCTCCTTGGTCTGGATGTATCGAGTCCTCCTGGCCGATAGGGCGGCGCTCCTTGGTCTGGATGTATCGTGTCCTCCTGGCCGATAGGGCGGCGCTCCTAGGTCTGGATGTATTGAGTCCTCCTGGCCGATAGGGCGGCGCTCCTAGGCCTGGATGTATTGAGTCCTCCTGGCCGATAGAGCGGCGCTCCTTGGTCTGGATGTATCGAGTCCTCCTGGCCGATAGAGCGGCGCTCCTAGGTCTGGATGTATTGAGTCCTTCTGGCCGATAGGGCGGCGCTCCTAGGTCTGGATGTATTGAGTCCTCCTGGCAGATAGAGCGGCGCTCCTACGTCCGGATGTATTGAGTCCTCCTGGCCGATAGAGCGGCGCTCCTAGGTCCGGATGTATTGAGTCCTCCTGGCTGATAGGGCGGCGCTCCTTGGTCTGGATGTATTGAGTCCTCCTGGCTGATAGGGCGGCGCTCCTAGGTCCCGATGTATTGAGTCCTCCTGTCCGATAGGGCGGCGCTCCTTGGTCTGGATGAATTGAGTCCTCCTGGCCAATAGGACGGCGCTGCTTGGTCTGGATGTATTGAGTCCTCCTGGCTGATAGGGAGGAGCTCCTAGGACCCGATGTATTGAATCCTCCTGTCCAATAGAGCGGCGCTCCTAGGTCTGGATGTATTGAGTCCTCCTGGCTGATAGGGCGGCGCTCCTAGGTCCCGATCTATTGAGTCCTCCTGTCCGATAGGGAGGCGCACCTAGGTCTGGATGTATTGATTCCTCCTGGCCGATAGGGGGGCGCTCCTTGGTCTGGATGTATTGAGTCCTCCTGGCTGATAGGGCGGCGCTCCTATATCCCGATGTATTGAGTCCTCCTGTCCGATAGGGCGGCGCTCCTAGGTCCCGATGTATTAAGTCCTCCTGTCCGCTAGGGCGGCGCTCCTTGGTCTGGATGTATTGAGTCCTCCTGGCCGATAGGGCGGTGCTCCTAGGTCTGGATGTATTGAGACCTCCTGGCTGATAGGGCGTCGCTCCTTGGTTTGGATGAATTGAGACCTCCTGGCCAATAGGGTGGCGCTCCTTGGTCTGGATGTATTGAGTCCTCCTGGCTGATAGGGCGGCGCTCCTAGGTCCCGATGTATTGAGTCCTCCTGTCCGATAGGGCGGCGCTCCTAGGTCTGGATGTATTGATTCCTCCTGTCCGATAGGGAGGCGCTCCTAGGTCTGGATGTATTGTGTCCTCCTGGCCGATAGAGCGGCGCTCCTAGGTCTGGATGTATTGAGTCCTCTGGCCGATAGGTCAGCGCTCCTAGGTCTGGATGTATCGAGTACTCCTGGCTGATAGATAAGCGCTCCTAGGTCTGGATGTATTGAGAACTTCTCGCCGATAGGGCGGCGCTCCTTGGTCTGGATGTATTGAGTCCTCATGGCCGATAGGGCGGCGCTCCTTGGTCTGGAAGTATCGAGTCCTCCTGGCCGATAGGGCGGCTCTCCTTTGTCTGGATGTATCGTGTCCACCTGGCCGATAGAGCGGCGCTCCTTGGTGTGGATATATCGTGTCCTCCTGGCCGATAGGGCGGCGCTCCTAGGTCTGGATGTATTGAGTCCTCCTGGCCGATAGGGCGGCGCTCCTAGGCCTGGATGTATTGAGTCCTCCTGGCCGATAGAGCGGCGCTCCTTGGTCTGGATGTATCGAGTCCTCCTGGCCGATAGAGCGGCGCTCCTAGGTCTGGATGTATTGAGTCCTTCTGGCCGATAGGGAGGCGCTCCTAGGTCTGGATGTATTGAGTCCTCCTGGCCGATAGGGCGGCGCTCATTGGTCTGGATGTATTGAGTCCTCCTGGCCGATAGGGCAGTGCTCCTAGGTCTCGACGTATTGAGTCCGCCTGGCCGATAGGGCGGCGCTCCTTGGTCTGGATGTATTGAGTCCTCCTGGCTGATAGGGCGTCGCTCCTAGGTCCCGATGTATTCAGTCCTCCTGTTTGATAAGGCGGCGCTCCTTGGTTTGGATGAATTGAGACCTCCTGGCCAATAGGGTGGCGCTCCTTGGTCTGGATGTATTGAGTCCTCCTGGCTGATAGGGCGGCGCTCCTAGGTCCCGATCTATTGAGTCCTCCTGTCCGATAGGGCGGCGCTCCTAGGTCTGGATGTATTGAGTCCTCCTGTCCGATAGGGAGGCGCTCCTAGGTCTGAATGTATTGAGTCCTCCTGTCCGATGGGACGGCGCTTCTAGGTCTGGTTGTATTGAGACCTCCTGGCTGATAGGGCGGCGCTTCTAGGTCTGGATGTATTGAGTCCTCCTGGCTGATAGGGCGGCGCTCCTAGGTTTGGATGTTGTGAGTCCAATTGTCCGATAGGGCGGCGCTCCTAGGTCTGGATGTATTGAGTCCTCCTGTCCGATAGTGTGGCGTTCGTAGGTCTGGATGTATTGAGTCCTCCTGGCCGATAGAACGGCGCTCCTAGGTCTGGATGTATAGTGAGTCCTCCTGGCCGATAGAGCGACGCTCCTAGGTCTGGATGTATTGAGACCTCCTGGCCGATAGGGCGGCGCTCCTTGGTCTAGATGTATTGAGTCCTCCTGTCCGATAGGGCGGCGCTCCTAGGTATGTATGTATTGAGTCCTCCTGGCCGATAGGGCGGTGCTCCTGGGTCTGGATGTATTGAGTCCTCCTGGCCGATAGGCCGGCGCTCCCTGGTCTGGATGTATTGAGTCCTCCTGGCCGATAGGGCGGCGCTCCTTGGTCTGGATGTATTGAGTCCTCCTGGCCGATAGGGCAGTGCTCCTAGGTCTGGATGTATTCAGTCCTCCTGGCAGATAGGCGGCGCTCCTAGGACCCGATGTATTGAGTCCTCCTGTCCGATAGAGCGGCGCACGTAGGTCTGGATGTATTCAGTCCTCCTAGCCGATAGGGCGGCGCTCCTAGGTCTGGATGTATTGAGTCCTCCTGGCTGATAGGGCGGCGCTCCTAGGTCCCGATCTATTGAGTCCCCCTGTCCGATAGGGCTGCGCACCTAAGTCTGGATGTATTGAGTCCTCCTGGCCGATAGGGCGGCGCTCCTTGGTCTGGATGTATTGAGTCCTCCTGGCCGATAGGGCAGTGCTCCTAGGTCTGGATGTATTCAGTCCTCCTGGCAGATAGGCGGCGCTCCTAGGACCCGATGTATTGAGTCCTCCTGTCCGATAGAGCGGCGCTCCTGGGACTGGATGTATTGAGTCCTCCTGTCCGATAGGGCGGCGCTCCTAGGTCTGGATGTATTGAGTCCTCCTGGCTGATAGGGCGAAAATCCTAGGTTTCGATGTTGTGAGTCCTCCTGTCCGATAGGGCTGCGCTCCTAGGTCTGGATGTATTGAGTCCTCCTGTCCGATAGTGTGGCGTTCGTAGGTCTGGATATATTCAGTCCTCCTGGCCGATAGAACGGCGCTCCTAGGTCTGGATGTATAGTGAGTCCTCCTGGCCGATAGAGCGACGCTCCTAGGTCTGGATGTATTGAGTCCTCCTGGCCGATAGGGCTGCGCTCCTTTGTCTGGATGTATTGAGTCCTCCTGTCCGATAGGGCGGCGCTCCTAGGTATGTATGTATTGAGTCCTCCTGGCCGATAGGGCGGCGCTCCTTGGTCTGGATGTATTGTGTCCTCCTGGCTGATAGGGCGGCTCTCCTTGGTCTGGATGTATTGAGTCCTCCTGGCCGATAGGGCGGCGCTCCTTGGTCTGGATGTATTGAGTCCTCCTGGCCGATAGGGCAGTGCTCCTAGGTCTGGATGTATTGAGTCCTCCTGGCAGATAGGGCGGCGCTCCTAGGACCCGATGTATTGAGTCCTCCTGTCCGATAGAGTGGCGTTCGTAGGTCTGGATGTATTCAGTCCTCCTGGCCGATAGGTCGGCGCTCCTAGGTCTGGATGTATTGAGTCCTCCTGGCTGATAGGGCGGCGCTCCTAGTTCCCGATCTATTGAGTCCTCCTGTCCGATAGGGCGGCGCACCTAGGTCAGGATGTATTGAGTCCTCTTGGCTGATAGGGCGGCGCTACAAGGTCCCGATGTTGTGAGTCCTCCTGTCCGATAGGGCGGCGCTTCTAGGTCTGGATGTATTGAGTCCTCCTGTCCGATAGTGTGGCGTTCCTAGGTCTGGATGTATAGTGAGTCCTCCTGGCCGATAGAGCGACGCTCCTAGGTCTGGATGTATTGAGTCCTCCTGGCCGATAGGGCGGCGCTCCTTGGTCTGGATGTACTGAGTCCTCCTGGCCGATAGGGCGGCGCTCATAGGTCTGTGTGTACTCAGTCCTCCTGGCCGATAGGGCGGCTCTCCTTGGTCTGGATGTATTGAGTCCTCCTGGCCGATAGGGCGGCGCTCCTTGGTCTGGATGTATTGAGTCCTCCTGGCCGATAGGGCGGCGCTCCTTGGTCTGGATGTATTGAGTCCTCCTGGCCGATAGGGCGGTGCTCCTAGGTCTGGATGTATTGAGTCCTCCTGGCCGATAGGGCGGCGCTCCTTGGTCTGGATGTATTGAGTCCTCCTGGCTGAAAGGGCGGCGATCCTAGGTCCCGATCTATTGAGTCCTCCTGTCCGATTCGGCGGCGCTCCTAGTTCTGGATGTATTGAGTCCTCCTGTCCGATAGGGAGGCGCTCCTACGTCTGAATGTATTGAGTCCTCCTGTCCGATAGGGCGGCGCTCCTAGGTCTGGTTGTATTGAGTCCTCCTGGCTGATAGGGCGGCGCTCCTAGGTCTGGATGTATTGAGTCCTCCTGGCTGATAGGGCGGCGCTCCTACGTCCCGATGTTGTGAGTCCTCCTGTCCGATAGGGCGGCGCTCCTAGGTCTGGATGTATTGAGTCCTCCTGTCCGATAGTGTGGCGTTCCTAGGTCTGGATGTATTGAGTCCTCCTGGCCGATAGGGCGGCGCTCCTTGGTCTGGATCTATTGAGTCCTCCTGGCCAATAGGGCGGCGCTCCTAGGTCTGTATGTATTGAGTCCTCCTGGCCGATAGGGCGGCGCTCCTTGGTCTGGATGTATTGAGTCCTCCTGGCCGATAGGGCGGCGCTCCTTGGTCTGGATGTATTGAGTCCTCCTGGCCGATAGGGCAGTGCTCCTAGGTCTGGATGCATTGAGTCCTCCTGGCAGATAGGGCGGCGCTCCTAGGACCCGATGTGTTGAGTCCTCCTGTCCGATAGAGCGGCGCTCCTAGGTCTGGATGTATTGAGTCCGCCTGGCCGATAGGGCGGCGCCCCTAGGTCTGGATGTATTGAGTCCTCCTGGCTGATAGGGCGGCGCTCCGATGTCCCGATCTATTGAGTCCTCCTGTCCGATAGGGCGGCGCACCTAGGTGTCGATGTATTCAGTCCTCCTGGCTGATAGGGCGGCGCTCCTTGGTCTGGATGTATTGAGTCCTCCTGGCTGATAGGGCGGCTCTCCTATATCCCGAAGTATTGAGTCCTCCTGTCCGATAGGGCGGCGCTCCTAGGTCCCGATGTATTAAGTCCTCCTGGCCGATAGGGCGGAGCTCCTTGGTCTGGGTGTATTGAGTCCTCCTGGCCGATAGGGCAGTGCTCCTAGGTCTGGATGTATTGAGTCCTCCCGACTGATAGGGCGTCGCTCCTAGGTCCCGATGTATTGAGTCCTCCTGTCCGATAGGGCGGCGCTCCTTGGTCTGGATGAATTGAGTCCTCCTGGCCAATAGGGCGGCGCTCCTTGTTCTGGATGTATTGAGTCGTCCTGGCTGATAGGGCGGCGCTCCTAGGTCCCGATGTATTGAGTCCTCCTGTCCGATAGGTCGGCGCTCCTAGGTCTGGATGTATTGATTCCTCCTGTCCGATAGGGAGGCGCTCCTAGGTCTGGATGTATTGTGTCCTCCGGGCCGATAGAGCGGCGCTCCTAAGTCTGGATGTATTGAGTCCTCTGGCCGATAGGTCAGCGATCCTAGGTCTGGATGTATCGAGTACTCCTGGCTGATAGATAAGCGCTCCTAGGTCTGGATGTAATAAGCCCTTCTCGCCGATAGGGTGGCGCTCCTTGGTCTGGATGTATTGAGTCCTCATGGCCGATAGGGCGGCGCTCTTCGGTCTGAATGTATTTTGTCCTCCTGGCCGATAGTGCGGCGCTCCTTGGTCTGGATGTATCGAGTCCTCCTGGCCGATAGGGCGGCGCTCCTTGGTCTGGATGTATCGTGTCCTCCTGGCCGATAGAGCGGCGCGCCTTGGTGTGGATATATCGTGTCCTCCTGGCCGATAGGGCGGCGCTCCTAGGTCTAGATGTATTGAGTCCTCCTGGCCGATAGGGCGGCGCTCCTAGGCCTGGATGTATTGAGTCCTCCTGGCCGATAGAGCGGCGCTCCTTGGTCTGGATGTATCGAGTCCTCCTGGCCGATAGAGCGGCGCTCTTAGGTCTGGATGTATTGAGTCCTTCTGGCCGATAGGGCGGCGCTCCTAGGTCTGGATGTATTGAGTCCTCCTGGCAGATAGAGCGGCGCTCCTAGGTCCGGATGTATTGAGTCCTCCTGGCCGATAGAGCGGCGCTCCTAGGTCCGGATGTATTGAGTCCTCCTGGCCGATAGGGCGGCTCTCCTAGGTTTGGATGTATTGAGTCCTTCTGGCTTATAGAGAGGCGCTCCTTGGTCTGGATGTATCGAGTCCTCCTGGACGATAGGGCGGCGCTCCTAGGTCTGGATGTATTGAGTCCTCCTGGCCGATAGGGCGGCGCTCCTTGGTCTGGTTGTATCGAGTCCTCCTGGCCGATAGTGCGGCGCTCCTAGGTCTGGATGTATTGACTCCTCCTGGCCGATAGGGCGGTGCTCCTAGGTCTGGATGTATTGAGTTCTCCTGGCTGATAGGGCGTCGCTCCTAGGTCCCGATGTATTGTGTCCTTCTGTCCGATAGGGCGGCGCTCCTTGGTCTGGATGAATTGAGTCCTCCTGACCAATAGGGCGGCGCTCCTTTGTCTGGATGTATTGAGTCCTCCTGGCTGATAGGGCGGCTCTCCTAGGTCCCGATGTATTGAGTCCTCCTGTCCGATAGGGCGGCGCTCCTAGGTCTGGATGTATTGATTCCACCTGTCCGATAGGGAGGCGCTCCTAGGTCTGGATGTATTGTGTCCTCCTGGCCGATAGAGCGGCGCTCCTAGGTCTGGATGCATTGAGTCCTCTGGCCGATAGGGTGGCGCTCTTCGGTCTGAATGTATTCAGTCCTCCTGGCAGATAGGGCGGCGCTCCTAGGACCCGATGTATTGAGTCCTCCTGTCTGATAGAGCGGCGATCCTAGGTCAGGATGTATTGAGTCCTCCTGGCCGATAAGGCGGCGCTCCTTGGTCTGGATGTATTGAGTCCTCCTGGCCGATAGGGCAGGACTCATAGGTCTGGATGTATTGAGTCCTCCTGGCAGATAGGGAGGCGCTCCTAGGACCCGATGTATTGAGTCCTCCTGTCCAATAGAGCGTCGCTCCTAGGTCTGGATGTATTGAGTCCTCCTGGCTGATAGGGCGGCGCTCCTAGGTCGCGATCTATTGAGACCTCCTGTCCGATAGGGAGGCGCACCTAGGTCTGGATGTATTGAGTCCTCCTGGCTGATAGGGCGGCGCTCCTATATCCCGATGTATTGAGTCCTCCTGTCCGATAGGGCGGCGCTCCTAGGTCCCGATGTATTAAGTCCTCCTGTCCGATAGGGCGGCGCTCCTTGGTCTGGATGTATTGAGTCCTCCTGGCCGATAGGGCGGTGCTCCTAGGTCTGGATGTATTGAGTCCTCCTGGCTGATAGGGCGTCGCTCCTAGGTCCCGATGTATTCAGTCCTCCTGTCCGATAAGGCGGCGCTCCTTGGTTTGGATGAATTGAGACCTCCTGGCCAATAGGGTGGCGCTCCTTGGTCTGGATGTATTGAGTCCTCCTGGCTGATAGGGCGGCGCTCCTAGGTCCCGATGTATTGAGTCCTCCTGTCCGATAGGGCGGCGCTCCAAGGTCTGGATGTATTGATTCCTCCTGTCCGATAGGGAGGCGCTCCTAGGTCTGGATGTATTGTGTCCTCCTGGCCGATAGAGCGGCGCTCCTAGGTCTAGATGTATTGAGTCCTCTGGCCGATAGGTCAGCGCTCCTAGGTCTGGATGTATCGAGTACTCCTGGCTGATAGATAAGCGCTCCTAGGTCTGGATGTATTGAGAACTCCTCGCCGATAGGGCGGCGCTCCTTGGTCTGGATGTATTGAGTCCTCATGGCCGATAGGGCGGCGCTCCTTGGTCTGGATGTATCGAGTACTCCTGGCCGATAGGGCGGCGCTCCTTGGTCTGGATGTATCGTGTCATCCTGGCCGATAGAGCGGCGCTCCTTGGTGTGGATATATCGTGTCCTCCTGGCCGATAGGGCGGCGCTCCTAGGTCTGGATGTATTGAGTCCTCCTGGCCGATAGGGCGGCGCTCCTAGGCCTGGATGTATTGAGTCCTCCTGGCCGATAGAGCGGCGCTCCTTGGTCTCGATGTATCGAGTCCTCCTGGCCGATAGAGCGGCGCTCCTAGGTCTGGATGTATTGAGTCCTTCTGGCCGATAGGGAGGCGCTCCTAGGTCTGGATGTATTGAGACCTCCTGGCCGATAGGGCGGCGCTCATTGGTCTGGATGTATTGAGTCCTCCTGGCCGATAGGGCAGTGCTCCTAGGTCTCGACGTATTGAGTCCGCCTGGCCGATAGGGCGGCGCTCCTTGGTCTGGATGTATTGAGTCCTCATGGCTGATAGGGCGGCGCTCCTAGGTCCCAATCTATTGAGTCCTCCTGTCCGATAGGGCGGCGCTCCTAGGTCTGGATGTATTGAGTCGTCCTGTCCGATAGGGAGGCGCTCCTACGTCTGAATGTATTGAGTCCTCCTGTCCGATAGGGTGGCGCTCCTAGGTCTGGTTGTATTGACTCCTCCTGGCTGATAGGGCGGGGCTCCTAGGTCTGGATGTATTGAGTCCTCCTGGCTGATAGGGCGGCGCTCCTAGGTCCCGATGTTGTGAGTCCTCCTGTCCGATAGGGCGGCGCACATAGGTCTGGATGTATTGAGTCCTCCTGGCCGATAGGGCGGCGCTCCTTGGTCTGGATGTATTGAGTCCTCCTGGCCGAAAGGGCGGCGCTCCTAGGTCTGTATGTATTGAGTCCTCCTGGCCGATAGGGCGGCGCTCCTTGGTCTGGATGTATTGAGTCCTCCTGGCCGATAGGGCGGCCCTCTTTGGTCTGGATGTATTGAGTCCTCCTGTCCGATAGGGCGGCGCTCCTAGGTCTGTATGTATTGAGTCCTCCTGGCCGATAGGGCGGCACTCCTTGGTCTGGATGTATTGAGTCCTCCTGGCTGATAGGGCGGCGCTACTTGGTCTGGATGTATTGAGTCCTCCTGTCCGATAGGGCGGCGCTCCTTGGTCTGGATGTATTGAGTCCTCCTGGCCGATAGGGCGGCGCTCCTTGGACTGGATGTATTGATTCCTCCTGGCCGATAGGGCAGTGCTCCTAGGTCTGGATGTATTGAGTCCTCCTGGCAGATAGGGCGGCGCTCCTAGGTCCCGATGTGTTGAGTCCTCCTGTCCGATAGAGCGGCGCTCCTAGGTCTGGATGTATTGAGTCCTCCTGGCCGATAGGGCGGCGCTCCTAGGTCCCGATCTATTGAGTCCTCCTGTCCGATAGGGCGGCGCACCTAGGTCTTGATGTATTGTGTCCTCCTGGCCGATAGGGCGGCGCTCCTTGGTCTCGATGTATTGAGTCCTCCTGGCCGATAGGGCAGTGCTCCTAGGTCTGGATGTATTGAGTCCGCCTGGCCGATAGGGCGGCGCTCCTTGGTCTGGATGTATAGAGTCCTCCTGGCTGATAGGGCGGGGCTCCTAGGTCCCGATCTATTGAGTCCTCCTGTCCGATAGGGCGGCGCACCTAGGTCTTGATGTATTGTGTCCTCCTGGCCGATAGGGCGGCGCTCCTTGGTCTCGATGTATTGAGTCCTCCTGGCCGATAGGGCAGTGCTCCTAGGTCTGGATGTATTGAGTCCGCCTGGCCGATAGGGCGGCGCTCCTTGGTCTGGATGTATTGTGTCCTCCTGGCCGATAGGGCGGCGCTCCTTGGTCTGGATGTATAGAGTCCTCCTGGCTGATAGGGCGGGGCTCCTAGGTCCCGATGTGTTGAGTCCTCCTGTCCGATAGCGTGGCGTTCCTAGGTCTGGATGTATTGAGTCCTCCTGGCCGATAGGGCGGCGCTCCTTGGTCTGGATGTATTGAGTCCTCCTGGCCGATAGGGCGGCCCTCTAGGTCTGTATGTATTGTGTCCGCCTGGCCGATAGGGCGGCGCTCCTTGGTCTGGATGTATTGAGTCCTCCTGGCTGATAGGGCGGCGCTCCTTCGTCTGGATGTATTGAGTCCTCCTGGCCGATAGGGCGGCGCTCCTAGGTCCGTATGTATTGAGTCCTCCTGGCCGATAGGGCGGCGCTCCTTGGTCTGGATGTATTGAGTCCTCCTGGCTGATAGGGCGGCGCTACTTGTTCTGGATGTATTGAGTCCTCCTGGCAGATAGGGCAGCGCTCCTTGGTCTGTATGTATTGAGTCCTCCTGGCCGATAGAGCGGCGCTCCTTGGTCTGGATGTATTGAGTCCTCCTGGCCGATAGGGCAGTGCTCCTAGGTCTGGATGAATTGAGTCCTCCTGGCTGATAGGGCGGCGCTCCTAGGACCCGATGTGTTGAGTCCTCCTGTCCGATAGAGCGGCGCTCATAGGTCTGTATGTATTGAGTCCTCCTGGCCGATAGGGCGGCTCTCCTTGGTCTGGATGTATTGAGTCCTCCTGGCCGATAGGGCGGCGCTCCTTGGTCTGGATGTATTGAGTCCTCCTGGCCGATAGGGCGGCGCTCCTTGGTCTGGATGTATTGAGTCCTCCTGGCCGATAGGGCGGTGCTCCTAGGTCTGGATGTATTGAGTCCTCCTGGCCGATAGGGCGGCGCTCCTTGGTCTGGATGTATTGAGTCCTCCTGGCTGATAGGGCGGCGATCCTAGGTCCCGATCTATTGAGTCCTCCTGTCCGATTGGGCGGCGCTCCTAGGTCTGGATGTATTGAGTCCTCCTGTCCGATAGGGAGGCGCTCCTACGTCTGAATGTATTGAGTCCTCCTGTCCGATAGGGCGGCGCTCCTAGGTCTGGTTGTATTGAGTCCTCGTGGCTGATAGGGCAGCTCTCCTAGGTCTGGATGTATTGAGTCCTCCTGGCTGATAGGGCGGCGCTCCTACGTCCCGATGTATTGAGTCCTCCTGTCCGATAGGGCGGCGCTCCTAGGTCCCGATGTATTAAGTCCTCCTGTCCGATAGGGCGGCGCTCCTTGGTCTGGATGTATTGAGTCCTCCTGGCCGATAGGGCGGTGCTCCTAGGTCTGGATGTATTGAGTCCTCCTGGCTGATAGGGCGTCGCTCCTAGGTCCCGATGTATTCAGTCCTCCTGTCCGATAGGGCGGCGCTCCTAGGTCTGGATGTATTGATTCCTCCTGTCCGATAGGGAGGCGCTCCTAGGTCTGGATGTATTGTGTCCTCCTGGCCGATAGAGCGGCGCTCCTAGTTCTGGATGTATTGAGTCCTCTGGCCGATAGGTCAGCGCTCCTAGGTCTGGATGTGTCGAGTACTCCTGGCTGATAGATAAGCGCTCCTAGGTCTGGATGTATTGAGAACTCCTCGCCGATAGGGCGGCGCTCCTTGGTCTGGATGTATTGAGTCCTCATGGCCGATAGGGCGGCGCTCCTTGGTCTGGATGTATCGAGTCCTCCTGGCCGATAGGGCGGCGCTCCTTGGTCTGGATGTATCGTGTCCTCCTGGCCGATAGAGCGGCGCTCCTTGGTGTGGATATATCGTGTCCTCCTGGCCGATAGGGCGGCGCTCCTAGGTCTGGATGTATTGAGTCCTCCTGGCCGATAGGGCGGCGCTCCTAGGCCTGGATGTATTGAGTCCTCCTGGCCGATAGAGCGGCGCTCCTTGGTCTCGATGTATCGAGTCCTCCTGGCCGATACAGCGGCGCTCCTAGGTCTGGATGTATTGAGTCCTTCTGGCCGATAGGGAGGCGCTCCTAGGTCTGGATGTATTGAGTCCTCCTGGCCGATAGGGCGGCGCTCATTGGTCTGGATGTATTGAGTCCTCCTGGCCGATAGGGCAGTGCTCCTAGGTCTCGACGTATTGAGTCCGCCTGGCCGATAGGGCGGCGCTCCTTGGTCTGGATGTATTGTGTCCTCCTGGCTGATAGGGCGGCGCTCCTAGGTCCCAATCTATTGAGTCCTCCTGTCCGATAGGGCGGCGCTCCTAGGTCTGGATGTATCGAGTCCTCCTGTCCGATAGGGAGGCGCTCCTACATCTGAATGTATTGAGTCCTCCTGTCCGATAGGGTGGCGCTCCTAGGTCTGGTTGTATTGAGTCCTCCTGGCTGATAGGGCGGGGCTCCTAGGTCTGGATGTATTGAGTCCTCCTGGCTGATACGGCGGCGCTCCTAGGTCCCGATGTTGTGAGTCCTCCTGTCCGATAGGGCGGCGCACCTAGGTCTGGATGTATTGAGTCCTCCTGGCCGATAGGGCGGCGCTCCTTGGTCTGGATGTATTGAGTCCTCCTGGCCGAAAGGGCTGCGCTCCTAGGTCTGTATGTATTGAGTCCTCCTGGCCGATAGGGCGGCGCTCCTTGGTCTGGATGTATTGAGTCCTCCTGGCCGATAGGGCGGCCCTCCTTGGTCTGGATGTATTGAGTCCTCCTGTCCGATAGGGCGGCGCTCCTAGGTCTGTATGTATTGAGTCCTCCTGGCCGATAGGGCGGCGCTCCTTGGTCTGGATGTATTGAGTCCTCCTGGCTGATAGGGCGGCGCTACTTGGTCTGGATGTATTGAGTCCTCCTGTCCGATAGGTCGGCGCTCCTTGGTCTGGATGTATTGAGTCCTCCTGGCCGATAGGGCGGCGCTCCTTGGACTGGATGTATTGAGTCCTCCTGGCCGATAGGGCAGTGCTCCTAGGTCTGGATGTATTGAGTCCTCCTGGCAGATAGGGCGGCGCTCCTAGGACCCGATGTGTTGAGTCCTCCTGTCCGATAGAGCGGCGCTCCTAGGTCTGGATGTATTGAGTCCTCCTGGCCGATAGGGCGGCGCTCCTAGGTCCCGATCTATTGAGTCCTCCTGTCCGATAGGGCGGCGCACCTAGGTCTTGATGTGTTGTGTCCTCCTGGCCGATAGGGCGGCGCTCCTTGGTCTCGATGTATTGAGTCCTCCTGGCCGATAGGGCAGTGCTCCTAGGTCTGGATGTATTGAGTCCGCCTGGCCGATAGGGCGGCGCTCCTTGGTCTGGATGTATAGAGTCCTCCTGGCTGATAGGGCAGGGCTCCTAGGTCCCGATCTATTGAGTCCTCCTGTCCGATAGGGCGGCGCTCCTAGGTCTGGATGTATTGAGTCCTCCTGTCCGATAGCGTGGCGTTCCTAGGTTTGGATGTATTGAGTCCTCCTGGCCGATAGGGCGGCGCTCCTTGGTCTGGATGTATTGAGTCCTCCTGGCCGATAGGGCGGCGCTCATAGGTCTGTATGTATTGTGTCCTCCTGGCCGATAGGGCGGCGCTCCTTGGTCTGGATGTATTGAGTCCTCCTGGCTGATATGGCGGCGCTCCTTGGTCTGGATGTATTGAGTCCTCCTGGCCGATAGGGCGGCGCTCCTAGGTCCGTATGTATTGAGTCCTCCTGGCCGATAGGGCGGCGCTCCTTGGTCTGGATGTATTGAGTCCTCCTGGCTGATAGGGCGGCGCTACTTGGTCTGGATGTATTTAGTCCTCCTGGCCGATAGGGCAGCGCTCCTTGGTCTGTATGTATTGAGTCCTCCTGGCCGATAGAGCGGCGCTCCTTGGTCTGGATGTATTGAGTCCTCCTGGCCGATAGGGCAGTGCTCCTAGGTCTGGATGAATTGAGTCCTCCTGGCCGATAGGGCGGCGCTCCTAGGACCCGATGTGTTGAGTCCTCCTGTCCGATAGAGCGGCGCTCCTAGGTCTGGATGTATTGAGACCTCCTGGCCGATAGGGGGGCGCTCCTAGGTCTGGATGTATTGAGTCCTCCTGGCCGATAGGGCGGCGCTCATAGGTCTGTATGTATTGAGTCCTCCTGGCCGATAGGGCGGCTCTCCTTGGTCTGGATGTATTGAGTCCTCCTGGCTGATAGGGCGGCGCTCCTTGGTCTGTATGTATTGAGTCCTCCTGGCCGATAGGGCGGCGCTCCTTGGTCTGGATGTATTGAGTCCTCCTGGCCGATAGGGCGGTGCTCCTAGGTCTGGATGTATTGAGTCCTCCTGGCCGATAGGGCGGCGCTCCTTGGTCTGGATGTATTGAGTCCTCCTGGCTGATAGGGCGGCGATCCTAGGTCCCGATCTATTGAGTCCTCCTGTCCGATTGGGCGGCGCTCCTAGGTCTGGATGTATTGAGTCCTCCTGTCCGATAGGGAGGCGCTCCTACGTCTGAATGTATTGAGTCCTCCTGTCCGATAGGGCGGCGCTCCTAGGTCTGGTTGTATTGAGTCCTCGTGGCTGATAGGGCGGCGCTCTTAGGTCTGGATGTATTGAGTCCTCCTGGCTGATAGGGCGGCGCTCCTACGTCCCGATGTTGTGAGTCCTCCTGTCCGATAGGGCGGCGCTCCTAGGTCTGGATGTATTGAGTCCTCCTGTCCGATAGTGTGGCGTTCCTAGGTCTGGATGTATTGAGTCCTCCTGGCCGATAGGGCGGCGCTCCTTGGTCTGGATGTATTGAGTCCTCCTGGCCGATAGGGCGGCGCTCCTAGGTCTGTATGTATTGAGTCCTCCTGGCCGATAGGGCGGCGCTCCTTGGTCTGGATGTATTGAGGCCTCCTGGCCGATAGGGCGGCGCTCCTTGGTCTGGATGTATTGAGTCCTCCTGGCCGATAGGGCGGCGCTCCTAGGTCTGTATGTATTGAGTCCTCCTGGCCGATAGGGCGGCGCTCCTTGGTCTGGATGTATTGAGTCCTCCTGGCTGATAGGGCGGCGCTACTTGGTCTGGATGTATTGAGTCCTCCTGGCCGATACGGCAGCGCTCCTTGGTCTGGATGTATTGAGTCCTCCTGGCCGATAGGGCGGCGCTCCTTGGTCTGGATGTATTGAGTCCTCCTGGCCGATAGGGCAGTGCTCCTAGGTCTGAATGTATTGAGTCCTCCTGGCAAATAGGGCGGCGCTCCTAGGACCCGATGTGTTGAGTCCTCCTGTCCGATAGAGCGGCGCTCCTAGGTCTGGATGTATTGAGTCCTCCTGGCCGATAGGGGGGCGCTCCTAGGTCTGGATGTATTGAGTCCTCCTGGCTGATAGGGCGGCGCTCCTAGGTCCCGATCTATTGAGTCCTCCTGTCCGATAGGGCGGCGCACCTAGGTCTCGATGTATTGAGTCCTCCTGGCTGATAGGGCGGCGCTCCTTGGTCTGGATGTATTGAGTCCTCCTGGCCGATAGGGCAGTGCTCCTAGGTCTGGATGTATTGTGTCCTCCTGGCTGATAGGGCGTCGCTCCTAGGTCCCGATGTATTGAGTCCTCCTGTCCGATAGGGCGGCGCTCCTTGGTCTGGATGAATTGAGTCCTCCTGGCCAATAGGGCGGCGCTCCTTGGTCTGGATGTATTGAGTCCTCCTGGCTGATAGGGCGGCGCTCCTAGGTCCCGATGTATTGAGTCCTCCTGTCTGATAGGTCAGCGATCCTAGGTCTGGATGTATCGAGTACTCCTGGCTGATAGATAAGCGCTCCTAGGTCTGGATGTATTAAGCCCTCCTCGCCGATAGGGTGGCGCTCCTTGGTCTGGATGTATTGAGTCCTCATGGCCGATAGGGCGGCGCTCTTCGGTCTGAATGTATTTTGTCCTCCTGGCCGTTAGGGCAGTGCTCCTAGGTCTGGATGTATTGTGTCCTCCTGGCTGATAGGGCGTCGCTCCTAGGTCCCGATGTATTGAGTCCTCCTGTCCGATAGGGCGGCGCTCCTTGGACTGGATGAATTGAGTCCTCCTGGCCAATAGGGCGGCGCTCCTTGGTCTGGATGTATTGAGTCCTCCTGGCTGATAGGGCGACGCTCCTAGGTCCCGATGTATTGATTCCTCCTGTCCGATAGGGAGGCGCTCCTAGGTCTGGATGTATTGTGTCCTCCTGGCCGATAGAGCGGCGCTCCTAGGTCTGGATGTATTGAGTCCTCTGGCCGATAGGTCAGCGATCCTAGGTCTGGATGTATCGAGTACTCCTGGCTGATAGATAAGCGCTCCTAGGTCTGGATGTATTAAGCCCTCCTCGCCGATAGGGTGGCGCTCCTTGGTCTGGATGTATTGAGTCCTCATGGCCGATAGGGCGGCGCTCTTCGGTCTGAATGTATTTTCTCCTCCTGGCCGATAGTGCGGCGCTCCTTGGTCTGGATGTATCGAGGCCTCCTGGCCGATAGGGCGGCGCTCCTTGGTCTGGATGTATCGTGTCCTCCTGGCCGATAGGGCGGCGCTCCTAGGTCTGGATGTATTGAGTCCTCCTGGCCGATAGGGCGGCGCTCCTAGGCCTGGATGTATTGAGTCCTCCTGGCCGATAGAGCGGCGCTCCTTGGTCTGGATGTATCGAGTCCTCCTGGCCGATAGAGCGGCGCTCCTAGGTCTGGATGGATTGAGTCCTTCTGGCCGATAGGGCGGCGCTCCTAGGTCTGGATGTATTGAGTCCTCCTGGCAGATAGAGCGGCGCTCCTACGTCCGGATGTATTGAGTCCTCCTGGCCGATAGAGCGGCGCTCCTAGGTCCGGATGTATTGAGTCCTCCTGGCTGATAGGGCGGCGCTCCTTGGTCTGGATGTATTGAGTCCTCCTGGCTGATAGGGCGGCGCTCCTAGGTCCGGATGTATTGAGTCCTCCTGGCTGATAGGGCGGCTCTCCTTGGTCTGGATGTATTGAGTCCTCCGGGCTGATAGGGCGGCGCTCCTTGGTCTGGATGTATTGAGTCCTCCTGGCCGATAGGGCGGCGCTCCTTGGTCTGGATGTATTGAGTCCTCCTGGCCGATAGGGCGGTGCTCCTAGGTCTGGATGTATTGAGTCCTCCTGGCCGATAGGGCGGTGCTCCTTGGTCTGGATGTATTGAGTCCTCCTGGCTGATAGGGCGGCGATCCTAGGTCCCGATCTATTGAGTCCTCCTGTCCGATTGGGCGGCGCTCCTAGGTCTGGATGTATTGAGTCCTCCTGTCCGATAGGGAGGCGCTACTACGTCTGAATGTATTGAGTCCTCCTGTCCGATAGGGCGGCGCTCCTAGGTCTGGTTGTATTGAGTCCTCGTGGCTGATAGGGCGGCGCTCCTAGGTCTGGATGTATTGAGTCCTCCTGGCTGATAGGGCGGCGCTCCTACGTCCCGATGTTGTGAGTCCTCCTGTCCGATAGGGCGGCGCTCCTAGGTCTGGATGTATTGAGTCCTCCTGTCCGATAGTGTGGCGTTCCTAGGTCTGCATGTATTGAGTCCTCCTGGCCGATAGGGCGGCGCTCCTTGGTCTGGATGTATTGAGTCCTCCTGGCCGATAGGGCGGAGCTCCTTGGTCTGGATGTATTGAGTCCTCCTGGCTGATAGGGCTGCGCTACTTGGTCTGGATGTATTGAGTCCTCCTGGCCGATACGGCAGCGCTCCTTGGTCTGGATGTATTGAGTCCTCCTGGCCGATAGGGCGGCGCTCCTTGGTCTGGATGTATTGAGTCCTCCTGGCCGATAGGGCAGTGCTCCTAGGTCTGAATGTATTGAGTCCTCCTGGCAAATAGGGCGGCGCTCCTAGGACCCGATGTGTTGAGTCCTCCTGTCCGATAGAGCGGCGCTCCTAGGTCTGGATGTATTGAGTCCTCCTGGCCGATAGGGGGGCGCTCCTAGGTCTGGATGTATTGAGTCTTCCTGGCTGATAGGGCGGCGCTCCTAGGTCCCGATCTATTGAGTCCTCCTGTCCGATAGGGCGGCGCACCTAGGTCTCGATGTATTGAGTCCTCCTGGCTGATAGGGCGGCGCTCCTTGGTCTGGATGTATTGAGTCCTCCTGGCCGATAGGGCAGTGCTCCTAGGTCTGGATGTATTGTGTCCTCCTGGCTGATAGGGCGTCGCTCCTAGGTCCCGATGTATTGAGTCCTCCTGTCCGATAGGGCGGCGCTCCTTGGTCTGGATGAATTGAGTCCTCCTGGCCAATAGGGCGGCGCTCCTTGGTCTGGATGTATTGAGTCCTCCTGGCTGATAGGGAGGCGCTCCTAGGACCCGATGTATTGAGTCCTCCTGTCCAATAGAGCGGCGCTCCTAGGTCTGGATGTATTGAGTCCTCCTGGCTGATAGGGCGGCGCTCCTAGGTCCCGATCTATTGAGTCCTCCTGTCCGATAGGGAGGCGCACCTAGGTCTGGATGTATTGAGTCCTCCTGGCTGATAGGGCGGCGCTCCTATATCCCGATGTATTGAGTCCTCCTGTCCGATAGGGCGGCGCTCCTAGGTCCCGATGTATTAAGTCCTCCTGTCCGATAGGGCGGCGCTCCTTGGTCTGGATGTATTGAGTCCTCCTGGCCGATAGGGCGGTGCTCCTAGGTCTGGATGTATTGAGTCCTCCTGGCTGATAGGGCGTCGCTCCTAGGTCCCGATGTATTCAGTCCTCCTGTCCGATAAGGCGGCGCTCCTTGGTTTGGATGAATTGAGACCTCCTGGCCAATAGGGTGGCGCTCCTTGGTCTGGATGTATTGAGTCCTCCTGGCTGATAGGGCGGCGCTCCTAGGTCCCGATGTATTGAGTCCTCCTGTCCGATAGGGCGGCGCTCCAAGGTCTGGATGTATTGATTCCTCCTGTCCGATAGGGAGGCGCTCCTAGGTCTGGATGTATTGTGTCCTCCTGGCCGATAGAGCGGCGCTCCTAGGTCTAGATGTATTGAGTCCTCTGGCCGATAGGTCAGCGCTCCTAGGTCTGGATGTATCGAGTACTCCTGGCTGATAGATAAGCGCTCCTAGGTCTGGATGTATTGAGAACTCCTCGCCGATAGGGCGGCGCTCCTTGGTCTGGATGTATTGAGTCCTCATGGCCGATAGGGCGGCGCTCCTTGGTCTGGATGTATCGAGTCCTCCTGGCCGATAGGGCGGCGCTCCTTGGTCTGGATGTATCGTGTCATCCTGGCCGATAGAGCGGCGCTCCTTGGTGTGGATATATCGTGTCCTCCTGGCCGATAGGGCGGCGCTCCTAGGTCTGGATGTATTGAGTCCTCCTGGCCGATAGGGCGGCGCTCCTAGGCCTGGATGTATTGAGTCCTCCTGGCCGATAGAGCGGCGCTCCTTGGTCTCGATGTATCGAGTCCTCCTGGCCGATAGAGCGGCGCTCCTAGGTCTGGATGTATTGAGTCCTTCTGGCCGATAGGGAGGCGCTCCTAGGTCTGGATGTATTGAGACCTCCTGGCCGATAGGGCGGCGCTCATTGGTCTGGATGTATTGAGTCCTCCTGGCCGATAGGGCAGTGCTCGTAGGTCTCGACGTATTGAGTCCGCCTGGCCGATAGGGCGGCGCTCCTTGGTCTGGATGTATTGAGTCCTCATGGCTGATAGGGCGGCGCTCCTAGGTCCCAATCTATTGAGTCCTCCTGTCCGATAGGGCGGCGCTCCTAGGTCTGGATGTATTGAGTCGTCCTGTCCGATAGGGAGGCGCTCCTACGTCTGAATGTATTGAGTCCTCCTGTCCGATAGGGTGGCGCTCCTAGGTCTGGTTGTATTGAGTCCTCCTGGCTGATAGGGCGGGGCTCCTAGGTCTGGATGTATTGAGTCCTCCTGGCTGATAGGGCGGCGCTCCTAGGTCCCGATGTTGTGAGTCCTCCTGTCCGATAGGGCGGCGCACATAGGTCTGGATGTATTGAGTCCTCCTGGCCGATAGGGCGGCGCTCCTTGGTCTGGATGTATTGAGTCCTCCTGGCCGAAAGGGCGGCGCTCCTAGGTCTGTATGTATTGAGTCCTCCTGGCCGATAGGGCGGCGCTCCTTGGTCTGGATGTATTGAGTCCTCCTGGCCGATAGGGCGGCCCTCTTTGGTCTGGATGTATTGAGTCCTCCTGTCCGATAGGGCGGCGCTCCTAGGTCTGTATGTATTGAGTCCTCCTGGCCGATAGGGCGGCACTCCTTGGTCTGGATGTATTGAGTCCTCCTGGCTGATAGGGCGGCGCTACTTGGTCTGGATGTATTGAGTCCTCCTGTCCGATAGGGCGGCGCTCCTTGGTCTGGATGTATTGAGTCCTCCTGGCCGATAGGGCGGCGCTCCTTGGACTGGATGTATTGATTCCTCCTGGCCGATAGGGCAGTGCTCCTAGGTCTGGATGTATTGAGTCCTCCTGGCAGATAGGGCGGCGCTCCTAGGTCCCGATGTGTTGAGTCCTCCTGTCCGATAGAGCGGCGCTCCTAGGTCTGGATGTATTGAGTCCTCCTGGCCGATAGGGCGGCGCTCCTAGGTCCCGATCTATTGAGTCCTCCTGTCCGATAGGGCGGCGCACCTAGGTCTTGATGTATTGTGTCCTCCTGGCCGATAGGGCGGCGCTCCTTGGTCTCGATGTATTGAGTCCTCCTGGCCGATAGGGCAGTGCTCCTAGGTCTGGATGTATTGAGTCCGCCTGGCCGATAGGGCGGCGCTCCTTGGTCTGGATGTATAGAGTCCTCCTGGCTGATAGGGCGGGGCTCCTAGGTCCCGATCTATTGAGTCCTCCTGTCCGATAGGGCGGCGCACCTAGGTCTTGATGTATTGTGTCCTCCTGGCCGATAGGGCGGCGCTCCTTGGTCTCGATGTATTGAGTCCTCCTGGCCGATAGGGCAGTGCTCCTAGGTCTGGATGTATTGAGTCCGCCTGGCCGATAGGGCGGCGCTCCTTGGTCTGGATGTATTGTGTCCTCCTGGCCGATAGGGCGGCGCTCCTTGGTCTGGATGTATAGAGTCCTCCTGGCTGATAGGGCGGGGCTCCTAGGTCCCGATGTGTTGAGTCCTCCTGTCCGATAGCGTGGCGTTCCTAGGTCTGGATGTATTGAGTCCTCCTGGCCGATAGGGCGGCGCTCCTTGGTCTGGATGTATTGAGTCCTCCTGGCCGATAGGGCGGCGCTCATAGGTCTGTATGTATTGTGTCCGCCTGGCCGATAGGGCGGCGCTCCTTGGTCTGGATGTATTGAGTCCTCCTGGCTGATAGGGCGGCGCTCCTTCGTCTGGATGTATTGAGTCCTCCTGGCCGATAGGGCGGCGCTCCTAGGTCCGTATGTATTGAGTCCTCCTGGCCGATAGGGCGGCGCTCCTTGGTCTGGATGTATTGAGTCCTCCTGGCTGATAGGGCGGCGCTACTTGGTCTGGATGTATTGAGTCCTCCTGGCAGATAGGGCAGCGCTCCTTGGTCTGTATGTATTGAGTCCTCCTGGCCGATAGAGCGGCGCTCCTTGGTCTGGATGTATTGAGTCCTCCTGGCCGATAGGGCAGTGCTCCTAGGTCTGGATGAATTGAGTCCTCCTGGCTGATAGGGCGGCGCTCCTAGGACCCGATGTGTTGAGTCCTCCTGTCCGATAGAGCGGCGCTCATAGGTCTGTATGTATTGAGTCCTCCTGGCCGATAGGGCGGCTCTCCTTGGTCTGGATGTATTGAGTCCTCCTGGCCGATAGGGCGGCGCTCCTTGGTATGGATGTTTTGAGTCCTCCTGGCCGATAGGGCGGCGCTCCTTGGTCTGGATGTATTGAGTCCTCCTGGCCGATAGGGCGGTGCTCCTAGGTCTGGATGTATTGAGTCCTCCTGGCCGATAGGGCGGCGCTCCTTGGTCTGGATGTATTGAGTCCTCCTGGCTGATAGGGCGGCGATCCTAGGTCCCGATCTATTGAGTCCTCCTGTCCGATTGGGCGGCGCTCCTAGGTCTGGATGTATTGAGTCCTCCTGTCCGATAGGGAGGCGCTCCTACGTCTGAATGTATTGAGTCCTCCTGTCCGATAGGGCGGCGCTCCTAGGTCTGGTTGTATTGAGTCCTCGTGGCTGATAGGGCAGCTCTCCTAGGTCTGGATGTATTGAGTCCTCCTGGCTGATAGGGCGGCGCTCCTACGTCCCGATGTATTGAGTCCTCCTGTCCGATAGGGCGGCGCTCCTAGGTCCCGATGTATTAAGTCCTCCTGTCCGATAGGGCGGCGCTCCTTGGTCTGGATGAATTGAGTCCTCCTGGCCGATAGGGCGGTGCTCCTAGGTCTGGATGTATTGAGTCCTCCTGGCTGATAGGGCGTCGCTCCTAGGTCCCGATGTATTCAGTCCTCCTGTCCGATAGGGCGGCGCTCCTAGGTCTGGATGTATTGATTCCTCCTGTCCGATAGGGAGGCGCTCCTAGGTCTGGATGTATTGTGTCCTCCTGGCCGATAGAGCGGCGCTCCTAGTTCTGGATGTATTGAGTCCTCTGGCCGATAGGTCAGCGCTCCTAGGTCTGGATGTATCGAGTACTCCTGGCTGATAGATAAGCGCTCCTAGGTCTGGATGTATTGAGAACTCCTCGCCGATAGGGCGGCGCTCCTTGGTCTGGATGTATTGAGTCCTCATGGCCGATAGGGCGGCGCTCCTTGGTCTGGATGTATCGAGTCCTCCTGGCCGATAGGGCGGCGCTCCTTGGTCTGGATGTATCGTGTCCTCCTGGCCGATAGAGCGGCGCTCCTTGGTGTGGATATATCGTGTCCTCCTGGCCGATAGGGCGGCGCTCCTAGGTCTGGATGTATTGAGTCCTCCTGGCCGATAGGGCGGCGCTCCTAGGCCTGGATGTATTGAGTCCTCCTGGCCGATAGAGCGGCGCTCCTTGGTCTCGATGTATCGAGTCCTCCTGGCCGATACAGCGGCGCTCCTAGGTCTGGATGTATTGAGTCCTTCTGGCCGATAGGGAGGCGCTCCTAGGTCTGGATGTATTGAGTCCTCCTGGCCGATAGGGCGGCGCTCATTGGTCTGGATGTATTGAGTCCTCCTGGCCGATAGGGCAGTGCTCCTAGGTCTCGACGTATTGAGTCCGCCTGGCCGATAGGGCGGCGCTCCTTGGTCTGGATGTATTGTGTCCTCCTGGCTGATAGGGCGGCGCTCCTAGGTCCCAATCTATTGAGTCCTCCTGTCCGATAGGGCGGCGCTCCTAGGTCTGGATGTATCGAGTCCTCCTGTCCGATAGCTAGGCGCTCCTACGTCTGAATGTATTGAGTCCTCCTGTCCGATAGGGTGGCGCTCCTAGGTCTGGTTGTATTGAGTCCTCCTGGCTGATAGGGCGGGGCTCCTAGGTCTGGATGTATTGAGTCCTCCTGGCTGATACGGCGGCGCTCCTAGGTCCCGATGTTGTGAGTCCTCCTGTCCGATAGGGCGGCGCACCTAGGTCTGGATGTATTGAGTCCTCCTGGCCGATAGGGCGGCGCTCCTTGGTCTGGATGTATTGAGTCCTCCTGGCCGAAAGGGCTGCGCTCCTAGGTCTGTATGTATTGAGTCCTCCTGGCCGATAGGGCGGCGCTCCTTGGTCTGGATGTATTGAGTCCTCCTGGCCGATAGGGCGGCCCTCCTTGGTCTGGATGTATTGAGTCCTCCTGTCCGATAGGGCGGCGCTCCTAGGTCTGTATGTATTGAGTCCTCCTGGCCGATAGGGCGGCGCTCCTTGGTCTGGATGTATTGAGTCCTCCTGGCTGATAGGGCGGCGCTACTTGGTCTGGATGTATTGAGTCCTCCTGTCCGATAGGGCGGCGCTCCTTGGTCTGGATGTATTGAGTCCTCCTGGCCGATAGGGCGGCGCTCCTTGGACTGGATGTATTGAGTCCTCCTGGCCGATAGGGCAGTGCTCCTAGGTCTGGATGTATTGAGTCCTCCTGGCAGATAGGGCGGCGCTCCTAGGACCCGATGTGTTGAGTCCTCCTGTCCGATAGAGCGGCGCTCCTAGGTCTGGATGTATTGAGTCCTCCTGGCCGATAGGGCGGCGCTCCTAGGTCCCGATCTATTGAGTCCTCCTGTCCGATAGGGCGGCGCACCTAGGTCTTGATGTGTTGTGTCCTCCTGGCCGATAGGGCGGCGCTCCTTGGTCTCGATGTATTGAGTCCTCCTGGCCGATAGGGCAGTGCTCCTAGGTCTGGATGTATTGAGTCCGCCTGGCCGATAGGGCGGCGCTCCTTGGTCTGGATGTATAGAGTCCTCCTGGCTGATAGGGCAGGGCTCCTAGGTCCCGATCTATTGAGTCCTCCTGTCCGATAGGGCGGCGCTCCTAGGTCTGGATGTATTGAGTCCTCCTGTCCGATAGCGTGGCGTTCCTAGGTTTGGATGTATTGAGTCCTCCTGGCCGATAGGGCGGCGCTCCTTGGTCTGGATGTATTGAGTCCTCCTGGCCGATAGGGCGGCGCTCATAGGTCTGTATGTATTGTGTCCTCCTGGCCGATAGGGCGGCGCTCCTTGGTCTGGATGTATTGAGTCCTCCTGGCTGATATGGCGGCGCTCCTTGGTCTGGATGTATTGAGTCCTCCTGGCCGATAGGGCGGCGCTCCTAGGTCCGTATGTATTGAGTCCTCCTGGCCGATAGGGCGGCGCTCCTTGGTCTGGATGTATTGAGTCCTCCTGGCTGATAGGGCGGCGCTACTTGGTCTGGATGTATTTAGTCCTCCTGGCCGATAGGGCAGCGCTCCTTGGTCTGTATGTATTGAGTCCTCCTGGCCGATAGAGCGGCGCTCCTTGGTCTGGATGTATTGAGTCCTCCTGGCCGATAGGGCAGTGCTCCTAGGTCTGGATGAATTGAGTCCTCCTGGCCGATAGGGCGGCGCTCCTAGGACCCGATGTGTTGAGTCCTCCTGTCCGATAGAGCGGCGCTCCTAGGTCTGGATGTATTGAGACCTCCTGGCCGATAGGGGGGCGCTCCTAGGTCTGGATGTATTGAGTCCTCCTGGCCGATAGGGCGGCGCTCATAGGTCTGTATGTATTGAGTCCTCCTGGCCGATAGGGCGGCTCTCCTTGGTCTGGATGTATTGAGTCCTCCTGGCTGATAGGGCGGCGCTCCTTGGTCTGGATGTATTGAGTCCTCCTGGCCGATAGGGCGGCGCTCCTTGGTCTGGATGTATTGAGTCCTCCTGGCCGATAGGGCGGTGCTCCTAGGTCTGGATGTATTGAGTCCTCCTGGCCGATAGGGCGGCGCTCCTTGGTCTGGATGTATTGAGTCCTCCTGGCTGATAGGGCGGCGATCCTAGGTCCCGATCTATTGAGTCCTCCTGTCCGATTGGGCGGCGCTCCTAGGTCTGGATGTATTGAGTCCTCCTGTCCGATAGGGAGGCGCTCCTACGTCTGAATGTATTGAGTCCTCCTGTCCGATAGGGCGGCGCTCCTAGGTCTGGTTGTATTGAGTCCTCGTGGCTGATAGGGCGGCGCTCTTAGGTCTGGATGTATTGAGTCCTCCTGGCTGATAGGGCGGCGCTCCTACGTCCCGATGTTGTGAGTCCTCCTGTCCGATAGGGCGGCGCTCCTAGGTCTGGATGTATTGAGTCCTCCTGTCCGATAGTGTGGCGTTCCTAGGTCTGGATGTATTGAGTCCTCCTGGCCGATAGGGCGGCGCTCCTTGGTCTGGATGTATTGAGTCCTCCTGGCCGATAGGGCGGCGCTCCTTGGTCTGTATGTATTGAGTCCTCCTGGCCGATAGGGCGGCGCTCCTTGGTCTGGATGTATTGAGGCCTCCTGGCCGATAGGGCGGCGCTCCTTGGTCTGGATGTATTGAGTCCTCCTGGCCGATAGGGCGGCGCTCCTAGGTCTGTATGTATTGAGTCCTCCTGGCCGATAGGGCGGCGCTCCTTGGTCTGGATGTATTGAGTCCTCCTGGCTGATAGGGCGGCGCTACTTGGTCTGGATGTATTGAGTCCTCCTGGCCGATACGGCAGCGCTCCTTGGTCTGGATGTATTGAGTCCTCCTGGCCGATAGGGCGGCGCTCCTTGGTCTGGATGTATTGTGTCCTCCTGGCCGATAGGGCAGTGCTCCTAGGTCTGAATGTATTGAGTCCTCCTGGCAAATAGGGCGGCGCTCCTAGGACCCGATGTGTTGAGTCCTCCTGTCCGATAGAGCGGCGCTCCTAGGTCTGGATGTATTGAGTCCTCCTGGCCGATAGGGGGGCGCTCCTAGGTCTGGATGTATTGAGTCCTCCTGGCTGATACGGCGGCGCTCCTAGGTCCCGATCTATTGAGTCCTCCTGTCCGATAGGGCGGCGCACCTAGGTCTCGATGTATTGAGTCCTCCTGGCTGATAGGGCGGCGCTCCTTGGTCTGGATGTATTGAGTCCTCCTGGCCGATAGGGCAGTGCTCCTAGGTCTGGATGTATTGTGTCCTCCTGGCTGATAGGGCGTCGCTCCTAGGTCCCGATGTATTGAGTCCTCCTGTCCGATAGGGCGGCGCTCCTTGGTCTGGATGAATTGAGTCCTCCTGGCCAATAGGGCGGCGCTCCTTGGTCTGGATGTATTGAGTCCTCCTGGCTGATAGGGCGGCGCTCCTAGGTCCCGATGTATTGAGTCCTCCTGTCTGATAGGTCAGCGATCCTAGGTCTGGATGTATCGAGTACTCCTGGCTGATAGATAAGCGCTCCTAGGTCTGGATGTATTAAGCCCTCCTCGCCGATAGGGTGGCGCTCCTTGGTCTGGATGTATTGAGTCCTCATGGCCGATAGGGCGGCGCTCTTCGGTCTGAATGTATTTTGTCCTCCTGGCCGATAGGGCAGTGCTCCTAGGTCTGGATGTATTGTGTCCTCCTGGCTGATAGGGCGTCGCTCCTAGGTCCCGATGTATTGAGTCCTCCTGTCCGATAGGGCGGCGCTCCTTGGACTGGATGAATTGAGTCCTCCTGGCCAATAGGGCGGCGCTCCTTGGTCTGGATGTATTGAGTCCTCCTGGCTGATAGGGCGACGCTCCTAGGTCCCGATGTATTGATTCCTCCTGTCCGATAGGGAGGCGCTCCTAGGTCTGGATGTATTGTGTCCTCCTGGCCGATAGAGCGGCGCTCCTAGGTCTGGATGTATTGAGTCCTCTGGCCGATAGGTCAGCGATCCTAGGTCTGGATGTATCGAGTACTCCTGGCTGATAGATAAGCGCTCCTAGGTCTGGATGTATTAAGCCCTCCTCGCCGATAGGGTGGCGCTCCTTGGTCTGGATGTATTGAGTCCTCATGGCCGATAGGGCGGCGCTCTTCGGTCTGAATGTATTTTCTCCTCCTGGCCGATAGTGCGGCGCTCCTTGGTCTGTATGTATTGAGTCCTCCTGGCCGATAGGGCGGCGCTCCTAGGTCTGGATGTATTGAGTCCTCCTGGCCGATAGGGCGGCGCTCCTAGGCCTGGATGTATTGAGTCCTCCTGGCCGATAGAGCGGCGCTCCTTGGTCTGGATGTATCGAGTCCTCCTGGCCGATAGAGCGGCGCTCCTAGGTCTGGATGTATTGAGTCCTTCTGGCCGATAGGGCGGCGCTCCTAGGTCTGGATGTATTGAGTCCTCCTGGCAGATAGAGCGGCGCTCCTACGTCCGGATGTATTGAGTCCTCCTGGCCGATAGAGCGGCGCTCCTAGGTCCGGATGTATTGAGTCCTCCTGGCTGATAGGGCGGCGCTCCTTGGTCTGGATGTATTGAGTCCTCCTGGCTGATAGGGCGGCGCTCCTAGGTCCGGATGTATTGAGTCCTCCTGGCTGATAGGGCGGCTCTCCTTGGTCTGGATGTATTGAGTCCTCCGGGCTGATAGGGCGGCGCTCCTTGGTCTGGATGTATTGAGTCCTCCTGGCCGATAGGTCGGCGCTCCTTGGTCTGGATGTATTGAGTCCTCCTGGCCGATAGGGCGGTGCTCCTAGGTCTGGATGTATTGAGTCCTCCTGGCCGATAGGGCGGTGCTCCTTGGTCTGGATGTATTGAGTCCTCCTGGCTGATAGGGCGGCGATCCTAGGTCCCGATCTATTGAGTCCTCCTGTCCGATTGGGCGGCGCTCCTAGGTCTGGATGTATTGAGTCCTCCTGTCCGATAGGGAGGCGCTACTACGTCTGAATGTATTGAGTCCTCCTGTCCGATAGGGCGGCGCTCCTAGGTCTGGTTGTATTGAGTCCTCGTGGCTGATAGGGCGGCGCTCCTAGGTCTGGATGTATTGAGTCCTCCTGGCTGATAGGGCGGCGCTCCTACGTCCTGATGTTGTGAGTCCTCCTGTCCGATAGGGGGGCGCTCCTAGGTCTGGATGTATTGAGTCCTCCTGTCCGATAGTGTGGCGTTCCTAGGTCTGCATGTATTGAGTCCTCCTGGCCGATAGGGCGGCGCTCCTTGGTCTGGATGTATTGAGTCCTCCTGGCCGATAGGGCGGAGCTCCTTGGTCTGGATGTATTGAGTCCTCCTGGCTGATAGGGCTGCGCTACTTGGTCTGGATGTATTGAGTCCTCCTGGCCGATACGGCAGCGCTCCTTGGTCTGGATGTATTGAGTCCTCCTGGCCGATAGGGCGGCGCTCCTTGGTCTGGATGTATTGAGTCCTCCTGGCCGATAGGGCAGTGCTCCTAGGTCTGAATGTATTGAGTCCTCCTGGCAAATAGGGCGGCGCTCCTAGGACCCGATGTGTTGAGTCCTCCTGTCCGATAGAGCGGCGCTCCTAGGTCTGGATGTATTGAGTCCTCCTGGCCGATAGGGGGGCGCTCCTAGGTCTGGATGTATTGAGTCCTCCTGGCTGATAGGGCGGCGCTCCTAGGTCCCGATCTATTGAGTCCTCCTGTCCGATAGGGCGGCGCACCTAGGTCTCGATGTATTGAGTCCTCCTGGCTGATAGGGCGGCGCTCCTTGGTCTGGATGTATTGAGTCCTCCTGGCCGATAGGGCAGTGCTCCTAGGTCTGGATGTATTGTGTCCTCCTGGCTGATAGGGCGTCGCTCCTAGGTCCCGATGTATTGAGTCCTCCTGTCCGATAGGGCGGCGCTCCTTGGTCTGGATGAATTGAGTCCTCCTGGCCAATAGGGCGGCGCTCCTTGGTCTGGATGTATTGAGTCCTCCTGGCTGATAGGGAGGCGCTCCTAGGACCCGATGTATTGAGTCCTCCTGTCCAATAGAGCGGCGCTCCTAGGTCTGGATGTATTGAGTCCTCCTGGCTGATAGGGCGGCGCTCCTAGGTCCCGATCTATTGAGTCCTCCTGTCCGATAGGGAGGCGCACCTAGGTCTGGATGTATTGAGTCCTCCTGGCCGATAGGGCGGCGCTCCTTGGTCTGGATGTATTGAGTCCTCCTGGCTGATAGGGCGGCGCTCCTATATCCCGATGTATTGAGTCCTCCTGTCCGATAGGGCGGCGCTCCTAGGTCCCGATGTATTAAGTCCTCCTGTCCGATAGGGCGGCGCTCCTTGGTCTGGATGTATTGAGTCCTCCTGGCCGATAGGGCGGTGCTCCTAGGTCTGGATGTATTGAGTCCTCCTGGCTGATAGGGCGTCGCTCCTTGGTTTGGATGAATTGAGACCTCCTGGCCAATAGGGTGGCGCTCCTTGGTCTGGATGTATTGAGTCCTCCTGGCTGATAGGGCGGCTCTCCTAGGTCCCGATGTATTGAGTCCTCCTGTCCGATAGGGCGGCGCTCCTAGGTCTGGATGTATTGATTCCTCCTGTCCGATAGGGAGGCGCTCCTAGGTCTGGATGTATTGTGTCCTCCTGGCCGATAGAGCGGCGCTCCTAGGTCTGGATGTATTGAGTCCTCTGGCCGATAGGTCAGCGCTCCTAGGTCTGGATGTATCGAGTACTCCTGGCTGATAGATAAGCGCTCCTAGGTCTGGATGTATTGAGAACTCCTCGCCGATAGGGCGGCGCTCCTTGGTCTGGATGTATTGAGTCCTCATGGCCGATAGGGCGGCGCTCCTTGGTCTGGATGTATCGTGTCCTCCTGGCCGATAGGGCGGCGCTCCTTGGTCTGGATGTATCGTGTCCTCCTGGCCGATAGAGCGGCGCTCCTTGGTGTGGATATATCGTGTCCTCCTGGCCGATAGGGCGGCGCTCCTAGGTCTGGATGTATTGAGTCCTCCTGGCCGATAGGGCGGCGCTCCTAGGCCTGGATGTATTGAGTCCTCCTGGCCGATAGAGCGGCGCTCCTTGCTCTCGATGTATCGAGTCCTCCTGGCCGATACAGCGGCGCTCCTAGGTCTGGATGTATTGAGTCCTTCTGGCCGATAGGGAGGCGCTCCTAGGTCTGGATGTATTGAGTCCACCTGGCCGATAGGGCGGCGCTCATTGGTCTGGATGTATTGAGTCCTCCTGGCCGATAGGGCAGTGCTCCTAGGTCTCGACGTATTGAGTCCGCCTGGCCGATAGGGCGGCGCTCCTTGGTCTGGATGTATTGAGTCCTCCTGGCTGATAGGGCGGCGCTCCTAGGTCCCAATCTATTGAGTCCTCCTGTCCGATAGGGCGGCGCTCCTAGGTCTGGATGTATTGAGTCCTCCTGTCCGATAGGGAGGCGCTCCTACGTCTGAATGTATTGAGTCCTCCTGTCCGATAGGGTGGCGCTCCTAGGTCTGGTTGTATTGAGTCCTCCTGGCTGATAGGGCGGGGCTCCTAGGTCTGGATGTATTGAGTCCTCCTGGCTGATAGGGCGGCGCTCCTAGGTCCCGATGTTGTGAGTCCTCCTGTCCGATTGGGCGGCGCACCTAGGTCTGGATGTATTGAGTCCTCCTGGCCGAAAGGGCTGCGCTCCTAGGTCTGTATGTATTGAGTCCTCCTGGCCGATAGGGCGGCGCTCCTTGGTCTGGATGTATTGAGTCCTCCTGGCCGATAGGGCGGCCCTCCTTGGTCTGGATGTATTGAGTCCTCCTGTCCGATAGGGCGGCGCTCCTAGGTCTGTATGTATTGAGTCCTCCTGGCCGATAGGGCGGCGCTCCTTGGTCTGGATGTATTGAGTCCTCCTGGCTGATAGGGCGGCGCTACTTGGTCTGGATGTATTGAGTCCTCCTGTCCGATAGGGCGGCGCTCCTTGGTCTGGATGTATTGAGTCTTCCTGGCCGATAGGGCGGCGCTCCTTGGACTGGATGTATTGAGTCCTCCTGGCCGATAGGGCAGTGCTCCTAGGTCTGGATGTATTGAGTCCTCCTGGCAGATAGGGCGGCGCTGCTAGGACCCGATGTGTTGAGTCCTCCTGTCCGATAGAGCGGCGCTCCTAGGTCTGGATGTATTGAGTCCTCCTGGCCGATAGGGCGGCGCTCCTAGGTCCCGATCTATTGAGTCCTCCTGTCCGATAGGGCGGCGCACCTAGGTCTTGATGTGTTGTGTCCTCCTGGCCGATAGGGCGGCGCTCCTTGGTCTCGATGTATTGAGTCCTCCTGGCCGATAGGGCAGTGCTCCTAGGTCTGGATGTATTGAGTCCGCCTGGCCGATAGGGCGGCGCTCCTTGGTCTGGATGTATAGAGTCCTCCTGGCTGATAGGTCGGGGCTCCTAGGTCCCGATCTATTGAGTCCTCCTGTCCGATAGGGCGGCGCTCCTAGGTCTGGATGTATTGAGTCCTCCTGTCCGATAGCGTGGCGTTCCTAGGTCTGGATGTATTGAGTCCTCCTGGCCGATAGGGCGGCGCTCCTTGGTCTGGATGTATTGAGTCCTCCTGGCCGGTAGGGCGGCGCTCATAGGTCTGTATGTATTGTGTCCTCCTGGCCGATAGGGCGGCGCTCCTTGGTCTGCATGTATTGAGTCCTCCTGGCTGATATGGCGGCGCTCCTTGGTCTGGATGTATTGAGTCCTCCTGGCCGATAGGGCGGCGCTCCTAGGTCCGTATGTATTGAGTCCTCCTGGCCGATAGGGCGGCGCTCCTTGGTCTGGATGTATTGAGTCCTCCTGGCTGATAGGGCGGCGCTACTTGGTCTGGATGTATTGAGTCCTCCTGGCCGATAGGGCAGCGCTCCTTGGTCTGTATGTATTGAGTCCTCCTGGCCGATAGAGCGGCGCTCCTTGGTCTGGATGTATTGAGTCCTCCTGGCCGATAGGGCAGTGCTCCTAGGTCTGGATGAATTGAGTCCTCCTGGCAGATAGGGCGGCGCTCCTAGGACCCGATGTGTTGAGTCCTCCTGTCCGATAGAGCGGCGCTCCTAGGTCTGGATGTATTGAGACCTCCTGGCCGATAGGGGGGCGCTCCTAGGTCTGGATGTATTGAGTCCTCCTGGCCGATAGGGCGGCGCTCATAGGTCTGTATGTATTGAGTCCTCCTGGCCGATAGGGCGGCTCTCCTTGGTCTGGATGTATTGAGTCCTCCTGGCTGATAGGGCGGCGCTCCTTGGTCTGGAAGTATTGAGTCCTCCTGGCCGATAGGGCGGCGCTCCTTGGTCTGGATGTATTGAGTCCTCCAGGCCGATAGGGCGGTGCTCCTAGGTCTGGATGTATTGAGTCCTCCTGGCCGATAGGGCGGCGCTCCTTGGTCTGGATGTATTGAGTCCTCCTGACTGATAGGGCGGCGATCCTAGGTCCCGATCTATTGAGTCCTCCTGTCCGATTGGGCGGCGCTCCTAGGTCTGGATGTATTGAGTCCTCCTGTCCGATAGGGAGGCGCTCCTACGTCTGAATGTATTGAGTCCTCCTGTCCGATAGGGCGGCGCTCCTAGGTCTGGTTGTATTGAGTCCTCGTGGCTGATAGGGCGGCGCTCCTAGGTCTGGATGTATTGAGTCCTCCTGGCTGATAGGGCGGCGCTCCTACGTCCCGATGTTGTGAGTCCTCCTGTCCGATAGGGCGGCGCTCCTAGGTCTGGATGTATTGAGTCCTCCTGTCCGATAGTGTGGCGTTCCTAGGTCTGGATGTATTGAGTCCTCCTGGCCGATAGGGCGGCGCTCCTTGGTCTGGATGTATTGAGTCCTCCTGGCCGATAGGGCGGCGCTCCTAGGTCTGTATGTATTGAGTCCTCCTGGCCGATAGGGCGGCGCTCCTTGGTCTGGATGTATTGAGGCCTCCTGGCCGATAGGGCGGCGCTCCTTGGTCTGGATGTATTGAGTCCTCCTGGCCGATAGGGCGGCGCTCCTAGGTCTGTATGTATTGAGTCCTCCTGGCCGATAGGGCGGCGCTCCTTGGTCTGGATGTATTGAGTCCTCCTGGCTGATAGGGCGGCGCTACTTGGTCTGGATGTATTGAGTCCTCCTGGCCGATACGGCAGCGCTCCTTGGTCTGGATGTATTGAGTCCTCCTGGCCGATAGGGCGGCGCTCCTTGGTCTGGATGTATTGAGTCCTCCTGGCCGATAGGGCAGTGCTCCTAGGTCTGAATGTATTGAGTCCTCCTGGCAAATAGGGCGGCGCTCCTAGGACCCGATGTGTTGAGTCCTCCTGTCCGATAGAGCGGCGCTCCTAGGTCTGGATGTATTGAGTCCTCCTGGCCGATAGGGGGGCGCTCCTAGGTCTGGATGTATTGAGTCCTCCTGGCTGATAGGGCGGCGCTCCTAGGTCCCGATCTATTGAGTCCTCCTGTCCGATAGGGCGGCGCACCTAGGTCTCGATGTATTGAGTCCTCCTGGCTGATAGGGCGGCGCTCCTTGGTCTGGATGTATTGAGTCCTCCTGGCCGATAGGGCAGTGCTCCTAGGTCTGGATGTATTGTGTCCTCCTGGCTGATAGGGCGTCGCTCCTAGGTCCCGATGTATTGAGTCCTCCTGTCCGATAGGGCGGCGCTCCTTGGTCTGGATGAATTGAGTCCTCCTGGCCAATAGGGCGGCGCTCCTTGGTCTGGATGTATTGAGTCCTCCTGGCTGATAGGGCGGCGCTCCTAGGTCCCGATGTATTGAGTCCTCCTGTCTGATAGGTCAGCGATCCTAGGTCTGGATGTATCGAGTACTCCTGGCTGATAGATAAGCGCTCCTAGGTCTGGATGTATTAAGCCCTCCTCGCCGATAGGGTGGCGCTCCTTGGTCTGGATGTATTGAGTCCTCATGGCCGATAGGGCGGCGCTCTTCGGTCTGAATCTATTTTGTCCTCCTGGCCGATAGGGCAGTGCTCCTAGGTCTGGATGTATTGTGTCCTCCTGGCTGATAGGGCGTCGCTCCTAGGTCCCGATGTATTGAGTCCTCCTGTCCGATAGGGCGGCGCTCCTTGGACTGGATGAATTGAGTCCTCCTGGCCAATAGGGCGGCGCTCCTTGGTCTGGATGTATTGAGTCCTCCTGGCTGATAGGGCGGCGCTCCTAGGTCCCGATGTATTGAGTCCTCCTGTCCGATAGGGCGACGCTCCTAGGTCTGGATGTATTGATTCCTCCTGTCCGATAGGGAGGCGCTCCTAGGTCTGGATGTATTGTGTCCTCCTGGCCGATAGAGCGGCGCTCCTAGGTCTGGATGTATTGAGTCCTCTGGCCGATAGGTCAGCGATCCTAGGTCTGGATGTATCGAGTACTCCTGGCTGATAGATAAGCGCTCCTAGGTCTGGATGTATTAAGCCCTCCTCGCCGATAGGGTGGCGCTCCTTGGTCTGGATGTATTGAGTCCTCATGGCCGATAGGGCGGCGCTCTTCGGTCTGAATGTATTTTCTCCTCCTGGCCGATAGTGCGGCGCTCCTTGGTCTGGATGTATCGAGTCCTCCTGGCCGATAGGGCGGCGCTCCTTGGTCTGGATGTATCGTGTCCTCCTGGCCGATAGGGCGGCGCTCCTAGGTCTGGATGTATTGAGTCCTCCTGGCCGATAGGGCGGCGCTCCTAGGCCTGGATGTATTGAGTCCTCCTGGCCGATAGAGCGGCGCTCCTTGGTCTGGATGTATCGAGTCCTCCTGGCCGATAGAGCGGCGCTCCTAGGTCTGGATGTATTGAGTCCTTCTGGCCGATAGGGCGGCGCTCCTAGGTCTGGATGTATTGAGTCCTCCTGGCAGATAGAGCGGCGCTCCTACGTCCGGATGTATTGAGTCCTCCTGGCCGATAGAGCGGCGCTCCTAGGTCCGGATGTATTGAGTCCTCCTGGCTGATAGGGCGGCGCTCCTTGGTCTGGATGTATTGAGTCCTCCTGGCTGATAGGGCGGCGCTCCTAGGTCCCGATGTATTGAGTCCTCCTGTCCGATAGGGCGGCGCTCCTTGGTCTGGATGAATTGAGTCCTCCTGGCCAATAGGACGGCGCTGCTTGGTCTGGATGTATTGAGTCCTCCTGGCTGATAGGGAGGAGCTCCTAGGACCCGATGTATTGAATCCTCCTGTCCAATAGAGCGGCGCTCCTAGGTCTGGATGTATTGAGTCCTCCTGGCTGATAGGGCGGCGCTCCTAGGTCCCGATCTATTGAGTCCTCCTGTCCGATAGGGAGGCGCACCTAGGTCTGGATGTATTGATTCCTCCTGGCCGATAGGGCGGCGCTCCTTGGTCTGGATGTATTGAGTCCTCCTGGCTGATAGGGCGGCGCTCCTATATCCCGATGTATTGAGTCCTCCTGTCCAATAGGGCGGCGCTCCTAGGTCCCGATGTATTAAGTCCTCCTGTCCGCTAGGGCGGCGCTCCTTGGTCTGGATGTATTGAGTCCTCCTGGCCGATAGGGCGGTGCTCCTAGGTCTGGATGTATTGAGTCCTACTGGCTGATAGGGCGTCGCTCCTTGGTTTGGATGAATTGAGACCTCCTGGCCAATAGGGTGGCGCTCCTTGGTCTGGATGTATTGAGTCCTCCTGGCTGATAGGGCGGCGCTCCTAGGTCCCGATGTATTGAGTCCTCCTGTCCGATAGGGCGGCGCTCCTAGGTCTGGATGTATTGATTCCTCCTGTCCGATAGGGAGGCGCTCCTAGGTCTGGATGTATTGTGTCCTCCTGGCCGATAGAGCGGCGCTCCTAGGTCTGGATGTATTGAGTCCTCTGGCCGATAGGTCAGCGCTCCTAGGTCTGGATGTATCGAGTACTCCTGGCTGATAGATAAGCGCTCCTAGGTCTGGATGTATTGAGAACTTCTCGCCGATAGGGCGGCGCTCCTTGGTCTGGATGTATTGAGTCCTCATGGCCGATAGGGCGGCGCTCCTTGGTCTGGAAGTATCGAGTCCTCCTGGCCGATAGGGCGGCTCTCCTTTGTCTGGATGTATCGTGTCCACCTGGCCGATAGAGCGGCGCTCCTTGGTGTGGATATATCGTGTCCTCCTGGCCGATAGGGCGGCGCTCCTAGGTCTGGATGTACTGAGTCCTCCTGGCCGATAGGGCGGCGCTCCTAGGCCTGGATGTATTGAGTCCTCCTGGCCGATAGAGCGGCGCTCCTTGGTCTCGATGTATCGAGTCCTCCTGGCCGATAGAGCGGCGCTCCTAGGTCTGGATGTATTGAGTCCTTCTGGCCGATAGGGAGGCGCTCCTAGGTCTGGATGTATTGAGTCCTCCTGGCCGATAGGGCGGCGCTCATTGGTCTGGATGTACTGAGTCCTCCTGGCCGATAGGGCGGCGCTCCTAGGCCTGGATGTATTGAGTCCTCCTGGCCGATAGAGCGGCGCTCCTTGGTCTCGATGTATCGAGTCCTCCTGGCCGATAGAGCGGCGCTCCTAGGTCTGGATGTATTGAGTCCTTCTGGCCGATAGGGAGGCGCTCCTAGGTCTGGATGTATTGAGTCCTCCTGGCCGATAGGGCGGCGCTCATTGGTCTGGATGTATTGAGTCCTCCTGGCCGATAGGGCAGTGCTCCTAGGTCTCGACGTATTGAGTCCGCCTGGCCGATAGGGCGGCGCTCCTTGGTCTGGATGTATTGAGTCCTCCTGGCTGATAGGGCGGCGCTCCTAGGTCCCAATCTATTGAGTCCTCATGTCCGATAGGGCGGCGCTGCTAGGTCTGGATGTATTGAGTCCTCCTGTCCGATAGGGAGGCGCTCCTTGGTCTGGGTGTATTGAGTCCTCCTGGCCGATAGGGCAGTGCTCCAAGGTCTGGATGTATTGAGTCCTCCTGGCTGATAGGGCGTCGCTCCTAGGTCCCGATGTATTGAGTCCTCCTGGCCGATAGGGCGGCGCTCATTGGTCTGGGTGTATTGAGTCCTCCTGGCCGATAGGGCGGCGCTCATTGGTCTGGATGTATTGAGTCCTCCTGTCCGATAGGGAGGCGCTCCTACGTCTGAATGTATTGAGTCCTCCTGTCCGATAGGGCGGCGCTCCTAGTTCTGGTTGTATTGAGTCCTCCTGGCTGATAGGGCGGCGCTCCTAGGTCTGGATGTATTGAGTCCTCCTGGCTGATAGGGCGGCGCTCCTACGTCCCGATGTTGTGAGTCCTCCTGTCCGATAGGGCGGCGCTCCTAGGTCTGGATGTATTGAGTCCTCCTGTCCGATAGTGTGGCGTTCCTAGGTCTGGATGTATTGAGTCCTCCTGGCCGATAGGGCGGCGCTCCTTGGTCTGGATTTATTGAGTCCTCCTGGCCAATAGTGCGGCGCTCCTAGGTCTGTATGTATTGAGTCCTCCTGGCCGATAGGGCGGCGCTCCTTGGTCTGGATGTATTGAGTCCTCCTGGCTGATAGGGCGGTGCTACTTGGTCTGGATGTATTGAGTCCTCCTGGCCGATACGGCAGCGCTCCTTGGTCTGGATGTATTGAGTCCTCCTGGCCGATAGGGCGGCGCTCCTTGGTCTGGATGTATTGAGTCCTCCTGGCCGATAGGACAGTGCTCCTAGGTCTGGATGTATTGAGTCCTCCTGGCAGATAGGGCGGCGCTCCTAGGACCCGATGTGTTGAGCCCTCCTGTCCGATAGAGCGGCGCTCCTAGGTCTGGATGTATTGAGTCCGCCTGGCCGATAGGGCGGCGCTCCTAGGTCTGGATGTATTGAGTCCTCCTGGCTGATAGGGCGGCGCTCCTAGGTCCCGATCTATTGAGTCCTCCTGTCCGATAGGGCGGCGCACCTAGGTCTCGATGTATTCAGTCCTCCTGGCTGATAGGGCGGCGCTCCTTGGTCTGGATGTATTGAGTCCTCCTGGCTGATAGGGCGGCTCTCCTATATCCCGAAGTATTGAGTCCTCCTGTCCGATAGGGCGGCGCTCCTAGGTCCCGATGTATTAAGTCCTCCTGGCCGATAGGGCGGAGCTCCTTGGTCTGGGTGTATTGAGTCCTCCTGGCCGATAGGGCAGTGCTCCTAGGTCTGGATGTATTGAGTCCTCCTGGCTGATAGGGCGTCGCTCCTAGGTCCCGATGTATTGAGTCCTCCTGTCCGATAGGGCGGCGCTCCTTGATCTGGATGAATTGAGTCCTCCTGGCCAATAGGGCGGCGCTCCTTGTTCTGGATGTATTGAGTCCTCCTGGCTGATAGGGCGGCGCTCCTAGGTCCCGATGTATTGAGTCCTCCTGTCCGATAGGGCGGCGCTCCTAGGTCTGGATGTATTGATTCCTCCTGTCCGATAGGGAGGCGCTCCTAGGTCTGGATGTATTGTGTCCTCCGGGCCGATAGAGCGGCGCTCCTAAGTCTGGATGTATTGAGTCCTCTGGCCGATAGGTCAGCGATCCTAGGTCTGGATGTATCGAGTACTCCTGGCTGATAGATAAGCGCTCCTAGGTCTGGATGTATTAAGCCCTTCTCGCCGATAGGGTGGCGCTCCTTGGTCTGGATGTATTGAGTCCTCATGGCCGATAGGGCGGCGCTCTTCGGTCTGAATGTATTTTGTCCTCCTGGCCGATAGTGCGGCGCTCCTTGGTCTGGATGTATCGAGTCCTCCTGGCCGATAGGGCGGCGCTCCTTGGTCTGGATGTATCGTGTCCTCCTGGCCGATAGAGCGGCGCGCCTTGGTGTGGATATATCGTGTCCTCCTGGCCGATAGGGCGGCGCTCCTAGGTCTGGATGTATTGAGTCCTCCTGGCCGATAGGGCGGCGCTCCTAGGCCTGGATGTATTGAGTCCTCCTGGCCGATAGAGCGGCGCTCCTTGGTCTGGATGTATCGAGTCCTCCTGGCCGATAGAGCGGCGCTCCTAGGTCTGGATGTATTGAGTCCTTCTGGCCGATAGGGCGGCGCTCCTAGGTCTGGATGTATTGAGTCCTCCTGGCAGATAGAGCGGCGCTCCTAGGTCCGGATGTATTGAGTCCTCCTGGCCGATAGAGCGGCGCTCCTAGGTCCGGATGTATTGAGTCCTCCTGGCCGATAGGGCGGCTCTCCTAGGTTTGGATGTATTGAGTCCTTCTGGCTTATAGAGAGGCGCTCCTTGGTCTGGATGTATCGAGTCCTCCTGGACGATAGGGCGGCGCTCCTAGGTCTGGATGTATTGAGTCCTCCTGGCCGATAGGGCGGCGCTCCTTGGTCTGGTTGTATCGAGTCCTCCTGGCCGATAGTGCGGCGCTCCTAGGTCTGGATGTATTGACTCCTCCTGGCCGATAGGGCGGTGCTCCTAGGTCTGGATGTATTGAGTTCTCCTGGCTGATAGGGCGTCGCTCCTAGGTCCCGATGTATTGAGTCCTCCTGTCCGATAGGGCGGCGCTCCTTGGTCTGGATGAATTGAGTCCTCCTGACCAATAGGGCGGCGCTCCTTTGTCTGGATGTATTGAGTCCTCCTGGCTGATAGGGCGGCTCTCCTAGGTCCCGATGTATTGAGTCCTCCTGTCCGATAGGGCGGCTCACCTAGGTCTCGATGTATTGAGTCCTCCTGGCTGATAGGGCGGCGCTCCTTGGTCTGGATGTATTGAGTCCTCCTGGCCGATAGGGCAGTGCTCCTAGGTCTGGATGTATTGTGTCCTCCTGGCTGATAGGGCGTCGCTCCTAGGTCCCGTAGTATTGAGTCCTCCTGTCCGATAGGGCGGCGCTCCTTGGTCTGGATGAATTGAGTCCTCCTGGCCAATAGGGCGGCGCTCCTTGGTCTGGATGTATTGAGTCCTCCTGGCTGATAGGGCGGCGCTCCTAGGTCCCGATGTATTGAGTCCTCCTGTCCGATAGGGCGACGCTCCTAGGTCTGGATGTATTGATTCCTCCTGTCCGATAGGGAGGCGCTCCTAGGTCTGGATGTATTGTGTCCTCCTGGCCGATAGGTCAGCGATCCTAGGTCTGGATGTATTGAGTACTCCTGGCTGATAGATAAGCGCTCCTAGGTCTGGATGTATTAAGCCCTCCTCGCCGATAGGGTGGCGCTCCTTGGTCTGGATGTATTGAGTCCTCATGGCCGATAGGGCGGCGCTCTTCGGTCTGAATGTATTTTCTCCTCCTGGCCGATAGTGCGGCGCTCCTTGGTCTGGATGTATCGAGTCCTCCTGGCCGATAGGGCGGCGCTCCTTGTTCTGGATGTATCGTGACCTCCTGGCCGATAGGGCGGCGCTCCTAGGTCTGGATGTATTGAGTCCTCCTGGCCGATAGGGCGGCGCTCCTAGGCCTGGATGTATTGAGTCCTCCTGGCCGATAGAGCGGCGCTCCTTGGTCTGGATGTAGCGAGTCCTCCTGGCCGATAGAGCGGCGCTCCTAGATCTGGATGTATTGAGTCCTTCTGGCCGATAGGGCGGCGCTCCTAGGTCTGGATGTATTGAGTCCTCCTGGCAGATAGAGCGGCGCTCCTACGTCCGGATGTATTGAGTCCTCCTGGCCGATAGAGCGGCGCTCCTAGGTCCGGATGTATTGAGTCCTCCTGGCTGATAGGGCGGCGCTCCTTGGTCTGGATGTATTGAGTCCTCCTGGCTGATAGGGCGGCGCTCCTAGGTCCGGATGTATTGAGTCCTCCTGGCTGATAGGGCGGCTCTCCTTGGTCTGGATGTATTGAGTCCTCCTGGCTGATAGGGCGGCGCTCCTTGGTCTGGATGTATTGAGTCCTCCTGGCCGATAGGGCGGCGCTCCTTGGTCTGGATGTATTGACTCCTCCTGGCCGATAGGGCGGTGCTCCTAGGTCTGGATGTATTGAGTCCTCCTGGCCGATAGGGCGGCGCTCCTTGGTCTGGATGTATTGAGTCCTCCTGGCTGATAGGGCGGCGATCCTAGGTCCCGATCTATTGAGTCCTCCTGTCCGATTGGGCGGCGCTCCTAGGTCTGGATGTATTGAGTCCTCCTGTCCGATAGGGAGGCGCTCCTACGTCTGAATGTATTGAGTCCTCCTGTCCGATAGGGCGGCGCTCCTAGGTCTGGTTGTATTGAGTCCTCGTGGCTGATAGGGCGGCGCTCCTAGGTCTGGATGTATTGAGTCCTCCTGGCTGATAGGGCGGCGCTCCTACGTCCCGATGTTGTGAGTCCTCCTGTCCGATAGGGCGGCGCTCCTTGGTCTGGATGTATTGAGTCCTCCTGGCCGATAGGGCGGTGCTCCTAGGTCTGGATGTATTGAGTCCTCCTGGCTGATAGGGCGTCGCTCCTAGGTCCCGATGTATTCAGTCCTCCTGTCCGATAAGGCGGCGCTCCTTGGTCTGGATGTATTGAGTCCTCCTGGCCGATAGGGCGGTGCTCCTAGGTCTGGATGTATTGAGTCCTCCTGGCTGATAGGGCGTCGCTCCTAGGTCCCGATGTATTCAGTCCTCCTGTCCGATAAGGCGGCGCTCCTTGGTTTGGATGAATTGAGACCTCCTGGCCAATAGGGTGGCGCTCCTTGGTCTGGATGTATTGAGTCCTCCTGGCTGATAGGGCGGCGCTCCTAGGTCCCGATGTATTGAGTCCTCCTGTCCGATAGGGCGGCGCTCCTAGGTCTGGATGTATTGATTCCTCCTGTCCGATAGGGAGGCGCTCCTAGGTCTGGATGTATTGTGTCCTCCTGGCCGATAGAGCGGCGCTCCTAGGTCTGGATGTATTGAGTCCTCTGGCCGATAGGTCAGCGCTCCTAGGTCTGGATGTATCGAGTACTCCTGGCTGATAGATAAGCGCTCCTAGGTCTGGATGTATTGAGAACTCCTCGCCGATAGGGCGGCGCTCCTTGGTCTGGATGTATTGAGTCCTCATGGCCGATAGGGCGGCGCTCCTTGGTCTGGATGTATCGAGTCCTCCTGGCCGATAGGGCGGCGCTCCTTGGTCTGGATGTATCGTGTCCTCCTGGCCGATAGAGCGGCGCTCCTTGGTGTGGATATATCGTGTCCTCCTGGCCGATAGGGCGGCGCTCCTAGGTCTGGATGTATTGAGTCCTCCTGGCCGATAGGGCGGCGCTCCTAGGCCTGGATGTATTGAGTCCTCCTGGCCGATAGAGCGGCGCTCCTTGGTCTCGATGTATCGAGTCCTCCTGGCCGCTAGAGCGGCGCTCCTAGGTCTGGATGTATTGAGTCCTTCTGGCCGATAGGGAGGCGCTCCTAGGTCTGGATGTATTGAGTCCTCCTGGCCGATAGGGCGGCGCTCATTGGTCTGGATGTATTGAGTCCTCCTGGCCGATAGGGCAGTGCTCCTAGGTCTCGACATATTGAGTCCGCATGGCCGATAGGGCGGCGCTCCTTGGTCTGGATGTATTGAGTCCTCCTGGCTGATAGGGCGGCGCTCCTAGGTCCCAATCTATTGAGTCCTCCTGTCCGATAGGGCGGCGCTCCTAGGTCTGGATGTATTGAGTCCTCCTGTCCGATAGGGAGGCGCTCCTTGGTCTGGGTGTATTGAGTCCTCCTGGCTGATAGGGCAGTGCTCCTAGGTCTGGATGTATTGAGTCCTCCTGGCCGATAGGGCGGCGCTCATTGGTCTGGGTGTATTGAGTCCTCCTGGCCGATAGGGCGGCGCTCATTGGTCTGGATGTATTGAGTCCTCCTGTCCGATAGGGAGGCGCTCCTACGTCTGAATGTATTGAGTCCTCCTGTCGGATAGGGCGGCGCTCCTAGTTCTGGTTGTATTGAGTCCTCCTGGCTGATAGGGCGGCGCTCCTAGGTCTGGATGTATTGAGTCCTCCTGTCCGATAGTGTGGCGTTCCTAGGTCTGGATGTATTGAGTCCTCCTGGCCGATAGGGCGGCGCTCCTAGGTCTGGATGTATTGAGTCCTCCTGGCCAATAGGGCGGCGCTCCTAGGTCTGTATGTATTGAGTCCTCCTGGCCGATAGGGCGGCGCTCCTTGGTCTGGATGTATTGAGTCCTCCTGGCTGATAGGGCGGTGCTACTTGGTCTGGATGTATTGAGTCCTCCTGGCCGATACGGCAGCGCTCCTTGGTCTGGATGTATTGAGTCCTCCTGGCCGATAGGGCGGCGCTCCTTGGTCTGGATGTATTGAGTCCTCCTGGCCGATAGGGCAGTGCTCCTAGGTCTGGATGTATTGAGTCCTCCTGGCAGATAGGGCGGCGCTCCTAGGACCCGATGTGTTGAGTCCTCCTGTCCGATAGAGCGGCGCTCCTAGGTCTGGATGTATTGAGTCCGCCTGGCCGATAGGGCGGCGCTCCTAGGTCTGGATGTATTGAGTCCTCCTGGCTAATAGGGCGGCGCTCCTAGGTCCCGATCTATTGAGTCCTCCTGTCCGATAGGGCGGCGCAACTAGGTCTCGATGTATTCAGTCCTCCTGGCTGATAGGGCGGCGCTCCTTGGTCTGGATGTATTGAGTCCTCCTGGCTGATAGGGCGGCTCTCCTATATCCCGAAGTATTGAGTCCTCCTGTCCGATAGGGCGGCGCTCCTAGGTCCCGATGTATTAAGTCCTCCTGGCCGATAGGGCGGAGCTCCTTGGTCTGGGTGTATTGAGTCCTCCTGGCCGATAGGGCAGTGCTCCTAGGTCTGGATGTATTGAGTCCTCCTGGCTGATAGGGCGTCGCTCCTAGGTCCCGATGTATTGAGTCCTCCTGTCCGATAGGGCGGCGCTCCTTGGTCTGGATGAATTGAGTCCTCCTGGCCAATAGGGCGGCGCTCCTTGTTCTGGATGTATTGAGTCCTCCTGGCTGATAGGGCGGCGCTCCTAGGTCCCGATGTATTGAGTCCTCCTGTCCGATAGGGCGGCGCTCCTAGGTCTGGATGTATTGATTCCTCCTGTCCGATAGGGAGGCGCTCCTAGGTCTGGATGTATTGTGTCCTCCGGGCCGATAGAGCGGCGCTCCTAAGTCTGGATGTATTGAGTCCTCTGGCCGATAGGTCAGCGATCCTAGGTCTGGATGTATCGAGTACTCCTGGCTGATAGATAAGCGCTCCTAGGTCTGGATGTATTAAGCCCTTCTCGCCGATAGGGTGGCGCTCCTTGGTCTGGATGTATTGAGTCCTCATGGCCGATAGGGCGGCGCTCTTCGGTCTGAATGTATTTTGTCCTCCTGGCCGATAGTGCGGCGCTCCTTGGTCTGGATGTATCGAGTCCTCCTGGCCGATAGGGCGGCGCTCCTTGGTCTGGATGTATCGTGTCCTCCTGGCCGATAGAGCGGCGCGCCTTGGTGTGGATATATCGTGTCCTCCTGGCCGATAGGGCGGCGCTCCTAGGTCTGGATGTATTGAGTCCTCCTGGCCGATAGGGCGGCGCTCCTAGGCCTGGATGTATTGAGTCCTCCTGGCCGATAGAGCGGCGCTCCTTGGTCTGGATGTATCGAGTCCTCCTGGCCGATAGAGCGGCGCTCCTAGGTCTGGATGTATTGAGTCCTTCTGGCCGATAGGGCGGCGCTCCTAGGTCTGGATGTATTGAGTCCTCCTGGCAGATAGAGCGGCGCTCCTAGGTCCAGATGTATTGAGTCCTCCTGGCCGATAGAGCGGCGCTCCTAGGTCCGGATGTATTGAGTCCTCCTGGCATATAGGGCGGCTCTCCTAGGTTTGGATATATTGAGTCCTTCTGGCTTATAGAGAGGCGCTCCTTGGTCTGGATGTATCGAGTCCTCCTGGACGATAGGGCGGCGCTCCTAGGTCTGGATGTATTGAGTCCTCCTGGCCGATAGGGCGGCGCTCCTTGGTCTGGTTGTATCGAGTCCTCCTGGCCGATAGTGCGGCGCTCCTAGGTCTGGATGTATTGACTCCTCCTGGCCGATAGGGCGGTGCTCCTAGGTCTGGATGTATTGAGTTCTCCTGGCTGATAGGGCGTCGCTCCTAGGTCCCGATGTATTGAGTCCTCCTGTCCGATAGGGCGGCGCTCCTTGGTCTGGATGAATTGAGTCCTCCTGACCAATAGGGCGGCGCTCCTTTGTCTGGATGTATTGAGTCCTCCTGGCTGATAGGGCGGCTCTCCTAGGTCCCGATGTATTGAGTCCTCCTGTCCGATAGGGCGGCGCTCCTAGGTCTGGATGTATTGATTCCACCTGTCCGATAGGGAGGCGCTCCTAGGTCTGGATGTATTGTGTCCTCCTGGCCGATAGAGCGGCGCTCCTAGGTCTGGATGCATTGAGTCCTCTGGCCGATAGGGTGGCGCTCTTCGGTCTGAATGTATTCACTCCTCCTGGCAGATAGGGCGGCGCTCCTAGGACCCGATGTATTGAGTCCTCCTGTCTGATAGAGCGGCGATCCTAGGTCTGGATGTATTGAGTCCTCCTGGCCGATAAGGCGGCGCTCCTTGGTCTGGATGTATTGAGTCCTCCTGGCAGATAGGGCAGGACTCATAGGTCTGGATGTATTGAGTCCTCCTGGCAGATAGGGAGGCGCTCCTAGGACCCGATGTATTGAGTCCTCCTGTCCAATAGAGCGGCGCTCCTAGGTCTGGATGTATTGAGTCCTCCTGGCTGAGAGGGCGGCGCTCCTAGGTCCCGATCTATTGAGTCCTCCTGTCCGATAGGGAGGCGCACCTAGGTCTGGATGTATTGAGTCCTCCTGGCCGATAGGCCGGCGCTCCTTGGTCTGGATGTATTGAGTCCTCCTGGCTGATAGGGCGGCGCTCCTATATCCCGATGTATTGAGTCCTCCTGTCCGATAGGGCGGCGCTCCTAGGTCCCGATGTATTAAGTCCTCCTGTCCGATAGGGCGGCGCTCCTTGGTCTGGATGTATTGAGTCCTCCTGGCCGATAGGGCGGTGCTCCTAGGTCTGGATGTATTGAGTCCTCCTGGCTGATATGGCGTCGCTCCTAGGTCCCGATGTATTCAGTCCTCCTGTCCGATAAGGCGGCGCTCCTGGGTTTGGATGAATTGAGACCTCCTGGCCAATAGGGTGGCGCTCCTTGGTCTGGATGTATTGAGTCCTCCTGGCTGATAGGGCGGCGCTCCTAGGTCCCGATGTATTGAGTCCTCCTGTCCGATACGGCGGCGCTCCTAGGTCTGGATGTATTGATTCCTCCTGTCCGATAGGGAGGCGCTCCTAGGTCTGGATGTATTGTGTCCTCCTGGCCGATAGAGCGGCGCTCCTAGGTCTAGATGTATTGAGTCCTCTGGCCGATAGGTCAGCGCTCCTAGGTCTGGATGTATCGAGTACTCCTGGCTGATAGATAAGCGCTCCTAGGTCTGGATGTATTGAGAACTCCTCGCCGATAGGGCGGCGCTCCTTGGTCTGGATGTATTGAGTCCTCATGGCCGATAGGGCGGCGCTCCTTGGTCTGGATGTATCGAGTCCTCCTGGCCGATAGGGCGGCGCTCCTTGGTCTGGATGTATCGTGTCATCCTGGCCGATAGAGCGGCGCTCCTTGGTGTGGATATATCGTGTCCTCCTGGCCGATAGGGCGGCGCTCCTAGGTCTGGATGTATTGAGTCCTCCTGGCCGATAGGGCGGCGCTCCTAGGCCTGGATGTATTGAGTCCTCCTGGCCGATAGAGCGGCGCTCCTTGGTCTCGATGTATCGAGTCCTCCTGGCCGATAGAGCGGCGCTCCTAGGTCTGGATGTATTGAGTCCTTCTGGCCGATAGGGAGGCGCTCCTAGGTCTGGATGTATTGAGTCCTCCTGGCCGATAAGGCGGCGCTCATTGGTCTGGATGTATTGAGTCCTCCTGGCCGATAGGGCAGTGCTCCTAGGTCTCGACGTATTGAGTCCGCCTGGCCGATAGGGCGGCGCTCCTTGGTCTGGATGTATTGAGTCCTCCTGGCTGATAGGGCGGCGCTCCTAGGTCCCAATCTATTGAGTCCTCCTGTCCGATAGGGCGGCGCTCCTAGGTCTGGATGTATTGAGTCCTCCTGTCCGATAGGGAGGCGCTCCTACGTCTGAATGTATTGAGTCCTCCTGTCCGATAGGGTGGCGCTCCTAGGTCTGGTTGTATTGAGTCCTCCTGGCTGATAGGGCGGGGCTCCTAGGTCTGGATGTATAGAGTCCTCCTGGCTGATAGGGCGGCGCTCCTAGGACCCGATGTTGTGAGTCCTCCTGTCCGATAGGGCGGCGCACCTAGGTCTGGATGTATTGAGTCCTCCTGGCCGATAGGGCGGCGCTCCTTGGTCTGGATGTATTGAGTCCTCCTGGCCGAAAGGGCGGCGCTCCTAGGTCTGTATGTATTGAGTCCTCCTGGCCGATAGGGCGGCGCTCTTTGGTCTGGATGTATTGAGTCCTCCTGGCCGATAGGGCGGCCCTCCTTGGTCTGGATGTATTGAGTCCTCCTGTCCGATAGGGCGGCGCTCCTAGGTCTGTATGTATTGAGTCCTCCTGGCCGATAGGGCGGCGCTCCTTGGTCTGGATGTATTGAGTCCTCCTGGCTGATAGGGCGGCGCTACTTGGTCTGGATGTATTGAGTCCTCCTGTCCGATAGGGCGGCGCTCCTTGGTCTGGATGTATTGAGTCCTCCTGGCCGATAGGGCGGCGCTCCTTGGACTGGATGTATTGATTCCTCCTGGCCGATAGGGCAGTGCTCCTAGGTCTGGATGTATTGAGTCCTCCTGGCAGATAGGGCGGCGCTCCTAGGTCCCGATGTGTTGAGTCCTCCTGTCCGATAGAGCGGCGCTCCTAGGTCTGGATGTATTGAGTCCTCCTGGCCGATTGGGCGGCGCTCCTAGGTCCCGATCTATTGAGTCCTCCTGTCCGATAGGGCGGCGCACCTAGGTCTTGATGTATTTTGTCCTCCTGGCCGATAGGGCGGCGCTCCTTGGTCTCGATGTATTGAGTCCTCCTGGCCGATAGGGCAGTGCTCCTAGGTCTGGATGTATTGAGTCCGCCTGGCCGATAGGGCGGCGCTCCTTGGTCTGGATGTATAGAGTCCTCCTGGCTGATAGGGCGGGGCTCCTAGGTCCCGATCTATTGAGTCCTCCTGTCCGATAGGGCGGCGCTCCTAGGTCTGGATGTATTGAGTCCTCCTGGCTGATAGGTCAGCGATCCTAGGTCTGGATGTATCGAGTACTCCTGGCTGATAGATAAGCGCTCCTAGGTCTGGATGTATTAAGCCCTTCTCGCCGATAGGGTGGCGCTCCTTGGTCTGGATGTATTGAGTCCTCATGGCCGATAGGGCGGCGCTCTTCGGTCTGAATGTATTTTGTCCTCCTGGCCGATAGTGCGGCGCTCCTTGGTCTGGATGTATCGAGTCCTCCTGGCCGATAGGGCGGCGCTCCTTGGTCTGGATGTATCGTGTCCTCCTGGCCGATAGAGCGGCGCGCCTTGGTGTGGATATATCGTGTCCTCCTGGCCGATAGGGCGGTGCTCCTAGGTCTGGATGTATTGAGTCCTCCTGGCCGATAGGGCGGCGCTCCTAGGCCTGGATGTATTGAGTCCTCCTGGCCGATAGAGCGGCGCTCCTTGGTCTGGATGTATCGAGTCCTCCTGGCCGATAGAGCGGCGCTCCTAGGTCTGGATGTATTGAGTCCTTCTGGCCGATAGGGCGGCGCTCCTAGGTCTGGATGTATTGAGTCCTCCTGGCAGATAGAGCGGCGCTCCTAGGTCCGGATGTATTGAGTCCTCCTGGCCGATAGAGCGGCGCTCCTAGGTCCGGATGTATTGAGTCCTCCTGGCATATAGGGCGGCTCTCCTAGGTTTGGATGTATTGAGTCCTTCTGGCTTATAGAGAGGCGCTCCTTGGTCTGGATGTATCGAGTCCTCCTGGACGATAGGGCGGCGCTCCTAGGTCTGGATGTATTGAGTCCTCCTGGCCGATAGGGCGGCGCTCCTTGGTCTGGTTGTATCGAGTCCTCCTGGCCGATAGTGCGGCGCTCCTAGGTCTGGATGTATTGACTCCTCCTGGCCGATAGGGCGGTGCTCCTAGGTCTGGATGTATTGAGTTCTCCTGGCTGATAGGGCGTCGCTCCTAGGTCCCGATGTATTGAGTCCTCCTGTCCGATAGGGCGGCGCTCCTTGGTCTGGATGAATTGAGTCCTCCTGACCAATAGGGCGGCGCTCCTTTGTCTGGATGTATTGAGTCCTCCTGGCTGATAGGGCGGCTCTCCTAGGTCCCGATGTATTGAGTCCTCCTGTCCGATAGGGCGGCGCTCCTAGGTCTGGATGTATTGATTCCACCTGTCCGATAGGGAGGCGCTCCTAGGTCTGGATGTATTGTGTCCTCCTGGCCGATAGAGCGGCGCTCCTAGGTCTGGATGCATTGAGTCCTCTGGCCGATAGGGTGGCGCTCTTCGGTCTGAATGTATTCACTCCTCCTGGCAGATAGGGCGGCGCTCCTAGGACCCGATGTATTGAGTCCTCCTGTCTGATAGAGCGGCGATCCTAGGTCTGGATGTATTGAGTCCTCCTGGCCGATAAGGCGGCGCTCCTTGGTCTGGATGTATTGAGTCCTCCTGGCAGATAGGGCAGGACTCATAGGTCTGGATGTATTGAGTCCTCCTGGCAGATAGGGAGGCGCTCCTAGGACCCGATGTATTGAGTCCTCCTGTCCAATAGAGCGGCGCTCCTAGGTCTGGATGTATTGAGTCCTGCTGGCTGAGAGGGCGGCGCTCCTAGGTCCCGATCTATTGAGTCCTCCTGTCCGATAGGGAGGCGCACCTAGGTCTGGATGTATTGAGTCCTCCTGGCCGATAGGCCGGCGCTCCTTGGTCTGGATGTATTGAGTCCTCCTGGCTGATAGGGCGGCGCTCCTATATCCCGATGTATTGAGTCCTCCTGTCCGATAGGGCGGCGCTCCTAGGTCCCGATGTATTAAGTCCTCCTGTCCGATAGGGCGGCGCTCCTTGGTCTGGATGTATTGAGTCCTCCTGGCCGATAGGGCGGTGCTCCTAGGTCTGGATGTATTGAGTCCTCCTGGCTGATATGGCGTCGCTCCTAGGTCCCGATGTATTCAGTCCTCCTGTCCGATAAGGCGGCGCTCCTGGGTTTGGATGAATTGAGACCTCCTGGCCAATAGGGTGGCGCTCCTTGGTCTGGATGTATTGAGTCCTCCTGGCTGATAGGGCGGCGCTCCTAGGTCCCGATGTATTGAGTCCTCCTGTCCGATAGGGCGGCGCTCCTAGGTCTGGATGTATTGATTCCTCCTGTCCGATAGGGAGGCGCTCCTAGGTCTGGATGTATTGTGTCCTCCTGGCCGATAGAGCGGCGCTCCTAGGTCTAGATGTATTGAGTCCTCTGGCCGATAGGTCAGCGCTCCTAGGTCTGGATGTATCGAGTACTCCTGGCTGATAGATAAGCGCTCCTAGGTCTGGATGTATTGAGAACTCCTCGCCGATAGGGCGGCGCTCCTTGGTCTGGATGTATTGAGTCCTCATGGCCGATAGGGCGGCGCTCCTTGGTCTGGATGTATCGAGTCCTCCTGGCCGATAGGGCGGCGCTCCTTGGTCTGGATGTATCGTGTCATCCTGGCCGATAGAGCGGCGCTCCTTGGTGTGGATATATCGTGTCCTCCTGGCCGATAGGGCGGCGCTCCTAGGTCTGGATGTATTGAGTCCTCCTGGCCGATAGGGCGGCGCTCCTAGGCCTGGATGTATTGAGTCCTCCTGGCCGATAGAGCGGCGCTCCTTGGTCTCGATGTATCGAGTCCTCCTGGCCGATAGAGCGGCGCTCCTAGGTCTGGATGTATTGAGTCCTTCTGGCCGATAGGGAGGCGCTCCTAGGTCTGGATGTATTGAGTCCTCCTGGCCGATAGGGCGGCGCTCATTGGTCTGGATGTATTGAGTCCTCCTGGCCGATAGGGCAGTGCTCCTAGGTCTCGACGTATTGAGTCCGCCTGGCCGATAGGGCGGCGCTCCTTGGTCTGGATGTATTGAGTCCTCCTGGCTGATAGGGCGGCGCTCCTAGGTCCCAATCTATTGAGTCCTCCTGTCCGATAGGGCGGCGCTCCTAGGTCTGGATGTATTGAGTCCTCCTGTCCGATAGGGAGGCGCTCCTACGTCTGAATGTATTGAGTCCTCCTGTCCGATAGGGTGGCGCTCCTAGGTCTGGTTGTATTGAGTCCTCCTGGCTGATAGGGCGGGGCTCCTAGGTCTGGATGTATAGAGTCCTCCTGGCTGATAGGGCGGCGCTCCTAGGTCCCGATGTTGTGAGTCCTCCTGTCCGATAGGGCGGCGCACCTAGGTCTGGATGTATTGAGTCCTCCTGGCCGATAGGGCGGCGCTCCTTGGTCTGGATGTATTGAGTCCTCCTGGCCGAAAGGGCGGCGCTCCTAGGTCTGTATGTATTGAGTCCTCCTGGCCGATAGGGCGGCGCTCCTTGGTCTGGATGTATTGAGTCCTCCTGGCCGATAGGGCGGCGCTCCTTGGTCTGGATGTATTGAGTCCTCCTGGCTGATAGGGCGGCGCTACTTGGTCTGGATGTATTGAGTCCTCCTGTCCGATAGGGCGGCGCTCCTTGGTCTGGATGTATTGAGTCCTCCTGGCCGATAGGGCGGCGCTCCTTGGACTGGATGTATTGATTCCTCCTGGCCGATAGGGCAGTGCTCCTAGGTCTGGATGTATTGAGTCCTCCTGGCAGATAGGGCGGCGCTCCTAGGTCCCGATGTGTTGAGTCCTCCTGTCCGATAGAGCGGCGCTCCTAGGTCTGGATGTATTGAGTCCTCCTGGCCGATTGGGCGGCGCTCCTAGGTCCCGATCTATTGAGTCCTCCTGTCCGATAGGGCGGCGCACCTAGGTCTTGATGTATTGTGTCCTCCTGGCCGATAGGGCGGCGCTCCTTGGTCTCGATGTATTGAGTCCTCCTGGCCGATAGGGCAGTGCTCCTAGGTCTGGATGTATTGAGTCCGCCTGGCCGATAGGGCGGCGCTCCTTGGTCTGGATGTATAGAGTCCTCCTGGCTGATAGGGCGGGGCTCCTAGGTCCCGATCTATTGAGTCCTCCTGTCCGATAGGGCGGCGCTCCTAGGTCTGGATGTATTGAGTCCTCCTGTCCGATAGCGTGGCGTTCCTAGGTCTGGATGTATTGAGTCCTCCTGGCCGATAGGGCGGCGCTCCTTCGTCTGGATGTATTGAGTCCTCCTGGCCGATAGGGCGGCGCTCATAGGTCTGTATGTATTGTGTCCTCCTGGCCGATAGGGCGGCGCTCCTTGGTCTCGATGTATTGAGTCCTCCTCGCTGATAGGGCGGCGCTCCTTCGTCTGGATGTATTGAGTCCTCCTGGCCGATAGGGCGGCGCTCCTAGGTCCGTATGTATTGAGTCCTCCTGGCCGATAGGGCGGCGCTCCTTGGTCTGGATGTATTGAGTCCTCCTGGCTGATAGGGCGGCGCTACTTGGTCTGGATGTATTGAGTCCTCCTGGCAGATAGGGCAGCGCTCCTTGGTCTGTATGTATTGAGTCCTCCTGGCCGATAGAGCGGCGCTCCTTGGTCTGGATGTATTGAGTCCTCCTGGCCGATAGGGCAGTGCTCCTAGGTCTGGATGAATTGAGTCCTCCTGGCAGATAGGGCGGCGCTCCTAGGACCCGATGTGTTGAGTCCTCCTGTCCGATAGAGCGGCGCTCATAGGTCTGTATGTATTGAGTCCTCCTGGCCGATAGGGCGGCTCTCCTTGGTCTGGATGTATTGAGTCCTCCTGGCCGATAGGGCGGCGCTCCTTGGTCTGGATGTATTGAGTCCTCCTGGCCGATAGGGCGGCGCTCCTTGGTCTGGATGTATTGAGTCCTCCTGGCCGATAGGGCGGTGCTCCTAGGTCTGGATGTATTGAGTCCTCCTGGCCGATAGGGCGGCGCTCCTTGGTCTGGATGTATTGAGTCCTCCTGGCTGATAGGGCGGCGATTGATATGTGGAACTTGTTCAAGGAGCAACTATTGAGTGTCCTTGATAAGTACGTACCTATCAGGCAGGGAGGAAAGGGTCGTGTGAAGGAGCCGTGGTTTAATAAGGAGTTGGAATCCCTTGTTAAATGGAAGAGGGCGGCCTTTGTAAAGATGAGGCGTGAAGGTTCAATAGGGGCGATTGAGAGTTATAAGGTAGCCCGGAAGGACCTGAAGAGAGAGCTAAGAGCAGCAAGGAGGGGACATGAAAGGTCCTTAGTTGGTAGGATTAGGGAAAACCCTAAGGCTTTCTATAGGTATGTTAGGAATAAAAGAATGACTAGGGAAGGAATAGGTCCAATCAAGGATAGTAATGGGAAGTTGCGTGTGGAGGCTGAAGAGATTGGGGAGGCGCTGAATGAATACTTTTCGTCAGTATTCACTCAGGAACAGGACATTGTTGTCGATATGAATACTGAGGCACGAATAAGTAGAATGGATGGCTTTGAGATATGTAGAGAAGAGGTGTTGGAAATTCTGGCAAGGGTGAAAATAGATAAGTCCCCTGGGCCTGATTGCATTTATCCTAGGATTCTCTGGGAAGCAAGGGAGGAGATTGCAGAGCCATTGGCCTTGATTTTTGTGTCCTCTTTGTCTACAGGAGTAGTGCCAGAGGACTGGAGGCTAGCAAACGTGGTTCCCTTGTTCAAGAAGGGGAGTAGGGATAATCCTAGTAACTATAGGCCAGTGAGTCTCACTTCTGTTGTGGGCAAAGTCTTAGAGAGAATTATAAGGGATAGGATTTATGCACATCTGGATAAGAATGATGTGATCAAGGATAGTCAGCATGGTTTTGTGAAGGGCAGGTCGTGCCTCACAAACCTTATTGAATTCTTTGAGAAGGTGATGAAGGAGGTAGATGAGGGGAAAGCGGTAGATGTAGTATATATGGATTTTAGTAAGGCGTTTGATAAGGTCCCCCATGGTAGGCTACTGCAGAAAATACAGAGATATGGCATTGAGGGTGAGTTGGAGGTTTGGATTAGGAATTGGCTCTCTGGAAGAAGACAGAGGGTAGTAGTTGATGGCAAAGATTCATCTTGGAGTGCCGTCACTAGTGGTGTTCCGCAAGGATCTGTTTTGGGACCATTGCTGTTTGTCATTTTTATAAATGACCTGGAGGAAGGGTTAGAAGGTTGGGTGAGCAAGTTTGCGGATGATACGAAAGTCGGAGGAGTTGTAGACAGTGAGGAAGGATATGGCAGGTTACAGCGGGATATAGAGAAGCTGCAGAGCTGGGCAGAAAGGTGGCAAATGGAGTTCAATGTAGCTAAGTGTGAAGTGATTCACTTTGGTAAGAGTAATAAAAAGATGGATTACTGGGCTAATGGTAGACTACTTGGTAGTGTGGAAGAGCAGAGGGATCTTGGTGTCCATGTACACAGATCTCTGAAAGTTGCCACCCAGGTAAATAGTGCAGTGAAGAAGGCATATGGCGTACTGGCTTTTATTGGTAGAGGAATTGAGTTCCGGAGTCCTGAGGTCATGCTGCAGTTGTATAAGACTCTGGTGCGGCCGCTTCTGGAATATTGTGTGCAGTTTTGGTCGCCATACTATAGGAAGGATGTGGAGGCACTGGAACGGGTGCAGAGGAGGTTTACCAGGATGTTGCCTGGTATGGTAGGAAGATCCTATGAGGAAAGGCTGAGGCACTTGGGGTTGTTTTCTTTGGAGAAAAGAAGGTTTAGGGGTGATTTGATAGAGGTGTACAAGATGATTAGGGGGTTAGATAGGGTTGACAGTGAGAACCTTTTTCCGCGTATGGAGTCAGCTATTACAAGGGGGCATAGCTTTAAATTAAGGGGGGGTAGATATAGGACTGATGTTAGGGGTAGGTTCTTCACTCAGCGAGTCGTAAGATCATGGAATGCCCTGCCAGTAGCAGTAGTGGACTCTCCCTCTATATGGGTATTTAAGCGGGCATTGGATAGGTATATGGAGGATAGTGGGTTAGTGTAGGTTAGGTGGGCTTTGATCGGCGCAACATCGAGGGCCGAAGGGCCTGTACTGCGCTGTATTGTTCTATGTTCTATGTTCTATGATCCTAGGTCCCGATCTATTGAGTCCTCCTGTCCGATTGGGCGGCGCTCCTAGGTCTGGATGTATTGAGTCCTCCTGTCCGATAGGGAGGCGCTCCTACGTCTGAATGTATTGAGTCCTCCTGTCCGATAGGGCGGCGCTCCTAGGTCTGGTTGTATTGAGTCCTCGTGGCTGATAGGGCAGCGCTCCTAGGTCTGGATGTATTGAGTCCTCCTGGCTGATAGGGCGGCGCTCCTACGTCCCGATGTTGTGAGTCCTCCTGTCCGATATGGCGGCGCTCCTAGGTCTGGATGTATTGAGTCCTCCTGTCCGATAGTGTGGCGTTCCTAGGTCTGGATGTATTGAGTCCTCCTGGCCGATAGGGCGGCGCTCCTTGGTCTGGATGTATTGAGTCCTCCTGGCCGATAGGGCGGCGCTCCTAGGTCTGTATGTATTGAGTCCTCCTGGCCGATAGGGCGGCGCTCCTTGGTCTGGATGTATTGAGGCCTCCTGGCCGATAGGGCGGCGGCCTTGGTCTGGATGTATTGAGTCCTCCTGGCCGATAGGGCGGCACTCCTAGGTCTGTATGTATTGAGTCCTCCTGGCCGATAGGGCGGCGCTCCTTGGTCTGGATGTATTGAGTCCTCCTGGCTGATAGGGCGGCGCTACTTGGTCTGGATGTATTGAGTCCTCCTGGCCGATACGGCAGCGCTCCTTGGTCTGGATGTATTGAGTCCTCCTGGCCGATAGGGCGGCGCTCCTAGGTCTGAATGTATTGAGTCCTCCTGGCAAATAGGGCGGCGCTCCTAGGACCCGATGTGTTGAGTCCTCCTGTCCGATAGAGCGGCGCTCCTAGGTCTGGATGTATTGAGTCCTCCTGGCCGATAGGGGGGCGCTCCTAGGTCTGGATGTATTGAGTCCTCCTGGCTGATAGGGCGGCGCTCCTAGGTCCCGATCTATTGAGTCCTCCTGTCCGATAGGGCGGCGCACCTAGGTCTCGATGTATTGAGTCCTCCTGGCTGATAGGGCGGCGCTCCTTGGTCTGGATGTATTGAGTCCTCCTGGCCGATAGGGCAGTGCTCCTAGGTCTGGATGTATTGTGTCCTCCTGGCTGATAGGGCGTCGCTCCTAGGTCCCGATGTATTGAGTCCTCCTGTCCGATAGGGCGGCGCTCCTTGGTCTGGATGAATTGAGTCCTCCTGGCCAATACGGCGGCGCTCCTTGGTCTGGATGTATTGAGTCCTCCTGGCTGATAGGGAGGCGCTCCTAGGACCCGATGTATTGAGTCCTCCTGTCCAATAGAGCGGCGCTCCTAGGTCTGGATGTATTGAGTCCTCCTGGCTGATAGGGCGGCGCTCCTAGGTCCCGATCTATTGAGTCCTCCTGTCCGATAGGGAGGCGCACCTAGGTCTGGATGTATTGAGTCCTCCTGGCCGATAGGGCGGCGCTCCTTGGTCTGGATGTATTGAGTCCTCCTGGCTGATAGGGCGGCGCTCCTATATCCCGATGTATTGAGTCCTCCTGTCCGATAGGGCGGCGCTCCTAGGTCCCGATGTATTAAGTCCTCCTGTCCGATAGGGCGGCGCTCCTTGGTCTGGATGTATTGAGTCCTCCTGGCCGATAGGGCGGCGCTCCTAGGTCTGTATGTATTGAGTCCTCCTGGCCGATAGGGCGGCGCTCCTTGGTCTGGATGTATTGAGGTCTCCTGGCCGATAGGGCGGCGGCCTTGGTCTGGATGTATTGAGGCCTCCTGGCCGATAGGGCGGCGCTCCTAGGTCTGTATGTATTGAGTCCTCCTAGCCGATAGGGCGGCGCTCCTTGGTCTGGATGTATTGAGTCCTCCTGGCTGATAGGGCGGCGCTACTTGGTCTGGATGTATTGAGTCCTCCTGGCCGATACGGCAGCGCTCCTTGGTCTGGATGTATTGAGTCCTCCTGGCCGATAGGGCGGCGCTCCTAGGTCTGAATGTATTGAGTCCTCCTGGCAAATAGGGCGGCGCTCCTAGGACCCGATGTGTTGAGTCCTCCTGTCCGATAGAGCGGCGCTCCTAGGTCTGGATGTATTGAGTCCTCCTGGCCGATAGGGGGGCGCTCCTAGGTCTGGATGTATTGAGTCCTCCTGGCTGATAGGGCGGCGCTCCTAGGTCCCGATCTATTGAGTCCTCCTGTCCGATAGTGCGGCGCACCTAGGTCTCGATGTATTGAGTCCTCCTGGCTGATAGGGCGGCGCTCCTTGGTCTGGATGTATTGAGTCCTCCTGGCCGATAGGGCAGTGCTCCTAGGTCTGGATGTATTGTGTCCTCCTGGCTGATAGGGCGTCGCTCCTAGGTCCCGATGTATTGAGTCCTCCTGTCCGATAGGGCGGCGCTCCTTGGTCTGGATGAATTGAGTCCTCCTGGCCAATAGGGCGGCGCTCCTTGGTCTGGATGTATTGAGTCCTCCTGGCTGATAGGGAGGCGCTCCTAGGACCCGATGTATTGAGTCCTCCTGTCCAATAGAGCGGCGCTCCTAGGTCTGGATGTATTGAGTCCTCCTGGCTGATAGGGCGGCGCTCCTAGGTCGCGATCTATTGAGTCCTCCTGTCCGATAGGGAGGCGCACCTAGGTCTGGATGTATTGAGTCCTCCTGGCCGATAGGGCGGCGCTCCTTGGTCTGGATGTATTGAGTCCTCCTGGCTGATAGGGCGGCGCTCCTATATCCCGATGTATTGAGTCCTCCTGTCCGATAGGGCGGCGCTCCTAGGTCCCGATGTATTAAGTCCTCCTGTCCGATAGGGCGGCGCTCCTTGGTCTGGATGTATTGAGTCCTCCTGGCCGATAGGGCGGTGCTCCTAGGTCTGGATGTATTGAGTCCTCCTGGCTGATAGGGCGTCGCTCCTAGGTCCCGATGTATTCAGTCCTCCTGTCCGATAAGGCGGCGCTCCTTGGTTTGGATGAATTGAGACCTCCTGGCCAATAGGGTGGCGCTCCTTGGTCTGGATGTATTGAGTCCTCCTGGCTGATAGGGCGGCGCTCCTAGGTCCCGATGTATTGAGTCCTCCTGTCCGATAGGGCGGCGCTCCTAGGTCTGGATGTATTGATTCCTCCTGTCCGATAGGGAGGCGCTCCTAGGTCTGGATGTATTGTGTCCTCCTGGCCGATAGAGCGGCGCTCCTTGGTCTGGATGTATTGAGTCCTCTGGCCGATAGGTCAGCGCTCCTAGGTCTGGATGTATCGAGTACTCCTGGCTGATAGATAAGCGCTCCTAGGTCTGGATGTATTGAGAACTCCTCGCCGATAGGGCGGCGCTCCTTGGTCTGGATGTATTGAGTCCTCATGGCCGATAGGGCGGCGCTCCTTGGTCTGGATGTATCGAGTCCTCCTGGCCGATAGGGCGGCGCTCCTTGGTCTGGATGTATCGTGTCCTCCTGGCCGATAGAGCGGCGCTCCTTGGTGTGGATATATCGTGTCCTCCTGGCCGATAGGGCGGCGCTCCTAGGTCTGGATGTATTGAGTCCTCCTGGCCGATAGGGCGGCGCTCCTAGGCCTGGATGTATTGAGTCCTCCTGGCCGATAGAGCGGCGCTCCTTGGTCTCGATGTATCGAGTCCTCCTGGCCGATAGAGCGGCGCTCCTAGGTCTGGATGTATTGAGTCCTTCTGGCCGATAGGGAGGCGCTCCTAGGTCTGGATGTATTGAGTCCTCCTGGCCGATAGGGCGGCGCTCATTGGTCTGGATGTATTGAGTCCTCCTGGCCGATAGGGCAGTGCTCCTAGGTCTCGACGTATTGAGTCCGCCTGGCCGATAGGGCGGCGCTCCTTGGTCTGGATGTATTGAGTCCTCCTGGCTGATAGGGCGGCGCTCCTAGGTCCCAATCTATTGAGTCCTCCTGTCCGATAGGGCGGCGCTCCTAGGTCTGGATGTATTGAGTCCTCCTGTCCGATAGGGAGGCGCTCCTACGTCTGAATGTATTCAGTCCTCCTGTCCGATAGGGTGGCGCTCCTAGGTCTGGTTGTATTGAGTCCTCCTGGCTGATAGGGCGGGGCTCCTAGGTCTGGATGTATTGAGTCCTCGTGGCTGATAGGGCGGCGCTCCTAGGTCCCGATGTTGTGAGTCCTCCTGTCCGATAGGGCGGCGCACCAAGGTCTGGATGTATTGTGTCCTCCTGGCCGATAGGGCGGCGCTCCTTGGTCTGGATGTATTGAGTCCTCCTGGCCGAAAGGGCTGCGCTCCTAGGTCTGTATGTATTGAGTCCTCCTGGCCGATAGGGCGGCGCTCCTTGGTCTGGATGTATTGAGACCTCCTGGCCGATAGGGCGGCGCTCCTTGGTCTGGATGTATTGAGTCCTCCTGGCCGAAAGGGCTGCGCTCCTAGGTCTGTATGTATTGAGTCCTCCTGGCCGATAGGGCGGCGCTCCTTGGTCTGGATGTATTGAGTCCTCCTGGCCGATAGGGCGGCCCTCCTTGGTCGGGATGTATTGAGTCCTCCTGTCCGATAGGGCGGCGCTCCTAGGTCTGTATGTATTGAGTCCTCCTGGCCGATAGGGCGGCGCTCCTTGGTCTGGATGTATTGAGTCCTCCTGTCCGATAGGGCGGCGCTCCTTGGTCTGGATGTATTGAGTCCTCCTGGCCGATAGGGCGGCGCTCCTTGGACTGAATGTATTGATTCCTCCTGGCCGATAGGGCAGTGCTCCTAGGTCTGGATGTATTGAGTCCTCCTGGCAGATAGGGCGGCGCTCCTAGGTCCCGATGTGTTGAGTCCTCCTGTCCGATAGAGCGGCGCTCCTAGGTCTGGATGTATTGAGTCCTCCTGGCCGATTGGGCGGCGCTCCTAGGTCCCGATCTATTGAGTCCTCCTGTCCGATAGGGCGGCGCACCTAGGTCTTGATGTATTGTGTCCTCCTGGCCGATAGGGCGCCGCTCCTTGGTCTCGATGTATTGAGTCCTCCTGGCCGATAGGGCAGTGCTCCTAGGTCTGGATGTATTGAGTCCGCCTGGCCGATAGGGCGGCGCTCCTTGGTCTGGATGTATAGAGTCCTCCTGGCTGATAGGGCGGGGCTCCTAGGTCCCGATCTATTGAGTCCTCCTGTCCGATAGGGCGGCGCTCCTAGGTCTGGATGTATTGAGTCCTCCTGTCCGATAGCGTGGCCTTCCTAGGTCTGGATGTATTGAGTCCTCCTGGCCGATAGGGCGGCGCTCCTTGGTCTGGATGTATTGAGTCCTCCTGGCCGATAGGGCGGCGCTCATAGGTCTGTATGTATTGTGTCCTCCTGGCCGATAGGGCGGCGCTCCTTGGTCTGGATGTATTGAGTCCTCCTCGCTGATAGGGCGGCGCTCCTTCGTCTGGATGTATTGAGTCCTCCTGGCCGATAGGGCGGCGCTCCTAGGTCCGTATGTATTGAGTCCTCCTGGCCGATAGGGCGGCGCTCCTAGGACCCGATGTATTGAGTCCTCCTGGCCGATAGAGCGGCGCTCCTTGGTCTGGATGTATTGAGTCCTCCTGGCTGATAGGGCGGCGCTCCTAGGACCCGATGTATTGAGTCCTCCTGGCCGATAGGGCGGCGCTCCTTGGTCTGGATGTATTGAGTCCTCCTGGCTGATAGGGCGGCGCTACTTGGTCTGGATGTATTGAGTCCTCCTGTCCGATAGGGCGGCGCTCCTTGGTCTGGATGTATTGAGTCCTCCTGGCCGATAGGGCGGCGCTCCTTGGACTGGATGTATTGAGTCCTTCTGGCCGATAGGGCAGTGCTCCTAGGTCTGGATGTATTGAGTCCTCCTGGCAGATAGGGCGGCGCTCCTAGGACCCGATGTGTTGAGTCCTCCTGTCCGATAGAGCGGCGCTCCTAGGTCTGGATGTATTGAGTCCTCCTGGCCGATAGGGCGGCGCTCCTAGGTCCCGATCTATTGAGTCCTCCTGTCCGATAGGGCGGCGCACCTAGGTCTTGATGTGTTGTGTCCTCCTGGCCGATAGGGCGGCGCTCCTTGGTCTCGATGTATTGAGTCCTCCTGGCCGATAGGGCAGTGCTCCTAGGTCTGGATGTATTGAGTCCGCCTGGCCGATAGGGCGGCGCTCCTTGGTCTGGATGTATAGAGTCCTCCTGGCTGATAGGGCGGGGCTCCTAGGTCCCGATCTATTGAGTCCTCCTGTCCGATAGGGCGGCTCTCCTAGGTCTGGATGTATTGAGTCCTCCTGTCCGATAGCGTGGCGTTCCTAGGTCTGGATGTATTGAGTCCTCCTGGCATATAGGGCGGCGCTCCTTGGTCTGGATGTATTGAGTCCTCCTGGCCGATAGGGCGGCGCTCATAGGTCTGTATGTATTGTGTTCTCCTGGCCGATAGGGCGGCGCTCCTTGGTCTGGATGTATTGAGTCCTCCTGGCTGATATGGCGGCGCTCCTTGGTCTGGATGTATTGAGTCCTCCTGGCCGATAGGGCGGCGCTCCTAGGTCCGTATGTATTGAGTCCTCCTGGCCGATAGGACGGCGCTCCTTGGTCTGGATGTATTGAGTCCTCCTGGCTGATAGGGCGGCGCTACTTGGTCTGGATGTATTGAGTCCTCCTGGCCGATAGGGCAGCGCTCCTTGGTCTGTATGTACTGAGTCCTCCTGGCCGATAGAGCGGCGCTCCTTGGTCTGGATGTATTGAGTCCTCCTGGCCGATAGGGCAGTGCTCCTAGGTCTGGATGAATTGAGTCCTCCTGGCAGATAGGGCGGCGCTCCTAGGACCCGATGTGTTGAGTCCTCCTGTCCGATAGAGCGGCGCTCCTAGGTCTGGATGTATTGAGACCTCCTGGCCGATAGGGGGGCGCTCCTAGGTCTGGATGTATTGAGTCCTCCTGGCCGATAGGGCGGCGCTCATAGGTCTGTATGTATTGAGTCCTCCTGGCCGATAGGGCGGCTCTCCTTGGTCTGGATGTATTGAGTCCTCCTGGCTGATAGGGCGGCGCTCCTTGGTCTGGATGTATTGAGTCCTCCTGGCCGATAGGGCGGCGCTCCTTGGTCTGGATGTATTGAGTCCTCCTGGCCAATAGGGCGGTGCTCCTAGGTCTGGATGTATTGAGTCCTCCTGGCCGATAGGGCGGCGCTCCTTGGTCTGGATGTATTGAGTCCTCCTGGCTGATAGGGCGGCGATCCTAGGTCCCGATCTATTGAGTCCTCCTGTCCGATTGGGCGGCGCTCCTAGGTCTGGATGTATTGAGTCCTCCTGTCCGATAGGGAGGCGCTCCTACGTCTGAATGTATTGAGTCCTCCTGTCCGATAGGGCGGCGCTCCTAGGTCTGGTTGTATTGAGTCCTCGTGGCTGATAGGGCGGCGCTCCTAGGTCTGGATGTATTGAGTCCTCCTGGCTGATAGGGCGGCGCTCCTACGTCCCGATGTTGTGAGTCCTCCTGTCCGATAGGGCGGCGCTCCTAGGTCTGGATGTATTGAGTCCTCCTGTCCGATAGTGTGGCGTTCCTAGGTCTGCATGTATTGAGTCCTCCTGGCCGATAGGGCGGCGCTCCTAGGTCTGTATGTATTGAGTCCTCCTGGCCGATAGGGCGGCGCTCCTTGGTCTGGATGTATTGAGGCCTCCTGGCCGATAGTGCGGCGCTCCTTGGTCTGGATGTATTGAGTCCTCCTGGCCGATAGGGCGGCGCTCCTAGGTCTGTATGTATTGAGTCCTCCTGGCCGATAGGGCGGCGCTCCTTGGTCTGGATGTATTGAGTCCTCCTGGCAGATAGGGCGGCGCTCCTTGGTCTGGATGTATTGAGTCCTCCTGGCCAATAAGGAAGTGCTCCTAGGTCTGAATGTATTGAGTCCTCCTGGCAAATAGGGCGGCGCTCCTAGGACCCGATGTGTTGAGTCCTCCTGTCCGATAGAGCGGCGCTCCTAGGTCTGGATGTATTGAGTCCTCCTGGCCGATAGGGGGGCGCTCCTATGTCTGGATGTATTGAGTCCTCCTGGCTGATAGGGCGGCGCTCCTAGGTCCCGATCTATTGAGTCCTCCTGTCCGATAGGGCGGCGCACCTTGGTCTCGATGTATTGAGTCCTCCTGGCTGATAGGGCGGCGCTCCTTGGTCTGGATGTATTGAGTCCTCCTGGCCGATAGGGCAGTGCTCCTAGGTCTGGATGTATTGTGTCCTCCTGGCTGATAGGGCGTCGCTCCTAGGTCCCGATGTATTGAGTCCTCCTGTCCGATAGGGCGGCGCTCCTTGGTCTGGATGAATTGAGTCCTCCTGGCCAATAGGGCGGCGCTCCTTGGTCTGGATGTATTGAGTCCTCCTGGCTGATAGGGCGGCGCTCCTAGGTCCCGATGTATTGAGTCCTCCTGTCTGATAGGTCAGCGATCCTAGGTCTGGATGTATCGAGTACTCCTGGCTGATAGATAAGCGCTCCTAGGTCTGGATGTATTAAGCCCTCCTCGCCGATAGGGTGGCGCTCCTTGGTCTGGATGTATTGAGTCCTCATGGCCGATAGGGCGGCGCTCTTCGGTCTGAATGTATTTTGTCCTCCTGGCCGATAGGGCAGTGCTCCTAGGTCTGGATGTATTGTGTCCTCCTGGCTGATAGGGCGTCGCTCCTAGGTCCCGATGTATTGAGTCCTCCTGTCCGATAGGGCGGCGCTCCTTGGACTGGATGAATTGAGTCCTCCTGGCCAATAGGGCGGCGCTCCTTGGTCTGGATGTATTGAGTCCTCCTGGCTGATAGGGCGGCGCTCCTAGGTCCCGATGTATTGAGTCCTCCTGTCCGATAGGGCGACGCTCCTAGGTCTGGATGTATTGATTCCTCCTGTCCGATAGGGAGGCGCTCCTAGGTCTGGATGTATTGTGTCCTCCTGGCCGATAGAGCGGCGCTCCTAGGTCTGGATGTATTGAGTCCTCTGGCCGATAGGTCAGCGATCCTAGGTCTGGATGTATCGAGTACTCCTGGCTGATAGATAAGCGCTCCTAGGTCTGGATGTATTGAGCCCTCCTCGCCGATAGGGTGGCGCTCCTTGGTCTGGATGTATTGAGTCCTCATGGCCGATAGGGCGGCGCTCTTCGGTCTGAATGTATTTTCTCCTCCTGGCCGATAGTGCGGCGCTCCTTGGTCTGGATGTATCGAGTCCTCCTGGCCGATAGGGCGGCGCTCCTTGGTCTGGATGTATCGTGTCCTCCTGGCCGATAGGGCGGCGCTCCTAGGTCTGGATGTATTGAGTCCTCCTGGCCGTTAGGGCGGCGCTTCTAGGCCTGGATGTATTGAGTCCTCCTGGCCGATAGAGCGGCGCTCCTTGGTCTGGATGTATCGAGTCCTCCTGGCCGATAGAGCGGCGCTCCTAGGTCTGGATGTATTGAGTCCTTCTGGCCGATAGGGCGGCGCTCCTAGGTCTGGATGTATTGAGTCCTCCTGGCAGATAGATCGGCGCTCCTACGTCCGGATGTATTGAGTCCTCCTGGCCGATAGAGCGGCGCTCCTAGGTCCGGATGTATTGAGTCCTCCTGGCTGATAGGGCGGCGCTCCTTGGTCTGGATGTATTGAGTCCTCCTGGCTGATAGGGCGGCGCTCCTAGGTGCGGATGTATTGAGTCCTCCTGGCTGATAGGGCGGCTCTCCTTGGTCTGGATGTATTGAGTCCTCCTGGCTGATAGGGCGGCGCTCCTTGGTCTGGATGTATTGAGTCCTCCTGGCCGATAGGACGGCGCTCCTTGGTCTTGATGTATTGAGTCCTCCTGGCCGATAGGGCGGTGCTCCTAGGTCTGGATGTATTGAGTCCTCCTGGCCGATAGGGCGGCGCTCCTTGGTCTGGATGTATTGAGTCCTCCTGGCTGATAGGGCGGCGATCCTAGGTCCCGATCTATTGAGTCCTCCTGTCCGATTGGGCGGCGCTCCTAGGTCTGGATGTATTGAGTCCTCCTGTCCGATAGGGAGGCGCTCCTACGTCTGAATGTATTGAGTCCTCCTGTCCGATAGGGCGGCGCTCCTAGGTCTGGTTGTATTGAGTCTTCGTGTCTGATAGGGCGGCGCTCCTAGGTCTGGATGTATTGAGTCCTCCTGGCTGATAGGGCGGCGCTCCTACGTCCCGATGTTGTGAGACCTCCTGTCCGATAGGGCGCCGCTCCTAGGTCTGGATGTATTGAGTCCTCCTGTCCGATAGTGTGGCGTTCCTAGGTCTGCATGTATTGAGTCCTCCTGGCCGATAGGGCGGCGCTCCTTGGTCTGGATGTATTGAGTCCTCCTGGCCGATAGGGCGGCGCTCCTAGGTCTGTATGTATTGAGTCCTCCTGGCCGATAGGGCGGCGCTCCTTGGTCTGGATGTATTGAGGCCTCCTGGCCGATAGGGCGGCGCTCCTTGGTCTGGATGTATTGAGTCCTCCTGGCCGATAGGGCGGCGCTCCTAGGTCTGTATGTATTGAGTCCTCCTGGCCGATAGGGCGGCGCTCCTTGGTCTGGATGTATTGAGTCCTCCTGGCTGATAGGGCGGCGCTACTTGGTCTGGATGTATTGAGTCCTCCTGGCCGATACGGCAGCGCTCCTTGGTCTGGATGTATTGAGTCCTCCTGGCCGATAGGGCGGCGCTCCTTGGTCTGGATGTATTGAGTCCTCCTGGCCGATAGGGCAGTGCTCCTAGGTCTGAATGTATTGAGTCCTCCTGGCAAATAGGGCGGCGCTCCTAGGACCCGATGTGTTGAGTCCTCCTGTCCGATAGAGCGGCGCTCCTAGGTCTGGATGTATTGAGTCCTCCTGGCCGATAGGGGGGCGCTCCTAGGTCTGGATGTATTGAGTCCTTCTGGCTGATAGGGCGGCGCTCCTAGGTCCCGATCTATTGAGTCCTCCTGTCCGATAGGGCGGCGCACCTAGGTCTCGATGTATTGAGTCCTCCTGGCTGATAGGGCGGCGCTCCTTGGTCTGGATGTATTGAGTCCTCCTGGCCGATAGGGCAGTGCTCCTAGGTCTGGATGTATTGTGTCCTCCTGGCTGATAGGGCATCGCTCCTGGGTCCCGATGTATTGAGTCCTCCTGTCCGATAGGGCGGAGCTCCTAGGTCTGGATGTATCGAGTACTCCTGGCTGATAGATAAGCGCTCCTAGGTCTGGATGTATTGAGAACTCCTCGCCGATAGGGCGGCGCTCCTTGGTCTGGATGTATTGAGTCCTCATGGCCGATAGGGCGGCGCTCCTTGGTCTGGATGTATCGAGTCCTCCTGGCCGATAGGGCAGTGCTCCTAGGTCTGGATGTATTGTGTCCTCCTGGCTGATAGGGCGTCGCTCCTAGGTCCCGATGTATTGAGTCCTCCTGTCCGATAGGGCGGCGCTCCTAGGTCTGGATGTATCGAGTACTCCTGGCTGATAGATAAGCGCTCCTAGGTCTGGATGTATTGAGAACTCCTCGCCGATAGGGCGGCGCTCCTTGGTCTGGATGTATTGAGTCCTCCTGGCCGATAGGGCAGTGCTCCTAGGTCTGGATGTATTGTGTCCTCCTGGCTGATAGGGCATCGCTCCTGGGTCCCGATGTATTGAGTCCTCCTGTCCGATAGGGCGGAGCTCCTAGGTCTGGATGTATCGAGTACTCCTGGCTGATAGATAAGCGCTCCTAGGTCTGGATGTATTGAGAACTCCTCGCCGATAGGGCGGCGCTCCTTGGTCTGGATGTATTGAGTCCTCATGGCCGATAGGGCGGCGCTCCTTGGTCTGGATGTATCGAGTCCTCCTGTCCGATAGGGCGGCGCACCAAGGTCTGGATGTATTGTGTCCTCCTGGCCGATAGGGCGGCGCTCCTTGGTCTGGATGTATTGAGTCCTCCTGGCCGAAAGGGCTGCGCTCCTAGGTCTGTATGTATTGAGTCCTCCTGGCCGATAGGGCGGCGCTCCTTGGTCTGGATGTATTGAGACCTCCTGGCCGATAGGGCGGCGCTCCTTGGTCTGGATGTATTGAGTCCTCCTGGCCGAAAGGGCTGCGCTCCTAGGTCTGTATGTATTGAGTCCTCCTGGCCGATAGGGCGGCGCTCCTTGGTCTGGATGTATTGAGTCCTCCTGGCCGATAGGGCGGCCCTCCTTGGTCGGGATGTATTGAGTCCTCCTGTCCGATAGGGCGGCGCTCCTAGGTCTGTATGTATTGAGTCCTCCTGGCCGATAGGGCGGCGCTCCTTGGTCTGGATGTATTGAGTCCTCCTGTCCGATAGGGCGGCGCTCCTTGGTCTGGATGTATTGAGTCCTCCTGGCCGATAGGGCGGCGCTCCTTGGACTGAATGTATTGATTCCTCCTGGCCGATAGGGCAGTGCTCCTAGGTCTGGATGTATTGAGTCCTCCTGGCAGATAGGGCGGCGCTCCTAGGTCCCGATGTGTTGAGTCCTCCTGTCCGATAGAGCGGCGCTCCTAGGTCTGGATGTATTGAGTCCTCCTGGCCGATTGGGCGGCGCTCCTAGGTCCCGATCTATTGAGTCCTCCTGTCCGATAGGGCGGCGCACCTAGGTCTTGATGTATTGTGTCCTCCTGGCCGATAGGGCGCCGCTCCTTGGTCTCGATGTATTGAGTCCTCCTGGCCGATAGGGCAGTGCTCCTAGGTCTGGATGTATTGAGTCCGCCTGGCCGATAGGGCGGCGCTCCTTGGTCTGGATGTATAGAGTCCTCCTGGCTGATAGGGCGGGGCTCCTAGGTCCCGATCTATTGAGTCCTCCTGTCCGATAGGGCGGCGCTCCTAGGTCTGGATGTATTGAGTCCTCCTGTCCGATAGCGTGGCCTTCCTAGGTCTGGATGTATTGAGTCCTCCTGGCCGATAGGGCGGCGCTCCTTGGTCTGGATGTATTGAGTCCTCCTGGCCGATAGGGCGGCGCTCATAGGTCTGTATGTATTGTGTCCTCCTGGCCGATAGGGCGGCGCTCCTTGGTCTGGATGTATTGAGTCCTCCTCGCTGATAGGGCGGCGCTCCTTCGTCTGGATGTATTGAGTCCTCCTGGCCGATAGGGCGGCGCTCCTAGGTCCGTATGTATTGAGTCCTCCTGGCCGATAGGGCGGCGCTCCTAGGACCCGATGTATTGAGTCCTCCTGGCCGATAGAGCGGCGCTCCTTGGTCTGGATGTATTGAGTCCTCCTGGCTGATAGGGCGGCGCTCCTAGGACCCGATGTATTGAGTCCTCCTGGCCGATAGGGCGGCGCTCCTTGGTCTGGATGTATTGAGTCCTCCTGGCTGATAGGGCGGCGCTACTTGGTCTGGATGTATTGAGTCCTCCTGTCCGATAGGGCGGCGCTCCTTGGTCTGGATGTATTGAGTCCTCCTGGCCGATAGGGCGGCGCTCCTTGGACTGGATGTATTGAGTCCTTCTGGCCGATAGGGCAGTGCTCCTAGGTCTGGATGTATTGAGTCCTCCTGGCAGATAGGGCGGCGCTCCTAGGACCCGATGTGTTGAGTCCTCCTGTCCGATAGAGCGGCGCTCCTAGGTCTGGATGTATTGAGTCCTCCTGGCCGATAGGGCGGCGCTCCTAGGTCCCGATCTATTGAGTCCTCCTGTCCGATAGGGCGGCGCACCTAGGTCTTGATGTGTTGTGTCCTCCTGGCCGATAGGGCGGCGCTCCTTGGTCTCGATGTATTGAGTCCTCCTGGCCGATAGGGCAGTGCTCCTAGGTCTGGATGTATTGAGTCCGCCTGGCCGATAGGGCGGCGCTCCTTGGTCTGGATGTATAGAGTCCTCCTGGCTGATAGGGCGGGGCTCCTAGGTCCCGATCTATTGAGTCCTCCTGTCCGATAGGGCGGCTCTCCTAGGTCTGGATGTATTGAGTCCTCCTGTCCGATAGCGTGGCGTTCCTAGGTCTGGATGTATTGAGTCCTCCTGGCATATAGGGCGGCGCTCCTTGGTCTGGATGTATTGAGTCCTCCTGGCCGATAGGGCGGCGCTCATAGGTCTGTATGTATTGTGTTCTCCTGGCCGATAGGGCGGCGCTCCTTGGTCTGGATGTATTGAGTCCTCCTGGCTGATATGGCGGCGCTCCTTGGTCTGGATGTATTGAGTCCTCCTGGCCGATAGGGCGGCGCTCCTAGGTCCGTATGTATTGAGTCCTCCTGGCCGATAGGACGGCGCTCCTTGGTCTGGATGTATTGAGTCCTCCTGGCTGATAGGGCGGCGCTACTTGGTCTGGATGTATTGAGTCCTCCTGGCCGATAGGGCAGCGCTCCTTGGTCTGTATGTACTGAGTCCTCCTGGCCGATAGAGCGGCGCTCCTTGGTCTGGATGTATTGAGTCCTCCTGGCCGATAGGGCAGTGCTCCTAGGTCTGGATGAATTGAGTCCTCCTGGCAGATAGGGCGGCGCTCCTAGGACCCGATGTGTTGAGTCCTCCTGTCCGATAGAGCGGCGCTCCTAGGTCTGGATGTATTGAGACCTCCTGGCCGATAGGGGGGCGCTCCTAGGTCTGGATGTATTGAGTCCTCCTGGCCGATAGGGCGGCGCTCATAGGTCTGTATGTATTGAGTCCTCCTGGCCGATAGGGCGGCTCTCCTTGGTCTGGATGTATTGAGTCCTCCTGGCTGATAGGGCGGCGCTCCTTGGTCTGGATGTATTGAGTCCTCCTGGCCGATAGGGCGGCGCTCCTTGGTCTGGATGTATTGAGTCCTCCTGGCCAATAGGGCGGTGCTCCTAGGTCTGGATGTATTGAGTCCTCCTGGCCGATAGGGCGGCGCTCCTTGGTCTGGATGTATTGAGTCCTCCTGGCTGATAGGGCGGCGATCCTAGGTCCCGATCTATTGAGTCCTCCTGTCCGATTGGGCGGCGCTCCTAGGTCTGGATGTATTGAGTCCTCCTGTCCGATAGGGAGGCGCTCCTACGTCTGAATGTATTGAGTCCTCCTGTCCGATAGGGCGGCGCTCCTAGGTCTGGTTGTATTGAGTCCTCGTGGCTGATAGGGCGGCGCTCCTAGGTCTGGATGTATTGAGTCCTCCTGGCTGATAGGGCGGCGCTCCTACGTCCCGATGTTGTGAGTCCTCCTGTCCGATAGGGCGGCGCTCCTAGGTCTGGATGTATTGAGTCCTCCTGTCCGATAGTGTGGCGTTCCTAGGTCTGCATGTATTGAGTCCTCCTGGCCGATAGGGCGGCGCTCCTAGGTCTGTATGTATTGAGTCCTCCTGGCCGATAGGGCGGCGCTCCTTGGTCTGGATGTATTGAGGCCTCCTGGCCGATAGTGCGGCGCTCCTTGGTCTGGATGTATTGAGTCCTCCTGGCCGATAGGGCGGCGCTCCTAGGTCTGTATGTATTGAGTCCTCCTGGCCGATAGGGCGGCGCTCCTTGGTCTGGATGTATTGAGTCCTCCTGGCAGATAGGGCGGCGCTCCTTGGTCTGGATGTATTGAGTCCTCCTGGCCAATAAGGAAGTGCTCCTAGGTCTGAATGTATTGAGTCCTCCTGGCAAATAGGGCGGCGCTCCTAGGACCCGATGTGTTGAGTCCTCCTGTCCGATAGAGCGGCGCTCCTAGGTCTGGATGTATTGAGTCCTCCTGGCCGATAGGGGGGCGCTCCTATGTCTGGATGTATTGAGTCCTCCTGGCTGATAGGGCGGCGCTCCTAGGTCCCGATCTATTGAGTCCTCCTGTCCGATAGGGCGGCGCACCTTGGTCTCGATGTATTGAGTCCTCCTGGCTGATAGGGCGGCGCTCCTTGGTCTGGATGTATTGAGTCCTCCTGGCCGATAGGGCAGTGCTCCTAGGTCTGGATGTATTGTGTCCTCCTGGCTGATAGGGCGTCGCTCCTAGGTCCCGATGTATTGAGTCCTCCTGTCCGATAGGGCGGCGCTCCTTGGTCTGGATGAATTGAGTCCTCCTGGCCAATAGGGCGGCGCTCCTTGGTCTGGATGTATTGAGTCCTCCTGGCTGATAGGGCGGCGCTCCTAGGTCCCGATGTATTGAGTCCTCCTGTCTGATAGGTCAGCGATCCTAGGTCTGGATGTATCGAGTACTCCTGGCTGATAGATAAGCGCTCCTAGGTCTGGATGTATTAAGCCCTCCTCGCCGATAGGGTGGCGCTCCTTGGTCTGGATGTATTGAGTCCTCATGGCCGATAGGGCGGCGCTCTTCGGTCTGAATGTATTTTGTCCTCCTGGCCGATAGGGCAGTGCTCCTAGGTCTGGATGTATTGTGTCCTCCTGGCTGATAGGGCGTCGCTCCTAGGTCCCGATGTATTGAGTCCTCCTGTCCGATAGGGCGGCGCTCCTTGGACTGGATGAATTGAGTCCTCCTGGCCAATAGGGCGGCGCTCCTTGGTCTGGATGTATTGAGTCCTCCTGGCTGATAGGGCGGCGCTCCTAGGTCCCGATGTATTGAGTCCTCCTGTCCGATAGGGCGACGCTCCTAGGTCTGGATGTATTGATTCCTCCTGTCCGATAGGGAGGCGCTCCTAGGTCTGGATGTATTGTGTCCTCCTGGCCGATAGAGCGGCGCTCCTAGGTCTGGATGTATTGAGTCCTCTGGCCGATAGGTCAGCGATCCTAGGTCTGGATGTATCGAGTACTCCTGGCTGATAGATAAGCGCTCCTAGGTCTGGATGTATTGAGCCCTCCTCGCCGATAGGGTGGCGCTCCTTGGTCTGGATGTATTGAGTCCTCATGGCCGATAGGGCGGCGCTCTTCGGTCTGAATGTATTTTCTCCTCCTGGCCGATAGTGCGGCGCTCCTTGGTCTGGATGTATCGAGTCCTCCTGGCCGATAGGGCGGCGCTCCTTGGTCTGGATGTATCGTGTCCTCCTGGCCGATAGGGCGGCGCTCCTAGGTCTGGATGTATTGAGTCCTCCTGGCCGTTAGGGCGGCGCTTCTAGGCCTGGATGTATTGAGTCCTCCTGGCCGATAGAGCGGCGCTCCTTGGTCTGGATGTATCGAGTCCTCCTGGCCGATAGAGCGGCGCTCCTAGGTCTGGATGTATTGAGTCCTTCTGGCCGATAGGGCGGCGCTCCTAGGTCTGGATGTATTGAGTCCTCCTGGCAGATAGATCGGCGCTCCTACGTCCGGATGTATTGAGTCCTCCTGGCCGATAGAGCGGCGCTCCTAGGTCCGGATGTATTGAGTCCTCCTGGCTGATAGGGCGGCGCTCCTTGGTCTGGATGTATTGAGTCCTCCTGGCTGATAGGGCGGCGCTCCTAGGTGCGGATGTATTGAGTCCTCCTGGCTGATAGGGCGGCTCTCCTTGGTCTGGATGTATTGAGTCCTCCTGGCTGATAGGGCGGCGCTCCTTGGTCTGGATGTATTGAGTCCTCCTGGCCGATAGGACGGCGCTCCTTGGTCTTGATGTATTGAGTCCTCCTGGCCGATAGGGCGGTGCTCCTAGGTCTGGATGTATTGAGTCCTCCTGGCCGATAGGGCGGCGCTCCTTGGTCTGGATGTATTGAGTCCTCCTGGCTGATAGGGCGGCGATCCTAGGTCCCGATCTATTGAGTCCTCCTGTCCGATTGGGCGGCGCTCCTAGGTCTGGATGTATTGAGTCCTCCTGTCCGATAGGGAGGCGCTCCTACGTCTGAATGTATTGAGTCCTCCTGTCCGATAGGGCGGCGCTCCTAGGTCTGGTTGTATTGAGTCTTCGTGTCTGATAGGGCGGCGCTCCTAGGTCTGGATGTATTGAGTCCTCCTGGCTGATAGGGCGGCGCTCCTACGTCCCGATGTTGTGAGACCTCCTGTCCGATAGGGCGCCGCTCCTAGGTCTGGATGTATTGAGTCCTCCTGTCCGATAGTGTGGCGTTCCTAGGTCTGCATGTATTGAGTCCTCCTGGCCGATAGGGCGGCGCTCCTTGGTCTGGATGTATTGAGTCCTCCTGGCCGATAGGGCGGCGCTCCTAGGTCTGTATGTATTGAGTCCTCCTGGCCGATAGGGCGGCGCTCCTTGGTCTGGATGTATTGAGGCCTCCTGGCCGATAGGGCGGCGCTCCTTGGTCTGGATGTATTGAGTCCTCCTGGCCGATAGGGCGGCGCTCCTAGGTCTGTATGTATTGAGTCCTCCTGGCCGATAGGGCGGCGCTCCTTGGTCTGGATGTATTGAGTCCTCCTGGCTGATAGGGCGGCGCTACTTGGTCTGGATGTATTGAGTCCTCCTGGCCGATACGGCAGCGCTCCTTGGTCTGGATGTATTGAGTCCTCCTGGCCGATAGGGCGGCGCTCCTTGGTCTGGATGTATTGAGTCCTCCTGGCCGATAGGGCAGTGCTCCTAGGTCTGAATGTATTGAGTCCTCCTGGCAAATAGGGCGGCGCTCCTAGGACCCGATGTGTTGAGTCCTCCTGTCCGATAGAGCGGCGCTCCTAGGTCTGGATGTATTGAGTCCTCCTGGCCGATAGGGGGGCGCTCCTAGGTCTGGATGTATTGAGTCCTTCTGGCTGATAGGGCGGCGCTCCTAGGTCCCGATCTATTGAGTCCTCCTGTCCGATAGGGCGGCGCACCTAGGTCTCGATGTATTGAGTCCTCCTGGCTGATAGGGCGGCGCTCCTTGGTCTGGATGTATTGAGTCCTCCTGGCCGATAGGGCAGTGCTCCTAGGTCTGGATGTATTGTGTCCTCCTGGCTGATAGGGCATCGCTCCTGGGTCCCGATGTATTGAGTCCTCCTGTCCGATAGGGCGGAGCTCCTAGGTCTGGATGTATCGAGTACTCCTGGCTGATAGATAAGCGCTCCTAGGTCTGGATGTATTGAGAACTCCTCGCCGATAGGGCGGCGCTCCTTGGTCTGGATGTATTGAGTCCTCATGGCCGATAGGGCGGCGCTCCTTGGTCTGGATGTATCGAGTCCTCCTGGCCGATAGGGCAGTGCTCCTAGGTCTGGATGTATTGTGTCCTCCTGGCTGATAGGGCGTCGCTCCTAGGTCCCGATGTATTGAGTCCTCCTGTCCGATAGGGCGGCGCTCCTAGGTCTGGATGTATCGAGTACTCCTGGCTGATAGATAAGCGCTCCTAGGTCTGGATGTATTGAGAACTCCTCGCCGATAGGGCGGCGCTCCTTGGTCTGGATGTATTGAGTCCTCATGGCCAATAGGGCGGCGCTCCTTGGTCTGGATGTATCGAGTCCTCCTGGCCGATAGGGCGGCGCTACTTGGTCTGGATGTATCGTGTCCTCCTGGCCGATAGAGCGGCGCTCCTTGGTGTGGATATATCGTGTCCTCCTGGCCGATAGGGCGGCGCTCCTAGGTCTGGATGTATCGAGTACTCCTGGCTGATAGGGCGGCGCTACTTGGTCTGGATGTATTGAGATCCTCCTGTCCGATAGGGCGGCGCTCCTTGGTCTGGATGTATTGAGTCCTCCTGGCCGATAGGGCGGCGCTCCTTGGACTGGATGTATTGAGTCCTCCTGGCCGATAGGGCAGTGCTCCTAGGTCTGGATGTATTGAGTCCTCCTGGCAGATAGGGCGGCGCTCTTAGGACCCGATGTGTTGAGTCCTCCTGTCCGATAGAGCGGCGCTCCTAGGTCTGGATGTATTGAGTCCTCCTGGCCGATAGGGCGGCGCTCCTAGGTCACGAACTATTGAGTCCTCCTGTCCGATAGGGCGGCGCACCTAGGTCTTGATGTATTGTGTCCTCCTGGCCGATAGGGCGGCGCTCCTTGGTCTCGATGTATTGAGTCCTCCTGGCCGATAGGGCAGTGCTCCTAGGTCTGGATGTATTGAGTCCGCCTGGCCGATAGGGCGGCGCTCCTTGGTCTGGATGTATAGAGTCCTCCTGGCAGATATGGCGGGGCTCCTAGGTCCCGATCTATTGAGTCCTCCTGTCCGATAGGGCGGCGCTCCTAGGTCTGGATGTATTGAGTCCTCCTGTCCGATAGCGTGGCGTTCCTAGGTCTGGATGTATTGAGTCCTCCTGGCCGATAGGGCGGCGCTCCTTGGTCTGGATGTATTGAGTCCTCCTGGCCGATAGGGCGGCGCTCATAGGGCTGTATGTATTGTGTCCTCCTGGCCGATAGGGCGGCGCTCCTTGGTCTGGATGTATTGAGTCCTCCTGGCTGATAGGGCGGCGCTCCTTGGTCTGGATGTATTGAGTCCTCCTGGCCGATAGGGCGGCGCTCCTAGGTCCGTATGTATTGAGTCCTCCTGGCCGATAGGGCGGCGCTCCTTGGTCTGGATGTATTGAGTCCTCCTGGCTGATAGGGCGGCGCTACTTGGTCTGGATGTATTGAGTCCTCCTGGCCGATAGGGCAGCGCTCCTTGGTCTGTATGTATTGAGTCCTCCTGGCCGATAGAGCGGCGCTCCTTGGTCTGGATGTATTGAGTCCTCCTGGCCGATAGGGCAGTGCTCCTAGGTCTGGATGAATTGAGTCCTCCTGGCAGATAGGGCGGCGCTCCTAGGACCCGATGTGTTGAGTCCTCCTGTCCGATAGAGCGGCGCTCCTAGGTCTGGATGTATTGAGACCTCCTGGCCGATAGGGGGGCGCTCCTAGGTCTGGATGTATTGAGTCCTCCTGGCCGATAGGGCGGCGCTCATAGGTCTGTATGTATTGAGTCCTCCTGGCCGATAGGGCGGCTCTCCTTGGTCTGGATGTATTGAGTCCTCCTGACTAATAGGGCGGCGCTCCTTCGTCTGGATGTATTGAGTCCTCCTGGCCGATAGGGCGGCGTTCCTTGGTCTGGATGTATTGAGTCCTCCTGGCTGATAGGGCGGCGCTCCTAGGTCTGGATGTATTGAGTCCTCCTGGCCGATAGGGCGGCGCTCCTTGGTCTGGATGTATTGAGTCCTCCTGGCTGATAGGGCGGCGATCCTAGGTCCCGATCTATTGAGTCCTCCTGTCCGATTGGGCGGCGCTCCTAGGTCTGGATGTATTGAGTCCTCCTGTCCGATAGGGAGGCGCTCCTACGTCTGAATGTATTGAGTCCTCCTGTCCGATAGGGCGGCGCTCCTAGGTCTGGTTGTATTGAGTCCTCGTGGCTGATAGGGCGGCGCTCCTAGGTCTGGATGTATTGAGTCCTCCTGGCTGATAGGGCGGCGCTCCTACGTCCCGATGTTGTGAGTCCTCCTGTCCGATAGGGCGGCGCTCCTAGGTCTGGATGTATTGAGTCCTCCTGTCCGATAGTGTGGCATTCCTAGGTCTGGATGTATTGAGTCCTCCTGGCCGATAGGGCGGCGCTCCTTGGTCTGGATGTATTGAGTCCTCCTGGCTGATAGGGCTTCGCTCCTAGGTCCCGATCTGTTGAGTCCTCCTGTCCGATTGGGCGGCGCTCCTTGGTCTGGATGTATTGAGTCCTCCTGGCTGATAGGGCGGCGATCCTAGGTCCCGATCTATTGAGTCCTCCTGTCCGATTGGGCGGCGCTCCTAGGTCTGGATGTATTGAGTCCTCTTGTCCGATAGGGAGGCGCTCCTTGGTCTGAATGTATTGAGTCCTCCTGTCCGATAGGGCGGCGCTCCTAGGTCTGGTTGTATTGAGTCCTCGTGGCTGATAGGGCGGCGCTCCTAGGTCTGGATGTATTCAGTCCTCCTGGCTGATAGGGCGGCGCTCCTACGTCCCGATGTTGTGAGTCCTCCTGTCCGATAGGGCGGCGCTCCTAGGTCTGGATGTATTGAGTCCTCCTGTCCGATAGTGTGGCGTTCCTAGGTCTGGATGTATTGAGTCCTCCTGGCCGATAGGGCGGCGCTCCTTGGTCTGGATGTATTGAGTCCTCCTGGCCGATAGGGCGGCGCTCCTAGGTCTGTATGTATTGAGTCCTCCTGGCCGATAGGGCGGCGCTCCTTGGTCTGGATGTATTGAGGCCTCCTGGCCGATAGGGCGGCGCTCCTTGGTCTGGATGTATTGAGTCCTCCTGGCCGATAGGGCGGCGCTCCTAGGTCTGTATGTATTGAGTCCTCCTGGCCGATAGGGCGGCGCTCCTTGGTCTGGATGTATTGAGTCCTCCTGGCTGATAGGGCGGCGCTACTTGGTCTGGATGTATTGAGTCCTCCTGGCCGATACGGCAGCGCTCCTTGGTCTGGATGTATTGAGTCCTCCTGGCCGATAGGGCGGCGCTCCTTGGTCTGGATGTATTGAGTCCTCCTGGCCGATAGGGCAGTGCTCCTAGGTCTGAATGTATTGAGTCCTCCTGGCAAATAGGGCGGCGCTCCTAGGACCCGATGTGTTGAGTCCTCCTGTCCGATAGAGCGCGGCTCCTAGGTCTGGATGTATTGAGTCCTCCTGGCCGATAGGGGGGCGCTCCTAGGTCTGGATGTATTGAGTCCTCCTGGCTGATAGGGCGGCGCTCCTAGGTCCCGATCTATTGAGTCCTCCTGTCCGATAGGGCGGCGCACCTAGGTCTCGATGTATTGAGTCCTCCTGGCTGATAGGGCGGCGCTCCTTGGTCTGGATGTATTGAGTCCTCCTGGCCGATAGGGCAGTGCTCCTAGGTCTGGATGTATTGTGTCCTCCTGGCTGATAGGGCGTCGCTCCTAGGTCCCGATGTATTGAGTCCTCCTGTCCGATAGGGCGGCGCTCCTTGGTCTGGATGAATTGAGTCCTCCTGGCCAATAGGGCGGCGCTCCTTGGTCTGGATGTATTGAGTCCTCCTGGCTGATAGGGCGGCGCTCCTAGGTCCCGATGTATTGAGTCCTCCTGTCTGATAGGTCAGCGATCCAAGTCTGGATGTATCGAGTACTCCTGGCGGATAGATAAGCGCTCCTAGGTCTGGATGTATTAAGCCCTCCTCGCCGATAGGGTGGCGCTCCTTGGTCTGGATGTATTGAGTCCTCATGGCCGATAGGGCGGCGCTCTTCGGTCTGAATGTATTTTGTCCTCCTGGCCGATAGGGCAGTGCTCCTAGGTCTGGATGTATTGTGTCCTCCTGGCTGATAGGGCGTCGCTCCTAGGTCCCGATGTATTGAGTCCTCCTGTCCGATAGGGCGGCGCTCCTTGGTCTGGATGAATTGAGTCCTCCTGGCCAATAGGGCGGCGCTCCTTGGTCTGGATGTATTGAGTCCTCCTGGCTGATAGGGCGGCGCTCCTAGGTCCCGATGTATTGAGTCCTCCTGTCCGATAGGGCGACGCTCCTAGGTCTGGATGTATTGATTCCTCCTGTCCGATAGGGAGGCGCTCCTAGGTCTGGATGTATTGTGTCCTCCTGGCCGATAGAGCGGCGCTCCTAGGTCTGGATGTATTGAGTCCTCTGGCCGATAGGTCAGTGATCCTAGGTCTGGATGTATCGAGTACTCCTGGCTGATAGATAAGCGCTCCTAGGTCTGGATGTATTAAGCCCTCCTCGCCGATAGGGTGGCGCTCCTTGGTCTGGATGTATTGAGTCCTCATGGCCGATAGGGCGGCGCTCTTCGGTCTGAATGTATTTTGTCCTCCTGGCCGATAGTGCGGCGCTCCTTGGTCTGGATGTATCGAGTCCTCCTCGCCGATAGGGCGGCGCTCCTTGGTCTGGATGTATCGTGTCCTCCTGGCCGATAGAGCGGCGCGCCTTCGTGTGGATATATCGTGTCCTCCTGGCCGATAGGGCGGCGCTCCTAGGTCTGGATGTATTGAGTCCTCCTGGCCGATAGGGCGGCGCTCCTAGGCCTGGATGTATTGAGTCCTCCTGGCCGATAGAGCGGCGCTCCTTGGTCTGGATGTATCGAGTCCTCCTGGCCGATAGAGCGGCGCTCCTAGGTCTGGATGTATTGAGTCCTTCTGGCCGATAGGGCGGCGCTCCTAGGTCTGGATGTATTGAGTCCTCCTGGCAGATAGAGCGGCGCTCCTACGTCCGGATGTATTGAGTCCTCCTGGCCGATAGAGCGGCGCTCCTAGGTCCGGATGTATTGAGTCCTCCTGGCCGATAGGGCGGCTCTCCTAGGTTTGGATGTATTGAGTCCTTCTGGCTTATAGAGAGGCGCTCCTTGGTCTGGATGTATCGAGTCCTCCTGGACGATAGGGCGGCGCTCCTAGGTCTGGATGTATTGAGTCCTCCTGGCCGATAGGGCGGCGCTCCTTGGTCTGGTTGTATCGAGTCCTCCTGGCCGATAGTGCGGCGCTCCTAGGTCTGGATGTATTGAGTCCTCCTGGCCGATAGGGCGGTGCTCCTAGGTCTGGATGTATTGAGTCCTCCTGGCTGATAGGGCGTCGCTCCTAGGTCCCGATGTATTGAGTCCTCCTGTCCGATAGGGCGTCGCTCCTTGGTCTGGATGAATTGAGTCCTCCTGACCAATAGGGCGGCGCTCCTTGGTCTGGATGTATCGAGTCCTCCTGGCTGATAGGGCGGCTCTCCTAGGTCCCGATGTATTGAGTCCTCCTGTCCGATAGGGCGGTGCTCCTAGGTCTGGATGTATTGATTCCACCTGTCCGATACGGAGGCGCTCCTAGGTCTGGATGTATTGTGTCCTCCTGGCCGATAGAGCGGCGCTCCTAGGTCTGGATGCATTGAGTCCTCTGGCCGATAGGGTGGCGCTCTTCGGTCTGAATGTATTCAGTCCTCCTGGCAGATAGGGCGGTGCTCCTAGGACCCGATGTATTGAGTCCTCCTGTCTGATAGAGCGGCGATCCTAGGTCTGGATGCATTGAGTCCTCTGGCCGATAGGGTGGCGCTCTTCGGTCTGAATGTATTCAGTCCTCCTGGCAGATAGGGCGGCGCTCCTAGGACCCGATGTATTGAGTCCTCCTGGCTGATAGGGAGGCGCTACTTGGTCTGGATGTATTGAGTCCTCCTGGCCAATACGGCAGCGCTCCTTGGTCTGGATGTATTGAGTCCTCCTGGCCGATAGGGCGGCGCTCCTTGGTCTGGATATATTGAGTCCTCCTGGCCGATAGGGCAGTGCTCCTAGGTCTGAATGTATTGAGTCCTCCTGGCAAATAGGGCGGCGCTCCTAGGACCCAATGTGTTGAGTCCTCCTGTCCGATAGAGCGGCGCACCTACGTCTGGATGTATTGAGTCCTCCTGGCCGATAGGGGGGCGCTCCTAGGTCTGGATGTATTGAGTCCTCCTGGCTGATAGGGCGGCGCTCCTAGGTCCCGATCTATTGAGTCCTCCTGTCCGATCGGGCGGCGCACCTAGGTCTCGATGTAGTGAGTCCTCCTGGCTGATAGGGCGGCGCTCCTTGGTCTGGATGTATTGAGTCCTCCTGGCCGATAGGGCAGTGCTCCTAGGTCTGGATGTATTGTGTCCTCCTGGCTGATAGGGCGTCGCTCCTAGGTCCCGATGTATTGAGTCCTCCTGTCCGATAGGGCGGCGCTCCTTGGTCTGGATGAATTGAGTCCTCCTGGCCAATAGGGCGGCGCTCCTTGGTCTGGATGTATTGAGTCCTCCTGGCTGATAGGGAGGCGCTCCTAGGACCCGATGTATTGAGTCCTCCTGTCCAATAGAGCGGCACTCCTAGGTCTGGATGTATTGAGTCCTCCTGGCTGATAGGGCGGCGCTCCTAGGTCCCGATCTATTGAGTCCTCCTGTCCGATAGGGAGGCGCACCTAGGTCTGGATGTATTGAGTCCTCCTGGCCGATAGGGCGGCGCTCCTTGGTCTGGATGTATTGAGTCCTCCTGGCTGATAGGGCGGCGCTCCTATATCCCGATGTATTGAGTCCTCCTGTCCGATAGGGCGGCGCTCCTACGTCCCGATGTATTAAGTCCTCCTGTCCGATAGGGCGGCGCTCCTTGGTCTGGATGTATTGAGTCCTCCTGGCCGATAGGGCGGTGCTCCTAGGTCTGGATGTATTGAGTCCTCCTGGCTGATAGGGCGTCGCTCCTAGGTCCCGATGTATTCAGTCCTCCTGTCCGATAAGGCGGCGCTCCTTGGTTTGGATGAATTGAGACCTCCTGGCCAATAGGGTGGCGCTCCTTGGTCTGGATGTATTGAGTCCTCCTGGCTGATAGGGCGGCGCTCCTAGGTCCCGATGTATTGAGTCCTCCTGTCCGATAGGGCGGCGCTCCTAGGTCTGGATGTATTGATTCCTCCTGTCCGATAGGGAGGCGCTCCTAGGTCTGGATGTATTGTGTCCTCCTGGCCGATAGAGCGGCGCTCCTAGGTCTGGATGTATTGAGTCCTCTGGCCGATAGGTCAGCGCTCCTAGGTCTGGATGTATCGAGTACTCCTGGCTGATAGATAAGCGCTCCTAGGTCTGGATGTATTGAGAACTCCTCGCCGATAGGGCGGCGCTCCTTGGTCTGGATGTATTGAGTCCTCATGGCCGATAGGGCGGCGCTCCTTGGTCTGGATGTATCGAGTCCTCCTGGCCGATAGGGCGGCGCTCCTTGGTCTGGATGTATCGTGTCCTCCTGGCCGATAGAGCGGCGCTCCTTGGTGTGGATATATCGTGTCCTCCTGGCCGATAGGGCGGCGCTCCTAGGTCTGGATGTATTGAGTCCTCCTGGCCGATAGGGCGGCGCTCCTAGGCCTGGATGTATTGAGTCCTCCTGGCCGATAGAGCGGCGCTCCTTGGTCTCGATGTATCGAGTCCTCCTGGCCGATACAGCGGCGCTCCTAGGTCTGGATGTATTGAGTCCTTCTGGCCGATAGGGAGGCGCTCCTAGGTCTGGATGTATTGAGTCCTCCTGGCCGATAGGGCGGCGCTCATTGGTCTGGATGTATTGAGTCCTCCTGGCCGATAGGGCAGTGCGCCTAGGTCTCGACGTATTGAGTCCGCCTGGCCGATAGGGCAGCGCTCCTTGGTCTGGATGTATTGAGTCCTCCTGGCTGATAGGGCGGCGCTCCTAGGTCCCAATCTATTGAGTCCTCCTGTCCGATAGGGCGGCGCTCCTAGGTCTGGATGTATTGAGTCCTCCTGTCCGATAGGGAGGCGCTCCTACGTCTGAATGTATTGAGTCCTCCTGTCCGATAGGGTGGCGCTCCTAGGTCTGGTTGTATTGAGTCCTCCTGGCTGATAGGGCGGGGCTCCTAGGTCTGGATGTATTGAGTCCTCGTGGCTGATAGGGCGGCGCTCCTAGGTCCCGATGTTGTGAGTCCTCCTGTCCGATAGGGCGGCGCACCTAGGTCTCGATGTATTGAGTCCTCCTGGCCGATAGGGCGGCGCTCCTTGGTCTGGATGTATTGAGTCCTCCTGGCCGAAAGGGCTGCGCTCCTAGGTCTGTATGTATTGAGTCCTCCTGGCCGATAGGGCGGCGCTCCTTGGTCTGGATGTATTGAGTCCTCCTGGCCGATAGGGCGGCCCTCCTTGGTCTGGATGTATTGAGTCCTCCTGTCCGATAGGGCGGCGCTCCTAGGTCCCGATGTTGTGAGTCCTCCTGGCCGATAGGGCGGCGCTCCTTGGTCTGGATGTATTGAGTCCTCCTGGCTGATAGGGCGGCGCTACTTGGTCTGGATGTATTGAGTCCTCCTGTCCGATAGGGCGGCGCTCCTTGGTCTGGATGTATTGAGTCCTCCTGGCCGATCGGGCGGCGCTCCTTGGACTGGATGTATTGAGTCCTCCTGGCCGATAGGGCAGTGCTCCTAGGTCTGGATGTATTGAGTCCTCCTGGCAGATAGGGCGGCGCTCCTAGGACCCGATGTGTTGAGTCCTCCTGTCCGATAGAGCGGCGCTCCTAGGTCTGGATGTATTGAGTCCTCCTGGCCGATAGGGCGGCGCTCCTAGGTCCCGATCTATTGAGTCCTCCTGTCCGATAGGGCGGCGCACCTAGGTCTTGATGTGTTGTGTCCTCCTGGCCGATAGGGCGGCGCTCCTTGGTCTCGATGTATTGAGTCCTCCTGGCCGATAGGGCAGTGCTCCTAGGTCTGGATGTATTGAGTCCGCCTGGCCGATAGGGCGGCGCTCCTTGGTCTGGATGTATAGAGTCCTCCTGGCTGATAGGGCGGGGCTCCTAGGTCCCGATCTATTGAGTCCTCCTGTCCGATAGGGCGGCTCTCCTAGGTCTGGATGTATTGAGTCCTCCTGTCCGATAGGGCGGCGCTCCTAGGTCTGTATGTATTGAGTCCTCCTGGCCGATAGGGCGGCGCTCCTTGGTCTGGATGTATTGAGTCCTCCTGGCCGATAGGGCGGCGCTCCTAGGTCTGTATGTATTGAGTCCTCCTGGCCGATAGGGCGGCGCTCCTTGGTCTGGATGTATTGAGTCCTCCTGGCTGATAGGGCGGCGCTACTTGGTCTGGATGTATTGAGTCCTCCTGGCCGATAGGGCAGTGCTCCTAGGTCTGAATGTATTGAGTCCTCCTGGCAAATAGGGCGGCGCTCCTAGGACCCGATGTGTTGAGTCCTCCTGTCCGATAGAGCGGCGCTCCTAGGTCTGGATGTATTGAGTCCTCCTGGCCGATAGGGGGGCGCTCCTAGGTCTGGATGTATTGAGTCCTCCTGGCTGATAGGGCGGCGCTCCTAGGTCCCGATCTATTGAGTCCTCCTGTCCGATAGGGCGGCGCACCTAGGTCTCGATGTATTGAGTCCTCCTGGCTGATAGGGCGGCGCTCCTTGGTCTGGATGTATTGAGTCCTCCTGGCCGATAGGGCAGTGCTCCTAGGTCTGGATGTATTGTGTCCTCCTGGCTGATAGGGCGTCGCTCCTAGGTCCCGATGTATTGAGTCCTCCTGTCCGATAGGGCGGCGCTCCTTGGTCTGGATGAATTGAGTCCTCCTGGCCAATAGGGCGGCGCTCCTTGGTCTGGATGTATTGAGTCCTCCTGGCTGATAGGGCGGCGCTCCTAGGTCCCGATGTATTGAGTCCTCCTGTCTGATAGGTCAGCGATCCTAGGTCTGGATGTATCGAGTACTCCTGGCTGATAGATAAGCGCTCCTAGGTCTGGATGTATTAAGCCCTCCTCGCCGATAGGGTGGCGCTCCTTGGTCTGGATGTATTGAGTCCTCATGGCCGATAGGGCGGCGCTCTTCGGTCTGAATGTATTTTGTCCTCCTGGCCGATAGGGCAGTGCTCCTAGGTCTGGATGTATTGTGTCCTCCTGGCTGATAGGGCGTCGCTCCTAGGTCCCGATGTATTGAGTCCTCCTGTCCGATAGGGCGGCGCTCCTTGGACTGGATGAATTGAGTCCTCCTGGCCAATAGGGCGGCGCTCCTTGGTCTGGATGTATTGAGTCCTCCTGGCTGATAGGGCGGCGCTCCTAGGTCCCGATGTATTGAGTCCTCCTGTCCGATAGGGCGACGCTCCTAGGTCTGGATGTATTGATTCCTCCTGTCCGATAGGGAGGCGCTCCTAGGTCTGGATGTATTGTGTCCTCCTGGCCGATAGAGCGGCGCTCCTAGGTCTGGATATATTGAGTCCTCTGGCCGATAGGTCAGCGATCCTAGGTCTGGATGTATCGAGTACTCCTGGCTGATAGATAAGCGCTCCTAGGTCTGGATGTATTAAGCCCTCCTCGCCGATAGGGTGGCGCTCCTTGGTCCGGATGTATTGAGTCCTCATGGCCGATAGGGCGGCGCTCTTCGGTCTGAATGTATTTTCTCCTCCTGGCCGATAGTGCGGCGCTCCTTGGTCTGGATGTATCGAATCCTCCTGGCCGATAGGGCGGCGCTCCTTGGTCTGGATGTATCGTGTCCTCCTGGCCGATAGGGCGGCGCTCCTAGGTCTGGATGTATTGAGTCCTCCTGGCCGATAGGGCGGCGCTCCTAGGCCTGGATGTATTGAGTCCTCCTGGCCGATAGAGCGGCGCTCCTTGGTCTGGATGTATCGAGTCCTCCTGGCCGATAGAGCGGCGCTCCTAGGTCTGGATGTATTGAGTCCTTCTGGCCGATAGGGCGGCGCTCCTAGGTCTGGATGTATTGAGTCCTCCTGGCAGATAGAGCGGCGCTCCTACGTCCGGATGTATTGAGTCCTCCTGGCCGATAGAGCGGCGCTCCTAGGTCCGGATGTATTGAGTCCTCCTGGCTGATAGGGCGGCGCTCCTTGGTCTGGATGTATTGAGTCCTCCTGGCTGATAGGGCGGCGCTCCTAGGTCCGGATGTATTGAGTCCTCCTGGCTGATAGGGCGGCTCTCCTTGGTCTGGATGTATTGAGTCCTCCTGGCTGATAGGGCGGCGCTCCTTGGTCTGGATGTATTGAGTCCTCCTGGCCGATAGGGCGGCGCTCCTTGGTCTGGATGTATTGAGTCCTCTTGGCCGATAGGGCGGTGCTCCTAGGTCTGGATGTATTGAGTCCTCCTGGCCGATAGGGCGGCGCTCCTTGGTCTGGATGTATTGAGTCCTCCTGGCTGATAGGGCGGCGATCCTAGGTCCCGATCTATTGAGTCCTCCTGTCCGATTGGGCGGCGCTCCTAGGTCTGGATGTATTGAGTCCTCCTGTCCGATAGGGAGGCGCTCCTACGTCTGAATGTATTGAGTCCTCCTGTCCGATAGGGCGGCGCTCCTAGGTCTGGTTGTATTGAGTCCTCGTGGCTGATAGGGCGGCGCTCCTAGGTCTGGATGTATTGAGTCCTCCTGGCTGATAGGGCGGCGCTCCTACGTCCCGATGTTGTGAGTCCTCCTGTCCGATAGGGCGGCGCTCCTAGGTCTGGATGTATTGAGTCCTCCTGTCCGATAGTGTGGCGTTCCTAGGTCTGCATGTATTGAGTCCTCCTGGCCGATAGGGCGGCGCTCCTTGGTCTGGATGTATTGAGTCCTCCTGGCCGATAGGGCGGCGCTCCTAGGTCTGTATGTATTGAGTCCTCCTGGCCGATAGGGCGGCGCTCCTTGGTCTGGATGTATTGAGGCCTCCTGGCCGATAGGGCGGCGCTCCTTGGTCTGGATGTATTGAGTCCTCCTGGCCGATAGGGCGGCGCTCCTAGGTCTGTATGTATTGAGTCCTCCTGGCCGATAGGGCGGCGCTCCTTGGTCTGGATGTATTGAGTCCTCCTGGCTGATAGGGCGGCGCTACTTGGTCTGGATGTATTGAGTCCTCCTGGCCGATACGGGAGCGCTCCTTGGTCTGGATGTATTGAGTCCTCCTGGTCGATAGGGCGGCGCTCCTTGGTCTGGATGTATTGAGTCCTCCTGGCCGATAGGGCAGTGCTCCTAGGTCTGAATGTATTGAGTCCTCCTGGCAAATAGGGCGGCGCTCCTAGGACCCGATGTGTTGAGTCCTCCTGTCCGATAGAGCGGCGCTCCTAGGTCTGGATGTATTGAGTCCTCCTGGCCGATAGGAGGGCGCTCCTAGGTCTGGATGTATTGAGTCCTCCTGGCTGATAGGGCGGCGCTCCTAGGTCCCGATCTATTGAGTCCTCCTGTCCGATAGGGCGGCGCACCTAGGTCTCGATGTATTGAGTCCTCCTGGCCGATAGGGCGGCGCTCCTAGGTCTGGATGTATTGAGTCCTCCTGGCCGATAGGGCAGTGCTCCTAGGTCTGGATGTATTGTGTCCTCCTGGCTGATAGGGCGTCGCTCCTAGGTCCCGATGTATTGAGTCCTCCTGTCCGATAGGGCGGCGCTCCTTGGTCTGGATGAATTGAGTCCTCCTGGCCAATAGGACGGCGCTGCTTGGTCTGGATGTATTGAGTCCTCCTGGCTGATAGGGAGGCGCTCCTAGGACCCGATGTATTGAGTCCTCCTGTCCAATAGAGCGGCGCTCCTAGGTCTGGATGTATTGAGTCCTCCTGGCTGATAGGGCGGCGCTCCTAGGTCCCGATCTATTGAGTCCTCCTGTCCGATAGGGAGGCGCACCTAGGTCTGGATGTATTGAGTCCTCCTGGCCGATAGGGCGGCGCTCCTTGGTCTGGATGTATTGAGTCCTCCTGGCTGATAGGGCGGCGCTCCTAGGTCCCGATGTATTGAGTCCTCCTGTCCGATAGGGCGACGCTCCTAGGTCTGGATGTATTGATTCCTCCTGTCCGATAGGGAGGCGCTCCTTGGTCTGGATGTATTGAGTCCTCCTGGCTGATAGGGCGGCGCTCCTTGGTCTGGATGTATTGAGTCCTTCTGGCTGATAGGGCGTCGCTCCTAGGTCCCGATGTATTCAGTCCTCCTGTCCGATAAGGCGGCGCTCCTTGGTTTGGATGAATTGAGACCTCCTGGCCAATAGGGTGGCGCTCCTTGGTCTGGATGTATTGAGTCCTCCTGGCTGATAGGGCGGCGCTCCTAGGTCCCGATGTATTGAGTCCTCCTGTCCGATAGGGCGGCGCTCCTAGGTCTGGATGTATTGATTCCTCCTGTCCGATAGGGAGGCGCTCCTAGGTCTGGATGTATTGTGTCCTCCTGGCCGATAGAGCGGCGCTCCTAGGTCTGGATGTATTGAGTCCTCTGGCCGATAGGTCAGCGCTCCTAGGTCTGGATGTATCGAGTACTGCTGGCTGATAGATAAGCGCTCCTAGGTCTGGATGTATTGAGAACTCCTCGCCGATAGGGCGGCGCTCCTTGGTCTGGATGTATTGAGTCCTCATGGCCGATAGGGCGGCGCTCCTTGGTCTGGATGTATCGAGTCCTCCTGGCCGATAGGGCGGCGCTACTTGGTCTGGATGTATCGTGTCCTCCTGGCCGATAGAGCGGCGCTCCTTGGTGTGGATATATCGTGTCCTCCTGGCCGATAGGGCGGCGCTCCTAGGTCTGGATGTATTGAGTCCTCCTGGCCGATAGGGCGGCGCTCCTAGGCCTGGATGTATTGAGTCCTCCTGGCCGATAGAGCGGCGCTCCTTGGTCTCGATGTATCCAGTCCTCCTGGCCGATACAGCGGCGCTCCTAGGTCTGGATGTATTGAGTCCTTCTGGCCGATAGGGAGGCGCTCCTAGGTCTGGATGTATTGAGTCCTCCTGGCCGATAGGGCGGCGCTCATTGGTCTGGATGTATTGAGTCCTCCTGGCCGATAGGGCAGTGCTCCTAGGTCTCGACGTATTGAGTCCGCCTGGCCGATAGGGCGGCGCTCCTTGGTCTGGATGTATTGAGTCCTCCTGGCTGATAGGGCGGCGCTCCTAGGTCCCAATCTATTGAGTCCTCCTGTCCGATAGGGCGGCGCTCCTAGGTCTTGATGTATTGAGTCCTCCTGTCCGATAGGGAGGCGCTCCTACGTCTGAATGTATTGAGTCCTCCTGTCCGATAGGGTGGCGCACCTAGGTCTGGTTGTATTGAGTCCTCCTGGCTGATAGGGCGGGGCTCCTAGGTCTGGATGTATTGAGTCCTCGTGGCTGATAGGGCGGCGCTCCTAGGTCCCGATGTTGTGAGTCCTCCTGTCCGATAGGGCGGCGCACCTAGGTCTGGATGTATTGAGTCCTCCTGGCCGATAGGGCGGCGCTCCTTGGTCTGGATGTATTGAGTCCTCCTGGCCGAAAGGGCGGCGCTCCTAGGTCTGTATGTATTGAGTCCTCCTGGCCGATAAGGCGGCGCTCCTTGGTCTGGATGTATTGAGGCCTCCTGGCCGATAGGGCGGCCCTCCTTGGTCTGGATGTATTGAGTCCTCCTGTCCGATAGGGCGGCGCTCCTAGGTCTGTATGTATTGAGTCCTCCTGGCCGATAGGGCGGTGCTCCTTGGTCTGGATGTATTGAGTCCTCCTGGCTGATAGGGCGGCGCTACTTGGTCTGGATGTATTGAGATCCTCCTGTTCGATAAGGCGGCGCTCCTTGGTCTGGATGTATTGAGTCCTCCTGGCCGATAGGGCGGCGCTCCTTGGACTGGATGTATTGAGTCCTCCTGGCCGATAGGGCAGTGCTCCTAGGTCTGGATGTATTGAGTCCTCCTGGCAGATAGGGCGGCGCTCTTAGGACCCGATGTGTTGAGTCCTCCTGTCCGATAGAGCGGCGCTCCTAGGTCTGGATGTATTGAGTCCTCCTGGCCGATAGGGCGGCGCTCCTCGGTCCCGATCTATTGAGTCCTCCTGTCCGATAGGGCGGCGCACCTAGGTCTTGATGTATTGTGTCCTCCTGGCCGATAGGGCGGCGCTCCTTGGTCTCGATGTATTGAGTCCTCCTGGCCGATAGGGCAGTGCTCCTAGGTCTGGATGTATTGAGTCCGCCTGGCCGATAGGGCGGCGCTCCTTGGTCTGGATGTATAGAGTCCTCCTGGCAGATATGGCGGGGCTCCTAGGTCCCGATCTATTGAGTCCTCCTGACCGATAGGGCGGCGCTCCTAGGTCTGGATGTATTGAGTCCTCCTGTCCGATAGCGTGGCGTTCCTAGGTCTGGATGTATTGAGTCCTCCTGGCCGATAGGGCGGCGCTCCTTGGTCTGGATGTATTGAGTCCTCCTGGCCGATAGGGCGGCGCTCATAGGGCTGTATGTATTGTGTCCTCCTGGCCGATAGGGCGGCGCTCCTTGATCTGGATGTATTGAGTCCTCCTGGCTGATAGGGCGGCGCTCCTTGGTCTGGATGTATTGAGTCCTCCTGGCCGATAGGGCGGCGCTCCTAGGTCCGTATGTATTGAGTCCTCCTGGCCGATAGGGCGGCGCTCCTTGGTCTGGATGTATTGAGTCCTCCTGGCTGATAGGGCGGCGCTACTTGGTCTGGATGTATTGAGTCCTCCTGGCCGATAGGGCAGCGCTCCTTGGTCTGTATGTATTGAGTCCTCCTGGCCGATAGAGCGGCGCTCCTTGGTCTGGATGTATTGAGTCCTCCTGGCCGATAGGGCAGTGCTCCTAGGTCTGGATGAATTGAGTCCTCCTGGCAGATAGGGCGGCGCTCCTAGGACCCGATGTGTTGAGTCCTCCTGTCCGATAGAGCGGCGCTCCTAGTTCTGGATGTATTGAGACCTCCTGGCCGATAGGGGGGCGCTCCTAGGTCTGGATGTATTGAGTCCTCCTGGCCGATAGGGCGGCGCTCATAGGTCTGTATGTATTGAGTCCTCCTGGCCGATAGGGCGGCTCTCCTTGGTCTGGATGTATTGAGTCCTCCTGACTAATAGGGCGGCGCTCCTTGGTCTGGATGTATTGAGTCCTCCTGGCCGATAGGGCGGCGTTCCTTGGTCTGGATGTATTGAGTCCTCCTGGCCGATAGGGCGGTGCTCCTAGGTCTGGATGTATTGAGTCCTCCTGGCCGATAGGGCGGCGCTCCTTGGTCTGGATGTATTGAGTCCTCCTGGCTGATAGGGCGGCGATCCTAGGTCCCGATCTATTGAGTCCTCCTGTCCGATTGGGCGGCGCTCCTAGGTCTGGATGTATTGAGTCCTCCTGTCCGATAGGGAGGCGCTCCTACGTCTGAATGTATTGAGTCCTCCTGTCCGATAGGGCGGCGCTCCTAGGTCTGGTTGTATTGAGTCCTCGTGGCTGATAGGGCGGCGCTCCTAGGTCTGGATGTATTGAGTCCTCCTGGCTGATAGGGCGGCGCTCCTACGTCCCGATGTTGTGAGTCCTCCTGTCCGATAGGGCGGCGCTCCTAGGTCTGGATGTATTGAGTCCTCCTGTCCGATAGTGTGGCATTCCTAGGTCTGGATGTATTGAGTCCTCCTGGCCGATAGGGCGGCGCTCCTTGGTCTGGATGTATTGAGTCCTCCTGGCTGATAGGGCGTCGCTCCTAGGTCCCGATCTATTGAGTCCTCCTGTCCGATTGGGCGGCGCTCCTTGGTCTGGATGTATTGAGTCCTCCTGGCTGATAGGGCGGCGATCCTAGGTCCCGATCTATTGAGTCCTCCTGTCCGATTGGGCGGCGCTCCTAGGTCTGGATGTATTGAGTCCTCCTGTCGGATAGGGAGGCGCTCCTTGGTCTGAATGTATTGAGTCCTCCTGTCCGATAGGGCGGCGCTCCTAGGTCTGGTTGTATTGAGTCCTCGTGGCTGATAGGGCGGCGCTCCTAGGTCTGGATGTATTGAGTCCTCCTGGCTGATAGGGCGGCGCTCCTACGTCCCGATGTTGTGAGTCCTCCTGTCCGATAGGGCGGCGCTCCTAGGTCTGGATGTATTGAGTCCTCCTGTCCGATAGTGTGGCGTTCCTAGGTCTGGATGTATTGAGTCCTCCTGGCCGATAGGGCGGCGCTCCTTGGTCTGGATGTATTGAGTCCTCCTGGCCGATAGGGCGGCGCTCCAAGGTCTGTATGTATTGAGTCCTCCTGGCCGATAGGGCGGCGCTCCTTGGTCTGGATGTATTGAGGCCTCCTGGCCGATAGGGCGGCGCTCCTTGGTCTGGATGTATTGAGTCCTCCTGGCCGATAGGGCGGCGCTCCTAGGTCTGGATGTATTGAGTCCTCCTGGCCGATAGGGCAGTGCTCCTAGGTCTCGACGTATTGAGTCCGCCTGGCCGATAGGGCGGCGCTCCTTGGTCTGGATGTATTGAGTCCTCCTGGCTGATAGGGCGGCGCTCCTAGGTCCCAATCTATTGAGTCCTCCTGTCCGATAGGGCGGCGATCCTAGGTCTGGATGTATTGAGTCCTCCTGTCCGATAGGGAGGCGCTCCTACGTCTGAATGTATTGAGTCCTCCTGTCCGATAGGGAGGCGCTCCTACGTCTGAATGTATTGAGTCCTCCTGTCCGATAGGGTGGCGCACCTAGGTCTGGTTGTATTGAGTCCTCCTGGCTGATAGGGCGGGGCTCCTAGGTCTGGATGTATTGAGTCCTCGTGGCTGATAGGGCGGCGCTCCTAGGTCCCGATGTTGTGAGTCCTCCTGTCCGATAGAGCGGCGCACCTAGGTCTGGATGTATTGAGTCCTCCTGGCCGATAGGGCGGCGCTCCTTGGTCTGGATGTATTGAGTCCTCCTGGCTGATAGGGCGGCGCTCCTAGGTCCCAATCTATTGAGTCCTCCTGTCCGATAGGGCGGCGATCCTAGGTCTGGATGTATTGAGTCCTCCTGTCCGATAGGGAGGCGCTCCTACGTCTGAATGTATTGAGTCCTCCTGTCCGATAGGGTGGCGCACCTAGGTCTGGTTGTATTGAGTCCTCCTGGCTGATAGGGCGGGGCTCCTAGGTCTGGATGTATTGAGTCCTCGTGGCTGATAGGGCGGCGCTCCTAGGTCCCGATGTTGTGAGTCCTCCTGTCCGATAGAGCGGCGCACCTAGGTCTGGATGTATTGAGTCCTCCTGGCCGATAGGGCGGCGCTCCTTGGTCTGGATGTATTGAGTCCTCCTGGCCGAAAGGGCGGCGCTCCTAGGTCTGTATGTATTGAGTCCTCCTGGCCGATAAGGCGGCGCTCCTTGGTCTGGATGTATTGAGGCCTCCTGGCCGATAGGGCGGCCCTCCTTGGTCTGGATGTATTGAGTCCTCCTGTCCGATAGGGCGGCGCTCCTAGGTCTGTATGTATTGAGTCCTCCTGGCCGATAGGGCGGTGCTCCTTGGTCTGGATGTATTGAGTCCTCCTGGCTGATAGGGCGGCGCTACTTGGTCTGGATGTATTGAGATCCTCCTGTCCGATAAGGCGGCGCTCCTTGGTCTGGATGTATTGAGTCCTCCTGGCCGATAGGGCGGCGCTCCTTGGACTGGATGTATTGAGTCCTCCTGCCCGATAGGGCAGTGCTCCTAGGTCTGGATGTATTGAGTCCTCCTGGCAGATAGGGCGGCGCTCTTAGGACCCGATGTGTTGAGTCCTCCTGTCCGATAGAGCGGCGCTCCTAGGTCTGGATGTATTGAGTCCTCCTGGCCGATAGGGCGGCGCTCCTAGGTCCCGATCTATTGAGTCCTCCTGTCCGATAGGGCGGCGCACCTAGGTCTTGATGTATTGTGTCCTCCTGGCCGATAGGGCGGCGCTCCTTGGTCTCGATGTATTGAGTCCTCCTGGCCGATAGGGCAGTGCTCCTAGGTCTGGATGTATTGAGTCCGCCTGGCCGATAGGGCGGCGCTCCTTGGTCTGGATGTATAGAGTCCTCCTGGCAGATATGGCGGGGCTCCTAGGTCCCGATCTATTGAGTCCTCCTGACCGATAGGGCGGCGCTCCTAGGTCTGGATGTATTGAGTCCTCCTGTCCGATAGCGTGGCGTTCCTAGGTCTGGATGTATTGAGTCCTCCTGGCCGATAGGGCGGCGCTCCTTGGTCTGGATGTATTGAGTCCTCCTGGCCGATAGGGCGGCGCTCATAGGGCTGTATGTATTGTGTCCTCCTGGCCGATAGGGCGGCGCTCCTTGATCTGGATGTATTGAGTCCTCCTGGCTGATAGGGCGGCGCTCCTTGGTCTGGATGTATTGAGTCCTCCTGGCCGATAGGGCGGCGCTCCTAGGTCCGTATGTATTGAGTCCTCCTGGCCGATAGGGCGGCGCTCCTTGGTCTGGATGTATTGAGTCCTCCTGGCTGATAGGGCGGCGCTACTTGGTCTGGATGTATTGAGTCCTCCTGGCCGATAGGGCAGCGCTCCTTGGTCTGTATGTATTGAGTCCTCCTGGCCGATAGAGCGGCGATCCTTGGTCTGGATGTATTGAGTCCTCCTGGCCGATAGGGCAGTGCTCCTAGGTCTGGATGAATTGAGTCCTCCTGGCAGATAGGGCGGCGCTCCTAGGACCCGATGTGTTGAGTCCTCCTGTCCGATAGAGCGGCGCTCCTAGGTCTGGATGTATTGAGACCTCCTGGTCGATAGGGGGGCGCTCCTAGGTCTGGATGTATTGAGTCCTCCTGGCCGATAGGGCGGCGCTCATAGGTCTGTATGTATTGAGTCCTCCTGGCCGATAGGGCGGCTCTCCTTGGTCTGGATGTATTGAGTCCTCCTGACTAATAGGGCGGCGCTCCTTGGTCTGGATGTATTGAGTCCTCCTGGCCGATAGGGCGGCGTTCCTTGGTCTGGATGCATTGAGTCCTCCTGGCCGATAGGGCGGTGCTCCTAGGTCTGGATGTATTGAGTCCTCCTGGCCGATAGGGCGGCGCTCCTTGGTCTGGATGTATTGAGTCCTCCTGGCTGATAGGGCGGCGATCCTAGGTCCCGATCTATTGAGTCCTCCTGTCCGATTGGGCGGCGCTCCTAGGTCTGGATGTATTGAGTCCTCCCGTCCAATAGGGAGGCGCTCCTACGTCTGAATGTATTGAGTCCTCCTGTCCGATAGGGCGGCGCTCCTAGGTCTGGTTGTATTGAGTCCTCGTGGCTGATAGGGCGGCGCTCCTAGGTCTGGATGTATTGAGTCCTCCTGGCTGATAGGGCGGCGCTCCTACATCCCGATGTTGTGAGTCCTCCTGTCCGATAGGGCGGCGCTCCTAGGTCTGGATGTATTGAGTCCTCCTGTCCGATAGTGTGGCATTCCTAGGTCTGGATGTATTGAGTCCTCCTGGCCGATAGGGCGGCGCTCCTTGGTCTGGATGTATTGAGTCCTCCTGGCTGATAGGGCGTCGCTCCTAGGTCCCGATCTATTGAGTCCTCCTGTCCGATTGGGCGGCGCTCCTTGGTCTGGATGTATTGAGTCCTCCTGGCTGATAGGGCGGCGATCCTAGGTCCCGATCTATTGAGTCCTCCTGTCCGATTGGGCGGCGCTCCTAGGTCTGGATGTATTGAGTCCTCCTGTCGGATAGGGAGGCGCTCCTTGGTCTGAATGTATTGAGTCCTCCTGTCCGATAGGGCGGCGCTCCTAGGTCTGGTTGTATTGAGTCCTCGTGGCTGATAGGGCGGCGCTCCTAGGTCTGGATGTATTGAGTCCTCCTGGCTGATAGGGCGGCGCTCCTACGTCCCGATGTTGTGAGTCCTCCTGTCCGATAGGGCGGCGCTCCTAGGTCTGGATGTATTGAGTCCTCCTGTCCGATAGTGTGGCGTTCCTAGGTCTGGATGTATTGAGTCCTCCTGGCCGATAGGGCGGCGCTCCTTGGTCTGGATGTATTGAGTCCTCCTGGCCGATAGGGCGGCGCTCCAAGGTCTGTATGTATTGAGTCCTCCTGGCCGATAGGGCGGCGCTCCTTGGTCTGGATGTATTGAGGCCTCCTGGCCGATAGGGCGGCGCTCCTTGGTCTGGATGTATTGAGTCCTCCTGGCCGATAGGGCGGCGCTCCTAGGTCTGTATGTATTGAGTCCTCCTGGCCGATAGGGCGGCGCTCCTTGGTCTGGATGTATTGAGTCCTCCTGGCTGATAGGGCGGCGCTACTTGGTCTGGATGTATTGAGTCCTCCTGGCCGATACGGCAGCGCTCCTTGTTCTGGATGTATTGAGTCCTCCTGGCCGATAGGGCGGCGCTCCTTGGTCTGGATGTATTGAGTCCTCCTGGCCGATAGGGCAGTGCTCCTAGGTCTGAATGTATTGAGTCCTCCTGGCAAATAGGGCGGCGCTCCTAGGACCCGATGTGTTGAGTCCTCCTGTCCGATAGAGCGGCGCTCCTAGGTCTGGATGTATTGAGTCCTCCTGGCCGATAGGGGGGCGCTCCTAGGTCTGGATGTATTGAGTCCTCCTGGCTGATAGGGCGGCGCTCCTAGGTCCCGATCTATTGAGTCCTCCTGTCCGATAGGGCGGCGCACCTAGGTCTCGATGTATTGAGTCCTCCTGGCTGATAGGGCGGCGCTCCTTGGTCTGGATGTATTGAGTCCTCCTGGCCGATAGGGCAGTGCTCCTAGGTCTGGATGTATTGTGTCCTCCTGGCTGATAGGGCGTCGCTCCTAGGTCCCGATGTATTGAGTCCTCCTGTCCGATAGGGCGGCGCTCCTTGGTCTGGATGAATTGAGTCCTCCTGGCCAATAGGGCGGCGCTCCTTGGTCTGGATGTATTGAGTCCTCCTGGCTGATAGGGCGGCGCTCCTAGGTCCCGATGTATTGAGTCCTCCTGTCTGATAGGTCAGCGATCCTAGGTCTGGATGTATCGAGTACTCCTGGCTGATAGATAAGCGCTCCTAGGTCTGGATGTATTAAGCCCTCCTCGCCGATAGGGTGGCGCTCCTTGGTCTGGATGTATTGAGTCCTCATGGCCGATAGGGCGGCGCTCTTCGGTCTGAATGTATTTTGTCCTCCTGGCCGATAGGGCAGTGCTCCTAGGTCTGGATGTATTGTGTCCTCCTGGCTGATAGGGCGTCGCTCCTAGGTCCCGATGTATTGAGTCCTCCTGTCCGATAGGGCGGCGCTCCTTGGTCTGGATGAATTGAGTCCTCCTGGCCAATAGGGCGGCGCTCCTTGGTCTGGATGTATTGAGTCCTCCTGGCTGATGGAGCGGCGCTCCTAGGTCCCGATGTATTGAGTCCTCCTGTCCGATAGGGCGACGCTCCTAGGTCTGGATGTATTGATTCCTCCTGTCCGATAGGGAGGCGCTCCTAGGTCTGGATGTATTGTGTCCTCCTGGCCGATAGAGCGGCGCTCCTAGGTCTGGATGTATTGAGTCCTCTGGCCGATAGGTCAGCGATCCTAGGTCTGGATGTATCGAGTACTCCTGGCTGATAGATAAGCGCTCCTAGGTCTGGATGTATTAAGCCCTCCTCGCCGATAGGGTGGCGCTCCTTGGTCTGGATGTATTGAGTCCTCATGGCCGATAGGGCGGCGCTCTTCGGTCTGAATGTATTTTGTCCTCCTGGCCGATAGTGCGGCGCTCCTTGGTCTGGATGTATCGAGTCCTCCTCGCCGATAGGGCGGCGCTCCTTGGTCTGGATGTATCGTGTCCTCCTGGCCGATAGAGCGGCGCGCCTTGGTGTGGATATATCGTGTCCTCCTGGCCGATAGGGCGGCGCTCCTAGGTCTGGATGTATTGAGTCCTCCTGGCCGATAGGGCGGCGCTCCTAGGCCTGGATGTATTGAGTCCTCCTGGCCGATAGAGCGGCGCTCCTTGGTCTGGATGTATCGAGTCCTCCTGGCCGATAGAGCGGCGCTCCTAGGTCTGGATGTATTGAGTCCTTCTGGCCGATAGGGCGGCGCTCCTAGGTCTGGATGTATTGAGTCCTCCTGGCAGATAGAGCGGCGCTCCTACGTCCGGATGTATTGAGTCCTCCTGGCCGATAGAGCGGCGCTCCTAGGTCCGGATGTATTGAGTCCTCCTGGCCGATAGGGCGGCTCTCCTAGGTTTGGATGTATTGAGTCCTTCTGGCTTATAGAGAGGCGCTCCTTGGTCTGGATGTATCGAGTCCTCCTGGACGATAGGGCGGCGCTCCTAGGTCTGGATGTATTGAGTCCTCCTGGCCGATAGGGCGGCGCTCCTTGGTCTGGTTGTATCGAGTCCTCCTGGCCGATAGTGCGGCGCTCCTAGGTCCCGATGTATTGAGTCCTCCTGTCCGATAGGGCGGCGCTCCTTGGTCTGGATGAATTGAGTCCTCCTGGCCAATAGGGCGGCGCTCCTTGGTCTGGATGTATTGAGTCCTCCTGGCTGATAGAGCGGCGCTCCTAGGTCCCGATGTATTGAGTCCTCCTGTCCGATAGGGCGACGCTCCTAGGTCTGGATGTATTGATTCCTCCTGTCCGATAGGGAGGCGCTCCTAGGTCTGGATGTATTGTGTCCTCCTGGCCGATAGAGCGGCGCTCCTAGGTCTGGATGTATTGAGTCCTCTGGCCGATAGGTCAGCGATCCTAGGTCTGGATGTATCGAGTACTCCTGGCTGATAGATAAGCGCTCCTAGGTCTGGATGTATTAAGCCCTCCTCGCCGATAGGGTGGCGCTCCTTGGTCTGGATGTATTGAGTCCTCATGGCCGATAGGGCGGCGCTCTTCGGTCTGAATGTATTTTGTCCTCCTGGCCGATTGTGCGGCGCTCCTTGGTCTGGATGTATCGAGTCCTCCTCGCCGATAGGGCGGCGCTCCTTGGTCTGGATGTATCGTGTCCTCCTGGCCGATAGAGCGGCGCGCCTTGGTGTGGATATATCGTGTCCTCCTGGCCGATAGGGCGGCGCTCCTAGGTCTGGATGTATTGAGTCCTCCTGGCCGATAGGGCGGCGCTCCTAGGCCTGGATGTATTGAGTCCTCCTGGCCGATAGAGCGGCGCTCCTTGGTCTGGATGTATCGAGTCCTCCTGGCCGATAGAGCGGCGCTCCTAGGTCTGGATGTATTGAGTCCTTCTGGCCGATAGGGCGGCGCTCCTAGGTCTGGATGTATTGAGTCCTCCTGGCAGATAGAGCGGCGCTCCTACGTCCGGATGTATTGAGTCCTCCTGGCCGATAGAGCGGCGCTCCTAGGTCCGGATGTATTGAGTCCTCCTGGCCGATAGGGCGGCTCTCCTAGGTTTGGATGTATTGAGTCCTTCTGGCTTATAGAGAGGCGCTTCTTGGTCTGGATGTATCGAGTCCTCCTGGACGATAGGGCGGCGCTCCTAGGTCTGGATGTATTGAGTCCTCCTGGCCGATAGGGCGGCGCTCCTTGGTCTGGTTGTATCGAGTCCTCCTGGCCGATAGTGCGGCGCTCCTAGGTCTGGATGTATTGAGTCCTCCTGGCCGATAGGGCGGTGCTCCTAGGTCTGGATGTATTGAGTCCTCCTGGCTGATAGGGCGTCGCTCCTAGGTCCCGATGTATTGAGTCCTCCTGTCCGATAGGGCGTCGCTCCTTGGTCTGGATGAATTGAGTCCTCCTGACCAATAGGGCGGCGCTCCTTGGTCTGGATGTATCGAGTCCTCCTGGCTGATAGGGCGGCTCTCCTAGGTCCCGATGTATTGAGTCCTCCTGTCCGATAGGGCGGTGCTCCTAGGTCTGGATGTATTGATTCCACCTGTCCGATACGGAGGCGCTCCTAGGTCTGGATGTATTGTGTCCTCCTGGCCGATAGAGCGGCGCTCCTAGGTCTGGATGCATTGAGTCCTCTGGCCGATAGGGTGGCGCTCTTCGGTCTGAATGTATTCAGTCCTCCTGGCAGATAGGGCGGCGCTCCTAGGACCCGATGTATTGAGTCCTCCTGTCTGATAGAGCGGCTATCCTAGGTCTGGATGTATTGAGTCCTCCTGGCCGATAAGGCGGCGCTCCTTGGTCTGGATGTATTGAGTCCTCCTGGCCGATAGGGCAGTGCTCCTAGGTCTGGATGTATTGAGTCCTCCTGGCAGATAGGGCGGAGCTCCTAGGACCCGATGTATTGAGTCCTCCTGTCCGATCGAGCGGCGCTCCTAGGTCTGGATGTATTGAGTCCTCCTGGCTGATAGGGCGGCGCTCCTAGTTCCCGATCTATTGAGTCCTCCTGTCCGATAGGGCGGCGCACCTAGGTCTGGATGTATTGAGTCCTCCTGGCCGATAGGGCGGTGCTCCTTGGTCTGGATGTATTGAGTCCTCCTGGCTGATAGGGCGGCGCTCCTATATCTGATGTATTGAGTCCTCCTGTCCGATAGGGCGGCGCTCCTAGGTCCCGATGTATTAAGTCCTCCTGTCCGATAGGGCGGCGCTCCTTGGTCTTGATGAATTGAGACCTCCTGGCCAATAGGGCGGCGCTCCTTGGTCTGGATGTATTGAGTCCTCCTGGCTGATAGGGCGGCGCTCCTAGGTCCCGATGTATTGAGTCCTCCTGTCCGATAGGGCGTCGCTCCTAGGTCTGGATGTATTGATTCCTCCTGTCCGATAGGGAGGCGCTCCTAGGTCTGGATGTATTGTGTCCTCCTGGCCGATAGAGCGGCGCTCATAGGTCTGGATGTATTGAGTCCTCTGGCCGATAGGTCAGCGCTCCTAGGTCTGGATGTATCGAGTACTCCTGGCTGATAGATAAGCGCTACTAGGTCTGGATGTATTGAGTCCTCCTCGCCGATAGGGCGGCGCTCCTTGGTCTGGATGTATTGAGTCCTCATGGCCGATAGGGCGGCGCTCCTTGGTCTGGATGTATCGAGTCCTCCTGGCCGATAGGTCGGCGCTCCTTGGTCTGGATGTATCGTGTCCTCCTGGCCGATAGAGCGGCGCTCCTTGGTGTGGATATATCGTGTCCTCCTGGCCGATAGGGCGGCGCTCCTAGGTCTGGATGTATTGAGTCCTCCTGGCTGATAGGGCGGCGCTCCAAAGCCTGGATGTATTGAGTCCTCCTGGCCGATAGAGCGGCGCTCCTTGGTCTGGATGTATCGAGTCCTCCTGGCCGATAGAGCGGCCCTCCTAGGTCTGGATGTATTGAGTCCTTCTGGCCGATAGGGAGGCGCTCCTAGGTCTGGATGTATTGAGTCCTCCTGGCCGATAGGGCGGCGCTCCTTGGTCTGGATGTATTGAGTCCTCCTGGCCGATAGGGCAGTGCTCCTAGGTCTCGACGTATTGAGTCCGCCTGGCCGATAGGGCGGCGCTTCTTGGTCTGGATGTATTGAGTCCTCCTGGCTGATGGGGCGGCGCTCCTAGGTCCCAATCTATTGAGTCCTCCTGTCCGATAGGGCGGCGCTCCTAGGTCTGGATGTATTGAGTCCTCCTGTCCGATAGGGAGGCGCTCCTACGTCTGAATGTATTGAGTCCTCCTGTCCGATAGGGCGGCGCTCCTAGATCTGGTTGCATTGAGTCCTCCTGGCTGATAGGGCGGCGCTCCTAGGTCTGGATGTATTGAGTCCTCCTGGCTGATAGGGCGGCGCTCCTAGGTCCCGATGTTGTGAGTCCTCCTGTCCGATAGGGCGGCGCTCCTAGGTCTGGATGTATTGAGTCCTCCTGTCCGATAGGGCGGCGCTTCAAGGTCTTTATGTATTGAGTCCTCCTGGCCGATAGGGAGGCGCTCCTACGTCTGAATGTATTGAGTCCTCCTGTCCTATAGGGCGGCGCTCCTAGGTCTGGTTGTATTGATTCCTCCTGGCTGATAGGGCGGCGCTCCTAGGTCTGGATGTATTGAGTCCTCCTGGCTGATAGGGCGGCGCTCCTAGGTCCTGATGTTGTGAGTCCTTCTGTCCGATAGGGCGGCGCTCCTAGGTCTGGATGTATTGAGTCCTCCTGTCCGATAGCGTGGCGTTCCTAGGTCTGGATGTATTGAGTCCTCCTGGCCGATAGGGCGGCGCACCTTGGTCTGGATGTATTGAGTCCTCCTGGCCGATAGGGCGGCGCTTCTAGGTCTGTATGTATTGAGTCCTCCTGGCCGATAGGGAGGCGCTCCTTGGTCTGGATGTATTGAGTCCTCCTGGCCGATAGGGCGGCGCTCCTTGGTCTGGATGTATTGAGTCCTCCTGGCCGATAGGGCGGCGCTCCTTGGTCTGGATGTATTGAGTCCTCCTGGCTGATAGGGCGGCGCTACTTGGTCTGGATGTATTGAGTCCTCCTGGCCGATAGGGCAGCGCTCCTTGGTCTGGATGTATTGAGTCCTCCTGGCCAATAGGGCGGCGCTCCTTGGTCTGGATGTATTGAGTCCTCCTGGCCGATAGGGCAGTGCTCCTAGGTCTGGATGTATTGAGTCCTCCTGGCAGATAGGGCAGCGCTCCTTGGACCCGATGTGTTGAGTCCTCCTGTCCGATAGAGCGGCGCTCCTAGGTCTGGATGTATTGAGTCCTCCTGGCCGATAGGGGGGCGCTCCTAGGTCTGGATGTATTGAGTCCTCCTGGCCGATAGGGCAGTGCTCCTAGGTCTCGACGTATTGAGTCCGCCTGGCCGATAGGGCGGCGCTCCTTGGTCTGGATGTATTGAGTCCTCCTGGCTGATAGGGCGGCGCTCCTAGGTCCCAATCTATTGAGTCCTCCTGTCCGATAGGGCGGCGCTCCTAGGTCTGGATGTATTGAGTCCTCCTGTCCGATAGGGAGGCGCTCCTACGTCTGAATGTATTGAGTCCTCCTGTCCGATAGGGTGGCGCACCTAGGTCTGGTTGTATTGAGTCCTCCTGGCTGATAGGGCGGGGCTCCTAGGTCTGGATGTATTGAGTCCTCGTGGCTGATAGGGCGGCGCTCCTAGGTCCCGATGTTGTGAGTCCTCCTGTCCGATAGGGCGGCGCACCTAGGTCTGGATGTATTGAGTCCTCCTGGCCGATAGGGCGGCGCTCCTTGGTCTGGATGTATTGAGTCCTCCTGGCCGAAAGGGCGGCGCTCCTAGGTCTGTAAGTATTGAGTCCTCCTGGCCGATAAGGCGGCGCTCCTTGGTCTGGATGTATTGAGGCCTCCTGGCCGATAGGGCGGCCCTCCTTGGTCTGGATGTATTGAGTCCTCCTGTCCGATAGGGCGGCGCTCCTAGGTCTGTATGTATTGAGTCCTCCTGGCCGATAGGGCGGTGCTCCTTGGTCTGGATGTATTGAGTCCTCCTGGCTGATAGGGCGGCGCTACTTGGTCTGGATGTATTGAGATCCTCCTGTCCGATAAGGCGGCGCTCCTTGGTCTGGATGTATTGAGTCCTCCTGGCCGATAGGGCGGCGCTCCTTGGACTGGATGTATTGAGTCCTCCTGGCCGATAGGGCAGTGCTCCTAGGTCTGGATGTATTGAGTCCTCCTGGCAGATAGGGCGGCGCTCTTAGGACCCGATGTGTTGAGTCCTCCTGTCCGATAGAGCGGCGCTCCTAGGTCTGGATGTATTGAGTCCTCCTGGCCGATAGGGCGGCGGTCCTAGGTCCCGATCTATTGAGTCCTCCTGTCCGATAGGGCGGCGCACCTAGGTCTTGATGTATTGTGTCCTCCTGGCCGATAGGGCGGCGCTCCTTGGTCTCGATGTATTGAGTCCTCCTGGCCGATAGGGCAGTGCTCCTAGGTCTGGATGTATTGAGTCCGCCTGGCCGATAGGGCGGCGCTCCTTGGTCTGGATGTATAGAGTCCTCCTGGCAGATATGGCGGGGCTCCTAGGTCCCGATCTATTGAGTCCTCCTGACCGATAGGGCGGCGCTCCTAGGTCTGGATGTATTGAGTCCTCCTGTCCGATAGCGTGGCGTTCCTAGGTCTGGATGTATTGAGTCCTCCTGGCCGATAGGGCGGCGCTCCTTGGTCTGGATGTATTGAGTCCTCCTGGCCGATAGGGCGGCGCTCATAGGGCTGTATGTATTGTGTCCTCCTGGCCGATAGGGCGGCGCTCCTTGATCTGGATGTATTGAGTCCTCCTGGCTGATAGGGCGGCGCTCCTTGGTCTGGATGTATTGAGTCCTCCTGGCCGATAGGGCGGCGCTCCTAGGTCCGTATGTATTGAGTCCTCCTGGCCGATAGGGCGGCGCTCCTTGGTCTGGATGTATTGAGTCCTCCTGGCTGATAGGGCGGCGCTACTTGGTCTGGATGTATTGAGTCCTCCTGGCCGATAGGGCAGCGCTCCTTGGTCTGTATGTATTGAGTCCTCCTGGCCGATAGAGCGGCGCTCCTTGGTCTGGATGTATTGAGTCCTCCTGGCCGATAGGGCAGTGCTCCTAGGTCTGGATGAATTGAGTCCTCCTGGCAGATAGGGCGGCGCTCCTAGGACCCGATGTGTTGAGTCCTCCTGTCCGATAGAGCGGCGCTCCTAGGTCTGGATGTATTGAGACCTCCTGGCCGATAGGGGGGCGCTCCTAGGTCTGGATGTATTGAGTCCTCCTGGCCGATAGGGCGGCGCTCATAGGTCTGTATGTATTGAGTCCTCCTGGCCGATAGGGCGGCTCTCCTTGGTCTGGATGTATTGAGTCCTCCTGGCTAATAGGGCGGCGCTCCTTGGTCTGGATGTATTGAGTCCTCCTGGCCGATAGGGCGGCGTTCCTTGGTCTGGATGTATTGAGTCCTCCTGGCCGATAGGGCGGTGCTCCTAGGTCTGGATGTATTAAGCCCTCCTCGCCGATAGGGTGGCGCTCCTTGGTCTGGATGTATTGAGTCCTCATGGCCGATAGGGCGGCGCTCTTCGGTCTGAATGTATTTTGTCCTCCTGGCCGATAGGGCAGTGCTCCTAGGTCTGGATGTATTGTGTCCTCCTGGCTGATAGGGCGTCGCTCCTAGGTCCCGATGTATTGAGTCCTCCTGTCCGATAGGGCGGCGCTCCTTGGTCTGGATGAATTGAGTCCTCCTGGCCAATAGGGCGGCGCTCCTTGGTCTGGATGTATTGAGTCCTCCTGGCTGATAGAGCGGCGCTCCTAGGTCCCGATGTATTGAGTCCTCCTGTCCGATAGGGCGACGCTCCTAGGTCTGGATGTATTGATTCCTCCTGTCCGATAGGGAGGCGCTCCTAGGTCTGGATGTATTGTGTCCTCCTGGCCGATAGAGCGGCGCTCCTAGGTCTGGATGTATTGAGTCCTCTGGCCGATAGGTCAGCGATCCTAGGTCTGGATGTATCGAGTACTCCTGGCTGATAGATAAGCGCTCCTAGGTCTGGATGTATTAAGCCCTCCTCGCCGATAGGGTGGCGCTCCTTGGTCTGGATGTATTGAGTCCTCATGGCCGATAGGGCGGCGCTCTTCGGTCTGAATGTATTTTGTCCTCCTGGCCGATAGTGCGGCGCTCCTTGGTCTGGATGTATCGAGTCCTCCTCGCCGATAGGGCGGCGCTCCTTGGTCTGGATGTATCGTGTCCTCCTGGCCGATAGAGCGGCGCGCCTTGGTGTGGATATATCGTGTCCTCCTGGCCGATAGGGCGGCGCTCCTAGGTCTGGATGTATTGAGTCCTCCTGGCCGATAGGGCGGCGCTCCTAGGCCTGGATGTATTGAGTCCTCCTGGCCGATAGAGCGGCGCTCCTTGGTCTGGATGTATCGAGTCCTCCTGGCCGATAGAGCGGCGCTCCTAGGTCTGGATGTATTGAGTCCTTCTGGCCGATAGGGCGGCGCTCCTAGGTCTGGATGTATTGAGTCCTCCTGGCAGATAGAGCGGCGCTCCTACGTCCGGATGTATTGAGTCCTCCTGGCCGATAGAGCGGCGCTCCTAGGTCCGGATGTATTGAGTCCTCCTGGCCGATAGGGCGGCTCTCCTAGGTTTGGATGTATTGAGTCCTTCTGGCTTATAGAGAGGCGCTCCTTGGTCTGGATGTATCGAGTCCTCCTGGACGATAGGGCGGCGCTCCTAGGTCTGGATGTATTGAGTCCTCCTGGCCGATAGGGCGGCGCTCCTTGGTCTGGTTGTATCGAGTCCTCCTGGCCGATAGTGCGGCGCTCCTAGGTCCCGATGTATTGAGTCCTCCTGTCCGATAGGGCGGCGCTCCTTGGTCTGGATGAATTGAGTCCTCCTGGCCAATAGGGTGGCGCTCCTTGGTCTGGATGTATTGAGTCCTCCTGGCTGATAGAGCGGCGCTCCTAGGTCCCGATGTATTGAGTCCTCCTGTCCGATAGGGCGACGCTCCTAGGTCTGGATGTATTGATTCCTCCTGTCCGATAGGGAGGCGCTCCTAGGTCTGGATGTATTGTGTCCTCCTGGCCGATAGAGCGGCGCTCCTAGGTCTGGATGTATTGAGTCCTCTGGCCGATAGGTCAGCGATCCTAGGTCTGGATGTATCGAGTACTCCTGGCTGATAGATAAGCGCTCCTAGGTCTGGATGTATTAAGCCCTCCTCGCCGATAGGGTGGCGCTCCTTGGTCTGGATGTATTGAGTCCTCATGGCCGATAGGGCGGCGCTCTTCGGTCTGAATGTATTTTGTCCTCCTGGCCGATAGTGCGGCGCTCCTTGGTCTGGATGTATCGAGTCCTCCTCGCCGATAGGGCTGCGCTCCTTGGTCTGGATGTATCGTGTCCTCCTGGCCGATAGAGCGGCGCGCCTTGGTGTGGATATATCGTGTCCTCCTGGCCGATAGGGCGGCGCTCCTAGGTCTGGATGTATTGAGTCCTCCTGGCCGATAGGGCGGCGCTCCTAGGCCTGGATGTATTGAGTCCTCCTGGCCGATAGAGCGGCGCTCCTTGGTCTGGATGTATCGAGTCCTCCTGGCCGATAGAGCGGCGCTCCTAGGTCTGGATGTATTGAGTCCTTCTGGCCGATAGGGCGGCGCTCCTAGGTCTGGATGTATTGAGTCCTCCTGGCAGATAGAGCGGCGCTCCTACGTCCGGATGTATTGAGTCCTCCTGGCCGATAGAGCGGCGCTCCTAGGTCCGGATGTATTGAGTCCTCCTGGCCGATAGGGCGGCTCTCCTAGGTTTGGATGTATTGAGTCCTTCTGGCTTATAGAGAGGCGCTCCTTGGTCTGGATGTATCGAGTCCTCCTGGACGATAGGGCGGCGCTCCTAGGTCTGGATGTATTGAGTCCTCCTGGCCGATAGGGCGGCGCTCCTTGGTCTGGTTGTATCGAGTCCTCCTGGCCGATAGTGCGGCGCTCCTAGGTCTGGATGTATTGAGTCCTCCTGGCCGATAGGGCGGTGCTCCTAGGTCTGGATGTATTGAGTCCTCCTGGCTGATAGGGCGTCGCTCCTAGGTCCCGATGTATTGAGTCCTCCTGTCCGATAGGGCGTCGCTCCTTGGTCTGGATGAATTGAGTCCTCCTGACCAATAGGGCGGCGCTCCTTGGTCTGGATGTATCGAGTCCTACTGGCTGATAGGGCGGCTCTCCTAGGTCCCGATGTATTGAGTCCTCCTGTCCGATAGGGCGGTGCTCCTAGGTCTGGATGTATTGATTCCACCTGTCCGATACGGAGGCGCTCATAGGTCTGGATGTATTGTGTCCTCCTGGCCGATAGAGCGGCGCTCCTAGGTCTGGATGCATTGAGTCCTCTGGCCGATAGGGTGGCGCTCTTCGGTCTGAATGTATTCAGTCCTCCTGGCAGATAGGGCGGCGCTCCTAGGACCCGATGTATTGAGTCCTCCTGTCTGATAGAGCGGCTATCCTAGGTCTGGATGTATTGAGTCCTCCTGGCCGATAAGGCGGCGCTCCTTGGTCTGGATGTATTGAGTCCTCCTGGCCGATAGGGCAGTGCTCCTAGGTCTGGATGTATTGAGTCCTCCTGGCAGATAGGGCGGAGCTCCTAGGACCCGATGTATTGAGTCCTCCTGTCCGATCGAGCGGCGCTCCTAGGTCTGGATGTATTGAGTCCTCCTGGCTGATAGGGCGGCGCTCCTAGGTCCCGATCTATTGAGTCCTCCTGTCCGATAGGGCGGCGCACCTAGGTCTGGATGTATTGAGTCCTCCTGGCCGATAGGGCGGTGCTCCTTGGTCTGGATGTATTGAGTCCTCCTGGCTGATAGGGCGGCGCTCCTATATCTGATGTATTGAGTCCTCCTGTCCGATAGGGCGGCGCTCCTAGGTCCCGATGTATTAAGTCCTCCTGGCCGATAGAGCGGCGCTCATAGGTCTGGATGTATTGAGTCCTCTGGCCGATAGGTCAGCGCTCCTAGGTCTGGATGTATCGAGTACTCCTGGCTGATAGATAAGCGCTCCTAGGTCTGGATGTATTGAGTCCTCCTCGCCGATAGGGCGGCGCTCCTTGGTCTGGATGTATTGAGTCCTCATGGCCGATAGGGCGGCGCTCCTTGGTCTGGATGTATCGAGTCCTCCTGGCCGATAGGTCGGCGCTCCTTGGTCTGGATGTATCATGTCCTCCTGGCCGATAGAGCGGCGCTCCTTGGTGTGGATATATCGTGTTCTCCTGGCCGATAGGGCGGCGCTCCAAGTCTGGATGTATTGAGTCCTCCTGGCTGATAGGGCGGCGCTCCTAAGCCTGGATGTATTGAGTCCTCCTGGCCGATAGAGCGGCGCTCCTTGGTCTGGATGTATCGAGTCCTCCTGGCCGATAGAGCGGCGCTCCTAGGTCCGGATATATTGAGTCCTTCTGGCCGATAGGGAGGCGCTCCTAGGTCTGGATGTATTGAGTCCTCCTGGCCGATAGGGCGGCGCTCCTTGGTCTGGATGTATTGAGTCCTCCTGGCCGATAGGGCAGTGCTCCTAGGTCTCGACGTATTGAGTCCGCCTGGCCGATAGGGCGGCGCTTCTTGGTCTGGATGTATTGAGTCCTCCTGGCTGATGGGGCGGCGCTCCTAGGTCCCAATCTATTGAGTCCTCCTGTCCGATAGGGCGGCGCTCCTAGGTCTGGATGTATTGAGTCCTCCTGTCCGATAGGGAGGCGCTCCTACGTCTGAATGTATTGAGTCCTCCTGTCCGATAGGGCGGCGCTCCTAGATCTGGTTGCATTGAGTCCTCCTGGCTGATAGGGCGGCGCTCCTAGGTCTGGATGTATTGAGTCCTCCTGGCTGATAGGGCGGCGCTCCTAGGTCCCGATGTTGTGAGTCCTCCTGTCCGATAGGGCGGCGCTCCTAGGTCTGGATGTATTGAGTCCTCCTGTCCGATAGGGCGGCGCTTCAAGGTCTTTATGTATTGAGTCCTCCTGGCCGATAGGGAGGCGCTCCTACGTCTGAATGTATTGAGTCCTCCTGTCCTATAGGGCGGCGCTCCTAGGTCTGGTTGTATTGATTCCTCCTGGCTGATAGGGCGGCGCTCCTAGGTCTGGATGTATTGAGTCCTCCTGGCTGATAGGGCGGCGCTCCTAGGTCCCGATGTTGTGAGTCCTTCTGTCCGATAGGGCGGCGCTCCTAGGTCTGGATGTATTGAGTCCTCCTGTCCGATAGCGTGGCGTTCCTAGGTCTGGATGTATTGAGTCCTCCTGGCCGATAGGGCGGCGCACCTTGGTCTGGATGTATTGAGTCCTCCTGGCCGATAGGGCGGCGCTTCTAGGTCTGTATGTATTGAGTCCTCCTGGCCGATAGGGAGGCGCTCCTTGGTCTGGATGTATTGAGTCCTCCTGGCCGATAGGGCGGCGCTCCTTGGTCTGGATGTATTGAGTCCTCCTGGCCGATAGGGCGGCGCTCCTTGGTCTGGATGTATTGAGTCCTCCTGGCTGATAGGGCGGCGCTACTTGGTCTGGATGTATTGAGTCCTCCTGGCCGATAGGGCAGCGCTCCTTGGTCTGGATGTATTGAGTCCTCCTGGCCGATAGGGCGGCGCTCCTTGGTCTGGATGTATTGAGTCCTCCTGGCCGATAGGGCAGTGCTCCTAGGTCTGGATGTATTGAGTCCTCCTGGCAGATAGGGCAGCGCTCCTTGGACCCGATGTGTTGAGTCCTCCTGTCCGATAGAGCGGCGCTCCTAGGTCTGGATGTATTGAGTCCTCCTGGCCGATAGGGGGGCGCTCCTAGGTCTGGATGTATTGAGTCCTTCTGGCTGATAGGGCGGCGCTCCTAGGTCCCAATCTATTGAGTCCTCCTGTCCGATAGGGCGGCGCACCTAGGTCTCGATGTATTGAGTCCTCCTGGCTGATTGGGCGGCGCTCCTTGGTCTGGATGTATTGAGTCCTCCTGGCTGATAGGGCGGCGCTCCTATATCCCGATGTATTGAGTCCTCCTGTCCGATAGGGCGGCGCTCCTAGGTCCCGATGTATTAAGTCCTCCTGTCCGATAGGGCGGCGCTCCTTGGTCTGGATGTATTGAGTCCTCCTGGCCGATAGGGCAGTGCTCCTAGGTCTGGATGTATTGAGTCCTCCTGGCTGATAGGGCGTCGCTCCTAGGTCCCGATGTATTGAGTCCTCCTGTCCGATAAGTCGGCGCTCCTTGGTCTGGATGAATTGAGTCCTCCTGGGCAATAGGGCGGCGCTCCTTGGTCTGGATGTATTGAGTCCTCCTGGCTGATAGGGCGGCGCTCCTAGGTCCCGATGTATTGAGTCCTCCTGTCTGATAGGGCGGCGCTCCTAGGTCTGGATGTATTGATTCCTCCTGTCCGATAGGGAGGCGCTCCTAGGTCTGGATGTATTGTGTCCTCCTGGCCGATAGAGCGGCGCTCCTAGGTCTGGATGTATTGAGTCCTCTGGCCGATAGGTCAGCGCTCCTTGGTCTGGATGTATCGAGTACTCCTGGCTGATACATAAGCGCTCCTAGGTCTGGATGTATTGAGCCCTCCTCGCCGATAGGGTGGCGCTCCTTGATCTGGATGTATTGAGTCCTCATGGCCGATAGGGCGGCGCTCTTCGGTCTGAATGTATTTTCTCCTCCTGGCCGATAGTGCGGCGCTCCTTGGTCTGGATGTATCGAGTCCTCCTGGCCGATAGGGCGGCGCTCCTTGGTCTGGATGTATCGTGTCCTCCTGGCCGATAGAGCGGCGCGCCTTGGTGTGGATATATCGTGTCCTCCTGGCCGATAGTGCGGCGCTCCTAGTTCTGGATGTATTGAGTCCTCCTGGCCGATAGGGCGGCGCTCCTAGGCCTGGATGTATTGAGTCCTCCTGGCCGATAGAGCGGCGCTCCTTGGTCTGGATGTATCGAGTCCTCCTGGCCGATAGAGCGGCGCTCCTAGGTCTGGATGTATTGAGTCCTTCTGGCCGATAGGGCGGCGCTCGTAGGTCTGGATGTATTGAGTCCTCCTGGCAGATAGAGCGGCGCTCCTACGTTCGGATGTATTGAGTCCTCCTGGCCGATTGAGCGGCGTTCCTAGGTCCGGATGTATTGAGTCCTCCTGGCCAATAGGGCGGCGCTCCTAGGTTTGGATGTATTGAGTCCTTCTGGCTTATAGAGAGGCGCTCCTTGGTCTGGATGTATCGAGTCCTCCTGGACGATAGGGCGGCGCTCCTAGGTCTGGATGTATTGAGTCCTCCTGGCCGATAGGGCGGCGCTCCTTGGTCTGGTTGTATCGAGTCCTCCTGGCCGATAGAGCGGCGCTCCTAGGTCCGGATGTATTGAGTCCTCCTGTCCGATAGGGCGTCTCTCCTAGGTTTGGATGTATTGAGTCCTTCTGGCTTATAGAGAGGCGCTCCTTGGTCTGGATGTATCGAGTCCTCCTGGACGATAGGGCGGCACTCCTAGGTCTGGATGTATTGAGTCCTCCTGGCCGATAGGGCGGCGCTCCTTGGTCTGGTTGTATCGAGTCCTCCTGGCCGATAGTGCGGCGCTCCTAGGTCTGGATGTATTGACTCCTCCTGGCCGATAGGGCGGTGCTCCTAGGTCTGGATGTATTGAGTCCTCCTGGCTGATAGGGCCTCGCTCCTAGGTCCCGATGTATTCAGTCCTCCTGTCCGATAGGGCGGCGATCCTTGGTCTGGATGAATTGAGTCCTCCTGACCAATAGGGCGGCGCTCCTTTGTCTGGATGTATTGAGTCCTCCTGGCTGATAGGGCGGCTCTCCTAGGTCCCGATGTATTGAGTCCTCCTGTCCGATAGGGCGGCGCTCCTAGGTCTGGATGTATTGATTCCACCTGTCCGATAGGGAGGCGCTCCTAGGTCTGGATGTATTGTGTCCTCCTGGCCGATAGAGCGGCGCTCCTAGGTCTGGATGCATTGAGTCCTCTGGCCGATAGGGTGGCGCTCTTCGGTCTGAATGTATTCAGTCCTCCTGGCAGATAGGGCGGCGCTCCTAGGACCCGATGTATTGAGTCCTCCTGTCCGATAGCGTGGCGTTCCTAGGTCTGGATGTATTGAGTCCTCCTGGCCGATAGGGCGGCGCACCTTGGTCTGGATGTATTGAGTCCTCCTGGCCGATAGGGCGGCGCTTCTAGGTCTGTATGTATTGAGTCCTCCTGGCCGATAGGGAGGCGCTCCTTGGTCTGGATGTATTGAGTCCTCCTGGCCGATAGGGCGGCGCTCCTTGGTCTGGATGTATTGAGACCTCCTGGCCGATAGGGCGGCGCTCCTTGGTCTGGATGTATTGAGTCCTCCTGGCTGATAGGGCGGCGCTACTTGGTCTGGATGTATTGAGTCCTCCTGGCTGATAGGGCAGCGCTCCTTGGTCTGGATGTATTGAGTCCTCCTGGCCGATAGGGCGGCGCTCCTTGGTCTGGATGAATTGAGTCCTCCTGGGCAATAGGGCGGCGCTCCTTGGTCTGGATGTATTGAGTCCTCCTGGCTGATAGGGCGGCGCTCCTAGGTCCCGATGTATTGAGTCCTCCTGTCTGATAGGGCGGCGCTCCTAGCTCTGGATGTATTGATTCCTCCTGTCCGATAGGGAGGCGCTCCTAGGTCTGGATGTATTGTGTCCTCCTGGCCGATAGAGCGGCGCTCCTAGGTTTGGATGTATTGAGTCCTCTGGCCGATAGGTCAGCGCTCCTAGGTCTGGATGTATCGAGTACTCCTGGCTGATAGATAAGCGCTCCTAGGTCTGGATGTATTGAGCCCTCCTCGACGATAGGGTGGCGCTCCTTGGTCTGGATGTATTGAGTCCTCATGGCCGATAGGGCGGCGCTCTTCGGTCTGAATGTATTTTCTCCTCCTGGCCGATAGTGCGGCGCTCCTTGGTCTGGATGTATCGAGTCCTCCTGGCCGATAGGGCGGCGCTCCTTGGTCTGGATGTATCGTGTCCTCCTGGCCGATAGAGCGGCGCGCCTTGGTGTGGATATATCGTGTCCTCCTGGCCGATAGGGCGGCGCTCCTCGTTCTGGATGTATTGAGTCCTCCTGGCCGATAGGGCGGCGCTCCTAGGCCTGGATGTATTGAGTCCTCCTGGCCGATAGAGCGGCGCTCCTTGGTCTGGATGTATCGAGTCCTCCTGGCCGATAGAGCGGCGCTCCTAGGTCTGGATGTATTGAGTCCTTCTGGCCGATAGGGCGGCGCTCGTAGGTCTGGATGTATTGAGTCCTCCTGGCAGATAGAGCGGCGCTCCTAGGTCCGGATGTATTGAGTCCTCCTGGCCGATAGAGCGGCGTTCCTAGGTCCGGATGTATTGAGTCCTCCTGGCCGATAGGGCGGCGCTCCTAGGTTTGGATGTATTGAGTCCTTCTGGCTTATAGAGAGGCGCTCCTTGGTCTGGATGTATCGAGTCCTCCTGGACGATAGGGCGGCGCTCCTAGGTCTGGATGTATTGAGTCCTCCTGGCCGATAGGGCGGCGCTCCTTGGTCTGGTTGTATCGAGTCCTCCTGGCCGATAGAGCGGCGCTCCTAGGATCCGGATGTATTGAGTCCTCCTGGCCGATAGGGCGGCTCTCCTAGGTTTGGATGTATTGAGTCCTTCTGGCTTATAGAGAGGCGCTCCTTGGTCTGGATGTATCGAGTCCTCCTGAACGATAGGGCGGCGCTCCTAGGTCTGGATGTATTGAGTCCTCCTGGCCGATAGGGCGGCGCTCCTTGGTCTGGTTGTATCGAGTCCTACTGGCCGATAGTGCGGCGCTCCTAGGTCTGGATGTATTGACTCCTCCTGGCCGATAGGGCGGTGCTCCTAGGTCTGGATGTATTGAGTCCTCCTGGCTGATAGGGCGTCGCTCCTAGGTCCCGATGTATTCAGTCCTCCTGTCCGATAGGGCGGCGCTCCTTGGTCTGGATGAATTGAGTCCTCCTGACCAATAGGGCGGCGGTCCTTTGTCTGGATGTATTGAGTCCTCCTGGCTGATAGGGCGGCTCTCCTAGGTCCCGATGTATTGAGTCCTCCTGTCCGATAGGGCGGCGCTCCTAGGTCTGGATGTATTGATTCCACCTGTCCGATAGGGAGGCGCTCCTAGGTCTGGATGTATTGTGTCCTCCTGGCAGATAGAGCGGCGCTCCTAGGTCTGGATTCATTGAGTCCTCTGGCCGATAGGGTGGCGCTCTTCGGTCTGAATGTATTCAGTCCTCCTGGCAGATAGGGCGGCGCTCCTAGGACCCGATGTATTGAGTCCTCCTGTCCGATAGCGTGGCGTTCCTAGGTCTGGATGTATTGAGTCCTCCTGGCCGATAGGGCGGCGCACCTTGGTCTGGATGTATTGAGTCCTCCTGGCCGATAGGGCGGCGCTTCTAGGTCTGTATGTATTGAGTCCTCCTGGCCGATAGGGAGGCGCTCCTTGGTCTGGATGTATTGAGTCCTCCTGGCCGATAGGGCGGCGCTCCTTGGTCTGGATGTATTGAGTCCTCCTGGTCGATAGGGCGGCGCTCCTTGGTCTTGATGTATTGAGTCCTCCTGGCTGATAGGGCGGCGCTACTTGGTCTGGATGTATTGAGTCCTCCTGGCCGATAGGGCAGCGCTCCTTGGTCTGGATGTATTGAGTCCTCCTGGCCGATAGGGCGGCGCTCCTTGGTCTGGATGTATTGAGTCCTCCTGGCCGATAGGGCAGTGCTCCTAGGTCTGGATGTATTGAGTCCTCCTGGCAGATAGGGCGGCGCTCCTTGGACCCGATGTGTTGAGTCCTCCTGTCCGATAGAGCGGCGCACCAAGGTCTGGATGTATTGAGTCCTCCTGGCCGATAGGGGGGCGCTCCTAGGTCTGGATGTATTGAGTCCTTCTGGCTGATAGGGCGGCGCTCCTAGGTCCCAATCTATTGGGTCCTCCTGTCCGATAGGGCGGCGCACCTAGGTCTCGATGTATTGAGTCCTCCTGGCTGATTGGGCAGCGCTCCTTGGTCTGGATGTATTGAGTCCTCCTGGCTGATAGGGCGGCGCTCCTATATCCCGATGTATTGAGTCCTCCTGTCCGATAGGGCGGCGCTCCTAGGTCCCGATGTATTAAGTCCTCCTGTCCGATAGGGCGGCGCTCCTTGGTCTGGATGTATTGAGTCCTCCTGGCCGATAGGGCAGTGCTCCTAGGTCTGGATGTATTGAGTCCTCCTGGCTGATAGGGCGTCGCTCCTAGGTCCCGATGTATTGAGTCCTCCTTTCCGATAGGGCGGCGCTCCTTGGTCTGGATGAATTGAGTCCTCCTGGGCAATAGGGCGGCGCGCCTTGGTCTGGATGTATTAAGTCCTCCTGGCTGATAGGGCGGCGCTCCTAGGTCCCGATGTATTGAGTCCTCCTGTCTGATAGGGCGGCGCTCCTAGGTCTGGATGTATTGATTCCTCCTGTCCGATAGGGAGGCGCTCCTAGGTCTGGATGTATTGTGTCCTCCTGGCCGATAGAGCGGCGCTCCTAGGTCTGGATGTATTGAGTCCTCTGGCCGATAGGTCAGCGCTCCTAGGTCTGGATGTATCGAGTACTCCTGGCTGATAGATAAGCGCTCCTAGGTCTGGATGTATTGAGCCCTCCTCGCCGATAGGGTGGCGCTCCTTGGTCTGGATGTATTGAGTCCTCATGGCCGATAGGGCGGCGCTCTTCGGTCTGAATGTATTTTCTCCTCCTGGCCGATAGTGCGGCGCTCCTTGGTCTGGATGTATCGAGTCCTCCTGGCCGATAGGGCGGCGCTCCTTGGTCTGGATGTATCGTGTCCTCCTGGCCGATAGAGCGGCGCGCCTTGGTGTGGATATATCGTGTCCTCCTGGCCGATAGGGCGGCGCTCCTAGTTCTGGATGTATTGAGTCCTCCTGGCCGATAGGGCGGCGCTCCTAGGCCTGGATGTATTGAGTCCTCCTGGCCGATAGAGCGGCGCTCCTTGGTCTGGATGTATCGAGTCCTCCTGGCCGATAGAGCGGCGCTCCTAGGTCTGGATGTATTGAGTCCTTCTGGCCGATAGGGCGGCGCTCGTAGGTCTGGATGTATTGAGTCCTCCTGGCAGATAGAGCGGCTCTCCTGGGTCCGGATGTATTGAGTCCTCCTGGCCGATAGAGCGGCGTTCCTAGGTCCGGATGTATTGAGACCTCCTGGCCGATAGGGCGGCGCTACTAGGTTTGGATGTATTGAGTCCTTCTGGCTTATAGAGAGGCGCTCCTTGGTCTGGATGTATCGAGTCCTCCTGGACGATAGGGCGGCGCTCCTAGGTCTGGATGTATTGAGTCCTCCTGGCCGATAGGGCGGCGCTCCTTGGTCTGGTTGTATCGAGTCCTCCTGGCCGATAGAGCGGCGCTCCTTGTTCCGGATGTATTGAGTCCTCCTGGCCGATAGGGCGTCTCTCCTAGGTTTGGATGTATTGAGTCCTTCTGGCTTATAGAGAGGCGCTCCTTGGTCTGGATGTATCGAGTCCTCCTGACGATAGGGCGGCGCTCCTAGGTCTGGATGTATTGAGTCCTCCTGGCCGATGGGCCGGCGCTCCTTGGTCTGGTTGTATCGAGTCCTCCTGGCCGATAGTGCGGCGCTCCTAGGTCTGAATGTATTGACTCCTCCTGGCCGATAGGGCGGTGCTCCTAGGTCTGGATGTATTGAGTCCTCCTGTCCGATAGGGCGGCGCTCCTTGGTCTGGATGAATTGAGTCCTCCTGACCAATAGGGCGGCGCTCCTTTGTCTGGATGTATTGAGTCCTCCTGGCTGATAGGGCGGCTCTCCTAGGTCCCGATGTATTGAGTCCTCCTGTCCGATAGGGCGGCGCTCCTAGGTCTGGATGTATTGATTCCACCTGTCCGATAGGGAGGCGCTCCTAGGTCTGGATGTATTGTGTCCTCCTGGCCGATAGAGCGGCGCTCCTAGGTCTGGGTGCATTGAGTCCTCTGGCCGATAGGGTGGCGCTCTTCGGTCTGAATGTATTCAGTCCTCCTGGCAGATAGGGCGGCGCTCCTAGGACCCGATGTATTGAGTCCTCCTGTCTGATAGAGCGGCGATCCTAGGTCTGGATGTATTGAGTCCTCCTGGCCGATAAGGCGGCGCTCCTTGGTCTGGATGTATTGAGTCCTCCTGGCCGATAGGGCAGTGCTCCTAGGTCTGGATGTATTGAGTCCTCCTGGCAGATAGGGAGGCGCTCCTAGGACCCGATGTATTGAGTCCTCCTGTCCAATACAGCGGCGCTCCTAGGTCTGGATGTATTGAGTCCTCCTGGCCGATAGGGCGGTTCTCCTAGGTCTGGATGTATTGAGTCCTCCTGGCTGATAGGGCGTCGCTCCTAGGTCCCGATGTATTCAGTCCTCCTGTCCGATAAGGCGGCGCTCCTTGGTTTGGATGAATTGAGACCTCCTGGCCAATAGGGTGGCGCTCTTTGGTCTGGATGTATTGAGTCCTCCTGGCTGATAGGGCGGCGCTCCTAGGTCCCGATGTATTGAGTCCTCCTGTCCGATAGGGCGGCGCTCCTAGGTCTGGATGTATTGATTCCTCCTGTCCGATAGGGAGGCGCTCCTAGGTCTGGATGTATTGTGTCCTCCTGGCCGATAGAGCGGCGCTCCTAGGTCTGGATGTATTGAGTCCTCTGGCCGATAGGTCAGCGCTCCTAGGTCTGGATGTATCGAGTACTCCTGGCTGATAGATAAGCGCTCCTAGGTCTGGATGTATTGAGACCTCCTCGCCGATAGGGCGGCGCTCCTTGGTCTGGATGTATTGAGTCCTCATGGCCGATAGGGCGGCGCTCCTTGGTCTGGATGTATCGAGTCCTCCTGGCCGATAGGGCGGCGCTCCTTGGTCTGGATGTATCGTGTCCTCCTGGCCGATAGAGCGGCGCTCCTTGGTGTGGATATATCGTGTCCTCCTGGCCGATAGGGCGGCGCTCCTAGGTCTGGATGTATTGAGTCCTCCTGGCCGCTAGGGCGGCGCTCCTAAGCCTGGATGTATTGAGTCCTCCTGGCCGATAGAGCGGCGCTCCTTGGTCTGGATGTATCGAGTCCTCCTGGCCGAGAGAGCGGCGCTCCTAGGTCTGGATGTATTGAGTCCTTCTGGCCGATAGGGAGGCGCTCCTAGGTCTGGATGTATTGAGTCCTCCTGGCCGATAGGGCGGCGCTCATTGGTCTGGATGTATTGAGTCCTCCTGGCCGATAGGGCAGTGCTCCTAGGTCTCGACGTATTGAGTCCGCCTGGCCGGTAGGGCGGCGCTCCTTGGTCTGGATGTATTGAGTCCTCCTGGCTGATAGGGCGGCGCTCCTAGGTCCTAATCTATTGAGTCCTCCTGTCCGATAGGGCGGCGCTCCTAGGTCTGGATGTATTGAGTCCTCCTGTCCGATAGGGAGGCGCTCCTACGTCTGAATGTATTGAGTCCTCCTGTCCGATAGGGTGGCGCTCCTAGGTCTGGTTGTATTGAGTCCTCCTGGCTGATAGGGCGGGGCTCCTAGGTCTGGATGTATTGAGTCCTCCTGGCTGATAGGGCGGCGCTCCTAGGTCCCGATGTTGTTAGTCCTCCTGTCCGATAGGGCGGCGCACCTAGGTCTGGATGTATTGAGTCCTCCTGTCCGATAGTGTGGCGTTCCTAGGTCTGGATGTATTGAGTCCTCCTGGCCGATAGGGCGGCGCTCCTTGGTCTGGATGTATTGAGTCCTCCTGGCCGATAGGGCGGCGCTCCTACGTCTGTATGTATTGACTCCTCCTGGCCGATAGGGCGGCGCTCCTTGGTCTGGATGTATTGAGTCCTCCTGGCCGATAGGGCGGCCCTCCTTGGTCTGGATGTATTGAGTCCTCCTGTCCGATAGGGCGGCGCTCCTAGGTCTGTATGTATTGAGTCCTCCTGGCCGATAGGGCGGCGCTCCTTGGTCTGGATGTATTGAGTCCTCCTGGCTGATAGGGCGGCGCTACTTGGTCTGGATGTATTGAGTCCTCCTGTCCGATAGGGCGGCGCTCCTTGGTCTGGATGTATTGAGTCCTCCTGGCCGATAGGGCGGCGCTCCTTGGACTGGATGTATTGAGTCCTCCTGGCCGATAGGGCAGTGCTCCTAGGTCTGGATGTATTGAGTCCTCCTGGCATATAGGGCGGCGCTCCTAGGACCCGATGTGTTGAGTCCTCCTGTCCGATAGAGCGGCGCTCCTAGATCTGGATGTATTGAGTCCTCCTGGCCGATAGGGCGGCGCTCCTAGGTCCCGATCTATTGAGTCCTCCTGTCCGATAGGGCGGCGCACCTAGGTCTTGATGTATTGTGTCCTCCTGGCCGATAGGGCGGCGCTCCTTGGTCTCGATGTATTGAGTCCTCCTGGCCGATAGGGCAGTGCTCCTAGGTCTGGATGTATTGAGTCCGCCTGGCCGATAGGGCGGCGCTCCTTGGTCTGGATGTATTGAGTCCTCCTGGCTGATAGGGCGGGGCTCCTAGGTCCCGATCTATTGAGTCCTCCTGTCCGATAGGGCGGCGCTCCTAGGTCTGGATGTATTGAGTCCTCCTGTCCGATAGCGTGGCGTTCCTAGGTCTGGATGTATTGAGTCCTCCTGGCCGATAGGGCGGCGCTCCTTGGTCTGGATGTATTGAGTCCTCCTGGCCGATAGGGCGGCGCTCCTAGGTCTGTCTGTATTGTGTCCTCCTGGCCGATAGGACGGCGCTCCTAGGTCTGGATGTATTGAGTCATCCTGGCTGATAGGGCGGCGCTCCTTGGTCTGGATGTATTGAGTCCTTCTGGCCGATAGGGCGGCGCTCCTAGGTCCGTATGTATTGAGTCCTCCTGGCCGATAGGGCGGCGCTCCTTGGTCTGGATGTATTGAGTCCTCCTGGCTGATAGGGCGGCGCTACTTGGTCTGGATGTATTGAGTCCTCCTGGCCGATAGGGCAGCGCTCCTTGGTCTGTATGTATTGAGTCCTCCTGGCCGATAGACCGGCGCTCCTTGGTCTGGATGTATTGAGTCCTCCTGGCCGATAGGGCAGTGCTCCTAGGTCTGGATGTATTGAGTCCTCCTGGCAGATAGGGTGGCGCTCCTAGTACCCGATGTGTTGAGTCCTCCTGTCCGATAGAGCGGCGCTCCTAGGTCTGGATGTATTGAGACCTCCTGGCCGATAGGGGGGCGCTCCTAGGTCTGGATGTATTGAGTCCCCCTGGCCGATAGGGCGGCGCTCATAGGTCTGTATGTATTGAGTCCTCCTGGCCGATAGGGCGGCTCTCCTTGGTCTGGATGTATTGAGTCCTCCTGGCCGATAGGGCGGCGCTCCTTGGTCTGGATGTATTGAGTCCTCCTGGCCGATAGGGCGGCGCTCCTTGGTCTGGATGTTTTGAGTCCTCCTGGCCGATAGGGCGGTGCTCCTAGGTCTGGATGTATTGAGTCCTCCTGGCCGATAGGGCGGCGCTCCTTGGTCTGGATGTATTGAGTCCTCCTGGCTGATAGGGCGGCGATCCTAGTTCCCGATCTATTGAGTCCTCCTGTCCGATTGGGCGGCGCTCCTAGGTCTGGATGTATTGAGTCCTCCTGTCCGATAGGGAGGCGCTCCTACGTCTGAATGTATTGAGTCCTCCTGTCCGATAGGGCGCCGCTCCTAGGTCTGGTTGTATTGAGTCCTCGTGGCTGATAGGGCGGCGCTCCTAGGTCTGGATGTATTGAGTCCTCCTGGCTGATAGGGCGGCGCTCCTACGTCCCGATGTTGTGAGTCCTCCTGTCCGATAGGGCGGCGCTCCTAGGTCTGGATGTATTGAGTCCTCCTGTCCGATAGTGTGGCGTTCCTAGGTCTGGATGTATTGAGTCCTCCTGGCCGATAGGGCGGCGCTCCTTGGTCTGGATGTATTGAGGCCTCCTGGCCGATAGGGCGGCGCTCCTTGGTCTGGATGTATTGAGTCCTCCTGGCCGATAGGGCGGCGCTCCTAGGTCTGTATGTATTGAGTCCTCCTGGCCGATAGGGCGGCGCTCCTTGGTCTGGATGTATTGAGTCCTCCTGGCTGATAGGGCGGCGCTACTTGGTCTGGATGTATTGAGTCCTCCTGGCCGATACGGCAGCGCTCCTTGGTCTGGATGTATTGAGTCCTCCTGGCCGATAGGGCGGCGCTCCTTGGTCTGGATGTATTGAGTCCTCCTGGCCGATAGGGCAGTGCTCCAAGGTCTGAATGTATTGAGTCCTCCTGGCAAATAGGGCGGCGCTCCTAGGACCCGATGTGTTGAGTCCTCCTGTCCGATAGAGCGGCGCTCCTAGGTCTGGATGTATTGAGTCCTCCTGGCCGATAGGAGGGCGCTCCTAGGTCTGGATGTATTGAGTCCTCCTGGCTGATAGGGCGGCGCTCCTAGGTCCCGATCTATTGAGTCCTCCTGTCCGATAGGGCGGCGCACCTAGGTCTGGATGTATTGAGTCCTCCTGGCTGATAGGGCGGCGCTCCTACGTCCCGATGTTGTGAGTCCTCCTGTCCGATAGGGCGGCGCTCCTAGGTCTGGATGTATTGAGTCCTCCTGTCCGATAGTGTGGCGTTCCTAGGTCTGGATGTATTGAGTCCTCCTGGCCGATAGGGCAGTGCTCCTAGGTCTGGATGTATTGTGTCCTCCTGGCTGATAGGGCGTCGCTCCTAGGTCCCGATGTATTGAGTCCTCCTGTCCGATAGGGCGGCGCTCCTTGGTCTGGATGAATTGAGTCCTCCTGGCCAATAGGGCGGCGCTCCTTGGTCTGGATGTATTGAGTCCTCCTGGCTGAAAGGGCGGCGCTCCTAGGTCCCGATGTATTGAGTCCTCCTGTCCGATAGGTCAGCTATCCTAGGTCTGGATGTATCGAGTACTCCTGGCTGATAGATAAGCGCTCCTAGGTCTGGATGTATTAAGCCCTCCTCGCCGATAGGATGGCGCTCCTTGGTCTGGATGTATTGAGTCCTCATGGCCGATAGGGCGGCGCTCTTCGGTCTGAATGTATTTTGTCCTCCTGGCCGATAGGGCAGTGCTCCTAGGTCTGGATGTATTGTGTCCTCCTGGCTGATAGGGCGTCGCTCCTAGGTCCCGATGTATTGAGTCCTCCTGTCCGATAGGGCGGCGCTCCTTGGTCTGGATGAATTGAGTCCTCCTGGCCAATAGGGCGGCGCTCCTTGGTCTGGATGAATTGAGTCCTCCTGGCCAATAGGGTGGCGCTCCTTGGTCTGGATGTATTGAGTCCTCCTGGCTGATAGGGCGGCGCTCCTAGGTCCCGATGTATTGAGTCCTCCTGTCCGATAGGCCGGCGCTGCTAGGTCTGGATGTATTGATTCCTCCTGTCCGATAGGGAGGCGCTCCTAGGTCTGGATGTATTGTGTCCTCCTGGCCGATAGAGCGGCGCTCCTAGGTCTGGATGTATTGAGTCCTCTGGCCGATAGGTCAGCGCTCCTAGGTCTGGATGTATCGAGTACTCCTGGCTGATAGATAAGCGCTCCTAGGTCTGGATGTATTGAGACCTCCTCGCCGATAGGGCGGCGCTCCTTGGTCTGGATGTATTGAGTCCTCATGGCCGATAGGGCGGCGCTCCTTGGTCTGGATGTATCGAGTCCTCCTGGCCGATAGGGCGGCGCTCCTTGGTCTGGATGTATCGTGTCCTCCTGGCCGATAGAGCGGCGCTCCTTGGTGTGGATATATCGTGTCCTCCTGGCCGATAGGGCGGCGCTCCTAGGTCTGGATGTATTGAGTCCTCCTGGCCGCTAGGGCGGCGCTCCTAAGCCTGGATGTATTGAGTCCTCCTGGCCGATAGAGCGGCGCTCCTTGGTCTGGATGTATCGAGTCCTCCTGGCCGATAGAGCGGCGCTCCTAGGTCTGGATGTATTGAGTCCTTCTGGCCGATAGGGAGGCGCTCCTAGGTCTGGATGTATTGAGTCCTCCTGGCCGATAGGGCGGCGCTCATTGGTCTGGATGTATTGAGTCCTCCTGGCCGATAGGGCAGTGCTCCTAGGTCTCGACGTATTGAGTCCGCCTGGCCGATAGGGCGGCGCTCCTTGGTCTGGATGTATTGAGTCCTCCTGGCTGATAGGGCGGCGCTCCTAGGTCCCAATCTATTGAGTCCTCCTGTCCGATAGGGCGGCGCTCCTAGGTCTGGATGTATTGAGTCCTCCTGTCCGATAGGGAGGCGCTCCTACGTCTGAATGTATTCAGTCCTCCTGTCCGATAGGGTGGCGCTCCTAGGTCTGGTTGTATTGAGTCCTCCTGGCTGATAGGGCGGGGCTCCTAGGTCTGGATGTATTGAGTCCTCCTGGCTGATAGGGCGGCGCTCCTAGGTCCCGATGTTGTTAGTCCTCCTGTCCGATAGGGCGGCGCACCTAGGTCTGGATGTATTGAGTCCTCCTGTCCGATAGTGTGGCGTTCCTAGGTCTGGATGTATTGAGTCCTCCTGGCCGATAGGGCGGCGCTCCTTGGTCTGGATGTATTGAGTCCTCCTGGCCGATAGGGCGGCGCTCCTAGGTCTGTATGTATTGAGTCCTCCTGGCCGATAGGGCGGCGCTCCTTGGTCTGGATGTATTGAGTCCTCCTGGCCGATAGGGCGGCCCTCCTTGGTCTGGATGTATTGAGTCCTCCTGTCCGATAGGGCGGCGCTCCTAGGTCTGTATGTATTGAGTCCTCCTGGCCGATAGGGCGGCGCTCCTTGGTCTGGATGTATTGAGTCCTCCTGGCCGATAGGGCGGCGCTCCTTGGTCTGGATGTATTGAGTCCTCCTGGCTGATAGGGCGGCGCTACTTGGTCTGGATGTATTGAGTCCTCCTGTCCGATAGGGCGGCGCTCCTTGGTCTGGATGTATTGAGTCCTCCTGGCCGATAGGGCGGCGCTCCTTGGACTGGATGTATTGAGTCCTCCTGGCCGATAGGGCAGTGCTCCTAGGTCTGGATGTATTGAGTCCTCCTGGCAAATAGGGCGGCGCTCCTAGGACCCGATGTGTTGAGTCCTCCTGTCCGATAGAGCGGCGCTCCTAGATCTGGATGTATTGAGTCCTCCTGGCCGATAGGGCGGCGCTCCTAGGTCCCGATCTATTGAGTCCTCCTGTCCGATAGGGCGGCGCACCTAGGTCTTGATGTATTGTGTCCTCCTGGCCGATAGGGCGGCGCTCCTTGGTCTCGATGTATTGAGTCCTCCTGGCCGATAGGGCAGTGCTCCTAGGTCTGGATGTATTGAGTCCGCCTGGCCGATAGGGCGGCGCTCCTTGGTCTGGATGTATTGAGTCCTCCTGGCTGATAGGGCGGGGCTCCTAGGTCCCGATCTATTGAGTCCTCCTGTCCGATAGGGCGGCGCTCCTAGGTCAGGATGTATTGAGTCCTCCTGTCCGATAGCGTGGCGTTCCTAGGTCTGGATGTATTGAGTCCTCCTGGCCGATAGGGCGGCGCTCCTTGGTCTGGATGTATTGAGTCCTCCTGGCCGATAGGGCGGCGCTCCTAGGTCTGTATGTATTGTGTCCTCCTGGCCGATAGGGCGGCGCTCCTAGGTCTGGATGTATTGAGTCATCCTGGCTGATAGGGCGGCGCTCCTTGGTCTGGATGTATTGAGTCCTCCTGGCCGATAGGGCGGCGCTCCTAGGTCCGTATGTATTGAGTCCTCCTGGCCGATAGGGCGGCGCTCCTTGGTCTGGATGTATTGAGTCCTCCTGGCTGATAGGGCGGCGCTACTTGGTCTGGATGTATTGCGTCCTCCTGGCCGATAGGGCAGCGCTCCTTGGTCTGTATGTATTGAGTCCTCCTGGCCGATAGACCGGCGCTCCTTGGTCTGGATGTATTGAGTCCTCCTGGCCGATAGGGCAGTGCTCCTAGGTCTGGATGTATTGAGTCCTCCTGGCAGATAGGGTGGCGCTCCTAGTACCCGATGTGTTGAGTCCTCCTGTCCGATAGAGCGGCGCTGATAGGTCTGGATGTATTGAGACCTCCTGGCCGATAGGGGGGCGCTCCTAGGTCTGGATGTATTGAGTCCTCCTGGCCGATAGGGCGGCGCTCATAGGTCTGTATGTATTGAGTCCTCCTGGCCGATAGGGCGGCTCTCCTTGGTCTGGATGTATTGAGTCCTCCTGGCCGATAGGGCGGCGCTCCTTGGTCTGGATGTATTGAGTCCTCCTGGCCGATAGGGCGGCGCTCCTTGGTCTGGATGTTTTGAGTCCTCCTGGCCGATAGGGCGGTGCTCCTAGGTCTGGATGTATTGAGTCCTCCTGGCCGATAGGGCGGCGTTCCTTGGTCTGGATGTATTGAGTCCTCCTGGCTGATAGGGCGGCGATCCTAGGTCCCGATCTATTGAGTCCTCCTGTCCGATTGGGCGGCGCTCCTAGGTCTGGATGTATTGAGTCCTCCTGTCCGATAGGGAGGCGCTCCTACGTCTGAATGTATTGAGTTCTACTGTCCGATAGGGCGGCGCTCCTAGGTCTGGTTGTATTGAGTCCTCGTGGCTGATAGGGCGGCGCTCCAAGGTCTGGATGTATTGAGTCCTCCTGGCTGATAGGGCGGCGCTCCTACGTCCCGATGTTGTGAGTCCTCCTGTCCGATAGGGCGGCGCTCCTAGGTCTGGATGTATTGAGTCCTCCTGTCCGATAGTGTGGCGTTCCTAGGTCTGGATGTATTGAGTCCTCCTGGCCGATAGGGCGGCGCTCCTTGGTCTGGATGTATTGAGGCCTCCTGGCCGATAGGGCGGCGCTCCTTGGTCTGGATGTATTGAGTCCTCCTGGCCGATAGGGCGGCGCTCCTAAGTCTGTATGTATTGAGTCCTCCTGGCCGATAGGGCGGCGCTCCTTGGTCTGGATGTATTGAGTACTCCTGGCTGATAGGGCGGCGCTACTTGGTCTGGATGTATTGCGTCCTCCTGGCCGATACGGCAGCGCTCCTTGGTCTGGATGTATTGAGTCCTCCTGGCCGATAGGGCGGCGCTCCTTGGTCTGGATGTATTGAGTCCTCCTGGCCGATAGGGCAGTGCTCCTAGGTCTGAATGTATTGAGTCCTCCTGGCAAATAGGGCGGCGCTCCTAGGACCCGATGTGTTGAGTCCTCCTGTCCGATAGAGCGGCGCTCCTAGGTCTGGATGTATTGAGTCCTCCTGGCCGATAGGAGGGCGCTCCTAGGTCTGGATGTATTGAGTCCTCCTGGCTGATAGGGCGGCGCTCCAAGGTCCCGATCTATTGAGTCCTCCTGTCCGATAGGGCGGCGCACCTAGGTCTCGATGTATTGAGTCCTCCTGGCTGATAGGGCGGCGCTCCTTGGTCTGGATGTATTGAGTCCTCCTGGCCGATAGGGCAGTGCTCCTAGGTCTGGATGTATTGTGTCCTCCTGGCTGATAGGGCGTCGCTCCTAGGTCCCGATGTATTGAGTCCTCCTGTCCGATAGGGCGGCGCTCCTTGGTCTGGATGAATTGAGTCCTCCTGGCCAATAGGGCGGCTCTCCTTGGTCTGGATGTATTGAGACCTCCTGGCTGATAGGGCGGCGCTCCTAGGTCCCGATGTATTGAGTCCTCCTGTCCGATAGGTCAGCTATCCTAGGTCTGGATGTATCGAGTACTCCTGGCTGATAGATAAGCGCTCCTAGGTCTGGATGTATTAAGCCCTCCTCGCCGATAGGATGGCGCTCCTTGGTCTGGATGTATTGAGTCCTCATGGCCGATAGGGCGGCGCTCTTCGGTCTGAATGTATTTTGTCCTCCTGGCCGATAGGGCAGTGCTCCTAGGTCTGGATGTATTGTGTCCTCCTGGCTGATAGGGCGTCGCTCCTAGGTCCCGATGTATTGAGTCCTCCTGTCCGATAGGGCGGCGCTCCTTGGTCTGGATGAATTGAGTCCTCCTGGCCAATAGGGCGGCGCTCCTTGGTCTGGATGTATTGAGTCCTCCTGGCTGATAGGGCGGCGCTCCTAGGTCCCGATGTATTGAGTCCTCCTGTCCGATAGGGCGACGCTCCTAGGTCTGGATGTATTGATTCCTCCTGTCCGATAGGGAGGCGCTCCTAAGTCTGGATGTATTGTGTCCTCCTGGCCGATAGAGCGGCGCTCCTAGGTCTGGATGTATTGAGTCCTCTGGCCGATAGGTCAGCGATCCTAGGTCTGGATGTATCGAGTACTCCTGGCTGATAGATAAGCGCTCTTAGGTCTGGATGTATTATGCCCTCCTCGCCGATAGGGTGGCGCTCCTTGGTCTGGATGTATTGAGTCCTCATGGCCGATAGGGCGGCGCTCTTCGGTCTGAATGTATTTTCTCCTCCTGGCCGATAGTGCGGCGCTCCTTGGTCTGGATGTATCGAGTCCTCCTGGCCGATAGGGCGGCGCTCCTTGGTCTGGATGTATCGTGTCCTCCTGGCCGATAGAGCGGCGCGCCTTGGTGTGGATATATCGTGTCCTCCTGGCCGATAGGGCGGCGCTCCTAGGTCTGGATGTATTGAGTCCTCCTGGCCGATAGGGCGGCGCTCCTAGGCCTGGATGTATTGAGTCCTCCTGGCCGATAGAGCGGCGCTCCTTGGTCTGGATGTATCGAGTCCTCCTGGCCGATAGAGCGGCGCTCCTAGGTCTGGATGTATTGAGTCCTTCTGGCCGATAGGGCGGCGCTCCTAGTTCTGGATGTATTGAGTCCTCCTGGCAGATAGAGCGGCGCTCCTAGGTCCGGATGTATTGAATCCTCCTGGCCGATAGAGCGGCGCTCCTAGGTCCGGATGTATTGAGTCCTCCTGGCCGATAGGGCGGCTCTCCTAGGTTTGGATGTATTGAGTCCTTCTGGCTTATAGAGAGGCGCTCCTTGGTCTGAATGTATCGAGTCCTCCTGGACGATAGGGCGGCGCTCCTAGGTCTGGATGTATTGAGTCCTCCTGGCCGATAGGGCGGCGCTCCTTGGTCTGGTTGTATCGAGTCCTCCTGGCCGATAGTGCGGCGCTCCTAGGTCTGGATGTATTGAGTCCTCCTGGCCGATAGGGCGGTGCTCCTAGGTCTGGATGTATTGAGTCCTCCTGGCTGATAGGGCGTCGCTCCTAGGTCCCGATGTATTGAGTCCTCCTGTCCGATAGGGCGGCGCTCGTTGGTCTGGATGAATTGAGTCCTCCTGACCAATAGGGCGGCGCGCCTTGGTCTGGATGTATTGAGTCCTCCTGGCTGATAGGGCGGCTCTCCTAGGTCCCTATGTATTGAGTCCTCCTGTCCGATAGGGCGGCGATCCTAGGTCTGGATGTATTGATTCCACCTGTCCGCTAGGGAGGCGCTCCTAGGTCTGGATGTATTGTGTCCTCCTGGCCGATAGAGCGGCGCTCCTAGGTCTGGATGCATTGAGTCCTCTGGCCGATAGGGTGGCGCTCTTCGGTCTGAATGTATTCAGTCCTCCTGGCAGATAGGGCGGCGCTCCTAGGACCCGATGTATTGAGTCCTCCTGTCTGATAGAGCGGCGATCCTAGGTCTGGATGTATTGAGTCCTCCTGGCCGATAAGGCGGCGCTCCTTGGTCTGGATGTGTTGAGTCCTCCTGGCCGATAGGGCAGTGCTCCTAGGTCTGGATGTATTGAGTCCTCCTGGCAGATAGGGCGGAGCTCCTAGGTCCCGATGTATTGAGTCCTCCTGTCCGATAGAGCGGCGCTCCTAGGTTTGGATGTATTGAGTCCTCCTGGCTGATAGGGCGGAGCTCCTAGGTCCCGATCTATTGAGTCCTCCTGTCCGATAGGGCGGCGCACCTAGGTCTGGATGTATTGAGTCCTCCTGGCCGATAGGGCGGCGCTCCTTGGTCTGGATGTATTGAGTCCTCCTGGCTGATAGGGCGGCGCTCCTATATCCCGATGTATTGAGTCCTCCTGTCCGATAGAGCGGCGCTCCTAGGTCCCGATGTATTAAGTCCTCCTGTCCGATAGGGCGGCGCTCCTTGGTCTGGATGAATTGAGACCTCCTGGCCAATAGGGCGGCGCTCCTTGGTCTGGATGTATTGAGTCCTCCTGGCTGATAGGGCGGCGCTCCTAGGTCCCGATGTATTGAGTCCTCCTGTCCGATAGGGCGGCGCTCCTAGGTCTGGATGTATTGATTCCTCCTGTCCGATAGGGAGGCGCTCCTAGGTCTGGATGTATTGTGTCCTCCTGGCCGATAGAGCGGCGCTCATAGGTCTGGATGTATTGAGTCCTCTGGCCGATAGGTCAGCGCTCCTAGGTCTGGATGTATCGAGTACTCCTGGCTGATAGATAAGCGCTCCTAGGTCTGGATGTATTGAGTCCTCCTCGCCGATAGGGCGGCGCTCCTTGGTCTGAATGTATTGAGTCCTCATGGCCGATAGGGCGGCGCTCCTTGGTCTGGATGTATCGAGTCCTCCTGGCCGATAGGTCGGCGCTCCTTGGTCTGGATGTATCGTGTCCTCCTGGCCGATAGAGCGGCGCTCCTTGGTGTGGATATATCGTGTCCTCCTGGCCGATAGGGCGGCGCTCCTAGGTCTGGATGTATTGAGTCCTCCTGGCTGATAGGGCGGCGCTCCTAGGCCTGGATGTATTGAGTCCTCCTGGCCGATAGAGCGGCGCTCCTTGGTCTGGATGTATTGAGTCCTTCTGGCCGATAGGGAGGCGCTCCTAGGTCTGGATGTATTGAGTCCTCCTGGCCGATAGGGCGGCGCTCCTTGGTCTGGATGTATTGAGTCCTCCTGGCCGATAGGGCAGTGCTCCTAGGTCTCGACGTATTGAGTCCGCCTGGCCGATAGGGCGGCGCTCCTTGGTCTGGATGTATTGAGTCCTCCTGGCTGATGGGGCGGCGCTCCCATGTCCCAATCTATTGAGTCCTCCTGTCCGATAGGGCGGCGCTCCTAGGTCTGGATGTATTGAGTCCTCCTGTCCGATAGTGTGGCGTTGCTAGGTCTGGATGTATTGAGTCCTGCTGGCCGATAGGGCGGCGCTCCTTGGTCTGGATGTATTGAGTCCTCCTGGCCGATAGGGCGGCGCTCCTAGGTCTGTATGTATTGAGTCCTCCTGGCCGATAGGGCGGCGCTCCTTGGTCTCGATGTATTGAGTCCTCCTGGCCGATAGGGCGGCCCTCCTTGGTCTGGATGTATTGAGTCCTCCTGGCCGATAGGGCGGCGCTCCTAGGTCTGTGTGTATTGATTCCTCCTGGCCGATAGGGAGGCGCTCCTTGTTCTGGATGTATTGAGTACTCCTGGCTGATAGGGCGGCGCTACTTGGTCTGGATGTATTGAGTCCTCCTGTCCGATAGGGCGGCGCTCCTTGGTCTGGACGTATTGAGTCCTCCTGGCCGATAGGGCGGCGCTCCTTGGTCTGGATGTATTGAGTCCTCCTGGCCGATAGGGCAGTGCTCCTAGGTCTGGATGTATTGAGTCCTCCTGGCAGATAGGGCGGCGCTCCTAGGACCCGATGTGTTGAGTCCCCCTGTCCGATAGAGCGGCGCTCCTAGGTCTGGATGTATTGAGTCCTCCTGGCCGATAGGGCGGCGCTCCTAGGTCTGGATGTATTGAGTCCTCCTGGCTGATAGGGCGGCGCTCCTAGGTCCCGATCTACTGAGTCCTCCTGTCCGATAGGGCGGCGCACCTAGGTCTTGATGTATTGAGTCCACCTGGCCGATAGGGCGGCGCTCCTTGGTCTGGATGTATTGAGTCCTCCTGGCCGATAGGGCAGTGCTCCTAGGTCTGGATGTATTGAGTCCTCCTGGCCGATAGGGAGGCGCTCCTTGGTCTGGATGTATTGAGTCCTCCTGGCCGATAGGGCGGCGCTCCTTGGTCTGGATGTATTGAGTCCTCCTGGCCGATAGGGCGGCGCTCATTGGTCTGGATGTATTGAGTCCTCCTGGCTGATAGGGCGGCACTACTTGGTCTGGATGTATTGAGTCCTCCTGGCCGATAGGGCAGCGCTCCTTGGTCTGGATGTATTGAGTCCTCCTGGCCGATAGGGCGGCGCTCCTTGGTCTGGATGTATTGAATCCTCCTGGCCGATAGGGCAGTGCTCCTAGGTCTGGATGTATTGAGTCCTCCTGGCAGATAGGGCGGCGCTCCTTGGACCCGATGTGTTGAGTCCTCCTGTCCGATAGTGCGGCGCTCCTAGGTCTGGATGTATTGAGTCCTCCTGGCAGATAGGGGGGCGCTCCTAGGTCTGGATGTATTGAGTCCTTCTGGCTGATAGGGCGGCGCTCCTAGGTCCCAATCTATTGAGTCCTCCTGTCCGATAGGGCGGCGCACCTAGGTCTCGATGTATTGAGTCCTCCTGGCTGATTGGGCGGCGCTCCTTGGTCTGGATGTATTGAGTCCTCCTGGCTGATAGGGCGGCGCTCCTATATCCCGATGTATTGAGTCCTCCTGTCCGATAGGGCGGCGCTCCTAGGTCCCGATGTATTAAGTCCTCCTGTCCGATAGGGCGGCGCTCCTTGGTCTGGATATATTGAGTCCTCCTGGCCGATAGGGCAGTGCTCCTAGGTCTGGATGTATTGAGTCCTCCTGGCTGATAGGGCGTCGCTCCTAGGTCCCGATGTATTGAGTCCTCCTGTCCGATAGGGCGGCGCTCCTTGGTCTGGATGAATTGAGTCCTCCTGGGCAATAGGGCGGCGCTCCTTGGTCTGGATGTATTGAGTCCTCCTGGCTGATAGGGCGGCGCTCCTAGGTCCCGATGTATTGAGTCCTCCTGTCTGATAGGGCGGCGCTCCTAGGTCTGGATGTATTGATTCCTCCTGTCCGATAGGGAGGCGCTCCTAGGTCTGGATGTATTGTGTCCTCCTGGCCGATAGAGCGGCGCTCCTAGGTCTGGATGTATTGAGTCCTCTGGCCGATAGGTCAGCGCTCCTAGGTCTGGATGTATCGAGTACTCCTGGCTGATAGATGAGCGCTCCTAGGTCTGGATGTATTGAGCCCTCCTCGCCGATAGGGTGGCGCTCCTTGGTCTGGTTGTATTGAGTCCTCATGGCCGATAGGGCGGCGCTCTTCGGTCTGAATGTATTTTCTCCTCCTGGCCGATAGTGCGGCGCTCCTTGGTCTGGATGTATCGAGTCCTCCTGGCCGATAGGGCGGCGCTCCTTGGTCTGGATGTATCGTGTCCTCCTGGCCGATAGAGCGGCGCGCCTTGGTGTGGATATATCGTGTCCTCCTGGCCGATAGGGCGGCGCTCCTAGTTCTGGATGTATTGAGTCCTCCTGGCCGATAGGGCGGCGCTCCTAGGCCTGGATGTATTGAGTCCTCCTGGCCGATAGAGCGGCGCTCCTTGGTCTGGATGTATCGAGTCCTCCTGGCCGATAGAGCGGCGCTCCTAGGTCTGGATGTATTGAGTCCTTCTGGCCGATAGGGCGGCGCTCGTAGGTCTGGATGTATTGAGTCCTCCTGGCAGATAGAGCGGCGCTCCTAGGTCCGGATGTATTGAGTCCTCCTGGCCGATAGAGCGGCGCTCCTAGGTCTGGATGCATTGAGTCCTCTGGCCGATAGGGTGGCGCTCTTCGGTCTGAATGTATTCAGTCCTCCTTGGCAGATAGGGCGGCGCTCCTAGGACCCGATGTATTGTGTCCTCCTGTCTGATAGAGCGGCGATCCTAGGTCTGGATGTATTGAGTCCTCCTGGCCGATAAGGCGGCGCTCCTTGTTCTGGATGTATTGAGTCCTCCTGGCCGATAGGGCAGTGCTCCTAGGTCTGGATGTATTGAGTCCTCCTGGCAGATAGGGCGGAGCTCCTAGGACCCGATGTATTGAGTCCTCCTGTCCGATAGAGCGGCGCTCCGAGGTCTGGATGTATTGAGTCCTCCTGGCTGATAGGGCGGCGCTCCTAGGTCCCGATCTATTGAGTCCTCCTGTCCGATAGGGCGGCGCACCTAGGTCTGGATGTATTGAGTCCTCCTGGCCGATAGGGCGGCGCTCCTTGGTCTGGATGTATTGAGTCCTCCTGGCTGATAGGGCGGCGCTCCTATATCCCGATGTATTGAGTCCTCCTGTCCGACTGGGCGGCGCTCCTAGGTCCCGATGTATTAAGTCCTCCTGTCCGATAGGGCGGCGCTCCTTGGTCTGGATGAATTGAGACCACGTGGCCAATAGGGCGGCGCTCCTTGGTCTGGATGTATTGAGTCCTTCTGGCTGATAGGGCGTCGCTCCTAGGTCCCGATGTATTGAGTCCTCCTGTCCGATAGGGCGGCGCTCCTAGGTCTGGATGTATTGATTTCTCCTGTCCGATAGGGAGGCGCTCCTAGGTCTGGATGTATTGTGTCCTCCTGGCCGATAGAGCGGCGTTCATAGGTCTGGATGTATTGAGTCCTCTGGCCGATAGGTCAGCGCTCCTAGGTCTGGATGTATCGAGTACTCCTGGCTGATAGATAAGCGCTCCTAGGTCTGGATGTATTGAGTCCTCCTCGCCGATAGGGCGGCGCTCCTTGGTCTGGATGTATTGAGTCCTCATGGCCGATAGGGCGGCGCTCCTTGGTCTGGATGTATCGAGTCCTGCTGGCCGATAGGTCGGCGCTCATTGGTCTGGATGTATCGTGTCCTCCTGGCCGATAGAGCGGCGCTCCTTGGTGTGCATATATCGTGTCCTCCTGGCCGATAGGGCGGCGCTCCTAGGTCTGGATGTATTGAATCCTCCTGGCTGATAGGGCGGCGCTCCTAGGCCTGGATGTATTGAGTCCTCCTGGCCGATAGAGCGGCGCTCCTTGGTCTGGATGTATCGAGTCCTCCTGGCCGATAGAGCGGCGCTCCTAGGTCTGGATGTATTGAGTCCTTCTGGCCGATAGGGAGGCGCTCCTAGGTCTGGATGTATTGAGTCCTCCTGGCCGATAGGGCAGTGCTCCTTGGTCTGGATGTATTGAGTCCTCCTGGCTGATGGGGCGGCGCTCCTAGGTCCCAATCTATTGAGTCCTCCTGTCCGATAGGGCGGCGCTCCTAGGTCTGGATGTATTGAGTCCTCCTGTCCGATAGGGAGGCGCTCCTACGTCTGAATGTATTGAGTCCTCCTGTCCGATAGGGCGGCGCTCCTAGGTCTGGTTGCATTGAGTCCTCCTGGCTGATAGGGCGGCGCTCCTAGGTCTGGATGTATTGAGTCCTCCTGGCTGATAGGGCGGCGATCCTAGGTCCCGATGTTGTGAGTCCTCCTGTCCGATAGGGCGGCGCTCCTAGGTCTGGATGTATTGAGTCCTCCTGTCCGATAGTGTGGCGTTCCTAGGTCTGGATGTATTGAGTCCTGCTGGCCGATAGGGCGGCCCTCCTTGGTCTGGATGTATTGAGTCCTCCTGGCCGATAGGGCGGCGCTCCTAGGTCTGTGTGTATTGAGTCCTCCTGGCCGATAGGGCGGCGCTCCTTGGTCTGGATGTATTGAGTCCTCCTGGCTGATAGGGCGGCGCTACTTGGTCTGGATGTATTGAGTCCTCCTGTCCGATAGGGCGGCGCTCCTTGGTCAGGATGTATTGAGTCCTCCTGGCCGATAGGGCGGCGCTCCTTGGTCTGGATGTATTGAGTCCTCCTGGCCGATAGGGCAGTGCTCCTAGGTCTGGATGTATTGAGTCCTCCTGGCAGATAGGGCGGCGCTCCTAGGACCCGATGTGTTGAGTCCTCCTGTCCGATAGAGCGGCGCTCCTAGGTCTGGATGTATTGAGTCCTCCTGGCTGATAGGGCGGCGCTCCTAGGTCCCGATCTATTGAGTCCTCCTGTCCGATAGGGCGGCGCACCTAGGTCTTGATGTATTGAGTCCTCCTGGCCGATAGGGCGGCGCTCCTTGGTCTGGATGTATTGAGTCCTCCTGGCCGATAGGGCAGTGCTCCTAGGTCTGGATGTATTGAGTCCGCCTGGCCGATAGGGCGGCGCTCCTTGGTCTGGATGTATTGAGTCCTCCTGGCTGATAGGGCGGGGCTCCTAGGTCCCGATCTATTGAGACCTCCTGTCCGATAGGGCGGCGCTCCTAGGTCTGGATGTATTGAGCCCTCCTGTCCGATAGGGAGGCGCTCCTACGTCTGAATGTATTGAGTCCTCCTGTCCGATAGGGTGGCGCTCCAAGGTCTGGTTGTATTGAGTCCTCCTGGCTGATAGGGCGGCGCTCCTAGGTCTGGATGTATTGAGTCCTCCTGGCTGATAGGGCGGCGCTCCTAGGTCCCGATGTTGTGAGTCCTTCTGTCCGATAGGGCGGCGCTCCTAGGTCTGGATGTATTGAGTCCTCCTGTCCGATAGCGTGGCGTTCCTAGGTCTGGATGTATTGAGTCCTCCTGGCCGATAGGGCGGCGCATCTTGGTCTGGATGTATTGAGTCCTCCTGGCCGATAGGCCGGCGCTTCTAGGTCTGTATGTATTGAGTCCTCCTGGCCGATAGGGAGGCGCTCCTTGGTCTGGATGTATTGAGTCCTCCTGGCCGATTGGGCGGCGCTCCTTGGTCTGGATGTATTGAGTCCTCCTGGCCGATAGGGCGGCGCTCCTTGGTCTGGATGTATTGAGTCCTCCTGGCTGATAGGGCGGCACTACTTGGTCTGGATGTATTGAGTCCTCCTGGCCGATAGGGCAGCGCTCCTTGGTCTGGATGTATCGAGTCCTCCTGGCCGATAGAGCGGCGCTCCTATGTCTGGATGTATTGAGTCTTTCTGGCCGATAGGGTGGCGCTCTTCGGTCTGAATGTATTCAGTCCTCCTGGCAGATAGGGCGGCGCTCCTAGGACCCGATGTATTGAGTCCTCCTGTCTGATAGAGCGGCGATCCTAGGTCTGGATGTATTGAGTCCTCCTGGCCGATAAGGCGGCGCTCCTTGGTCTGGATGTATTGAGTCCTCCTGGCCGATAGGGCAGTGCTCCTAGGTCTGGATGAATTGAGTCCTCCTGGCAGATAGGGCGAAGCTCCTAGGACCCGATGTATTGAGTCCTCCTGTCCGATAGAGCGGCGCTCCTAAGACTGGATGTATTGAGTCCTCCTGGCTGATAGGGCGGCGCTCCTAGGTCCCGATCTATTGAGTCCTCCTGTCCGATAGGGCGGCGCTCCTTGGTCTGGATGAATTGAGTCCGCCTGGGCAATAGGGCGGCGCTCCTTGGTCTGGATGTATTGAGTCCTCCTGGCTGATAGGGCGGCGCTCCTAGGTCCCGATGTATTGAGTCCTCCTGTCTGATAGGGCGGCGCTCCTTAGTCTGGATGTATTGATTCCTCCTGTCCGATAGGGAGGCGCTCCTAGGTCTGGATGTATTGTGTCCTCCTGGCCGATAGAGCGGCGCTCCTAGGTCTGGATGTATTGAGTCCTCTGGCCGATAGGTCAGCGATCCTAGGTCTGGATGTATCGAGTACTCCTGGCTGATAGATAAGCGATCCTAGGTCTGGATGTATCGAGTACTCCTGGCTGATAGATAAGCGCTCCTTGGTCTGGATGTATTGAGTCCTCCTGGCCGATAGGGCGGCGCTCCTTGGACTGGATGTATTGAGTCCTCCTGGCCGATAGGGCAGTGCTCCTAGGTCTGGATGTATTGAGTCCTCCTGGCATATAGGGCGGCGCTCCTAGGACCCGATGTGTTGAGTCCTCCTGTCCGATAGAGCGGCGCTCCTAGATCTGGATGTATTGAGTCCTCCTGGCCGATAGGGCGGCGCTCCTAGGTCCCGATCTATTGAGTCCTCCTGTCCGATAGGGCGGCGCACCTAGGTCTTGATGTATTGTGTCCTCCTGGCCGATAGGGCGGCGCTCCTTGGTCTCGATGTATTGAGTCCTCCTGGCCGATAGGGCAGTGCTCCTAGGTCTGGATGTATTGAGTCCGCCTGGCCGATAGGGCGGCGCTCCTTGGTCTGGATGTATTGAGTCCTCCTGGCTGATAGGGCGGGGCTCCTAGGTCCCGATCTATTGAGTCCTCCTGTCCGATAGGGCGGCGCTCCTAGGTCTGGATGTATTGAGTCCTCCTGTCCGATAGCGTGGCGTTCCTAGGTCTGGATGTATTGAGTCCTCCTGGCCGATAGGGCGGCGCTCCTTGGTCTGGATGTATTGAGTCCTCCTGGCCGATAGGGCGGCGCTCCTAGGTCTGTCTGTATTGTGTCCTCCTGGCCGATAGGACGGCGCTCCTAGGTCTGGATGTATTGAGTCATCCTGGCTGATAGGGCGGCGCTCCTTGGTCTGGATGTATTGAGTCCTTCTGGCCGATAGGGCGGCGCTCCTAGGTCCGTATGTATTGAGTCCTCCTGGCCGATAGGGCGGCGCTCCTTGGTCTGGATGTATTGAGTCCTCCTGGCTGATAGGGCGGCGCTACTTGGTCTGGATGTATTGAGTCCTCCTGGCCGATAGGGCAGCGCTCCTTGGTCTGTATGTATTGAGTCCTCCTGGCCGATAGACCGGCGCTCCTTGGTCTGGATGTATTGAGTCCTCCTGGCCGATAGGGCAGTGCTCCTAGGTCTGGATGTATTGAGTCCTCCTGGCAGATAGGGTGGCGCTCCTAGTACCCGATGTGTTGAGTCCTCCTGTCCGATAGAGCGGCGCTCCTAGGTCTGGATGTATTGAGACCTCCTGGCCGATAGGGGGGCGCTCCTAGGTCTGGATGTATTGAGTCCCCCTGGCCGATAGGGCGGCGCTCATAGGTCTGTATGTATTGAGTCCTCCTGGCCGATAGGGCGGCTCTCCTTGGTCTGGATGTATTGAGTCCTCCTGGCCGATAGGGCGGCGCTCCTTGGTCTGGATGTATTGAGTCCTCCTGGCCGATAGGGCGGCGCTCCTTGGTCTGGATGTTTTGAGTCCTCCTGGCCGATAGGGCGGTGCTCCTAGGTCTGGATGTATTGAGTCCTCCTGGCCGATAGGGCGGCGCTCCTTGGTCTGGATGTATTGAGTCCTCCTGGCTGATAGGGCGGCGATCCTAGTTCCCGATCTATTGAGTCCTCCTGTCCGATTGGGCGGCGCTCCTAGGTCTGGATGTATTGAGTCCTCCTGTCCGATAGGGAGGCGCTCCTACGTCTGAATGTATTGAGTCCTCCTGTCCGATAGGGCGCCGCTCCTAGGTCTGGTTGTATTGAGTCCTCGTGGCTGATAGGGCGGCGCTCCTAGGTCTGGATGTATTGAGTCCTCCTGGCTGATAGGGCGGCGCTCCTACGTCCCGATGTTGTGAGTCCTCCTGTCCGATAGGGCGGCGCTCCTAGGTCTGGATGTATTGAGTCCTCCTGTCCGATAGTGTGGCGTTCCTAGGTCTGGATGTATTGAGTCCTCCTGGCCGATAGGGCGGCGCTCCTTGGTCTGGATGTATTGAGGCCTCCTGGCCGATAGGGCGGCGCTCCTTGGTCTGGATGTATTGAGTCCTCCTGGCCGATAGGGCGGCGCTCCTAGGTCTGTATGTATTGAGTCCTCCTGGCCGATAGGGCGGCGCTCCTTGGTCTGGATGTATTGAGTCCTCCTGGCTGATAGGGCGGCGCTACTTGGTCTGGATGTATTGAGTCCTCCTGGCCGATACGGCAGCGCTCCTTGGTCTGGATGTATTGAGTCCTCCTGGCCGATAGGGCGGCGCTCCTTGGTCTGGATGTATTGAGTCCTCCTGGCCGATAGGGCAGTGCTCCAAGGTCTGAATGTATTGAGTCCTCCTGGCAAATAGGGCGGCGCTCCTAGGACCCGATGTGTTGAGTCCTCCTGTCCGATAGAGCGGCGCTCCTAGGTCTGGATGTATTGAGTCCTCCTGGCCGATAGGAGGGCGCTCCTAGGTCTGGATGTATTGAGTCCTCCTGGCTGATAGGGCGGCGCTCCTAGGTCCCGATCTATTGAGTCCTCCTGTCCGATAGGGCGGCGCACCTAGGTCTGGATGTATTGAGTCCTCCTGGCTGATAGGGCGGCGCTCCTACGTCCCGATGTTGTGAGTCCTCCTGTCCGATAGGGCGGCGCTCCTAGGTCTGGATGTATTGAGTCCTCCTGTCCGATAGTGTGGCGTTCCTAGGTCTGGATGTATTGAGTCCTCCTGGCCGATAGGGCAGTGCTCCTAGGTCTGGATGTATTGTGTCCTCCTGGCTGATAGGGCGTCGCTCCTAGGTCCCGATGTATTGAGTCCTCCTGTCCGATAGGGCGGCGCTCCTTGGTCTGGATGAATTGAGTCCTCCTGGCCAATAGGGCGGCGCTCCTTGGTCTGGATGTATTGAGTCCTCCTGGCTGAAAGGGCGGCGCTCCTAGGTCCCGATGTATTGAGTCCTCCTGTCCGATAGGTCAGCTATCCTAGGTCTGGATGTATCGAGTACTCCTGGCTGATAGATAAGCGCTCCTAGGTCTGGATGTATTAAGCCCTCCTCGCCGATAGGATGGCGCTCCTTGGTCTGGATGTATTGAGTCCTCATGGCCGATAGGGCGGCGCTCTTCGGTCTGAATGTATTTTGTCCTCCTGGCCGATAGGGCAGTGCTCCTAGGTCTGGATGTATTGTGTCCTCCTGGCTGATAGGGCGTCGCTCCTAGGTCCCGATGTATTGAGTCCTCCTGTCCGATAGGGCGGCGCTCCTTGGTCTGGATGAATTGAGTCCTCCTGGCCAATAGGGCGGCGCTCCTTGGTCTGGATGAATTGAGTCCTCCTGGCCAATAGGGTGGCGCTCCTTGGTCTGGATGTATTGAGTCCTCCTGGCTGATAGGGCGGCGCTCCTAGGTCCCGATGTATTGAGTCCTCCTGTCCGATAGGCCGGCGCTGCTAGGTCTGGATGTATTGATTCCTCCTGTCCGATAGGGAGGCGCTCCTAGGTCTGGATGTATTGTGTCCTCCTGGCCGATAGAGCGGCGCTCCTAGGTCTGGATGTATTGAGTCCTCTGGCCGATAGGTCAGCGCTCCTAGGTCTGGATGTATCGAGTACTCCTGGCTGATAGATAAGCGCTCCTAGGTCTGGATGTATTGAGACCTCCTCGCCGATAGGGCGGCGCTCCTTGGTCTGGATGTATTGAGTCCTCATGGCCGATAGGGCGGCGCTCCTTGGTCTGGATGTATCGAGTCCTCCTGGCCGATAGGGCGGCGCTCCTTGGTCTGGATGTATCGTGTCCTCCTGGCCGATAGAGCGGCGCTCCTTGGTGTGGATATATCGTGTCCTCCTGGCCGATAGGGCGGCGCTCCTAGGTCTGGATGTATTGAGTCCTCCTGGCCGCTAGGGCGGCGCTCCTAAGCCTGGATGTATTGAGTCCTCCTGGCCGATAGAGCGGCGCTCCTTGGTCTGGATGTATCGAGTCCTCCTGGCCGATAGAGCGGCGCTCCTAGGTCTGGATGTATTGAGTCCTTCTGGCCGATAGGGAGGCGCTCCTAGGTCTGGATGTATTGAGTCCTCCTGGCCGATAGGGCGGCGCTCATTGGTCTGGATGTATTGAGTCCTCCTGGCCGATAGGGCAGTGCTCCTAGGTCTCGACGTATTGAGTCCGCCTGGCCGATAGGGCGGCGCTCCTTGGTCTGGATGTATTGAGTCCTCCTGGCTGATAGGGCGGCGCTCCTAGGTCCCAATCTATTGAGTCCTCCTGTCCGATAGGGCGGCGCTCCTAGGTCTGGATGTATTGAGTCCTCCTGTCCGATAGGGAGGCGCTCCTACGTCTGAATGTATTCAGTCCTCCTGTCCGATAGGGTGGCGCTCCTAGGTCTGGTTGTATTGAGTCCTCCTGGCTGATAGGGCGGGGCTCCTAGGTCTGGATGTATTGAGTCCTCCTGGCTGATAGGGCGGCGCTCCTAGGTCCCGATGTTGTTAGTCCTCCTGTCCGATAGGGCGGCGCACCTAGGTCTGGATGTATTGAGTCCTCCTGTCCGATAGTGTGGCGTTCCTAGGTCTGGATGTATTGAGTCCTCCTGGCCGATAGGGCGGCGCTCCTTGGTCTGGATGTATTGAGTCCTCCTGGCCGATAGGGCGGCGCTCCTAGGTCTGTATGTATTGAGTCCTCCTGGCCGATAGGGCGGCGCTCCTTGGTCTGGATGTATTGAGTCCTCCTGGCCGATAGGGCGGCCCTCCTTGGTCTGGATGTATTGAGTCCTCCTGTCCGATAGGGCGGCGCTCCTAGGTCTGTATGTATTGAGTCCTCCTGGCCGATAGGGCGGCGCTCCTTGGTCTGGATGTATTGAGTCCTCCTGGCCGATAGGGCGGCGTTCCTTGGTCTGGATGTATTGAGTCCTCCTGGCTGATAGGGCGGCGCTACTTGGTCTGGATGTATTGAGTCCTCCTGTCCGATAGGGCGGCGCTCCTTGGTCTGGATGTATTGAGTCCTCCTGGCCGATAGGGCGGCGCTCCTTGGACTGGATGTATTGAGTCCTCCTGGCCGATAGGGCAGTGCTCCTAGGTCTGGATGTATTGAGTCCTCCTGGCAAATAGGGCGGCGCTCCTAGGACCCGATGTGTTGAGTCCTCCTGTCCGATAGAGCGGCGCTCCTAGATCTGGATGTATTGAGTCCTCCTGGCCGATAGGGCGGCGCTCCTAGGTCCCGATCTATTGAGTCCTCCTGTCCGATAGGGCGGCGCACCTAGGTCTTGATGTATTGTGTCCTCCTGGCCGATAGGGCGGCGCTCCTTGGTCTCGATGTATTGAGTCCTCCTGGCCGATAGGGCAGTGCTCCTAGGTCTGGATGTATTGAGTCCTCCTGGCCGATAGGGCGGCGCTCCTTGGTCTGGATGTATTGAGTCCTCCTGGCTGATAGGGCGGGGCTCCTAGGTCCCGATCTATTGAGTCCTCCTGTCCGATAGGGCGGCGCTCCTAGGTCAGGATGTATTGAGTCCTCCTGTCCGATAGCGTGGCGTTCCTAGGTCTGGATGTATTGAGTCCTCCTGGCCGATAGGGCGGCGCTCCTTGGTCTGGATGTATTGAGTCCTCCTGGCCGATAGGGCGGCGCTCCTAGGTCTGTATGTATTGTGTCCTCCTGGCCGATAGGGCGGCGCTCCTAGGTCTGGATGTATTGAGTCATCCTGGCTGATAGGGCGGCGCTCCTTGGTCTGGATGTATTGAGTCCTCCTGGCCGATAGGGCGGCGCTCCTAGGTCCGTATGTATTGAGTCCTCCTGGCCGATAGGGCGGCGCTCCTTGGTCTGGATGTATTGAGTCCTCCTGGCTGATAGGGCGGCGCTACTTGGTCTGGATGTATTGCGTCCTCCTGGCCGATAGGGCAGCGCTCCTTGGTCTGTATGTATTGAGTCCTCCTGGCCGATAGACCGGCGCTCCTTGGTCTGGATGTATTGAGTCCTCCTGGCCGATAGGGCAGTGCTCCTAGGTCTGGATGTATTGAGTCCTCCTGGCAGATAGGGTGGCGCTCCTAGTACCCGATGTGTTGAGTCCTCCTGTCCGATAGAGCGGCGCTGATAGGTCTGGATGTATTGAGACCTCCTGGCCGATAGGGGGGCGCTCCTAGGTCTGGATGTATTGAGTCCTCCTGGCCGATAGGGCGGCGCTCATAGGTCTGTATGTATTGAGTCCTCCTGGCCGATAGGGCGGCTCTCCTTGGTCTGGATGTATTGAGTCCTCCTGGCCGATAGGGCGGCGCTCCTTGGTCTGGATGTATTGAGTCCTCCTGGCCGATAGGGCGGCGCTCCTTGGTCTGGATGTTTTGAGTCCTCCTGGCCGATAGGGCGGTGCTCCTAGGTCTGGATGTATTGAGTCCTCCTGGCCGATAGGGCGGCGTTCCTTGGTCTGGATGTATTGAGTCCTCCTGGCTGATAGGGCGGCGATCCTAGGTCCCGATCTATTGAGTCCTCCTGTCCGATTGGGCGGCGCTCCTAGGTCTGGATGTATTGAGTCCTCCTGTCCGATAGGGAGGCGCTCCTACGTCTGAATGTATTGAGTTCTACTGTCCGATAGGGCGGCGCTCCTAGGTCTGGTTGTATTGAGTCCTCGTGGCTGATAGGGCGGCGCTCCAAGGTCTGGATGTATTGAGTCCTCCTGGCTGATAGGGCGGCGCTCCTACGTCCCGATGTTGTGAGTCCTCCTGTCCGATAGGGCGGCGCTCCTAGGTCTGGATGTATTGAGTCCTCCTGTCCGATAGTGTGGCGTTCCTAGGTCTGGATGTATTGAGTCCTCCTGGCCGATAGGGCGGCGCTCCTTGGTCTGGATGTATTGAGGCCTCCTGGCCGATAGGGCGGCGCTCCTTGGTCTGGATGTATTGAGTCCTCCTGGCCGATAGGGCGGCGCTCCTAAGTCTGTATGTATTGAGTCCTCCTGGCCGATAGGGCGGCGCTCCTTGGTCTGGATGTATTGAGTACTCCTGGCTGATAGGGCGGCGCTACTTGGTCTGGATGTATTGCGTCCTCCTGGCCGATACGGCAGCGCTCCTTGGTCTGGATGTATTGAGTCCTCCTGGCCGATAGGGCGGCGCTCCTTGGTCTGGATGTATTGAGTCCTCCTGGCCGATAGGGCAGTGCTCCTAGGTCTGAATGTATTGAGTCCTCCTGGCAAATAGGGCGGCGCTCCTAGGACCCGATGTGTTGAGTCCTCCTGTCCGATAGAGCGGCGCTCCTAGGTCTGGATGTATTGAGTCCTCCTGGCCGATAGGAGGGCGCTCCTAGGTCTGGATGTATTGAGTCCTCCTGGCTGATAGGGCGGCGCTCCAAGGTCCCGATCTATTGAGTCCTCCTGTCCGATAGGGCGGCGCACCTAGGTCTCGATGTATTGAGTCCTCCTGGCTGATAGGGCGGCGCTCCTTGGTCTGGATGTATTGAGTCCTCCTGGCCGATAGGGCAGTGCTCCTAGGTCTGGATGTATTGTGTCCTCCTGGCTGATAGGGCGTCGCTCCTAGGTCCCGATGTATTGAGTCCTCCTGTCCGATAGGGCGGCGCTCCTTGGTCTGGATGAATTGAGTCCTCCTGGCCAATAGGGCGGCTCTCCTTGGTCTGGATGTATTGAGACCTCCTGGCTGATAGGGCGGCGCTCCTAGGTCCCGATGTATTGAGTCCTCCTGTCCGATAGGTCAGCTATCCTAGGTCTGGATGTATCGAGTACTCCTGGCTGATAGATAAGCGCTCCTAGGTCTGGATGTATTAAGCCCTCCTCGCCGATAGGATGGCGCTCCTTGGTCTGGATGTATTGAGTCCTCATGGCCGATAGGGCGGCGCTCTTCGGTCTGAATGTATTTTGTCCTCCTGGCCGATAGGGCAGTGCTCCTAGGTCTGGATGTATTGTGTCCTCCTGGCTGATAGGGCGTCGCTCCTAGGTCCCGATGTATTGAGTCCTCCTGTCCGATAGGGCGGCGCTCCTTGGTCTGGATGAATTGAGTCCTCCTGGCCAATAGGGCGGCGCTCCTTGGTCTGGATGTATTGAGTCCTCCTGGCTGATAGGGCGGCGCTCCTAGGTCCCGATGTATTGAGTCCTCCTGTCCGATAGGGCGACGCTCCTAGGTCTGGATGTATTGATTCCTCCTGTCCGATAGGGAGGCGCTCCTAAGTCTGGATGTATTGTGTCCTCCTGGCCGATAGAGCGGCGCTCCTAGGTCTGGATGTATTGAGTCCTCTGGCCGATAGGTCAGCGATCCTAGGTCTGGATGTATCGAGTACTCCTGGCTGATAGATAAGCGCTCTTAGGTCTGGATGTATTATGCCCTCCTCGCCGATAGGGTGGCGCTCCTTGGTCTGGATGTATTGAGTCCTCATGGCCGATAGGGCGGCGCTCTTCGGTCTGAATGTATTTTCTCCTCCTGGCCGATAGTGCGGCGCTCCTTGGTCTGGATGTATCGAGTCCTCCTGGCCGATAGGGCGGCGCTCCTTGGTCTGGATGTATCGTGTCCTCCTGGCCGATAGAGCGGCGCGCCTTGGTGTGGATATATCGTGTCCTCCTGGCCGATAGGGCGGCGCTCCTAGGTCTGGATGTATTGAGTCCTCCTGGCCGATAGGGCGGCGCTCCTAGGCCTGGATGTATTGAGTCCTCCTGGCCGATAGAGCGGCGCTCCTTGGTCTGGATGTATCGAGTCCTCCTGGCCGATAGAGCGGCGCTCCTAGGTCTGGATGTATTGAGTCCTTCTGGCCGATAGGGCGGCGCTCCTAGTTCTGGATGTATTGAGTCCTCCTGGCAGATAGAGCGGCGCTCCTAGGTCCGGATGTATTGAATCCTCCTGGCCGATAGAGCGGCGCTCCTAGGTCCGGATGTATTGAGTCCTCCTGGCCGATAGGGCGGCTCTCCTAGGTTTGGATGTATTGAGTCCTTCTGGCTTATAGAGAGGCGCTCCTTGGTCTGAATGTATCGAGTCCTCCTGGACGATAGGGCGGCGCTCCTAGGTCTGGATGTATTGAGTCCTCCTGGCCGATAGGGCGGCGCTCCTTGGTCTGGTTGTATCGAGTCCTCCTGGCCGATAGTGCGGCGCTCCTAGGTCTGGATGTATTGAGTCCTCCTGGCCGATAGGGCGGTGCTCCTAGGTCTGGATGTATTGAGTCCTCCTGGCTGATAGGGCGTCGCTCCTAGGTCCCGATGTATTGAGTCCTCCTGTCCGATAGGGCGGCGCTCGTTGGTCTGGATGAATTGAGTCCTCCTGACCAATAGGGCGGCGCGCCTTGGTCTGGATGTATTGAGTCCTCCTGGCTGATAGGGCGGCTCTCCTAGGTCCCTATGTATTGAGTCCTCCTGTCCGATAGGGCGGCGATCCTAGGTCTGGATGTATTGATTCCACCTGTCCGCTAGGGAGGCGCTCCTAGGTCTGGATGTATTGTGTCCTCCTGGCCGATAGAGCGGCGCTCCTAGGTCTGGATGCATTGAGTCCTCTGGCCGATAGGGTGGCGCTCTTCGGTCTGAATGTATTCAGTCCTCCTGGCAGATAGGGCGGCGCTCCTAGGACCCGATGTATTGAGTCCTCCTGTCTGATAGAGCGGCGATCCTAGGTCTGGATGTATTGAGTCCTCCTGGCCGATAAGGCGGCGCTCCTTGGTCTGGATGTGTTGAGTCCTCCTGGCCGATAGGGCAGTGCTCCTAGGTCTGGATGTATTGAGTCCTCCTGGCAGATAGGGCGGAGCTCCTAGGTCCCGATGTATTGAGTCCTCCTGTCCGATAGAGCGGCGCTCCTAGGTTTGGATGTATTGAGTCCTCCTGGCTGATAGGGCGGAGCTCCTAGGTCCCGATCTATTGAGTCCTCCTGTCCGATAGGGCGGCGCACCTAGGTCTGGATGTATTGAGTCCTCCTGGCCGATAGGGCGGCGCTCCTTGGTCTGGATGTATTGAGTCCTCCTGGCTGATAGGGCGGCGCTCCTATATCCCGATGTATTGAGTCCTCCTGTCCGATAGAGCGGCGCTCCTAGGTCCCGATGTATTAAGTCCTCCTGTCCGATAGGGCGGCGCTCCTTGGTCTGGATGAATTGAGACCTCCTGGCCAATAGGGCGGCGCTCCTTGGTCTGGATGTATTGAGTCCTCCTGGCTGATAGGGCGGCGCTCCTAGGTCCCGATGTATTGAGTCCTCCTGTCCGATAGGGCGGCGCTCCTAGGTCTGGATGTATTGATTCCTCCTGTCCGATAGGGAGGCGCTCCTAGGTCTGGATGTATTGTGTCCTCCTGGCCGATAGAGCGGCGCTCATAGGTCTGGATGTATTGAGTCCTCTGGCCGATAGGTCAGCGCTCCTAGGTCTGGATGTATCGAGTACTCCTGGCTGATAGATAAGCGCTCCTAGGTCTGGATGTATTGAGTCCTCCTCGCCGATAGGGCGGCGCTCCTTGGTCTGAATGTATTGAGTCCTCATGGCCGATAGGGCGGCGCTCCTTGGTCTGGATGTATCGAGTCCTCCTGGCCGATAGGTCGGCGCTCCTTGGTCTGGATGTATCGTGTCCTCCTGGCCGATAGAGCGGCGCTCCTTGGTGTGGATATATCGTGTCCTCCTGGCCGATAGGGCGGCGCTCCTAGGTCTGGATGTATTGAGTCCTCCTGGCTGATAGGGCGGCGCTCCTAGGCCTGGATGTATTGAGTCCTCCTGGCCGATAGAGCGGCGCTCCTTGGTCTGGATGTATTGAGTCCTTCTGGCCGATAGGGAGGCGCTCCTAGGTCTGGATGTATTGAGTCCTCCTGGCCGATAGGGCGGCGCTCCTTGGTCTGGATGTATTGAGTCCTCCTGGCCGATAGGGCAGTGCTCCTAGGTCTCGACGTATTGAGTCCGCCTGGCCGATAGGGCGGCGCTCCTTGGTCTGGATGTATTGAGTCCTCCTGGCTGATGGGGCGGCGCTCCCATGTCCCAATCTATTGAGTCCTCCTGTCCGATAGGGCGGCGCTCCTAGGTCTGGATGTATTGAGTCCTCCTGTCCGATAGTGTGGCGTTGCTAGGTCTGGATGTATTGAGTCCTGCTGGCCGATAGGGCGGCGCTCCTTGGTCTGGATGTATTGAGTCCTCCTGGCCGATAGGGCGGCGCTCCTAGGTCTGTATGTATTGAGTCCTCCTGGCCGATAGGGCGGCGCTCCTTGGTCTCGATGTATTGAGTCCTCCTGGCCGATAGGGCGGCCCTCCTTGGTCTGGATGTATTGAGTCCTCCTGGCCGATAGGGCGGCGCTCCTAGGTCTGTGTGTATTGATTCCTCCTGGCCGATAGGGAGGCGCTCCTTGTTCTGGATGTATTGAGTACTCCTGGCTGATAGGGCGGCGCTACTTGGTCTGGATGTATTGAGTCCTCCTGTCCGATAGGGCGGCGCTCCTTGGTCTGGACGTATTGAGTCCTCCTGGCCGATAGGGCGGCGCTCCTTGGTCTGGATGTATTGAGTCCTCCTGGCCGATAGGGCAGTGCTCCTAGGTCTGGATGTATTGAGTCCTCCTGGCAGATAGGGCGGCGCTCCTAGGACCCGATGTGTTGAGTCCCCCTGTCCGATAGAGCGGCGCTCCTAGGTCTGGATGTATTGAGTCCTCCTGGCCGATAGGGCGGCGCTCCTAGGTCTGGATGTATTGAGTCCTCCTGGCTGATAGGGCGGCGCTCCTAGGTCCCGATCTACTGAGTCCTCCTGTCCGATAGGGCGGCGCACCTAGGTCTTGATGTATTGAGTCCACCTGGCCGATAGGGCGGCGCTCCTTGGTCTGGATGTATTGAGTCCTCCTGGCCGATAGGGCAGTGCTCCTAGGTCTGGATGTATTGAGTCCTCCTGGCCGATAGGGAGGCGCTCCTTGGTCTGGATGTATTGAGTCCTCCTGGCCGATAGGGCGGCGCTCCTTGGTCTGGATGTATTGAGTCCTCCTGGCCGATAGGGCGGCGCTCATTGGTCTGGATGTATTGAGTCCTCCTGGCTGATAGGGCGGCACTACTTGGTCTGGATGTATTGAGTCCTCCTGGCCGATAGGGCAGCGCTCCTTGGTCTGGATGTATTGAGTCCTCCTGGCCGATAGGGCGGCGCTCCTTGGTCTGGATGTATTGAATCCTCCTGGCCGATAGGGCAGTGCTCCTAGGTCTGGATGTATTGAGTCCTCCTGGCAGATAGGGCGGCGCTCCTTGGACCCGATGTGTTGAGTCCTCCTGTCCGATAGTGCGGCGCTCCTAGGTCTGGATGTATTGAGTCCTCCTGGCAGATAGGGGGGCGCTCCTAGGTCTGGATGTATTGAGTCCTTCTGGCTGATAGGGCGGCGCTCCTAGGTCCCAATCTATTGAGTCCTCCTGTCCGATAGGGCGGCGCACCTAGGTCTCGATGTATTGAGTCCTCCTGGCTGATTGGGCGGCGCTCCTTGGTCTGGATGTATTGAGTCCTCCTGGCTGATAGGGCGGCGCTCCTATATCCCGATGTATTGAGTCCTCCTGTCCGATAGGGCGGCGCTCCTAGGTCCCGATGTATTAAGTCCTCCTGTCCGATAGGGCGGCGCTCCTTGGTCTGGATATATTGAGTCCTCCTGGCCGATAGGGCAGTGCTCCTAGGTCTGGATGTATTGAGTCCTCCTGGCTGATAGGGCGTCGCTCCTAGGTCCCGATGTATTGAGTCCTCCTGTCCGATAGGGCGGCGCTCCTTGGTCTGGATGAATTGAGTCCTCCTGGGCAATAGGGCGGCGCTCCTTGGTCTGGATGTATTGAGTCCTCCTGGCTGATAGGGCGGCGCTCCTAGGTCCCGATGTATTGAGTCCTCCTGTCTGATAGGGCGGCGCTCCTAGGTCTGGATGTATTGATTCCTCCTGTCCGATAGGGAGGCGCTCCTAGGTCTGGATGTATTGTGTCCTCCTGGCCGATAGAGCGGCGCTCCTAGGTCTGGATGTATTGAGTCCTCTGGCCGATAGGTCAGCGCTCCTAGGTCTGGATGTATCGAGTACTCCTGGCTGATAGATGAGCGCTCCTAGGTCTGGATGTATTGAGCCCTCCTCGCCGATAGGGTGGCGCTCCTTGGTCTGGTTGTATTGAGTCCTCATGGCCGATAGGGCGGCGCTCTTCGGTCTGAATGTATTTTCTCCTCCTGGCCGATAGTGCGGCGCTCCTTGGTCTGGATGTATCGAGTCCTCCTGGCCGATAGGGCGGCGCTCCTTGGTCTGGATGTATCGTGTCCTCCTGGCCGATAGAGCGGCGCGCCTTGGTGTGGATATATCGTGTCCTCCTGGCCGATAGGGCGGCGCTCCTAGTTCTGGATGTATTGAGTCCTCCTGGCCGATAGGGCGGCGCTCCTAGGCCTGGATGTATTGAGTCCTCCTGGCCGATAGAGCGGCGCTCCTTGGTCTGGATGTATCGAGTCCTCCTGGCCGATAGAGCGGCGCTCCTAGGTCTGGATGTATTGAGTCCTTCTGGCCGATAGGGCGGCGCTCGTAGGTCTGGATGTATTGAGTCCTCCTGGCAGATAGAGCGGCGCTCCTAGGTCCGGATGTATTGAGTCCTCCTGGCCGATAGAGCGGCGCTCCTAGGTCTGGATGCATTGAGTCCTCTGGCCGATAGGGTGGCGCTCTTCGGTCTGAATGTATTCAGTCCTCCTTGGCAGATAGGGCGGCGCTCCTAGGACCCGATGTATTGTGTCCTCCTGTCTGATAGAGCGGCGATCCTAGGTCTGGATGTATTGAGTCCTCCTGGCCGATAAGGCGGCGCTCCTTGTTCTGGATGTATTGAGTCCTCCTGGCCGATAGGGCAGTGCTCCTAGGTCTGGATGTATTGAGTCCTCCTGGCAGATAGGGCGGAGCTCCTAGGACCCGATGTATTGAGTCCTCCTGTCCGATAGAGCGGCGCTCCGAGGTCTGGATGTATTGAGTCCTCCTGGCTGATAGGGCGGCGCTCCTAGGTCCCGATCTATTGAGTCCTCCTGTCCGATAGGGCGGCGCACCTAGGTCTGGATGTATTGAGTCCTCCTGGCCGATAGGGCGGCGCTCCTTGGTCTGGATGTATTGAGTCCTCCTGGCTGATAGGGCGGCGCTCCTATATCCCGATGTATTGAGTCCTCCTGTCCGACTGGGCGGCGCTCCTAGGTCCCGATGTATTAAGTCCTCCTGTCCGATAGGGCGGCGCTCCTTGGTCTGGATGAATTGAGACCACGTGGCCAATAGGGCGGCGCTCCTTGGTCTGGATGTATTGAGTCCTTCTGGCTGATAGGGCGTCGCTCCTAGGTCCCGATGTATTGAGTCCTCCTGTCCGATAGGGCGGCGCTCCTAGGTCTGGATGTATTGATTTCTCCTGTCCGATAGGGAGGCGCTCCTAGGTCTGGATGTATTGTGTCCTCCTGGCCGATAGAGCGGCGTTCATAGGTCTGGATGTATTGAGTCCTCTGGCCGATAGGTCAGCGCTCCTAGGTCTGGATGTATCGAGTACTCCTGGCTGATAGATAAGCGCTCCTAGGTCTGGATGTATTGAGTCCTCCTCGCCGATAGGGCGGCGCTCCTTGGTCTGGATGTATTGAGTCCTCATGGCCGATAGGGCGGCGCTCCTTGGTCTGGATGTATCGAGTCCTGCTGGCCGATAGGTCGGCGCTCATTGGTCTGGATGTATCGTGTCCTCCTGGCCGATAGAGCGGCGCTCCTTGGTGTGCATATATCGTGTCCTCCTGGCCGATAGGGCGGCGCTCCTAGGTCTGGATGTATTGAATCCTCCTGGCTGATAGGGCGGCGCTCCTAGGCCTGGATGTATTGAGTCCTCCTGGCCGATAGAGCGGCGCTCCTTGGTCTGGATGTATCGAGTCCTCCTGGCCGATAGAGCGGCGCTCCTAGGTCTGGATGTATTGAGTCCTTCTGGCCGATAGGGAGGCGCTCCTAGGTCTGGATGTATTGAGTCCTCCTGGCCGATAGGGCAGTGCTCCTTGGTCTGGATGTATTGAGTCCTCCTGGCTGATGGGGCGGCGCTCCTAGGTCCCAATCTATTGAGTCCTCCTGTCCGATAGGGCGGCGCTCCTAGGTCTGGATGTATTGAGTCCTCCTGTCCGATAGGGAGGCGCTCCTACGTCTGAATGTATTGAGTCCTCCTGTCCGATAGGGCGGCGCTCCTAGGTCTGGTTGCATTGAGTCCTCCTGGCTGATAGGGCGGCGCTCCTAGGTCTGGATGTATTGAGTCCTCCTGGCTGATAGGGCGGCGATCCTAGGTCCCGATGTTGTGAGTCCTCCTGTCCGATAGGGCGGCGCTCCTAGGTCTGGATGTATTGAGTCCTCCTGTCCGATAGTGTGGCGTTCCTAGGTCTGGATGTATTGAGTCCTGCTGGCCGATAGGGCGGCCCTCCTTGGTCTGGATGTATTGAGTCCTCCTGGCCGATAGGGCGGCGCTCCTAGGTCTGTGTGTATTGAGTCCTCCTGGCCGATAGGGCGGCGCTCCTTGGTCTGGATGTATTGAGTCCTCCTGGCTGATAGGGCGGCGCTACTTGGTCTGGATGTATTGAGTCCTCCTGTCCGATAGGGCGGCGCTCCTTGGTCAGGATGTATTGAGTCCTCCTGGCCGATAGGGCGGCGCTCCTTGGTCTGGATGTATTGAGTCCTCCTGGCCGATAGGGCAGTGCTCCTAGGTCTGGATGTATTGAGTCCTCCTGGCAGATAGGGCGGCGCTCCTAGGACCCGATGTGTTGAGTCCTCCTGTCCGATAGAGCGGCGCTCCTAGGTCTGGATGTATTGAGTCCTCCTGGCTGATAGGGCGGCGCTCCTAGGTCCCGATCTATTGAGTCCTCCTGTCCGATAGGGCGGCGCACCTAGGTCTTGATGTATTGAGTCCTCCTGGCCGATAGGGCGGCGCTCCTTGGTCTGGATGTATTGAGTCCTCCTGGCCGATAGGGCAGTGCTCCTAGGTCTGGATGTATTGAGTCCGCCTGGCCGATAGGGCGGCGCTCCTTGGTCTGGATGTATTGAGTCCTCCTGGCTGATAGGGCGGGGCTCCTAGGTCCCGATCTATTGAGACCTCCTGTCCGATAGGGCGGCGCTCCTAGGTCTGGATGTATTGAGCCCTCCTGTCCGATAGGGAGGCGCTCCTACGTCTGAATGTATTGAGTCCTCCTGTCCGATAGGGTGGCGCTCCAAGGTCTGGTTGTATTGAGTCCTCCTGGCTGATAGGGCGGCGCTCCTAGGTCTGGATGTATTGAGTCCTCCTGGCTGATAGGGCGGCGCTCCTAGGTCCCGATGTTGTGAGTCCTTCTGTCCGATAGGGCGGCGCTCCTAGGTCTGGATGTATTGAGTCCTCCTGTCCGATAGCGTGGCGTTCCTAGGTCTGGATGTATTGAGTCCTCCTGGCCGATAGGGCGGCGCATCTTGGTCTGGATGTATTGAGTCCTCCTGGCCGATAGGCCGGCGCTTCTAGGTCTGCATGTATTGAGTCCTCCTGGCCGATAGGGAGGCGCTCCTTGGTCTGGATGTATTGAGTCCTCCTGGCCGATTGGGCGGCGCTCCTTGGTCTGGATGTATTGAGTCCTCCTGGCCGATAGGGCGGCGCTCCTTGGTCTGGATGTATTGAGTCCTCCTGGCTGATAGGGCGGCACTACTTGGTCTGGATGTATTGAGTCCTCCTGGCCGATAGGGCAGCGCTCCTTGGTCTGGATGTATCGAGTCCTCCTGGCCGATAGAGCGGCGCTCCTATGTCTGGATGTATTGAGTCTTTCTGGCCGATAGGGTGGCGCTCTTCGGTCTGAATGTATTCAGTCCTCCTGGCAGATAGGGCGGCGCTCCTAGGACCCGATGTATTGAGTCCTCCTGTCTGATAGAGCGGCGATCCTAGGTCTGGATGTATTGAGTCCTCCTGGCCGATAAGGCGGCGCTCCTTGGTCTGGATGTATTGAGTCCTCCTGGCCGATAGGGCAGTGCTCCTAGGTCTGGATGAATTGAGTCCTCCTGGCAGATAGGGCGAAGCTCCTAGGACCCGATGTATTGAGTCCTCCTGTCCGATAGAGCGGCGCTCCTAAGACTGGATGTATTGAGTCCTCCTGGCTGATAGGGCGGCGCTCCTAGGTCCCGATCTATTGAGTCCTCCTGTCCGATAGGGCGGCGCTCCTTGGTCTGGATGAATTGAGTCCGCCTGGGCAATAGGGCGGCGCTCCTTGGTCTGGATGTATTGAGTCCTCCTGGCTGATAGGGCGGCGCTCCTAGGTCCCGATGTATTGAGTCCTCCTGTCTGATAGGGCGGCGCTCCTTAGTCTGGATGTATTGATTCCTCCTGTCCGATAGGGAGGCGCTCCTAGGTCTGGATGTATTGTGTCCTCCTGGCCGATAGAGCGGCGCTCCTAGGTCTGGATGTATTGAGTCCTCTGGCCGATAGGTCAGCGATCCTAGGTCTGGATGTATCGAGTACTCCTGGCTGATAGATAAGCGCTCCTAGGTCTGGATGTATTGAGCCCTCCTCGCCGATAGGGTGGCGCTCCTTGGTCTGGATGTATTGAGTCCTCATGGCCGATAGGGCGGCGCTCTTCGGTCTGAATGTATTTTGTCCTCCTGGCCGATAGGGCGGCGCTCCTAGGCCTGGATGTATTGAGTCCTCCTGGCCGATAGAGCGGCGCTCCTTGGTCTGGATGTATCGAGTCCTCCTGGCTGATAGGGCGGCGCTCCTAGGTCTGGATGTATTGAGTCCTTCTGGCCGATAGGGCGGCGCTCGTAGGTCTGGATGTATTGAGTCCTCCTGGCAGATAGAGCGGCGCGCCTTGGTGTGGATATATCGTGTCCTCCTGGCCGATAGGGCGGCGCTCCTAGTTCTGGATGTATTGAGTCCTCCTGGCCGATAGGGCGGCGCTCCTAGGCCTGGATGTATTGAGTCCTCCTGGCCGATAGAGCGGCGCTCCTTGGTCTGGATGTATCGAGTCCTCCTGGCCGATAGAGCGGCGCTCCTAGGTCTGGATGTATTGAGTCCTTCTGGCCGATAGGGCGGCGCTCGTAGGTCTGGATGTATTGAGTCCTCCTGGCAGATAGAGCGGCGCTCCTAGGTCCGGATGTATTGAGTCCTCCTGGCCGATAGAGCGGCGTTCCTAGGTCCGGATGTATTGAGTCCTCCTGGCCGATGGAGCGGCGCTCCTAGGTTTGGATGTATTGAGTCCTTCTGGCTTATAGAGAGGCGCTCCTTGGTCTGGATGTATCGAGTCCTCCTGGACGATAGGGCGGCGCTCCTAGGTCTGGATGTATTGAGTCCTCCTGGCCGATAGGGCGGCGCTCCTTGGTCTGGTTGTATCGAGTCCTCCTGGCCGATAGTGCGGCGCTCCTATGTCTGGATGTATTGAGTCCTCCTGGCCGATAGGGCGGTGCTCCTTGGTCTGGATGTATTGAGTCCTCCTGGCTGATAGGGCGTCGCTCCTAGGTCCCGATGTATTGAGTCCTCCTGTCCGATAGGGCGGCGCTCCTTGGTCTGGATGAATTGAGTCCTCCTGACCAATAGGGCGGCGCTCCTTGGTCTGGATGTATTGAGTCCTCCTGGCTGATAGGGCGGCGCTCCTAGGTCCCGATGTATTGAGTCCTCCTGTCCGATAGGGCGGCGCTCCTAGGTCTGGATGTATTGATTCCACCTGTCCGATAGGGAGGCGCTCCTAGGTCTGGATGTATTGTGTCCTCCTGGCCGATAGAACGGCGCTCCTAGGTCTGGATGCATTGAGTCCTCTGGCCGATAGCGTGGCGCTCTTCGGTCTGAATGTATTCAGTCCTCCTGGCAGATAGGGCGGCGCTCCTAGGACCCGATGTATTGAGTCCTCCTGTCTGATAGAACGGCGATCCTAGGTCTGGATGTATTGAGTCCTCCAGGCCGATAAGGCGGCGCTCCTTGGTGTGGATGTATTGAGTCTTCCTGGCCGATAGGGCAGTGCTCCTAGGTCTGGATGTATTGACTCCTCCTGGCAGATAGGGCGGCGCTCCTAGGACCCGATGTATTGAGTCCTCCTGTCCGATAGAGCGGCGCTCCTAGCTCTGGATGTATTGAGTCCTCCTGGCTGATAGGGCGGCGCTCCTAGGTCCCGATCTATTGAGTCCTCCTGTCCGATAGGGCGGCGCACCTAGGTCTGGATGTATTGAGTCCTCCTGGCCGATAGGGCGGCGCTCCTTGGTCTGGATGTATTGAGTCCTCCTGGCAGATAGGGCGGCGCTCCTATATCCCGATGTATTGAGTCCTCCTGGCCGATAGGGCGGCGCTCCTAGGTCCCGATGTATTAAGTCCTCCTGTCCGATAGGGCGGCGCTCCTTGGTCTGGATGTATTGAGTCCTCCTGGCCGATAGGGCAGTGCTCCTAGATCTGGATGTATTGAGTCCTCCTGGCTGATAGGGCGTCGCTCCTAGGTCCCGATTTTTTGAGTCCTCCCGTCCGATAGGGCGGCGCTCCTTGGTCTGGATGAATTGAGACCTCCTGGCCAATAGGGCGGCGCTCCTTGGTCTGGATGTATTGAGTCCTCCTGTCTGATAGAGCGGCGATCCTAGGTCTGGATGTATTGAGTCCTCCTGGCCGATAAGGCGGCGCTCCTTGGTCTGGATGTGTTGAGTCCTCCTGGCCGATAGGGCAGTGCTCCTAGGTCTGGATGTATTGAGTCCTCCTGGCAGATAGGGCGGAGCTCCTAGGTCCCGATGTATTGAGTCCTCCTGTCCGATAGAGCGGCGCTCCTAGGTTTGGATGTATTGAGTCCTCCTGGCTGATAGGGCGGAGCTCCTAGGTCCCGATCTATTGAGTCCTCCTGTCCGATAGGGCGGCGCACCTAGGTCTGGATGTATTGAGTCCTCCTGGCCGATAGGGCGGCGCTCCTTGGTCTGGATGTATTGAGTCCTCCTGGCTGATAGGGCGGCGCTCCTTTATCCCGATGTATTGAGTCCTCCTGTCCGATAGAGCGGCGCTCCTAGGTCCCGATGTATTAAGTCCTCCTGTCCGATAGGGCGGCGCTCCTTGGTCTGGATGAATTGAGACCTCCTGGCCAATAGGGCGGCGCTCCTTGGTCTGGATGTATTGAGTCCTCCTGGCTGATAGGGCGGCGCTCCTAGGTCCCGATGTATTGAGTCCTCCTGTCCGATAGGGCGGCGCTCCTAGGTCTGGATGTATTGATTCCTCCTGTCCGATAGGGAGGCGCTCCAAGGTCTGGATGTATTGTGTCCTCCTGGCCAATAGAGCGGCGCTCATAGGTCTGGATGTATTGAGTCCTCTGGCCGATAGGTCAGCGCTCCTAGGTCTGGATGTATCGAGTACTCCTGGCTGATAGATAAGCGCTCGTAGGTCTGGATGTATTGAGTCCTCCTCGCCGATAGGGCGGCGCTCCTTGGTCTGAATGTATTGAGTCCTCATGGCCGATAGGGCGGCGCTCCTTGGTCTGGATGTATCGAGTCCTCCTGGCCGATAGGTCGGCGCTCCTTGGTCTGGATGTATCGTGTCCTCCTGGCCGATAGAGCGGCGCTCCTTGGTGTGGATATATCGTGTCCTCCTGGCCGATAGGGCGGCGCTCCTAGGTCTGGATGTATTGAGTCCTCCTGGCTGATAGGGCGGCGCTCCTAGGCCTGGATGTATTGAGTCCTCCTGGCCGATAGAGCGGCGCTCCTTGGTCTGGATGTATTGAGTCCTTCTGGCCGATAGGGAGGCGCTCCTAGGTCTGGATGTATTGAGTCCTCCTGGCCGATAGGGCGGCGCTCCTTGGTCTGGATGTATTGAGTCCTCCTGGCCGATAGGGCAGTGCTCCTAGGTCTCGACGTATTGAGTCCGCCTGGCCGATAGGGCGGCGCTCCTTGGTCTGGATGTATTGAGTCCTCCTGGCTGATGGGGCGGCGCTCCCATGTCCCAATCTATTGAGTCCTCCTGTCCGATAGGGCGGCGCTCCTAGGTCTGGATGTATTGAGTCCTCCTGTCCGATAGTGTGGCGTTGCTAGGTCTGGATGTATTGAGTCCTGCTGGCCGATAGGGCGGCGCTCCTTGGTCTGGATGTATTGAGTCCTCCTGGCCGATAGGGCGGCGCTCCTAGGTCTGTATGTATTGAGTGCTCCTGGCCGATAGGGCGGCGCTCCTTGGTCTGGATGTATTGAGTCCTCCTGGCCGATAGGGCGGCCCTCCTTGGTCTGGATGTATTGAGTCCTCCTGGCCGATAGGGCGGCGCTCCTAGGTCTGTGTGTATTGAGTCCTCCTGGCCGATAGGGCGGCGCTCCTTGTTCTGGATGTATTGAGTACTCCTGGCTGATAGGGCGGCGCTACTTGGTCTGGATGTATTGAGTCCTCCTGTCCGATAGGGCGGCGCTCCTTGGTCTGGATGTATTGAGTCCTCCTGGCCGATAGGGCGGCGCTCCTTGGTCTGGATGTATTGAGTCCTCCTGGCTGATAGGGCAGTGCTCCTAGGTCTGGATGTATTGAGTCCTCCTGGCAGATAGGGCGGCGCTCCTAGGACCCGATGTGTTGAGTCCCCCTGTCCGATAGAGCGGCGCTCCTAGGTCTGGATGTATTTAGTCCTCCTGGCCGATAGGGCGGCGCTCCTAGGTCTGGATGTATTGAGTTCTCCTGGCTGATAGGGCGGCGCTCCTAGGTCCCGATCTACTGAGTCCTCCTGTCCGATACGGCGGCGCACCTAGGTCTTGATGTATTGAGTCCACCTGGCCGATAGGGCGGCGCTCGTAGGTCTGGATGTATTGAGTCCTCCTGGCAGATAGAGCGGCGCTCCTAGGTCCGGATGTATTGAGTCCTCCTGGCCGATAGAGCGGCGTTCCTAGGTCCGGATGTATTGAGTCCTCCTGGCCGATGGAGCGGCGCTCCTAGGTTTGGATGTATTGAGTCCTTCTGGCTTATAGAGAGGCGCTCCTTGGTCTGGATGTATTGAGTCCTCCTGGCTGATAGGGCGGCACTACTTGGTCTGGATGTATTGAGTCCTCCTGGCCGATAGGGCAGTGCTCCTAGGTCTGGATGTATTGAGTCCTTCTGGCTTATAGAGAGGCGCTCCTTGGTCTGGTTGTATTGAGTCCTCCTGGCCGATAGGGTGGCGCTCCTTGGTCTGGATGTATTGAGTCCTCCTGGCCGATAGGGCAGTGCTCCTAGGTCTGGATGTATTGAGTCCTCCTGGCAGATAGGGCGGCGCTCCTTGGACCCGATGTGTTGAGTCCTCCTGTCCGATAGAGCGGCGCTCCTAGGTCTGGATGTATTGAGTCCTCCTGGCAGATAGGGGGGCGCTCCTAGGTCTGGATGTATTGAGTCCTTCTGGCTGATAGGGCGGCGCTCCTAGGTCCCAATCTATTGAGTCCTCCTGTCCGATAGGGCGGCGCACCTAGGTCTCGATGTATTGAGTCCTCCTGGCTGATTGGGCGGCGCTCCTTGGTCTGGATGTATTGAGTCCTCCTGGCTGATAGGGCGGCGCTCCTATATCCCGATGTATTGAGTCCTCCTGTCCGATAGGGCGGCGCTCCTAGGTCCCGATGTATTAAGTCCTCCTGTCCGATAGGGCGGCGCTCCTTGGTCTGGATGTATTGAGTCCTCCTGGCCGATAGGGCAGTGCTCCTAGGTCTGGATGTATTGAGTCCTCCTGGCTGATAGGGCGTCGCTCCTAGGTCCCGATGTATTGAGTCCTCCTGTCCGATAGGGCGGCGCTCCTTGGTCTGGATGAATTGAGTCCTCCTGGGCAATAGGGCGGCGCTCCTTGGTCTGGATGTATTGAGTCCTCCTGGCTGATAGGGCGGCGCTCCTAGGTCCCGATGTATTGAGTCCTCCTGTCTGATAGGGCGGCGCTCCTAGGTCTGGATGTATTGATTCCTCCTGTCCGATAGGGAGGCGCTCCTAGGTCTGGATGTATTGTGTCCTCCTGGGCGATAGAGCGGCGCTCCTAGGTCTGGATGTATTGAGTCCTCTGGCCGATAGGTCAGCGCTCCTAGGTCTGGATGTATCGAGTACTCCTGGCTGATAGATGAGCGCTCCTAGGTCTGGATGTATTGAGCCCTCCTCGCCGATAGGGTGGCGCTCCTTGGTCTGGTTGTATTGAGTCCTCATGGCCGATAGGGCGGCGCTCTTCGGTCTGAATGTATTTTCTCCTCCTGGCCGATAGTGCGGCGCTCCTTGGTCTGGATGTATCGAGTCCTCCTGGCCGATAGGGCGGCCCTCCTTGGTCTGGATGTATCGTGTCCTCCTGGCCGATAGAGCGGCGCGCCTTGGTGTGGATATATCGTGTCCTCCTGGCCGATAGGGCGGCGCTCCTAGTTCTGGATGTATTGAGTCCTCCTGGCCGATAGGGCGGCGCTCCTAGGCCTGGATGTATTGAGTCCTCCTGGCCGATAGAGCGGCGCTCCTTGGTCTGGATGTATCGAGTCCTCCTGGCCGATAGAGCGGCGCTCCTAGGTCTGGATGTATTGAGTCCTTCTGGCCGATAGGGCGGCGCTCGTAGGTCTGGATGTATTGAGTCCTCCTGGCAGATAGAGCGGCGCTCCTAGGTCCGGATGTATTGAGTCCTCCTGGCCGATAGAGCGGCGCTCCTAGGTCTGGATGCATTGAGTCCTCTGGCCGATAGGGTGGCGCTCTTCGGTCTGAATGTATTCAGTCCTCCTGGCAGATAGGGCGGCACTCCTAGGACCCGATGTATTGAGTCCTCCTGTCTGATAGAGCGGCGATCCTAGGTCTGGATGTATTGAGTCCTCCTGGCCGATAAGGCGGCGCTCCTTGTTCTGGATGTATTGAGTCCTCCTGGCCGATAGGGCAGTGCTCCTAGGTCTGGATGTATTGAGTCCTCCTGGCAGATAGGGCGGAGCTCCTAGGACCCGATGTATTGAGTCCTCCTGTCCGATAGAGCGGCGCTCCGAGGTCTGGATGTATTGAGTCCTCCTGGCTGATAGGGCGGCGCTCCTAGGTCCCGATCTATTGAGTCCTCCTGTCCGATAGGGCGGCGCACCTAGGTCTGGATGTATTGAGTCCTCCTGGCCGATAGGGCGGCGCTCCTTGGTCTGGATGTATTGAGTCCTCCTGGCTGATAGGGCGGCGCTCCTATATCCCGATGTATTGAGTCCTCCTGTCCGACTGGGCGGCGCTCCTAGGTCCCGATGTATTAAGTCCTCTTGTCCGATAGGGCGGCGCTCCTTGGTCTGGATGAATTGAGACCACGTGGCCAATAGGGCGGCGCTCCTTGGTCTGGATGTATTGAGTCCTTCTGGCTGATAGGGCGTCGCTCCTAGGTCCCGATGTATTGAGTCCTCCTGTCCGATAGGGCGGCGCTCCTAGGTCTGGATGTATTGATTTCTCCTGTCCGATAGGGAGGCGCTCCTAGGTCTGGATGTATTGTGTCCTCCTGGCCGATAGAGCGGCGTTCATAGGTCTGGATGTATTGAGTCCTCTGGCCGATAGGTCAGCGCTCCTAGGTCTGGATGTATCGAGTACTCCTGGCTGATAGATAAGCGCTCCTAGGTCTGGATGTATTGAGTCCTCCTCGCCGATAGGGCGGCGCTCCTTAGTCTGGATGTATTGAGTCCTCATGGCCGATAGGGCGGCGCTCCTTGGTCTGGATGTATCGAGTCCTCCTGGCCGATAGGTCGGCGCTCCTTGGTCTGGATGTATCGTGTCCTCCTGGCCGATAGAGCGGCGCTCCTTGGTGTGGATATATCGTGTCCTCCTGGCCGATAGGGCGGCGCTCCTAGGTCTGGATGTATTGAGTCCTCCTGGCTGATAGGGCGGGGCTCCTAGGTCCCGAGCTATTGAGTCCTCCTGTCCGATAGGGCGGCGCTCCTAGGTCTGGATGTATTGAGCCCTCCTGTCCGATAGGGAGGCGCTCCTACGTCTGAATGTATTGAGTCCTCCTGTCCGATAGGGCGGCGCTCCAAGGTCTGGTTGTATTGAGTCCTCCTGGCTGATAGGGCGGCGCTCCTAGGTCTGGATGTATTGAGTCCTCCTGGCTGATAGGGCGGCGCTCCTAGGTCCCGATGTTGTGAGTCCTTCTGTCCGATAGGGCGGCGCTCCTAGGTCTGGATGTATTGAGTCCTCCTGGCTGATAGGGCGGGGCTCCTAGGTCCCGAGCTATTGAGTCCTCCTGTCCGATAGGGCGGCGCTCCTAGGTCTGGATGTATTGAGCCCTCCTGTCCGATAGGGAGGCGCTCCTACGTCTGAATGTATTGAGTCCTCCTGTCCGATAGGGCGGCGCTCCAAGGTCTGGTTGTATTGAGTCCTCCTGGCTGATAGGGCGGCGCTCCTAGGTCTGGATGTATTGAGTCCTCCTGGCTGATAGGGCGGCGCTCCTAGGTCCCGATGTTGTGAGTCCTTCTGTCCGATAGGGCGGCGCTCCTAGGTCTGGATGTATTGAGTCCTCCTGTCCGATAGCGTGGCGTTCCTAGGTCTGGATGTATTGAGTCCTCCTGGCCGATAGGGCGGCGCACGTTGGTCTGGATGTATTGAGTCCTCCTGGCCGATAGGCCGGCGCTTCTAGGTCTGTATGTATTGAGTCCTCCTGGCCGATAGGGAGGCGCTCCTTGGTCTGGATGTATTGAGTCCTCCTGGCCGATTGGGCGGCGCTCCTTGGTCTGGATGTATTGAGTCCTCCTGGCCGATAGGGCGGCGCTCCTTGGTCTGGATGTATTGAGTCCTCCTGGCTGATAGGGCGGCACTACTTGGTCTGGATGTATTGAGTCCTCCTGGCCGATAGGGCAGCGCTCCTTGGTCTGGATGTATCGAGTCCTCCTGGCCGATAGAGCGGCGCTCCTAGGTCTGGATGTATTGAGTCCTTCTGGCCGATAGGGTGGCGCTCTTCGGTCTGAATGTATTCAGTCCTCCTGGCAGATAGGGCGGCGCTCCTAGGACCCGATGTATTGAGTCCTCCTGTCTGATAGAACGGCGATCCTAGGTCTGGATGTATTGAGTCCTCCAGGCCGATAAGGCGGCGCTCCTTGGTGTGGATGTGTTGAGTCCTCCTGGCCGATAGGGCAGTGCTCCTAGGTCTGGATGTATTGACTCCTCCTGGCAGATAGGGCGGCGCTCCTAGGACCCGATGTATTGAGTCCTCCTGTCCGATAGAGCGGCGCTCCTAGCTCTGGATGTATTGAGTCCTCCTGGCTGATAGGGCGGCGCTCCTAGGTCCCGATCTATTGAGTCCTCCTGTCCGATAGGGCGGCGCACCTAGGTCTGGATGTATTGAGTCCTCCTGGCCGATAGGGCGGCGCTCCATGGTCTGGATGTATTGAGTCCTCCTGGCAGATAGGGCGGCGCTCCTATATCCCGATGTATTGAGTCCTCCTGGCCGATAGGGCGGCGCTCCTAGGTCCCGATGTATTAAGTCCTCCTGTCCGATAGGGCGGCGCTCCTTGGTCTGGATGTATTGAGTCCTCCTGGCCGATAGGGCAGTGCTCCTAGATCTGGATGTATTGAGTCCTCCTGGCTGATAGGGCGTCGCTCCTAGGTCCCGATGTATTAAGTCCTCCTGTCCGATAGGGCGGCGCTCCTTGGTCTGGATGAATTGAGACCTCCTGGCCAATAGGGCGGCGCTCCTTGGTCTGGATGTATTGAGTCCTCCTGGCTGATAGGGCGGCGCTCCTAGGTCCCGATGTTTTGAGTCCTCCTGTCCGATAGGGCGGCGCTCCTAGGTCTGGATGTATTGATTCCTCCTGTCCGATAGGGAGGCGCTCCTAGGTCTGGATGTATTGTGTCCTCCTGGCCGATAGAGCGGCGATCCTAGGTCTTGATGTATTGAGTCCTCTGGCCGATAGGTCAGCGCACCTAGGTCTGGATGTATCGAGTACTCCTGGCTGATAGATAAGCGCTCCTAGGTCTGGATGTATTGAGTCCTCCTCGCCGATAGGGCGGCGCTCCTTGGTCTGGATGCATTGAGTCCTCATGGCCGATAGGGCGGCGCTCTTCGGTCTGAATGTATTTTCTCCTCCTGGCCGATAGTGCGGCGATCCTTGGTCTGGATGTATCGAATCCTCCTGGCCGATAGGGCGGCGCTCCTTGGTCTGGATGTATCGTGACCTCCTGGCGGATAGAGCGGCGCTCCTTGGTGTGGATGTATCGTGTCCTCCTGGCCGATAGGGCGGCGCTCCTAGGTCTGGATGTATTGAGTCCTCCTGGCCGATAGGGCGGCGCTCCTAGGCCTGGATGTATTGAGTCCTCCTGGCCGATAGAGCGGCGCTCCTTGGACTGGATGTATTGAGTCCTCCTGGCCGATAGAGCGGCGCTCCTAGGTCTGGATGTATTGAGTCCTTCTGGCCGATAGGGAGGCGCTCCTAGGTCTGGATGTATTGAGTCCTCCTGGCAGATAGAGCGGCGCTCCTAGGTCCGGATGTATTGAGTCCTCCTGGCCGATAGAGCGGCGCTCCTAGGTCCGGATGTATTGAGTCCTCCTGGCCGATAGGGCGGCGCTTCTAGGTCTGGATGTATTGAGTCCTTCTGGACGATAGGGCGGCGCTCCTAGTTCTGGATGTATTGAGTCCTCCTGGCCGATAGGGCGGCGCTCCTTGGTCTGGTTGTATCGCGTCCTCCTGGCCGATAGTGCGGCGCTCCTAGGTCTGGATGTATTGATACCTCCTGGCCGATAGGGCGGCGCTCCTTGGTCTGGTTGTATCGAGTCCTCCTGGCCGATAGTGCGGCGCTCCTAGGTCTGGATGTATTGAGTCCTTCTTGACGATAGGGCGGTGCTCCTAGGTCTGGATGTACAGTGAGTCCTCCTGGCCGATAGAGCGACGCTCCTAGGTCTGGATGTATTGAGTCCTCCTGGCCGATAGGGCGGCGCTCCTTGGTCTGGATGTATTGAGTCCTCCTGTCCGATAGGGCGGCCCCCCTAGGTATGTATGTATTCAGTCCTCCTGGCCGATAGTGCGGCGCTCCTTGGTCTGGATGTATTGAGTCCTCCTGGCCGACAGGGCGGCGCTCCTTGGTCTGGATGTATTGAGTCCTCCTGGCCGATAGGGCGGCGCTCCTTGGTCTGGATGTATTGAGTCCTCCTGGCCGATAGGGCAGTGCTCCTAGGTCTGGATGTATTGATTCCTCCTGGCAGATAGGGCGGCGCTCCTAGGACCCGATGTATTGAGTCCTCCTGTCCGATAGAGCGGCGTTCGTAGGTCTGGATATATTCAGTCCTCCTGGCCGATAGGGCGGCGCTCCTAGGTCTGGATGTATTGAGTCCTCCTGGCTGATAGGGCGGCGCTCCTAGGTCCCGATCTATTGAGTCCTCCTGTCCGATAGGTCGGCGCACCTAGGTCAGGATGTATTGAGTCCTCCTGGCTGATAAGGCGGCGCTCCAAGGTCCCGATGTTGTGAGTCCTCCTGTCCGATAGGGCGGCGCTTCTAGTCTGGATGTATTGAGTCCTCCTGTCCGATAGTGTGGCGTTCGTAGGTCTGGATGTATTGAGTCCTCCTGGCCGATAGAACGGCGCTCCTAGGTCTGGATGTATAGTGAGTCCTCCTGGCCGATAGAGCGACGCTCCTAGGTCTGGATGTATTGAGTCCTCCTGGCCGATAGGGCGGCGATCCTTGGTCTGGATGTACTGAGTCCTCCTGGCCGATAGGGCGGCGCTCATAGATCTGTATGTATTGTGTCCTCCTGGCCGATAGGGCGGCTCTCCTTGGTCTGGATGTATTGAGTCCTCCTGGCCGATAGGGCGGCGCTCCTTGGTCTGGATGCATTGAGTCCTTCTGGCCGATAGGGCGGCGCTCCTTGGTCTGGATGTATTGTGTCCTCCTGGCCGATAGGGCAGTGCTCCTAGGTCTGGATGTATTGAGTCCTCCTGGCCGATAGGGCGGCGCTCCTTGGTCTGGATGTATTGAGTCCTCCTGGCTGATAGAGCGGCGTTCGTAGGTCTGGATATATTCAGTCCTCCTGGCCGATAGGGCGGCGCTCCTAGGTCTGGATGCATTGAGTCCTCCTGGCTGATAGGGCGGCGCTCCTAGGTCCCGATCTATTGAGTCCTCCTGTCCGATAGGGCGGCGCACCTAGGTCAGGATGTATTGAGTCCTCCTGGCTGATAAGGCGGCGCTCCAAGGTCCCGATGTTGTGAGTCCTCCTGTCCGATAGGGCGGCGCTTCAACTCTGGATGTATTGAGTCCTCCTGTCCGATAGTGTGGCGTTCGTAGGTCTGGATGTATTGAGTCCTCCTGGCCGATAGAACGGCGCTCCTAGGTCTGGATGTATAGTGTGTCCTCCTGGCCGATAGAGCGACGCTCCTAGGTCTGGATGTATTGAGTCCTCCTGGCCGATAGGGCGGCGATCCTTGGTCTGGATGTACTGAGTCCTCCTGGCCGATAGGGCGGCGCTCATAGATCTGTATGTATTGAGTCCTCCTGGCCGATAGGGCGGCTCTCCTTGGACCGGATGTATTGAGTCCTCCTGGCCGATAGGGCGGCGCTCCTTGGTCTGGATGTATTGAGTCCTTCTGGCCGATAGGGCGGCACTCCTTGGTCTGGATGTATTGTGTCCTCCTGGCCGATAGGGCAGTGCTCCTAAGTCTGGATGTATTGAGACCTCCTGGCCGATAGGGCGGCGCTCCTTGGTCTGGATGTATTGAGTCCTCCTGGCTGATAGGGCGGCGCTCCTAGGTCCCGATCTATTGAGTCCTCCTGTCCGATTGGGCGTCGCTCCTAGGTCTGGATGTATTGAGTCCTGCTGTCCGATAGGGAGGCGCTCCTACGTCTGAATGTATTGAGTCCTCCTGTCCGATAGGGCGGCGCTCCTAGGTCTGGTTGTATTGAGTCCTCCTGGCTGATAGGGCGGCGCTCCTAGGTCTGGATGTATTGAGTCCTACTCGGCTGATAGGGCGGCGCTCCTAGGTCCCGGTGTTGTGAGTCCTCCTGTCCGATAGGGCGGCGCTCCTAGGTCTGGATGTATTGAGTCCTCCTGTCCGATAGTGTGGCGTTCCTAGGTCTGGATGTATTGAGTCCTCCTGGCCGATACGGCGGCGCTCCGTGGTCTGGATGTATTGAGTCCACCTGGCCGATAGGGCGGCGCTCCTAGGTCTGTCTGTATTGAGTCCTCCTGGCCGATAGGGCGGCGCTCCTTGGTCTGGATGTATTGAGTCCTCCTGGCCGATAGGGCGGCGCTCCTTGGTCTGGATGTATTGAGTCCTCCTGGCCGATAGGACGGCGCTCCTAGGTCTGTATGTATTGAGTGCTCCTGGCCGATAGGGCGGCGCTCCTTGGTCTGGATGTATTGAGTCCTCCTGGCTGATAGGGCGGCGCTACTTGGTCTGGATGTATTGAGTCCTCCTGGCCGATAGGGCGGCGCTCCTTGGTCTGGATGTATTGAGTCCTCCTGGCCGATAGGGCGGCGCTCCTAGCTCTGGATGTATTGAGTCCTCCTGGCCGATAGGGCAGTGCTCCTAGGTCTGGATGTATTGAGTCCTCCTGGCAGATAGGGCGGCGCTCCTAGGACCCGATGTGTTGAGTCCTCCTGTCCGATAGAGCGGCGCTCCTAGGTCTGGATGTATTGAGTCCTCCTGGCCGATAGGGCGGCGCTCCTAGGTCTGGATGTATTGAGTCCTCCTGGCTGATAGGGCCGCGCTCCTAGGTCCCGATCTATTGAGTCCTCCTGTCCGATAGGGCGGCGCACCTAGGTCTTGATGTATTGAGTCCTCCTGGCTGATAGGGCGGCGCTCCTTGGTCTGGATGTATTGAGTCCTCCTGGCTGATAGGGCGGCGCTCCTATACCCCGATGTATTGAGTCCTCCTGGCTGATAGGGCCGCGCTCCTAGGTCCCGATCTATTGAGTCCTCCTGTCCGATAGGGCGGCGCACCTAGGTCTTGATGTATTGAGTCCTCCTGGCTGATACGGCGGCGCTCCTTGGTCTGGATGTATTGAGTCCTCCTGGCTGATAGGGCGGCGCTCCTATATCCCGATGTATTGAGTCCTCCTGGCCGATAGGGCAGCGCTCCTTGGTCTGGATGTATCGAGTCCTCCTGGCCGATAGAGCGGCGCTCCTAGGTCTGGATGTATTGAGTCCTTCTGGCCGATAGGGCGGCGCTCGTAGGTCTGGATGTATTGAGTCCTTCTGGCAGATAGAGCGGCGCTCCTAGGTCCGGATGTATTGAGTCCTCCTGGCCGATAGAGCGGCGCTCCTAGGTCTGGATGCATTGAGTCCTCTGGCCGATAGGGTGGCGCTCTTCGGTCTGAATGTATTCAGTCCTCCTGGCAGATAGGGCGGCGCTCCTAGGACCCGATGTATTGAGTCCTCCTGTCTGATAGAGCGGCGATCCTAGGTCTGGATGTATTGAGTCCTCCTGGCCGATAAGGCGGCGCTCCTTGGTCTGGATGTATTGAGTCCTCCTGGCCGATAGGGCAGTGCTCCTAGGTCTGGATGTATTGAGTCCTCCTGGCAGATAGGGCGGAGCTCCTAGGACCCGATGTATTGAGTCCTCCTGTCCGATAGAGCGGCGCTCCTAGGTCTGGATGTATTGAGTCCTCCTGGCTGATAGGGCGGCGCTCCTAGGTCCCGATCTATTGAGTCCTCCTGTCCGATAGGGCGGCGCACCTAGGTCTGGATGTATTGAGTCCTCCTGGCCGATAGGGCGGCGCTCCTTGGTCTGGATGTTTTGAGTCCTCCTGGCTGATAGGGCGGCGCTCCTATATCCCGATGTATTGAGTCCTCCTGTCCGATAGGGCGGCGCTCCTAGGTCCCGATGTATTAAGTCCTCCTGTCCGATAGGGCGGCGCTCCTTGGTCTGGATGAATTGAGACCTCCTGGCCAATAGGGCGGCGCTCCTTGGTCTGGATGTATTGAGTCCTCCTGGCTGATAGGGCGGCGCTCCTAGGTCCCGATGTATTGAGTCCTCCTGTCCGATAGGGCGGCGCTCCTAGGTCTGGATGTATTGATTCCTCCTGTCCGATAGGGAGGCGCTCCTAGGTCTGGATGTAATGTGTCCTCCTGGCCGATAGAGCGGCGCTCATAGGTCTGGATGTATTGAGTCCTCTGGCCGATAGGTCAGCGCTCCTAGGTCTGGATGTATCGAGTACTCCTGGCTGATAGATAAGCGCTCCAAGGTCTGGATGTATTGAGTCCTCCTCGCCGATAGGGCGGCGCTCCTTGGTCTGGATGTATTGAGTCCTCATGGCCGATAGGGCGTCGCTCCTTGGTCTGGATGTATCGAGTCCTCCTGGCCGATAGGTCGGCGCTCCTTGGTCTGGATGTATCGTGTCCTCCTGGCCGATAGAGCGGCGCTCCTTGGTGTGGATATATCGTGTCCTCCTGGCCGATAGGGCGGCGCTCCTAGGTCTGGATGTATTGAGTCCTCCTGGCTGATAGGGCGGCGCTCCTAGGCCTGGATGTATTGAGTCCTCCTGGCCGATAGAGCGGCGCTCCTTGGTCTGGATGTATCGAGTCCTCCTGGCCGATAGAGCGGCGCTCCTAGGTCTGGATGTATTGAGTCCTTCTGGCCGATAGGGAGGCGCTCCTAGGTCTGGATGTATTGAGTCCTCCTGGCCGATAGGGCGGCGCTCCTTGGTCTGGATGTATTGAGTCCTCCTGGCCGATAGGGCAGTGCTCCTAGGTCTCGACGTATTGAGTCCGCCTGGCCGATAGGGCGGCGCTCCTTGGTCTGGATGTATTGAGTCCTCCTGGCTGATGGGGCGGCGCTCCTAGGTCCCAATCTATTGAGTCCTCCTGTCCGATAGGGCGGCGCTCCTAGGTCTGGATGTATTGAGTCCTCCTGTCCGATAGGGAGGCGCTCCTACGTCTGAATGTATTGAATCCTCCTGTCCGATAGGGCGGCGCTCCTAGGTCTGGTTGCATTGAGACCTCCTGGCTGATAGGGCGGCGCTCCTAGGTCTGGATGTATTGAGTCCTCCTGGCTGATAGGGCGGCGCTCCTAGGTCCCGATGTTGTGAGTCCTCCTGTCCGATAGGGCGGCGCTCTTGGGTCTGGATGTATTGAGTCCTCCTGTCCGATAGTGTGGCGTTCCTAGGTCTGGATGTATTGAGTCCTGCTGGCCGATTGGGCGGCGCTCCTTGGTCTGGATGTATTGAGTCCTCCTGGCCGATAGGGCGGCGCTCCTAGGTCTGTATGTATTGAGTCCTCCTGGCCGATAGGGCGGCGCTCCTTGGTCTGGATGTATTGAGTCCTCCTGGCCGATAGGGCGGCCCTCCTTGGTCTGGATGTATTGAGTCCTCCTGGCCGATAGGGCGGCGCTCCTAGGTCTGTGTGTATTGAGTCCTCCTGGCCGATAGGGCGGCGCTCCTTGGTCTGGATGTATTGAGTCCTCCTGGCTGATAGGGCGGCGCTACTTGGTCTGGATGTATTGAGTCCTCCTGTCCGATAGGGCGGCGCTCCTTGGTCTGGATGTATTGAGTCCTCCTGGCCGATAGGGCGGCGCTCCTTGGTCTGGATGTATTGAGTCCTCCTGGCCGATAGGGCAGTGCTCCTAGGTCTGGATGTATTGAGTCCTCCTGGCAGATAGGGCGGCGCTCCTAGGACCCGATGTGTTGAGTCCTCCTGTCCGATAGAGCGGCGCTCCTAGGTCTGGATGTATTGAGTCCTCCTGGCCGATAGGGCGGCGCTCCTAGGTCTGGATGTATTGTGTCCTCCTGGCTGATAGGGCGGCGCTCCTAGGTCCCGATCTATTGAGTCCTCCTGTCCGATTGGGCGGCGCACCTAGGTCTTGATGTATTGAGTCCTCCTGGCCGATAGGGCGGCGCTCCTTGGTCTGGATGTATTGAGTCCTCCTGGCCGATAGGGCAGTGCTCCTAGGTCCGGGTGTATTGAGTCCGCCTGGCCGATAGGGCGGCGCTCCTTGGTCTGGATGTATTGAGTCCTCCTGGCTGATAGGGCGGGGCTCCTAGGTCCCGATCTATTGAGTCCTCCTGTCCGATAGGGCGGCGCTCCTAGGTCTGGATGTATTCAGCCCTCCTGTCCGATAGGGAGGCGCTCCTACGTCTGAATGTATTGAGTCCTCCTGTCCGATAGGGCGGCGCTCCTAGGTCTGGTTGTATTGAGTCCTCCTGGCTGATAGGGCGGCGCTCCTAGGTCTGGATGTATTGAGTCCTCCTGGCTGATAGGGCGGCGCTCCTAGGTCCCGATGTTGTGGGTATTTCTGTCCGATAGGGCGGCGCTCCTAGGTCTGGATGTATTGAGTTCTCCTGTCTGATAGCGTGGCGTTCCTAGGTCTGGATGTATTGAGTCCTCCTGGCCGATAGGGCGGCGCACCTTGGTCTGGATGTAGTGAGTCCTCCTGGCCGATAGGCCGGCGCTTCTAGGTCTGTATGTATTGAGTCCTCCTGGCCGATAGGGAGGCGCTCCTTGGTCTGTATGTATTGAGTCCTCCTGGCCGATAGGGCGGCGCTCCTTGGTCTGGATGTATTGAGTCCTCCTGGCCGATAGGGCGGCGCTCCTTGGTCTGGATGTATTGAGTCCTCCTGGCTGATAGGGCGGCACTACTTGGTCTGGATGTATTGAGTCCTTCTGGCCGATAGGGCAGCGCTCCTTGGTCTGGATGTATTGAGTCCTCCTGGCCGATAGGGCGGCGCTCCTTGGTCTGGATGTATTGAATCCTCCTGGCCGATAGGGCAGTGCTCCTAGGTCTGGATGTATTGAGTCCTCCTGGCAGATAGGGCGGCGCTCCTTGGACCCGATGTGTTGAGTCATCCTGTCCGATAGAGCGGCGCTCCTAGGTCTGGATGTATTGAGTCCTCCTGGCCGATAGGGGGGCGCTCCTAGGTCTAGATGTATTGAGTCCTTCTGGCTGATAGGGCGGCGCTCCTAGGTCCCAATCTATTGAGTCCTCCTGTCCGATAGGGCGGCGCACCTAGGTCTCGATGTATTGAGTCCTCCTGGCTGATTGGGCGGCGCTCCTTGGTCTGGATGTATTGAGTCCTCCTGGCTAATAGGGCGGCCCTCCTATATCCCGATGTATTGAGTCCTCCTGTCCGATAGGGCGGCGCTCCTAGGTCCCGATGTATTAAGTCCTCCTGTCCGATAGGGCGGCGCTCCTTGGTCTGGATGTATTGAGTCCTCCTGGCCGATAGGGCAGTGCTCCTAGGTCTGGATGTATTGAGTCCTCCTGGCTGATAGGGCGTCGCTCCTAGGTCCCGATGTATTGAGTCCTCCTGTCCGATAGGGCGGCGCTCCTTGGTCTGGATGAATTGAGTCCTCCTGGGCAATAGGGCGGCGCTCCTTGGTCTGGATGTATTGAGTCCTCCTGGCTGATAGGGCGGCGCTCCTAGGTCCCGATGTATTGAGTCCTCCTGTCTGATAGGGCGGCGCTCCTAGGTCTGTATGTATTGATTCCTCCTGTCCGATAGGGAGGCGCTCCTAGGTCTGGATGTATTGTGTCCTCCTGGCCGATAGAGCGCCGCTCCTAGGTCTGGATGTATTGAGTCCTCTGGCCGATAGGTCAGCGCTCCTAGGTCTGGATGTATCGAGTACTCCTGGCTGATAGATAAGCGCTCCTAGGTCTGGATGTATTGAGCCCTCCTCGCCGATAGGGTGGCGCTCCTTGGTCTGGATGTATTGAGTCCTCATGGCCGATAGGGCGGCGCTCTTCGGTCTGAATGTATTTTCTCCTCCTGGCCGATAGTGCGGCGCTCCTTGGTCTGGATGTATCGAGTCCTCCTGGCCGATACGGCGGCGCTCCTTGGTCTGGATGTATCGTGTCCTCCTGGCCGATAGAGCGGCGCGCCTTGGTGTGGATATATCGTGTCCTCCTGGCCGATAGGGCGGCGCTCCTAGTTCTGGATGTATTGAGTCCTCCTGGCCGATAGGGCGGCGCTCCTAGGCCTGGATGTATTGAGTCCTCCTGGCCGATAGAGCGGCGCTCCTTGGTCTGGATGTATCGAGTCCTCCTGGCCGATAGAGCGGCGCTCCTAGGTCTGGATGTATTGAGTCCTTCTGGCCGATAGGGCGGCGCTCGTAGGTCTGGATGTATTGAGTCCTCCTGGCAGATAGAGCGGCGCTCCTAGGTGCGGATGTATTGAGTCCTCCTGGCCGATAGAGCGGCGTTCCTAGGTCCGGATGTATTGAGTCCTCCTGGCCGATAGGGCGGCGCTCCTAGGTTTGGATGTATTGAGTCCTTCTGGCTTATAGAGAGGCGCTCCTTGGTCTGGATGTATCGAGTCCTCCTGGACGATAGGGCGGCGCTCCTAGGTCTGGAGGTATTGAGTCCTCCTGGCCGATAGGGCGGCGCTCCTTGGTCTGGTTGTATCGAGTCCTCCTGGCCGATAGTGCGGCGCTCCTATGTTTGGATGTATTGAGTCCTCCTGGCCGATAGGGCGGTGCTCCTTGGTCTGGATGTATTGAGTCCTCCTGGCTGATAGGGCGTCGCTCCTAGGTCCCGATGTATTGAGTCCTCCTGTCCGATAGGGCGGCGCTCCTTGGTCTGGATGAATTGAGTCCTCCTGACCAATAGGGCGGCGCTCCTTGGTCTGGATGTATTGAGTCCTCCTGGCTGATAGGGCGGCGCTCCTAGGTCCCGATGTATTGAGTCCTCCTGTCCGATAGGGCGGCGCTCCTAGGTCTGGATGTATTGATTCCACCTGTCCGATAGGGAGGCGCTCCTAGGTCTGGATGTATTGTGTCCTCCTGGCCGATAGTGCGGCGCTCCTAGGTCTGGATGCATTGAGTCCTCTGGCCGATAGGGTGGCGCTGTTCGGTCTGAATGTATTGAGTCCTCCTGGCAGATAGGGCGGCGCTCCTAGGACCCGATGTATTGAGTCCTCCTGTCTGATAGAACGGCGATCCTAGGTCTGGATGTATTGAGTCCTCCAGGCCGATAAGGCGGCGCTCCTTGGTGTGGATGTATTGAGTCCTCCTGGCCGATAGGGCAGTGCTCCTAGGTCTGGATGTATTGACTCCTCCTGGCAGATAGGGCGGCGCTCCTAGGACCCGATGTATTGAGTCCTCCTGTCCGATAGAGCGGCGCTCCTAGCTCTGGATGTATTGAGTCCTCCTGGCTGATAGGGCGGCGTTCCTAGGTCCCGATCTATTGAGTCCTCCTGTCCGATAGGGCGGCGCACCTAGGTCTGGATGTAATGAGTCCTCCTGGCCGATAGTGCGGCGCTCCTTGGTCTGGATGTATTGAGTCCTCCTGGCTGATAGGGCGGCGCTCCTATATCCCGATGTATTGAGTCCTCCTGGCCGATAGGGCGGCGCTCCTAGGTCCCGATGTATTAAGTCCTCCTGTCCGATAGGGCGGCGCTCCTTGGTCTGGATGTATTGAGTCCTCCTGGCCGATAGGGCAGTGCTCCTAGATCTGGATGTATTGAGTCCTCCTGGCTGATAGGGCGTCGCTCCTAGGTCCCGATTTTTTAAGTCCTCCCGTCCGATAGGGCGGCGCTCCTTGGTCTGGATGAATTGAGACCTCCTGGCCAATAGGGCGGCGCTCCTTGGTCTGGATGTATTGTGTCCTCCTGGCTGATAGGGCGGCGCTCCTAGGTCCCGATGTATTGAGTCCTCCTGTCCGATAGGGCGGCGCTCCTAGGTCTGGATGTATTGATTCCTCCTGTCCGATAGGGAGGCGCTCCTAGGTCTGGATGTATTGTGTCCTCCTGGCCGATAGAGCGGCGATCCTAGGTCTTGATGTATTGAGTCCTCTGGCCGATAGGTCAGCGCACCTAGGTCTGGATGTATCGAGTACTCCTGGCTGATAGATAAGCGCTCCTAGGTCTGGATGTATTGAGTCCTCCTCGCCGATAGGGCGGCGCTCCTTGGTCTGGATGTATTGAGTCCTCATGGCCGATAGGGCGGCGCTCTTCGGTCTGAATGTATTTTCTCCGCCTGGCCGATAGTGCGGCGCTCCTTGGTCTGGATGTATCGAGTCCTCCTGGCCGATAGGGCGGCGCTCCTTGGTCTGGATGTATCGTGACCTCCTGGCCGATAGAGCGGCGCTCCTTGGTGTGGATGTATCGTGTCCTCCTGGCCGATAGGGCGGCGCTCCTAGGTCTGGATGTATTGAGTCCTCCTGGCCGATAGGGCGGCGCTCCTAGGCCTGGATGTATTGAGTCCTCCTGGCCGATAGAGCGGCGCTCCTTGGACTGGATGTATTGAGTCCTCCTGGCCGATAGAGCGGCGCTCCTAGGTCTGGATGTATTGAGTCCTTCTGGCCGATAGGGAGGCGCTCCTAGGTCTGGATGTATTGAGTCCTCCTGGCAGATAGAGCGGCGCTCCTAGGTCCGGATGTATTGAGTCCTCCTGGCCGATAGAGCGGCGCTCCTAGGTCCGGATGTATTGAGTCCTCCTGGCCGATAGGGCGGCGCTTCTAGGTCTGGATGTATTGAGTCCTTCTGGACGATAGGGCGGCGCTCCTAGTTCTGGATGTATTGAGTCCTCCTGGCCGATAGGGCGGCGCTCCTTGGTCTGGTTGTATCGCGTCCTCCTGGCCGATAGTGCGGCGCTCCTAGGTCTGGATGTATTGAGTCCTCCTGGCCGATAGGGCGGCGCTCCTTGGTCTGGTTGTATCGAGTCCTCCTGGCCGATAGTGCGGCGCTCCTAGGTCTGGATGTATTGAGTCCTTCTTGCCGATAGGGCGGTGCTCCTAGGTCTGGATGTATAGTGAGTCCTCCTGGCCGATAGAGCGACGCTCCTAGGTCTGGATGTATTGAGTCCTCCTGGCCGATAGCGCGGCGCTCCTTGGTCTGGATGTATTGAGTCCTCCTGTCCGATAGGGCGGCGCCCCTAGGTATGTTTGTATTCAGTCCTCCTGGCCGATAGTGCGGCGCTCCTTGGTCTGGATGTATTGAGTCCTCCTGGCCGACAGGGCGGCGCTCCTTGGTCTGGATGTATTGAGTCCTCCTGGCCGATAGGGCGGCGCTCCTTGGTCTGGATGTATTGAGTCCTCCTGGCCGATAGGGCAGTGCTCCTAGGTCTGGATGTATTGAGTACTCCTGGCAGATAGGGCGGCGCTCCTAGGACCCGATGTATTGAGTCCTCCTGTCCGATAGAGCGGCGTTCGTAGGTCTGGATATATTCAGTCCTCCTGGCCGATAGGGCGGCGCTCCTAGGTCTGGATGTATTGAGTCCTCCTGGCTGATAGGGCGACGCTCCTAGGTCCCGATCTATTGAGTCCTCCTGTCCGATAGGGCGGCGCACCTAGGTCAGGATGTATTGAGTCCTCCTGGCTGATAAGGCGGCGCTCCAAGGTCCCGATGTTGTGAGTCCTCCTGTCCGATAGGGCGGCGCTTCAAGTCTGGATGTATTGAGTCCTCCTGTCCGATAGTGTGGCGTTCGTAGGTCTGGATGTATTGAGTCCTCCTGGCCAATAGAACGGCGCTCCTAGGTCTGGATGTATAGTGAGTCCTCCTGGCTGATAGAGCGACGCTCCTAGGTCTGGATGTATTGAGTCCTCCTGGCCGATAGGGCGGCGATCCTTGGTCTGGATGTACTGAGTCCTCCTGGCCGATAGGGCGGCGCTCATAGATCTGTATGTATTGTGTCCTCCTGGCCGATAGGGCGGCTCTCCTTGGTCTGGATGTATTGAGTCCTCCTGGCCGATAGGGCGGCGCTCCTTGGTCTGGATGCATTGAGTCCTTCTGGCCGATGGGGCGGCGCTCCTTGGTCCGGATGTATTGTGTCCTCCTGGCCGATAGGGCAGTGCTCCTAGGTCTGGATGTATTGAGTCCTCCTGGCCGATAGGGCGGCGCTCCTTGGTCTGGATGTATTGAGTCCTCCTGGCTGATAGAGCGGCGTTCGTAGGTCTGGATATATTCAGTCCTCCTGGCCGATAGGGCGGCGCTCCTAGGTCTGGATGTATTGAGTCCTCCTGGCTGATAGGGCGGCGCTCCTAGGTCCCGATCTATTGAGTCCTCCTGTCCGATAGGGCGGCGCACCTAGGTCAGGATGTATTGAGTCCTCCTGGCTGATAAGGCGGCGCTCCAAGGTCCCGATGTTGTGAGTCCTCCTGTCCGATAGGGCGGCGCTTCAACTCTGGATGTATTGAGTCCTCCTGTCCGATAGTGTGGCGTTCGTAGGTCTGGATGTATTGAGTCCTCCTGGCCGATAGAACGGCGCTCCTAGGTCTGGATGTATAGTGTGTCCTCCTGGCCGATAGAGCGACGCTCCTAGGTCTGGATGTATTGAGTCCTCCTGGCCGATAGGGCGGCGATCCTTGGTCTGGATGTACTGAGTCCTCCTGGCCGATAGGGCGGCGCTCATAGATCTGTATGTATTGAGTCCTCCTGGCCGATAGGGCGGCTCTCCTTGGTCTGGATGTATTGAGTCCTCCTGGCCGATAGGGCGGCGCTCCTTGGTCTGGATGTATTGAGTCCTTCTGGCCGATAGGGCGGCGCTCCTTGGTCTGGATGTATTGTGTCCTCCTGGCCGATAGGGCAGTGCTCCTAAGTCTGGATGTATTGAGTCCTCCTGGCCGATAGGGCGGCGCTCCTTGGTCTGGATGTATTGAGTCCTCCTGGCTGATAGGGCGGCGCTCCTAGGTCCCGATCTATTGAGTCCTCCTGTCCGATTGGGCGGCGCTCCTAGGTCTGGATGTATTGAGTCCTCCTGTCCGATAGGGAGGCGCTCCTACGTCTGAATGTATTGAGTCCTCCTGTCCGATAGGGCGGCGCTCCTAGGTCTGGTTGTATTGAGTCCTCCTGGCTGATAGGGCGGCGCTCCTAGGTCTGGATGTATTGAGTCCTCCTGGCTGATAGGGCGGCGCTCCTAGGTCCCGGTGTTGTGAGTCCTCCTGTCCGATAGGGCGGCGCTCCTAGGTCTGGATGTATTGAGTCCTCCTGTCCGATAGTGTGGCGTTCCTAAGTCTGGATGTATTGAGTCCTCCTGGCCGATAGGGCGGCGCTCCGTGGTCTGGATGTATTGAGTCCTCCTGGCCGATAGGGCGGCGCTCCTAGGTCTGTATGTATTGAGTCCTCCTGGCCGATAGGGCGGCGCTCCTTGGTCTGGATGTATTGAGTCCTCCTGGCCGATAGGGCGGCGCTTCTTGGTCTGGATGTATTGAGTCCTCCTGGCCGATAGGGCGGCGCTCCTGGGTCTGTATGTATTGAGTCCTCCTGGCCGATAGGGCGGCGCTCCTAGGTCTGTATGTATTGAGTGCTCCTGGCCGATAGGGCGGCGCTCCTTGGTCTGGATGTATTGAGTCCTCCTGGCTGATAGGGCGGCGCTACTTGGTCTGGATGTATTGAGTCCTCCTGGCCGATAGGGCGGCGCTCCTTGGTCTGGATGTATTGAGTCCTCCTGGCCGATAGGGCGGCGCTCCTAGCTCTGGATGTATTGAGTCCTCCTGGCCGATAGGGCAGTGCTCCTAGGTCTGGATGTATTGAGTCCTCCTGGCAGATAGGGCGGCGCTCCTAGGACCCGATGTGTTGAGTCCTCCTGTCCGATAGAGCGGCGCTCCTAGGTCTGGATGTATTGAGTCCTCCTGGCCGATAGGGCGGCGCTCCTAGGTCTGGATGTATTGAGTCCTCCTGGCTGATAGGGCCGCGCTCCTAGGTCCCGATCTATTGAGTCCTCCTGTCCGATAGGGCGGCGCACCTAGGTCTTGATGTATTGAGTCCTCCTGGCTGATAGGGCGGCGCTCCTTGGTCTGGATGTATTGAGTCCTCCTGGCTGATAGGGCGGCGCTCCTATATCCCGATGTATTGAGTCCTCCTGTCCCATAGGGCGGCGCTCCTAGGTCCCGATGTATTAAGTCCTCCTGTCCGATAGGGCGGCGCTCCTTGGTCTGGATGTATTGAGTCCTCCTGGCCGATAGGGCAGCGCTCCTTGGTCTGGATGTATTGAGTCCTCCTGGCTGATAGGGCGTCGCTCCTAGGTCCCGATGTATTGAGTCCTCCTGTCCGATAGGGCGGCGCTCCTTGGTCTGGATGAATTGAGTCCTCTTGGCCAATAGGGCGGCGCTCCTTGGTCTGGATGTATTGAGTCCTCCTGGCTGATAGGGCGGCGCTCCTAGGTCCCGATGTATTGAGTCCTCCTGTCCGATAGGGCGGCGCTCCTAGGTCTGGATGTATTGATTCCTCCTGTCCGATAGGGAGGCGCTCCTAGGTCTGGATGTATTGTGTCCTCCTGGCCGATAGAGCGGCGCTCCTAGGTCTGGATGTATTGAGTCCTCTGGCCGATAGGTCAGCGATCCTAGGTCTGGATGTATCGAGTACTCCTGGCTGATAGATAAGCGCTCCTAGGTCTGGATGTATTGATCCCTCCTCGCCGATAGGGTGGCGCTCCTTGGTCTGGATGTATTGAGTCCTCATGGCCGATAGGGCGGCGCTCTTCGGTCTGAATGTATTTTGTCCTCCTGGCCGATAGTGCGGCGCTCCTTGGTCTGGATGTATCGAGTCCTCCTGGCCGATAGGGCGGCGCTCCTTGGTCTGGATGTATCGTGTCCTCCTGGCCGATAGAGCGGCGCGCCTTGGTGTGGATATATCGTGTCCTCCTGGCCGATAGGGCGGCGCTCCTAGGCCTGGATGTATTGAGTCCTCATGGCCGATAGAGCGGCGCTCCTTGGTCTGGATGTATCGAGTCCTCCTGGCCGATAGAGCGGCGCTCCTAGGTCCCGATGTATTGAGACCTCCTGTCCGATAGGGCGGCGCTCCTAGGTCTGGATGTATTGATTCCTCCTGTCCGATAGGGAGGCGCTCCTAGGTCTGGATGTATTGAGTCCTCCTGGCAGATAGGGCGGCGCTCCTAGGACCCGATGTATTGAGTCCTCCTGTCCGATAGAGCGGCGTTCGTAGGTCTGGATATATTCAGTCCTCCTGGCCGATAGGGCGGCGCTCCTAGGTCTGGATGTATTGAGTCCTCCTGGCTGATAGGGCGGCGCTCCTAGGTCCCGATCTATTGAGTCCTCCTGTCCGATAGGGCGGCGCACCTAGGTCAGGATGTATTGAGTCCTCCTGGCTGATAAGGCGGCGCTCCAAGGTCCCGATGTTGTGAGTCCTCCTTTCCGATAGGGCGGCGCTTCAAGTCTGGATGTATTGAGTCCTCCTGTCCGATAGTGTGGCGTTCGTAGGTCTGGATGTATTGAGTCCTCCTGGCCGATAGAACGGCGCTCCTAGGTCTGGATGTATAGTGAGTCCTCCTGGCCGATAGAGCGACGCTCCTAGGTCTGGATGTATTGAGTCCTCCTGGCCGATAGGGCGGCGATCCTTGGTCTGGATGTACTGAGTCCTCCTGGCCGATAGGGCGGCGCTCATAGATCTGTATGTATTGAGTCCTCCTGGCCGATAGGGCGGCTCTCCTTGGTCTGGATGTATTGAGTCCTCCTGGCCGATAGGGCGGCGCTCCTTGGTCTGGATGCATTGAGTCCTTCTGGCCGATAGGGCGGCGCTCCTTGGTCTGGATGTATTGTGTCCTCCTGGCCGATAGGGCAGTGCTCCTAGGTCTGGATGTATTGAGTCCTCCTGGCCGATAGGGCGGCGCTCCTTGGTCTGGATGTATTGAGTCCTCCTGGCTGATAGAGCGGCGTTCGTAGGTCTGGATATATTCAGTCCTCCTGGCCGATAGGGCGGCGCTCCTAGGTCTGGATGTATTGAGTCCTCCTGGCTGATAGGGCGGCGCTCCTATGTCCCGATCGAATGAGTCCTCCTGTCCGATAGGGCGGCGCACCTAGGTCAGGATGTATTGAGTCCTCCTGGCTGATAAGGCGGCGCTCCAAGGTCCCGATGTTGTGAGTCCTCCTGTCCGATAGGGCGGCGCTTCAACTCTGGATGTATTGAGTCCTCCTGTCCGATAGTGTGGCGTTCGTAGGTCTGGATGTATTGAGTCCTCCTGGCCGATAGAACGGCGCTCCTAGGTCTGGATGTATAGTGTGTCCTCCTGGCCGATAGAGCGACGCTCCTAGGTCTGGATGTATTGAGTCCTCCTGGCCGATAGGGCGGCGATCCTTGGTCTGGATGTACTGAGTCCTCCTGGCCGATAGGGCGGCGCTCATAGATCTGTATGTATTGAGTCCTCCTGGCCGATAGGGCGGCTCTCCTTGGTCTGGATGTATTGAGTCCTCCTGGCCGATAGGGCGGCGCTCCTTGGTCTGGATGTATTGAGTCCTTCTGGCCGATAGGGCGGCGCTCCTTGGTCTGGATGTATTGTGTCCTCCTGGCCGATAGGGCAGTGCTCCTAAGTCTGGATGTATTGAGTCCTCCTGGCCGATAGGGCGGCGCTCCTTGGTCTGGATGTATTGAGTCCTCCTGGCTGATAGGGCGGCGCTCCTAGGTCCCGATCTATTGAGTCCTCCTGTCCGATTGGGCGGCGCTCCTAGGTCTGGATGTATTGAGTCCTCCTGTCCGATAGGGAGGCGCTCCTACGACTGAATAAATTGAGTCCTCCTGTCCGATAGGGCGGCGCTCCTAGGTCTGGTTGTATTGAGTCCTCCTGGCTGATAGGGCGGCGCTCCTAGGTCTGGATGTATTGAGTCCTCCTGGCTGATAGGGCGGCGCTCCTAGGTCCCGGTGTTGTGAGTCCTCCTGTCCGATAGGGCGGCGCTCCTAGGTCTGGATGTATTGAGTCCTCCTGTCCGATAGTGTGGCGTTCCTAGGTCTGGATGTATTGAGTCCTCCTGGCCGATAGGGCGGCGCACCGTGGTCTGGATGTATTGAGTCCTCCTGGCCGATAGGGCGGCGCTCCTAGGTCTGTATGTATTGAGTCCTCCTGGCCGATAGGGCGGCGCTCCTTGGACTGGATGTATTGAGTCCTCCTGGCCGATAGGGCGGCGCTCCTTGGTCTGGATGTATTGAGTCCTCCTGGCCGATAGGACGGCGCTCCTAGGTCTGTATGTATTGAGTGCTCCTGGCCGATAGGGCGGCGCTCCTTGGTCTGGATGTATTGAGTCCTCCTGGCTGATAGGGCGGCGCTACTTGGTCTGGATGTATTGAGTCCTCCTGGCCGATAGGGCGGCGCTCCTTGGTCTGGATGTATTGAGTCCTCCTGGCCGATAGGGCGGCGCTCCTAGCTCTGGATGTATTGAGTCCTCCTGGCCGATAGGGCAGTGCTCCTAGGTCTGGATGTATTGAGTCCTCCTGGCAGATAGGGCGGCGCTCCTAGGACCCGATGTGTTGAGTCCTCCTGTCCGATAGAGCGGCGCTCCTAGGTCTGGATGTATTGAGTCCTCCTGGCCGATAGGGCGGCGCTCCTAGGTCTGGATGTATTGAGTCCTCCTGGCTGATAGGGCCGCGCTCCTAGGTCCCGATCTATTGAGTCCTCCGGTCCGATAGGGCGGCGCACCTAGGTCTTGATGTATTGAGTCCTCCTGGCTGATAGAGCAGCGCTCCTTGGTCTGGATGTATTGAGTCCTCCTGGCTGATAGGGCGGCGCTCCTATATCCCGATGTATTGAGTCCTCCTGTCCGATAGGGCGGCGCTCCTAGGTCCCGATGTATTAAGTCCTCCTGTCCGATCGGGCGGCGCTCCTTGGTCTGGATGTATTGAGTCCTCCTGGCCGATAGGGCAGCGCTCCTTGGTCTGGATGTATTGAGTCCTCCTGGCTGATAGGGCGTCGCTCCTAGGTCCCGATGTATTGAGTCCTCCTGTCCGATAGGGCGGCGCTCCTTGGTCTGGATGAATTGAGTCCTCTTGGCCAATAGGGCTGCGCTCCTTGGTCTGGATGTATTGAGTCCTCCTGGCTGATAGGGCGGCGCTCCTAGGTCCCGATGTATTGAGTCCTCCTGTCCGATAGGGCGGCGCTCCTAGGTCTGGATGTATTGATTTCTCCTGTCCGATAGGGAGGCGCTCCTAGGTCTGGATGTATTGTGTCCTCCTGGCCGATAGAGCGGCGCTCCTAGGTCTGGATGTATTGAGTCCTCTGGCCGATAGGTCAGCGATCCTAGGTCTGGATGTATCGAGTACTCCTGGCTGATAGATAAGCGCTCCTAGGTCTGGATGTATTGATCCCTCCTCGCCGATAGGGTGGCGCTCCTTGGTCTGGATGTATTGAGTCCTCATGGCCGATAGGGCGGCGCTCTTCGGTCTGAATGTATTTTGTCCTCCTGGCCGATAGTGCGGCGCTCCTTGGTCTGGATGTATCGAGTCCTCCTGGCCGATAGGGCGGCGCTCCTTGGTCTGGATGTATCGTGTCCTCCTGGCCGATAGAGCGGCGCGCCTTGGTGTGGATATATCGTGTCCTCCTGGCCGATAGGGCGGCGCTCCTAGGTCTGGATGTATTGAGTCCTCCTGGCCGATAGGGCAGCGCTCCTAGGCCTGGATGTATTGAGTCCTCCTGGCCGATAGAGCGGCGCTCCTTGGTCTGGATGTATCGAGTCCTCCTGGCCGATAGAGCGGCGCTCCTAAGTCCCGATGTATTGAGTCCTCCTGTCCGATAGGGCGGCGCTCCTAGGTCTGGATGTATTGATTCCTCCTGTCCGATAGGGAGGCGCTCCTAGGTCTGGATGTATTGTGTCCTCCTGGCCGATAGAGCGGCGCTCCTAGGTCTGGATGTATTGAGTCCTCTGGCCGATAGGTCAGCGATCCTAGGTCTGGATGTATCGAGTACTCCTGGCTGATAGATAAACGCTCCTAGGTCTGGATGTATTGATCCCTCCTCGCCGATAGGGTGGCGCTCCTTGGTCTGGATGTATTGAGTCCTCATGGCCGATAGGGCGGCGCTCTTCGGTCTGAATGTATTTTGTCCTCCTGGCCGATAGTGCGGCGCTCCTTGGTCTGGATGTATCGAGTCCTTCTGGCCGATAGGGCGGCGCTCCTTGGTCTAGATGTATTGTGTCCTCCTGGCCGATAGGGCAGTGCTCCTAGGTCTGGATGTATTGAGTCCTCCTGGCCGATAGGGCGGCGCTCCTTGGTCTGGATGTATTGAGTCCTCCTGGCTGATAGGGCGGCGCTCCTAGGTCCCGATCTATTGAGTCCTCCTGTCCGATTGGGCGGCGCTCCTAGGTCTGGATGTATTGAGTCCTCCTGTCCAATAGGGAGGCGCTCCTACGTCTGAATGTATTGAGTCCTCCTGTCCGATAGGGCGGCGCTCCTAGGTCTGGTTGTATTGAGTCCTCCTGGCTGATAGGGCGGCGCTCCTAGGTCTGGATGTATTGAGTCCTCCTGGCTGATAGGGCGGCGCTCCTAGGTCCCGGTGTTGTGAGTCCTCCTGTCCGATAGGGCGGCGCTCCTAGGTCTGGATGTATTGAGTCCTCCTGTCCGATAGTGTGGCGTTCCTAGGTCTGGATGTATTGAGTCCTCCTGGCCGATAGGGCGGCGCTCCGTGGTCTGGATGTATTGAGTCCTCCTGGCCGATAGGGCGGCGCTCCTAGGTCTGTATGTATTGAGTCCTCCTGGCCGATAGGGCGGCGCTCCTCGGTCTGGATGTATTGAGTCCTCCTGGCCGATAGGGCGGCGCTCCTTGGTCTGGATGTATTGAGTCCTCCTGGCCGATAGGACGGCGCTCCTAGGTCTGTATGTATTGAGTGCTCCTGGCCGATAGGGCGGCGCTCCTTGGTCTGGATGTATTGAGTCCTCCTGGCTGATAGGGCGGCGCTACTTGGTCTGGATGTATTGAGTCCTCCTGGTCGATAGGGCGGCGCTCCTTGGTCTGGATGTATTGAGTCCTCCTGGCCGATAGGGCGGCGCTCCTAGGTCTGGATGTATTGAGTCCTCCTGGCCGATAGGGCAGTGCTCCTAGGTCTGGATGTATTGAGTCCTCCTGGCAGATATGGCGGCGCTCCTAGGACCCGATATGTTGAGTCCTCCTGTCCGATAGAGCGGCGCTCCTAGGTCTGGATGTATTGAGTCCTCCTGGCCGATAGGGCGGCGCTCCTAGGTCTGGATGTATTGAGTCCTCCTGGCTGATAGGGCCGCTCTCCTAGGTCCCGATCTATTGAGTCCTCCTGTCCGATAGGGCGGCGCACCTAGGTCTTGATGTATTGAGTCCTCCTGGCTGATAGGGCGGCGCTCCTAGGTCTGGATGTATTGAGTCCTCCTGGCTGATAGGGCGGCGCTCCTATATCCCGATGTATTGAGTCCTCCTGTCCGATAGGGCGGCGCTCCTAGGTCCCGATGTATTAAGTCCTCCTGTCCGATAGGGCGGCGCTCCTTGGTCTGGATGTATTGAGTCCTCCTGGCCGATAGGGCAGCGCTCCTAGGTCTGGATGTATTGAGTCCTCCTGGCTGATAGGGCGTCGCTCCTAGGTCCCGATGTATTGAGTCCTGCTGTCCGATAGGGCGGCGCTCCTTCGTCTGGATGAATTGAGTCCTCTTGGCCAATAGGGCGGCGCTCCTTGGTCTGGATGTATTGAGTCCTCCTGGCTGATAGGGCGGCGCTCCTAGGTCCCGATGTATTGAGTCCTCCTGTCCGATAGGGCGGCGCTCCTAGGTCTGGATGTATTGATTCCTCCTGTCCGATAGGGAGGCGCTCCTAGGTCTGGATGTATTGTGTCCTCCTGGCCGATAGAGCGGCGCTCCTAGGTCTGGATGTATTGAGTCCTCTGGCCGATAGGTCAGCGATCCTAGGTCTGGATGTATCGAGTACTCCTGGCTGATAGATAAGCGCTCCTAGGTCTGGATCTATTGATCCCTCCTCGCCGATAGGGTGGCGCTCCTTGGTCTGGATGTATTGAGTCCTCATGGCCGATAGGGCGGCGCTCTTCGGTCTGAATGTATTTTGTCCTCCTGGCCGATAGTGCGGCGCTCCTTGGTCTGGATGTATCGAGTCCTCATGGCCGATAGGGCGGCGCTCCTTGGTCTGGATGTATCGTGTCCTCCTGGCCGATAGAGCGGCGCGCCTTGGTGTGGATATATCGTGTCCTCCTGGCCGATAGGGCGGCGCTCCTAGGTCTGGATATATTGAGTCCTCCTGGCCGATAGGGCGGCGCTCCTAGGCCTGGATGTATTGAGTCCTCCTGGCCGATAGAGCGGCGCTCCTTGGTCTGGATGTATCGAGTCCTCCTGGCCGATAGAGCGGCGCTCCTAGGTCTGGATATATTGAGTCCTTCTGGCCGATAGGGCGGCGCTCCTAGGTCTGGATGTATTGAGTCCTCCTGGCAGATAGAGCGGCGCTCCTAGGTCCGGATGTATTGAGTCCTCCTGGCCGATAGATCGGCGCTCCTAGGTCCGGATGTATTGAGTCCTCCTGGCCGATAGGGCGGCGCTCCTAGGTTTGGATGTATTGAGTCCTTCTGGCTTATAGAGAGGCGCTCCTTGGTCTGGATGTATCGAGTCCTCCTGGACGATAGGGCGGCGCTCCTAGGTCTGGATGTATTGTGTCCTCCTGGCCGATAGAGCGGCGCTCCTAGGTCTGGATGTATTGAGTCCTCTGGCCGATAGGTCAGCGCTCCTAGGTCTGGATGTATCGAGTACTCCTGGCTGATAGATAAGCGCTCCTAGGTCTGGATGTATTGAGCCCTCCTCGCCGATAGGGTGGCGCTCCTTGGTCTGGATGTATTGAGTCCTCCTGTCCGATAGAGCGGCGTTCGTAGGTCTGGATATATTCAGTCCTCCTGGCCGATAGGGCGGCGCTCCTAGGTCTGGATGTATTGAGTCCTCCTGGCTGATAGGGCGGCGCTCCTAGGTCCCGATCTATTGAGTCCTCCTGTCCGATAGGGCGGCGCACCTAGGTCAGGATGTATTGAGTCCTCCTGGCTGATAAGGCGGCGATCCAAGGTCCCGATGTTGTGAGTCCTCCTGTCCGATAGGGCGGCGCTTCAAGTCTGGATGTATTGAGTCCTCCTGTCCGATAGTGTGGCGTTCGTAGGTCTGGATGTATTGAGTCCTCCTGGCCGATAGAACGGCGCTCCTAGGTCTGGATGTATAGTGAGTCCTCCTGGCCGATAGAGCGACACTCCTAGGTCTGGATGTATTGAGTCCTCCTGGCCGATAGGGCGGCGATCCTTGGTCTGGATGTACTGAGTCCTCCTGGCCGATAGGGCGGCGCTCATAGATCTGTATGTATTGAGTCCTCCTGGCCGATAGGGCGGCTCTCCTTGGTCTGGATGTATTGAGTCCTCCTGGCCGATAGGGCGGCGCTCCTTGGTCTGGATGCATTGAGTCCTTCAGGCCGATAGGGCGGCGCTCCTTGGTCTGGATGTATTCTGTCCTCCTGGCCGATAGGGCAGTGCTCCTAGGTCTGGATGTATTGAGTCCTCTTGGCCGATAGGGCGGCGCTCCTTGGTCTGGATGTATTGAGTCCTCCTGGCTGATAGAGCGGCGTTCGTAGGTCTGGATATATTCAGTCCTCCTGGCCGATAGGGCGGCGCTCCTAGGTCTGGATGTATTGAGTCCTCCTGGCTGATAGGGCGGCGCTCCTATGTCCCGATCGATTGAGTCCTCCTGTCCGATAGGGCGGCGCACCTAGGTCAGGATGTATTGAGTCCTCCTGGCTGATAAGGCGGCGCTCCAAGGTCCCGATGTTGTGAGTCCTCCTGTGCGATAGGGCGGCGCTTCAACTCTGGATGTATTGAGTCCTCCTGTCCGATAGTGTGGCGTTCGTAGGTCTGGATGTATTGAGTCCTCCTGGCCGATAGAACGGCGCTCCTAGGTCTGGATGTATAGTGTGTCCTCCTGGCCGATAGAGCGACGCTCCTAGGTCTGGATGTATTGAGTCCTCCTGGCCGATAGGGCGGCGATCCTTGGTCTGGATGTACTGAGTCCTCCTGGCCGATAGGGCGGCGCTCATAGATCTGTATGTATTGAGTCCTCCTGGCCGATATGGCGGCTCTCCTTGGTCTGGATGTATTGAGTCCTCCTGGCCGATAGGGCGGCGCTCCTTGGTCTGGATGTATTGAGTCCTTCTGGCCGATAGGGCGGCGCTCCTTGGTCTGGATGTATTGTGTCCTCCTGGCCGATAGGGCAGTGCTCCTAAGTCTGGATGTATTGAGTCCTCCTGGCCGATAGGGCGGCGCTCCTTGGTCTGGATGTATTGAGTCCTCCTGGCTGATAGGGCGGCGCTCCTAGGTCCCGATCTATTGAGTCCTCCTGTCCGATTGGGCGGCGCTCCTAGGTCTGGATGTATTGAGTCCTCCTGTCCGATAGGGAGGCGCTCCAACGTCTGAATAAATTGAGTCCTCCTGTCCGATAGGGCGGCGCTCCTAGGTCTGGTTGTATTGAGTCCTCCTGGCTGATAGGGCGGCGCTCCTAGGTCTGGATGTATTGAGTCCTCCTGGCTGATAGGGCGGCGCTCCTAGGTCCCGGTGTTGTGAGTCCTCCTGTCCGATAGGGCGGCGCTCCTAGGTCTGGATGTATTGAGTCCTCCTGTCCGATAGTGTGGCGTTCCTAGGTCTGGATGTATTGAGTCCTCCTGGCCGATAGGGCGGCGCACCGTGGTCTGGATGTATTGAGTCCTCCTGGCCGATAGGGCGGCGCTCCTAGGTCTGTATGTATTGAGTCCTCCTGGCCGATAGGGCGGCGCTCCTTGGTCTGGATGTATTGAGTCCTCCTGGCCGATAGGACGGCGCTCCTAGGTCTGTATGTATTGAGTGCTCCTGGCCGATAGGGCGGCGCTCCTTGGTCTGGATGTATTGAGTCCTCCTGGCTGATAGGGCGGCGCTACTTGGTCTGGATGTATTGAGTCCTCCTGGCCGATAGGGCGGCGCTCCTTGGTCTGGATGTATTGAGTCCTCCTGGCCGATAGGGCGGCGCTCCTAGCTCTGGATGTACTGAGTCCTCCTGGCCGATAGGGCAGTGCTCCTAGGTCTGGATGTATTGAGTCCTCCTGGCAGATAGGGCGGCGCTCCTAGGACCCGATGTGTTGAGTCCTCCTGTCCGATAGAGCGGCGCTCCTAGGTCTGGATGTATTGAGTCCTCCTGGCCGATAGGGCGGCGCTCCTAGGTCTGGATGTATTGAGTCCTCCTGGCTGATAGGGCCGCGCTCCTAGGTCCCGATCTATTGAGTCCTCCGGTCCGATAGGGCGGCGCACCTAGGTCTTGATGTATTGAGTCCTCCTGGCTGATACAGCAGCGCTCCTTGGTCTGGATGTATTGAGTCCTCCTGGCTGATAGGGCGGCGCTCCTATATCCCAATGTATTGAGTCCTCCTGTCCGATAGGGCGGCGCTCCTAGGTCCCGATGTATTAAGTCCTCCTGTCCGATAGGGCGGCGCTCCTTGGTCTGGATGTATTGAGTCCTCCTGGCCGATAGGGCAGCGCTCCTTGGTCTGGATGTATTGAGTCCTCCTGGCTGATAGGGCGTCGCTCCTAGGTCCCGATGTATTGAGTCCTCCTGTCCGATAGGGCGGCGCTCCTTGGTCTGGATGAATTGAGTCCTCTTGGCCAATAGGGCGGCGCTCCTTGGTCTGGATGTATTGAGTCCTCCTGGCTGATAGGGCGGCGCTCCTAGGTCCCGATGTATTGAGTCCTCCTGTCCGATAGGGCGGCGCTCCTAGGTCTGGATGTATTGATTCCTCCTGTCCGATAGGGAGGCGCTCCTAGGTCTGGATGTATTGTGTCCTCCTGGCCGATAGAGCGGCGCTCCTAGGTCTGGATGTATTGAGTCCTCTGGCCGATAGGTCAGCGATCCTAGGTCTGGATGTATCGAGTACTCCTGGCTGATAGATAAGCGCTCCTAGGTCTGGATGTATTGATCCCTCCTCGCCGATAGGGTGGCGCTCCTTGGTCTGGATGTATTGAGTCCTCATGGCCGATAGGGCGGCGCTCTTCGGTCTGAATGTATTTTGTCCTCCTGGCCGATAGTGCGGCGCTCCTTGGTCTGGATGTATCGAGTCCTCCTGGCCGATAGGGCGGCGCTCCTTGGTCTGGATGTATCGTGTCCTCCTGGCCGATAGAGCGGCGCGCCTTGGTGTGGATATATCGTGTCCTCCTGGCCGATAGGGCGGCGCTCCTTGGTCTGGATGTATCGAGTCCTCCTGGCCGATAGAGCGGCGCTCCTAGGTCCCGATGTATTGAGTCCTCCTGTCCGATAGGGCGGCGCTCCTAGGTCTGGATGTATTGATTCCTCCTGTCCGATAGGGAGGCGCTCCTAGGTCTGGATGTATTTTGTCCTCCTGGCCGATAGGGCGGCGCTCCTTGGTCTGGATGTATCGAGTCCTCCTGGCCGATAGAGCGGCGCTCCTAGGTCCCGATGTATTGAGTCCTCCTGTCCGATAGGGCGGCGCTCCTAGGTCTGGATGTATTGATTCCTCCTGTCCGATAGGGAGGCGCTCCTAGGTCTGGATGTATTGTGTCCTCCTGGCCGATAGAGCGGCGCTCCTAGGTCTGGATGTATTGAGTCCTCTGGCCGATAGGTCAGCGATCCTAGGTCTGGATGTATCGAGTACTCCTGGCTGATAGATAAGCGCTCCTAGGTCTGGATGTATTGATCCCTCCTCGCCGATAGGGTGGCGCTCCTTGGTCTGGATGTATTGAGTCCTCATGGCCGATAGGGCGGCGCTCTTCGGTCTGAATGTATTTTGTCCTCCTGGCCGATAGTGCGGCGCTCCTTGGTCTGGATGTATCGAGTCCTTCTGGCCGATAGGGCGGCGCTCCTTGGTCTAGATGTATTGTGTCCTCCTGGCCGATAGGGCAGTGCTCCTAGGTCTGGATGTATTGAGTCCTCCTGGCCGATAGGGCGGCGCTCCTTGGTCTGGATGTATTGAGTCCTCCTGGCTGATAGGGCGGCGCTCCTAGGTCCCGATCTATTGAGTCCTCCTGTCCGATTGGGCGGCGCTCCTAGGTCTGGATGTATTGAGTCCTCCTGTCCAATAGGGAGGCGCTCCTACGTCTGAATGTATTGAGTCCTCCTGTCCGATAGGGCGGCGCTCCTAGGTCTGGTTGTATTGAGTCCTCCTGGCTGATAGGGCGGCGCTCCTAGGTCTGGATGTATTGAGTCCTCCTGGCTGATAGGGCGGCGCTCCTAGGTCCCGGTGTTGTGAGTCCTCCTGTCCGATAGGGCGGCGCTCCTAGGTCTGGATGTATTGAGTCCTCCTGTCCGATAGTGTGGCGTTCCTAGGTCTGGATGTATTGAGTCCTCCTGGCCGATAGGGCGGCGCTCCGTGGTCTGGATGTATTGAGTCCTCCTGGCCGATAGGGCGGCGCTCCTAGGTCTGTATGTATTGAGTCCTCCTGGCCGATAGGGCGGCGCTCCTCGGTCTGGATGTATTGAGTCCTCCTGGCCGATAGGGCGGCGCTCCTTGGTCTGGATGTATTGAGTCCTCCTGGCCGATAGGACGGCGCTCCTAGGTCTGTATGTATTGAGTGCTCCTGGCCGATAGGGCGGCGCTCCTTGGTCTGGATGTATTGAGTCCTCCTGGCTGATAGGGCGGCGCTACTTGGTCTGGATGTATTGAGTCCTCCTGGCCGATAGGGCGGCGCTCCTTGGTCTGGATGTATTGAGTCCTCCTGGCCGATAGGGCGGCGCTCCTAGGTCTGGATGTATTGAGTCCTCCTGGCCGATAGGGCAGTGCTCCTAGGTCTGGATGTATTGAGTCCTCCTGGCAGATAGGGCGCCGCTCCTAGGACCCGATATGTTGAGTCCTCCTGTCCGATAGAGCGGCGCTCCTAGGTCTGGATGTATTGAGTCCTCCTGGCCGATAGGGCGGCGCTCCTAGGTCTGGATGTATTGAGTCCTCCTGGCTGATAGGGCCGCGCTCCTAGGTCCCGGTCTATTGAGTCCTCCTGTCCGATAGGGCGGCGCACCTAGGTCTTGATGTATTGAGTCCTCCTGGCTGATAGGGCGGCGCTCCTAGGTCTGGATGTATTGAGTCCTCCTGGCTGATAGGGCGGCGCTCCTATATCCCGATGTATTGAGTCCTCCTGTCCGATAGGGCGGCGCTCCTAGGTCACGATGTATTAAGTCCTCCTGTCCGATAGGGCGGCGCTCCTTGGTCTGGATGTATTGAGTCCTCCTGGCCGATAGGGCAGCGCTCCTAGGTCTGGATGTATTGAGTCCTCCTGGCTGATAGGGCGTCGCTCCTAGGTCCCGATGTATTGAGTCCTCCTGTCCGATAGGGCGGCGCTCCTTGGTCTGGATGAATTGAGTCCTCTTGGCCAATAGGGCGGCGCTCCTTGGTCTGGATGTATTGAGTCCTACTGGCTGATAGGGCGGCGCTCCTAGGTCCCGATGTATTGAGTCCTCCTGTCCGATAGGGCGGCGCTCCTAGGTCTGGATGTATTGATTCCTCCTGTCCGATAGGGAGGCGCTCCTAGGTCTGGATGTATTGTGTCCTCCTGGCCGATAGAGCGGCGCTCCTAGGTCTGGATGTATTGAGTCCTCTGGCCAATAGGTCAGCGATCCTAGGTCTGGATGTATCGAGTACTCCTGGCTGATAGATAAGCGCTCCTAGGTCTGGATGTATTGATCCCTCCTCGCCGATAGGGTGGCGCTCCTTGGTCTGGATGTATTGAGTCCTCATGGCCGATAGGGCGGCGCTCTTCGCTCTGAATGTATTTTGTCCTCCTGGCCGATAGTGCGGCGCTCCTTGGTCTGGATGTATCGAGTCCTCCTGGCCGATAGGGCGGCGCTCCTTGGTCTGGATGTATCGTGTCCTCCTGGCCGATAGAGCGGCGCGCCTTGGTGTGGATATATCGTGTCCTCCTGGCCGATAGGGCGGCGCTCCTAGGTCTGGATATATTGAGTCCTCCTGGCCGATAGGGCGGCGCTCCTAGGCCTGGATGTATTGAGTCCTCCTGGCCGATAGAGCGGCGCTCCTTGGTCTGGATGTATCGAGTCCTCCTGGCCGATAGAGCGGCGCTCCTAGGTCTGGATGTATTGAGTCCTTCTGGCCGATAGGGCGGCGCTCCTAGGTCTGGATGTATTGAGTCCTCCTGGCAGATAGAGCGGCGCTCCTAGGTCCGGATGTATTGAGTCCTCCTGGCCGATAGATCGGCGCTCCTAGGTCCGGATGTATTGAGTCCTCCTGGCCGATAGGGCGGCGCTCCTAGGTTTGGATGTATTGAGTCCTTCTGGCTTATAGAGAGGCGCTCCTTTGTCTGGATGTATCGAGTCCTCCTGGACGATAGGGCGGCGCTCCTAGGTCTGGATGTATTGTGTCCTCCTGGCCGATAGAGCGGCGCTCCTAGGTCTGGATGTATTGAGTCCTCTGGCCGATAGGTCAGCGCTCCTAGGTCTGGATGTATCGAGTACTCCTGGCTGATAGATAAGCGCTCCTAAATCTGGATGTATTGAGCCCTCCTCGCCGATAGGGTGGCGCTCCTTGGTCTGGATGTATTGAGTCCTCATGGCCGATAGGGCGGCGCTCTTCGGTCTGAATGTATTTTCTCCTCCTGGCCGTTAGTGCGGCGCTCCTTGGTCTGGATGTATCGGGTCCTCCTGGCCGATAGGGCGGCGCTCCTTGGTCTGGATGTATCGTGTCCTCCTGGCCGATAGAGCGGCGCGCCTTGGTGTGGATATATCGTGTCCTCCTGGCCGATAGGGCGGCGCTCCTAGTTCTGGATGTATTGAGTCCTCCTGGCCGACAGGGCGGCGCTCCTAGGCCTGGATGTATTGAGTCCTCCTGGCCTATAGAGCGGCGCTCCTTGGTCTGGATGTATCGAGTCCTCCTGGCCGATAGAGCGGCGCTCCTAGGTCTGGATGTATTGAGTCCTTCTGGCCGATAGGGCGGCGCTCGTAGGTCTGGATGTATTGAGTCCTCCTGGCAGATAGAGCGGCGCTCCTAGGTGCGGATGTATTGAGTCCTCCTGGCCGATAGAGCGGCGTTCCTAGGTCCGGATGTATTGAGTCCTCCTGGCCGATAGGGCGGCGCTCCTAGGTTTGGATGTATTGAGTCCTTCTGGCTTATAGAGAGGCGCTCCTTGGTCTGGATGTATCGAGTCCTCCTGGACGATAGGGCGGCGCTCCTAGGTCTGGATGTATTGAGTCCTCCTGGCCGATAGGGCGGCGCTCCTTGGTCTGGTTGTATCGAGTCCTCCTGGCCGATAGAGCGGCGCTCCTATGTCTGGATGTATTGAGTCCTCCTGGCCGATAGGGCGGTGCTCCTTGGTCTGGATGTATTGAGTCCTCCTGGCTGATAGGGCGTCGCTCCTAGGTCCCGATGTATTGAGTCCTCCTGTCCGATAGGGCGGCGCTCCTTGGTCTGGATGAATTGAGTCCTCCTGACCAATAGGGCGGCGCTCCTTGGTCTGGATGTATTGAGTCCTCCTGGCTGATAGGGAGGCGCTCCTAGGTCCCGATGTATTGAGTCCTCCTGTCCGATAGGGCGGCGCTCCTAGGTCTTGATGTATTGTGTCCTCCTGGCCGATAGAGCGGCGCTCCTATGTCTGGATGTATTGAGTCCTCCTGGCCGATAGGGCGGTGCTCCTTGGTCTGGATGTATTGAGTCCTCCTGGCCGATAGGGCGGCGCTCCTTGGTCTGGATGCATTGAGTCCTTCTGGCCGATAGGGCGGCGCTCCTTGGTCTGGATGTATTGTGTCCTCCTGGCCGATAGGGCAGTGCTCCTAGGTCTGGATGTATTGAGTCCTCCTGGCCGATAGGGCGGCGCTCCTTGGTCTGGATGTATTGAGTCCTCCTGGCTGATAGAGCGGCGTTCGTAGGTTTGGATATATTCAGTCCTCCTGGCCGATAGGGCGGCGCTCCTAGGTCTGGATGTATTGAGTCCTCCTGGCTGATAGGGCGGCGCTCCTAGGTCCCGATCGATTGAGTCCTCCTGTCCGATAGGGCGGCGCACCTAGGTCAGGATGTATTGAGTCCTCCTGGCTGATAAGGCGGCGCTCCAAGGTCCCGATGTTGTGTGTCCTCCTGTCCGATAGGGCGGCGCTTCAACTCTGGATGTATTGAGTCCTCCTGTCCGATAGTGTGGCGTTCGTAGGTCTGGATGTATTGAGTCCTCCTGGCCGATAGAACGGCGCTCCTAGGTCTGGATGTATAGTGTGTCCTCCTGGCCGATAGAGCGACGCTCCTAGGTCTGGATGTATTGAGTCCTCCTGGCCGATAGGGCGGCGATCCTTGGTCTGGATGTACTGAGTCCTCCTGGCCGATAGGGCGGCGCTCATAGATCTGTATGTATTGAGTCCTCCTGGCCGATAGGGCGGCGATCCTTGGTCTGGATGTACTGAGTCCTCCTGGCCGATAGGGCGGCGCTCATAGATCTGTATGTATTGAGTCCTCCTGGCCGATAGGGCGGCTCTCCTTGGTCTGGATGTATTGAGTCCTCCTGTCCGATAGGGCGGCGCTCCTTGGTCTGGATGCATTGAGTCCTTCTGGCCGATAGGGCGGCGCTCCTTGGTCTGGATGTATTGTGTCCTCCTGGCCGATAGGGCAGTGCTCCTAGGTCTGGATGTATTGAGTCCTCCTGGCCGATAGGGCGGCGCTCCTTGGTCTGGATGTATTGAGTCCTCCTGGCTGATAGAGCGGCGTTCGTAGGTCTGGATATATTCAGTCCTCCTGGCCGATAGGGCGGCGCTCCTAGGTCTGGATGTATTGAGTCCTCCTGGCTGATAGGGCGGCGCTCCTATGTCCCGATCTATTGAGTCCTCCTGTCCGATAGGGCGGCGCACCTAGGTCAGGATGTATTGAGTCCTCCTGGCTGATAAGGCGGCGCTCCAAGGTCCCGATGTTGTGAGTCCTCCTGTCCGATAGGGCGGCGCTTCAACTCTGGATGTATTGAGTCCTCCTGTCCGATAGTGTGGCGTTCGTAGGTCTGGATGTATTGAGTCCTCCTGGCCGATAGAACGGCGCTCCTAGGTCTGGATGTATAGTGTGTCCTCCTGGCCGATAGAGCGACGCTCCTAGGTCTGGATGTATTGAGTCCTCCTGGCCGATAGGGCGGCGATCCTTGATCTGGATGTACTGAGTCCTCCTGGCCGATAGGGCGGCGCTCATAGATCTGTATGTATTGAGTCCTCCTGGCCGATAGGGCGGCTCTCCTTGGTCTGGATGTATTGAGTCCTCCTGGCCGATAGGGCGGCGCTCCTTGGTCTGGATGTATTGAGTCCTTCTGGCCGATAGGGCGGCGCTCCTTGGTCTGGATGTATTGTGTCCTCCTGGCCGATAGGGCAGTGCTCCTAAGTCTGGATGTATTGAGTCCTCCTGGCCGATAGGGCGGCGCTCCTTGGTCTGGATGTATTGAGTCCTCCTGGCTGATAGGGCGGCGCTCCTAGGTCCCGATCTATTGAGTCCTCCTGTCCGATTGGGCGGCGCTCCTAGGTCTGGATGTATTGAGTCCTCCTGTCCGATAGGGAGGCGCTCCTTCGTCTGAATAAATTGAGTCCTCCTGTCCGATAGGGCGGCGCTCCTAGGTCTGGTTGTATTGAGTCCTCCTGGCAGATAGGGCGGCGCTCCTAGGTCTGGATGTATTGAGTCCTCCTGGCTGATAGGGCGGCGCTCCTAGGTCCCGGTGTTGTGAGTCCTCCTGTCCGATAGGGCGGCGCTCCTAGGTCTGGATGTATTGAGTCCTCCTGTCCGATAGTGTGGCGTTCCTAGGTCTGGATGTATTGAATCCTCCTGGCCGATAGGGCGGCGCACCGTGGTCTGGATGTATTGAGTCCTCCTGGCCGATAGGGCGGCGCTCCTAGGTCTGTATGTATTGAGTCCTCCTGGCCGATAGGGCGGCGCTCCTTGGACTGGATGTATTGAGTCCTCCTGGCCGATAGGGCGGCGCTCCTTGGTCTGGATGTATTGAGTCCTCCTGGCCGATAGGACGGCGCTCCTAGGTCTGTATGTATTGAGTGCTCCTGGCCGATAGGGCGGCGCTCCTTGGTCTGGATGTATTGAGTCCTCCTGGCTGATAGGGCGGCGCTACTTGGTCTGGATGTATTGAGTCCTCCTGGCCGATAGGGCGGCGCTCCTTGGTCTGGATGTATTGAGTCCTCCTGGCCGATAGGGCGGCGCTCCTAGCTCTGGATGTATTGAGTCCTCCTGGCCGATAGGGCAGTGCTCCTAGGTCTGGATGTATTGAGTCCTCCTGGCAGATAGGGCGGCGCTCCTAGGACCCGATGTGTTGAGTCCTCCTGTCCGATAGAGCGGCGCTCCTAGGTCTGGATGTATTGAGTCCTCCTGGCCGATAGGGCGGCGCTCCTAGGTCTGGATGTATTGAGTCCTCCTGGCTGATAGGGCCGCGCTCCTAGGTCCCGATCTATTGAGTCCTCCGGTCCGATAGGGCGGCGCACCTAGGTCTTGATGTATTGAGTCCTCCTGGCTGATAGAGCAGCGCTCCTTGGTCTGGATGTATTGAGTCCTCCTGGCTGATAGGGCGGCGCTCCTATATCCCGATGTATTGAGTCCTCCTGTCCGATAGGGCGGCGCTCCTAGGTCCCGATGTATTAAGTCCTCCTGTCCGATAGGGCGGCGCTCCTTGGTCTGGATGTATTGTGTCCTCCTGGCCGATAGGGCAGCGCTCCTTGGTCTGGATGTATTGAGTCCTCCTGGCTGATAGGGCGTCGCTCCTAGGTCCCGATGTATTGAGTCCTCCTGTCCGATAGGGCGGCGCTCCTTGGTCTGGATGAATTGAGTCCTCTTGGCCAATAGGGCGGCGCTCCTTGGTCTGGATGTATTGAGTCCTCCTGGCTGATAGGGCGGCGCTCCTAGGTCCCGATGTATTGAGTCCTCCTGTCCGATAGGGCGGCGCTCCTAGGTCTGGATGTATTGATTCCTCCTGTCCGATAGGGAGGCGCTCCTAGGTCTGGATGTATTGTGTCCTCCTGGCCGATAGAGCGGCGCTCCTAGGTCTGGATGTATTGAGTCCTCTGGCCGATAGGTCAGCGATCCTAGGTCTGGATGTATCGAGTACTCCTGGCTGATAGATAAGCGCTCCTAGGTCTGGATGTATTGATCCCTCCTCGCCGATAGGGTGGCGCTCCTTGGTCTGGATGTATTGAGTCCTCATGGCCGATAGGGCGGCGCTCTTCGGTCTGAATGTATTTTGTCCTCCTGGCCGATAGTGCGGCGCTCCTTGGTCTGGATGTATCGAGTCCTCCTGGCCGATATGGCGGCGCTCCTTGGTCTGGATGTATCGTGTCCTCCTGGCCGATAGAGCGGCGCGCCTTGGTGTGGATATATCGTGTCCTCCTGGCCGATAGGGCGGCGCTCCTAGGTCTGGATGTATTGAGTCCTCCTGGCCGATAGGGCAGCGCTCCTAGGCCTGGATGTATTGAGTCCTCCTGGCCGATAGAGCGGCGCTCCTTGGTCTGGATGTATCGAGTCCTCCTGGCCGATAGAGCGGCGCTCCTAGGTCCCGATGTATTGAGTCCTCCTGTCCGATAGGGCGGCGCTCCTAGGTCTGGATGTATTGATTCCTCCTGTCCGATAGGGAGGCGCTCCTAGGTCTGGATGTATTGTGTCCTCCTGGCCGATAGAGCGGCGCTCCTAGGTCTGGATGTATTGAGTCCTCTGGCCGATAGGTCAGCGATCCTAGGTCTGGATGTATCGAGTACTCCTGGCTGATAGATAAGCGCTCCTAGGTCTGGATGTATTGATCCCTCCTCGCCGATAGGGTGGCGCTCCTTGGTCTGGATGTATTGAGTCCTCATGGCCGATAGGGCGGCGCTCTTCGGTCTGAATGTATTTTGTCCTCCTGGCCGATAGTGCGGCGCTCCTTGGTCTGGATGTATCGAGTCCTTCTGGCCGATAGGGCGGCGCTCCTTGGTCTAGATGTATTGTGTCCTCCTGGCCGATAGGGCAGTGCTCCTAGGTCTGGATGTATTGAGTCCTCCTGGCCGATAGGGCGGCGCTCCTTGGTCTGGATGTATTGAGTCCTCCTGGCCGATAGGGCGGCGCTCCTAGGTCCCGATCTATTGAGTCCTCCTGTCCGATTGGGCGGCGCTCCTAGGTCTGGATGTATTGAGTCCTCCTGTCCAATAGGGAGGCGCTCCTACGTCTGAATGTATTGAGTCCTCCTGTCCGATAGGGCGGCGCTCCTAGGTCTGGTTGTATTGAGTCCTCCTGGCTGATAGGGCGGCGCTCCTAGGTCCGGATGTATTGAGTCCTCCTGGCTGATAGGGCGGCGCTCCTAGGTCCCGGTGTTGTGAGTCCTCCTGTCCGATAGAGCGGCGCTCCTAGGTCTGGATGTATTGAGTCCTCCTGTCCGATAGTGTGGCGTTCCTAGGTCTGGATGTATTGAGTCCTCCTGGCCGATAGGGCGGCGCTCCGTGGTCTGGATGTATTGAGTCCTCCTGGCCGATAGGGCGGCGCTCCTAGGTCTGTATGTATTGAGTCCTCCTGGCCGATAGGGCGGCGCTCCTCGGTCTGGATGTATTGAGTCCTCCTGGCCGATAGGGCGGCGCTCCTTGGTCTGGATGTATTGAGTCCTCCTGGCCGATAGGACGGCGCTCCTAGGTCTGTATGTATTGAGTGCTCCTGGCCGATAGGGCGGCGCTCCTTGGTCTGGATGTATTGAGTCCTCCTGGCTGATAGAGCAGCGCTCCTTGGTCTGGATGTATTGAGTCCTCCTGGCTGATAGGGCGGCGCTCCTATATCCCGATGTATTGAGTCCTCCTGTCCGATAGGGCGGCGCTCCTAGGTCCCGATGTATTAAGTCCTCCTGTCCGATAGGGCGGCGCTCCTTGGTCTGGATGTATTGTGTCCTCCTGGCCGATAGGGCAGCGCTCCTTGGTCTGGATGTATTGAGTCCTCCTGGCTGATAGGGCGTCGCTCCTAGGTCCCGATGTATTGAGTCCTCCTGTCCGATAGGGCGGCGCTCCTTGGTCTGGATGAATTGAGTCCTCTTGGCCAATAGGGCGGCGCTCCTTGGTCTGGATGTATTGAGTCCTCCTGGCTGATAGGGCGGCGCTCCTAGGTCCCGATGTATTGAGTCCTCCTGTCCGATAGGGCGGCGCTCCTAGGTCTGGATGTATTGATTCCTCCTGTCCGATAGGGAGGCGCTCCTAGGTCTGGATGTATTGTGTCCTCCTGGCCGATAGAGCGGCGCTCCTAGGTCTGGATGTATTGAGTCCTCTGGCCGATAGGTCAGCGATCCTAGGTCTGGATGTATCGAGTACTCCTGGCTGATAGATAAGCGCTCCTAGGTCTGGATGTATTGATCCCTCCTCGCCGATAGGGTGGCGCTCCTTGGTCTGGATGTATTGAGTCCTCATGGCCGATAGGGCGGCGCTCTTCGGTCTGAATGTATTTTGTCCTCCTGGCCGATAGTGCGGCGCTCCTTGGTCTGGATGTATCGAGTCCTCCTGGCCGATATGGCGGCGCTCCTTGGTCTGGATGTATCGTGTCCTCCTGGCCGATAGAGCGGCGCGCCTTGGTGTGGATATATCGTGTCCTCCTGGCCGATAGGGCGGCGCTCCTAGGTCTGGATGTATTGAGTCCTCCTGGCCGATAGGGCAGCGCTCCTAGGCCTGGATGTATTGAGTCCTCCTGGCCGATAGAGCGGCGCTCCTTGGTCTGGATGTATCGAGTCCTCCTGGCCGATAGAGCGGCGCTCCTAGGTCCCGATGTATTGAGTCCTCCTGTCCGATAGGGCGGCGCTCCTAGGTCTGGATGTATTGATTCCTCCTGTCCGATAGGGAGGCGCTCCTAGGTCTGGATGTATTGTGTCCTCCTGGCCGATAGAGCGGCGCTCCTAGGTCTGGATGTATTGAGTCCTCTGGCCGATAGGTCAGCGATCCTAGGTCTGGATGTATCGAGTACTCCTGGCTGATAGATAAGCGCTCCTAGGTCTGGATGTATTGATCCCTCCTCGCCGATAGGGTGGCGCTCCTTGGTCTGGATGTATTGAGTCCTCATGGCCGATAGGGCGGCGCTCTTCGGTCTGAATGTATTTTGTCCTCCTGGCCGATAGTGCGGCGCTCCTTGGTCTGGATGTATCGAGTCCTTCTGGCCGATAGGGCGGCGCTCCTTGGTCTAGATGTATTGTGTCCTCCTGGCCGATAGGGCAGTGCTCCTAGGTCTGGATGTATTGAGTCCTCCTGGCCGATAGGGCGGCGCTCCTTGGTCTGGATGTATTGAGTCCTCCTGGCCGATAGGGCGGCGCTCCTAGGTCCCGATCTATTGAGTCCTCCTGTCCGATTGGGCGGCGCTCCTAGGTCTGGATGTATTGAGTCCTCCTGTCCAATAGGGAGGCGCTCCTACGTCTGAATGTATTGAGTCCTCCTGTCCGATAGGGCGGCGCTCCTAGGTCTGGTTGTATTGAGTCCTCCTGGCTGATAGGGCGGCGCTCCTAGGTCCGGATGTATTGAGTCCTCCTGGCTGATAGGGCGGCGCTCCTAGGTCCCGGTGTTGTGAGTCCTCCTGTCCGATAGAGCGGCGCTCCTAGGTCTGGATGTATTGAGTCCTCCTGTCCGATAGTGTGGCGTTCCTAGGTCTGGATGTATTGAGTCCTCCTGGCCGATAGGGCGGCGCTCCGTGGTCTGGATGTATTGAGTCCTCCTGGCCGATAGGGCGGCGCTCCTAGGTCTGTATGTATTGAGTCCTCCTGGCCGATAGGGCGGCGCTCCTCGGTCTGGATGTATTGAGTCCTCCTGGCCGATAGGGCGGCGCTCCTTGGTCTGGATGTATTGAGTCCTCCTGGCCGATAGGACGGCGCTCCTAGGTCTGTATGTATTGAGTGCTCCTGGCCGATAGGGCGGCGCTCCTTGGTCTGGATGTATTGAGTCCTCCTGGCTGATAGGGCGGCGCTACTTGGTCTGGATGTATTGAGTCCTCCTGGTCGATAGGGCGGCGCTCCTTGGTCTGGATGTATTGAGTCCTCCTGGCCGATAGGGCGGCGCTCCTAGGTCTGGATGTATTAAGTCCTCCTGGCCGATAGGGCAGTGCTCCTAGGTCTGGATGTATTGAGTCCTCCTGGCAGATATGGCGGCGCTCCTAGGACCCGATATGTTGAGTCCTCCTGTCCGATAGAGCGGCGCTCCTAGGTCTGGATGTATTGAGTCCTCCTGGCCGATAGGGCGGCGCTCCTAGGTCTGGATGTATTGAGTCCTCCTGGCTGATAGGGCCGCGCTCCTAGGTCCCGATCTATTGAGTCCTCCTGTCCGATAGGGCGGCGCACCTAGGTCTTGATGTATTGAGTCCTCCTGGCTGATAGGGCGGCGCTCCTAGGTCTGGATCTATTGAGTCCTCCTGGCTGATAGGGCGGCGCTCCTATATCCCGATGTATTGAGTCCTCCTGTCCGATAGGGCGGCGCTCCTAGGTCCCGATGTATTAAGTCCTCCTGTCCGATAGGGCGGCGCTCCTTGGTCTGGATGTATTGAGTCCTCCTGGCCGATAGGGCGTCGCTCCTAGGTCCCGATGTATTGAGTCCTGCTGTCCGATAGGGCGGCGCTCCTTGGTCTGGATGAATTGAGTCCTCTTGGCCAATAGGGCGGCGCTCCTTGGTCTGGATGTATTGAGTCCTCCTGGCTGATAGGGCGGCGCTCCTAGGTCCCGATGTATTGAGTCCTCCTGTCCGATAGGGCGGCGCTCCTAGGTCTGGATGTATTGATTCCTCCTGTCCGATAGGGAGGCGCTCCTAGGTCTGGATGTATTGTGTCCTCCTGGCCGATAGAGCGGCGCTCCTAGGTCTGGATGTATTGAGTCCTCTGGCCGATAGGTCAGCGATCCTAGGTCTGGATGTATCGAGTACTCCTGGCTGATAGATAAGCGCTCCTAGGTCTGGATGTATTGATCCCTCCTCGCCGATAGGGTGGCGCTCCTTGGTCTGGATGTATTGAGTCCTCATTTCCGATAGGGCGGCGCTCTTCGGTCTGAATGTATTTTGTCCTCCTGGCCGATAGTGCGGCGCTCCTTGGTCTGGATGTATCGTGTCCTCCTGGCCGATAGAGCGGCGCGCCTTGGTGTGGATATATCGTGTCCTCCTGGCCGATAGGGCGGCGCTCCTAGGTCTGGATATATTGAGTCCTCCTGGCCGATAGGGCGGCGCTCCTAGGCCTGGATGTATTGAGTCCTCCTGGCCGATAGAGCGGCGCTCCTTGGTCTGGATGTATCGAGTCCTCCTGGCCGATAGAGCGGCGCTCCTAGGTCTGGATGTATTGAGTCCTTCTGGCCGATAGGGCGGCGCTCCTAGGTCTGGATGTATTGAGTCCTCCTGGCCGATAGGGCGGCGCTCCTTGGTCTGGATGTATTGAGTCCTCCTGGCTGATAGAGCGGCGTTCGTAGGTCTGGATATATTCAGTCCTCCTGGCCGATAGGGCGGCGCTCCTAGGTCTGGATGTATTGAGTCCTCCTGGCTGATAGGGCGGCGCTCCTAGGTCCCGATCGATTGAGTCCTCCTGTCCGATAGGGCGGCGCACCTAGGTCTGGATGTATTGTGTCCTCCTGGCCGATAGAGCGGCGCTCCTATGTCTGGATGTATTGAGTCCTCCTGGCCGATAGGGCGGTGCTCCTTGGTCTGGATGTATTGAGTCCTCCTGGCCGATAGGGCGGCGCTCCTTGGTCTGGATGCATTGAGTCCTTCTGGCCGATAGGGCGGCGCTCCTTGGTCTGGATGTATTGTGTCCTCCTGGCCGATAGGGCAGTGCTCCTAGGTCTGGATGTATTGAGTCCTCCTGGCCGATAGGGCGGCGCTCCTTGGTCTGGATGTATTGAGTCCTCCTGGCTGATAGAGCGGCGTTCGTAGGTCTGGATATATTCAGTCCTCCTGGCCGATAGGGCGGCGCTCCTAGGTCTGGATGTATTGAGTCCTCCTGGCTGATAGGGCGGCGCTCCTAGGTCCCGATCGATTGAGTCCTCCTGTCCGATAGGGCGGCGCACCTAGGTCAGGATGTATTGAGTCCTCCTGGCTGATAAGGCGGCGCTCCAAGGTCCCGATGTTGTGAGTCCTCCTGTCCGATAGGGCGGCGCTTCAACTCTGGATGTATTGAGTCCTCCTGTCCGATAGTGTGGCGTTCGTCGGTCTGGATGTATTGAGTCCTCCTGGCCGATAGAGCGGCGCTCCTAGGTCCGGATGTATTGAGTCCTCCTGGCCGATAGATCGGCGCTCCTAGGTCCGGATGTATTGAGTCCTCCTGGCCGATAGGGCGGCGCTCCTAGGTTTGGATGTATTGAGTCCTTCTGGCTTATAGAGAGGCGCTCCTTGGTCTGGATGTATCGAGTCCTCCTGGACGAAAGGGCGGCGCTCCTAGGTCTGGATGTATTGTGTCCTCCTGGCCGATAGAGCGGCGCTCCTAGGTCTGGATGTATTGAGTCCTCTGGCCGATAGGTCAGCGCTCCTAGGTCTGGATGTATCGAGTACTCCTGGCTGATAGATAAGCGCTCCTAGGTCTGGATGTATTGAGCCCTCCTCGCCGATAGGGTGGCGCTCCTTGGTCTGGATGTATTGAGTCCTCATGGCCGATAGGGCGGCGCTCTTCGGTCTGAATGTATTTTCTCCTCCTGGCCGATAGTGCGGCGCTCCTTGGTCTGGATGTATCGGGTCCTCCTGGCCGATAGGGCGGCGCTCCTTGGTCTGGATGTATCGTGTCCTCCTGGCCGATAGAGCGGCGCGCCTTGGTGTGGATATATCGTGTCCTCCTGGCCGATAGGGCGGCGCTCCTAGTTCTGGATGTATTGAGTCCTCCTGGCCGATAGGGCGGCGCTCCTAGGCCTGGATGTATTGAGTCCTCCTGGCCGATAGAGCGGCGCTCCTTGGTCTGGATGTATCGAGTCCTCCTGGCCGATAGAGCGGCGCTCCTAGGTCTGGATGTATTGAGTCCTTCTGGCCGATAGGGCGGCGCTCGTAGGTCTGGATGTATTGAGTCCTCCTGGCAGATAGAGCGGCGCTCCTAGGTGCGGATGTATTGAGTCCTCCTGGCCGATAGAGCGGCGTTCCTAGGTCCGGATGTATTGAGTCCTCCTGGCCGATAGGGCGGCGCTCCTAGGTTTGGATGTATTGAGTCCTTCTGGCTTATAGAGAGGCGCTCCTTGGTCTGGATGTATCGAGTCCTCCTGGACGATAGGGCGGCGCTCCTAGGTCTGGATGTATTGAGTCCTCCTGGCCGATAGGGCGGCGCTCCTTGGTCTGGTTGTATCGAGTCCTCCTGGCCGATAGAGCGGCGCTCCTATGTCTGGATGTATTGAGTCCTCCTGGCCGATAGGGCGGTGCTCCTTGGTCTGGATGTATTGAGTCCTCCTGGCTGATAGGGCGTCGCTCCTAGGTCCCGATGTATTGAGTCCTCCTGTCCGATAGGGCGGCGCTCCTTGGTCTGGATGAATTGAGTCCTCCTGACCAATAGGGCGGCGCTCCTTGGTCTGGATGTATTGAGTCCTCCTGGCTGATAGGGCGGCGCTCCTAGGTCCCGATATATTGAGTCCTCCTGTCCGATAGGGCGGCGCTCCTAGGTCTGGATGTATTGTGTCCTCCTGGCCGATAGAGCGGCGCTCCTATGTCTGGATGTATTGAGTCCTCCTGGCCGATAGGGCGGTGCTCCTTGGTCTGGATGTATTGAGTCCTCCTGGCCGATAGGGCGGCGCTCCTTGGTCTGGATGCATTGAGTCCTTCTGGCCGATAGGGCGGCGCTCCTTGGTCTGGATGTATTGTGTCCTCCTGGCCGATAGGGCAGTGCTCCTAGGTCTGGATGTATTGAGTCCTCCTGGCCGATAGGGCGGCGCTCCTTGGTCTGGATGTATTGAGTCCTCCTGGCTGATAGAGCGGCGTTCGTAGGTCTGGATATATTCAGTCCTCCTGGCCGATAGGGCGGCGCTCCTAGGTCTGGATGTATTGAGTCCTCCTGGCTGATAGGGCGGCGCTCCTAGGTCCCGATCGATTGAGTCCTCCTGTCCGATAGGGCGGCGCACCTAGGTCAGGATGTATTGAGTCCTCCTGGCTGATAAGGCGGCGCTCCAAGGTCCCGATGTTGTGAGTCCTCCTGTCCGATAGGGCGGCGCTTCAACTCTGGATGTATTGAGTCCTCCTGTCCGATAGTGTGGCGTTCGTCGGTCTGGATGTATTGAGTCCTCCTGGCCGATAGAACGGCGCTCCTAGGTCTGGATGTATAGTGTGTCCTCCTGGCCGATAGAGCGACGCTCCTAGGTCTGGATGTATTGAGTCCTCCTGGCCGATAGGGCGGCGCTCCTTGGTCTGGTAGTACTGAGTCCTCCTGGCCGATAGGGCGGCGCTCATAGATCTGTATGTATTGAGTCCTCCTGGCCGATAGGGCGGCTCTCCTTGGTCTGGATGTATTGAGTCCTCCTGGCCGATAGGGCGGCGCTCCTTGGTCTGGATGTATTGAGTCCTTCTGGCCGATAGGGCGGCGCTCCTTGGTCTGGATGTATTGTGTCCTCCTGGCCGATAGGGCAGTGCTCCTAAGTCTGGATGTATTGAGTCCTCCTGGCCGATAGGGCGGCGCTCCTTGGTCTGGATGTATTGAGTCCTCCTGGCTGATAGGGCGGCGCTCCTAGGTCCCGATCTATTGAGTCCTCCTGTCCGATTGGGCGGCGCTCCTAGGTCTGGATGTATTGAGTCCTCCTGTCCGATAGGGAGGCGCTCCTACGTCTGAATGTATTGAGTCCTCCTGTCCAATAGGGCGGCGCTCCTAGGTCTGGTTGTATTGAGTCCTCCTGGCTGATAGGGCGGCGCTCCTAGGTCTGGATGTATTGAGTCCTCCTGGCTGATAGGGCGGCGCTCCTAGGTCCCGGTGTTGTGAGTCCTCCTGTCCGATAGGGCGGCGCTCCTAGGTCTGGATGTATTGAGTCCTCCTGTCCGATAGTGTGGCGTTCCTAGGTCTGGATGTATTGAGTCCTCCTGGCCGATAGGGCGGCGCACCGTGGTCTGGATGTATTGAGTCCTCCTGGCCGATAGGGCGGCGCTCCTAGGTCTGTATGTATTGAGTCCTCCTGGCCGATAGGGCGGCGCTCCTTGGACTGGATGTATTGAGTCCTCCTGGCCGATAGGGCGGCGCTCCTTGGTCTGGATGTATTGAGTCCTCCTGGCCGATAGGACGGCGCTCCTAGGTCTATATGTATTGAGTGCTCCTGGCCGATAGGGCGGCGCTCCTTGGTGTGGATGTATTGAGTCCTCCTGGCTGATAGGGCGGCGCTACTTGGTCTGGATGTATTGAGTCCTCCTGGCCGATAGGGCGGCGCTCCTTGGTCTGGATGTATTGAGTCCTCCTGGCCGATAGGGCGGCGCTCCTAGCTCTGGATGTATTGAGTCCTCCTGGCCGATAGGGCAGTTCTCCTAGGTCTGGATGTATTGAGTCCGCCTGGCAGATAGGGCGGCGCTCCTAGGACCCGATGTGTTGAGTCCTCCTGTCCGATAGAGCGGCGCTCCTAGGTCTGGATGTATTGAGTCCTCCTGGCCGATAGGGCGGCGCTCCTAGGTCTGGATGTATTGAGTCCTCCTGGCTGATAGGGCCGCGCTCCTAGGTCCCGATCTATTCAGTCCTCCGGTCCGATAGGGCGGCGCACCTAGGTCTTGATGTATTGAGTTCTCCTGGCTGATAGAGCAGCGCTCCTTGGTCTGGATGTATTGAGTCCTCCTGGCTGATAGGGCGGCGCTCCTATATCCCGATGTATTGAGTCCTCCTGTCCGATAGGGCGGCGCTCCTAGGTCCCGATGTATTAAGTCCTCCTGTCCGATAGGGCGGCGCTCCTTGGTCTGGATGTATTGAGTCCTCCTGGCCGATAGGGCAGCGCTCCTTGGTCTGGATGTATTGAGTCCTCCTGGCTGATAGGGCATCGCTCCTAGGTCCCGATGTATTGAGTCCTCCTGTCCGATAGGGCGGCGCTCCTTGGTCTGGATGAATTGAGTCCTCTTGGCCAATAGGGCGGCGCTCCTTGGTCTGGATGTATTGAGTCCTCCTGGCTGATAGGGCGGCGCTCCTAGGTCCCGATGTATTGAGTCCTCCTGTCCGATAGGGCGGCGCTCCTAGGTCTGGATGTATTGATTCCTCCTGTCCGATAGGGAGGCGCTCCTAGGTCTGGATGTATTGAGTCCTCTGGCCGATAGGTCAGCGATCCTAGGTCTGGATGTATCGAGTACTCCTGGCTGATAGATAAGCGCTCCTAGGTCTGGATGTATTGATCCCTCCTCGCCGATAGGGTGGCGCTCCTTGGTCTGGATGTATTGAGTCCTCATGGCCGATAGGGCGGCGCTCTTCGGTCTGAATGTATTTTGTCCTCCTGGCCGATAGTGCGGCGCTCCTTGGTCTGGATGTATCGAGTCCTCCTGGCCGATAGGGCGGCGCTCCTTGGTCTGGATGTATCGTGTCCTCCTGGCCGATAGAGCGGCGCGCCTTGGTGTGGATATATCGTGTCCTCCTGGCCGATAGGGCGGCGCTCCTAGGTCTGGATGTATTGAGTCCTCCTGGCCGATAGGGCGGCGCTCCTTGGTCTGGATGTATTGAGTCCTCCTGGCCGATAGAGCGGCGCTCCTTGGTCTGGATGTATCGAGTCCTCCTGGCCGATAGAGCGGCGCTCCTAGGTCCCGATGTATTGAGTCCTCCTGTCCGATAGGGCGGCGCTCCTAGGTCTGGATGTATTGATTCCTCCTGTCCGATAGGGAGGCGCTCCTAGGTCTGGATGTATTGTGTCCTCCTGGCCGATAGAGCGGCGCTCCTAGGTCTGGATGTATTGAGTCCTCTGGCCGATAGGTCAGCGATCCTAGGTCTGGATGTATCGAGTACTCCTGGCTGATAGGGCGGCGCTCCTAGGTCTGGTTGTATTGAGTCCTCCTGGCTTATAGGGCGGCGCTCCTAGGTCTGGATGTATTGAGTCCTCCTGTCCGATAGGGCGGCGCTCCTAGGTCTGGTTGTATTGAGTCCTCCTGGCTTATAGGGCGGCGCTCCTAGGTCTGGATGTATTGAGTCCTCCTGGCTGATAGGGCGGCGCTCCTAGGTCCCGGTGTTGTGAGTCCTCCTGTCCGATAGGGCGGCGCTCCTAGGTCTGGATGTATTGAGTCCTCCTGTCCGATAGTGTGGCGTTCCTAGGTCTGGATGTATTGAGTCCTCCTGGCCGATAGGGCGGCGCTCCGTGGTCTGGATGTATTGAGTCCTCCTGGCCGATAGGGCGGCGCTCCTAGGTCTGTATGTATTGAGTCCTCCTGGCCGATAGGGCGGCGCTCCTCGGTCTGGATGTATTGAGTCCTCCTGGCCGATAGGGCGGCGCTCCTTGGTCTGGATGTATTGAGTCCTCCTGGCCGATAGGACGGCGCTCCTAGGTCTGTATGTATTGAGTGCTCCTGGCCGATAGGGCGGCGCTCCTTGGTCTGGATGTATTGAGTCCTCCTGGCTGATAGGGCGGCGCTACTTGGTCTGGATGTATTGAGTCCTCCTGGCCGATAGGGCGGCGCTCCTTGGTCTGGATGTATTGAGTCCTCCTGGCCGATAGGGCGGCGCTCCTAGGTCTGGATGTATTGAGTCCTCCTGGCCGATAGGGCAGTGCTCCTAGGTCTGGATGTATTGAGTCCTCCTGGCAGATAGGGCGGCGCTCCTAGGACCCGATATGTTGAGTCCTCCTGTCCGATAGAGCGGCGCTCCTAGGTCTGGATGTATTGAGTCCTCCTGGCCGATAGGGCGGCGCTCCTAGGTCTGGATGTATTGAGTCCTCCTGGCTGATAGGGCCGCGCTCCTAGGTCCCGATCTATTGAGTCCTCCTGTCCGATAGGGCGGCGCACCTAGGTCTTGATGTATTGAGTCCTCCTGGCTGATAGGGCGGCGCTCCTAGGTCTGGATGTATTGAGTCCTCCTGGCTGATAGGGCGGCGCTCCTATATCCCGATGTATTGAGTCCTCCTGTCCGATAGGGCGGCGCTCCTAGGTCCCGATGTATTAAGTCCTCCTGTCCGATAGGGCGGCGCTTCTTGGTCTGGATGTATTGAGTCCTCCTGGCCGATAGGGCAGTGCTCCTAGGTCTGGATGTATTGAGTCCTCCTGGCTGATAGGGCGTCGCTCCTAGGTCCCGATGTATTGAGTCCTCCTGTCCGATAGGGCGGCGCTCCTTGGTCTGGATGAATTGAGTCCTCTTGGCCAATAGGGCGGCGCTCCTTGGTCTGGATGTATTGAGTCCTCCTGGCTGATAGGGCGGCGCTCCTAGGTCCCGATGTATTGAGTCCTCCTGTCCGATAGGGCGGCGCTCCTAGGTCTGGATGTATTGATTCCTCCTGTCCGATAGGGAGGCGCTCCTAGGTCTGGATGTATTGTGTCCTCCTGGCCGATAGAGCGGCGCTCCTAGGTCTGGATGTATTGAGTCCTCTGGCCGATAGGTCAGCGATCCTAGGTCTGGATGTATCGAGTACTCCTGGCTGATAGATAAGCGCTCCTAGGTCTGGATGTATTGATCCCTCCTCGCCGATAGGGTGGCGCTCCTTGGTCTGGATGTATTGAGTCCTCATGGCCGATAGGGCGGCGCTCTTCGGTCTGAATGTATTTTGTCCTCCTGGCCGATAGTGCGGCGCTCCTTGGTCTGGATGTATCGAGTCCTCCTGGCCGATAGGGCGGCGCTCCTTGGTCTGGATGTATCGTGTCCTCCTGGCCGATAGAGCGGCGAGCCTTGGTGTGGATATATCGTGTCCTCCTGGCCGATAGGGCGGCGCTCCTAGGTCTGGATATATTGAGTCCACCTGGCCGATAGGGCGGCGCTCCTAGGCCTGGATGTATTGAGTCCTCCTGGCCGATAGAGCGGCGCTCCTTGGTCTGGATGTATCGAGTCCTCCTGGCCGATAGAGCGGCGCTCCTAGGTCTGGATGTATTGAGTCCTTCTGGCCGATAGGGCGGCGCTCCTAGGTCTGGATGTATTGAGTCCTCCTGGCAGATAGAGCGGCGCTCCTAGGTCCGGATGTATTGAGTCCTCCTGGCCGATAGATCGGCGCTCCTAGGTCCGGATGTATTGAGTCCTCCTGGCCGATAGGGCGGCGCTCCTAGGTTTGGATGTATTGAGTCCTTCTGGCTTATAGAGAGGCGCTCCTTGGTCTGGATGTATCGAGTCCTCCTGGACGATAGGGCGGCGCTCCTAGGTCTGGATGTATTGTGTCCTCCTGGCCGATAGAGCGGCGCTCCTAGGTCTGGATGTATTGAGTCCTCTGGCCGATAGGTCAGCGCTCCTAGGTCTGGATGTATCGAGTACTCCTGGCTGATAGATAAGCGCTCCTAGGTCTGGATGTATTGAGCCCTCCTCGCCGATAGGGTGGCGCTCCTTGGTCTGGATGTATTGAGTCCTCATGGCCGATAGGGCGGCGCTCTTCGGTCTGAATGTATTTTCTCCACCTGGCCGATAGTGCGGCGCTCCTTGGTCTGGATGTATCGGGTCCTCCTGGCCGATAGGGCGGCGCTCCTTGGTCTGGATGTATCGTGTCCTCCTGGCCGATAGAGCGGCGCGCCTTGGTGTGGATATATCGTGTCCTCCTGGCCGATAGGGCGGCGCTCCTAGTTCTGGATGTATTGAGTCCTCCTGGCCGATAGGGCGGCGCTCCTAGGCCTGGATGTATTGAGTCCTCCTGGCCGATAGAGCGGCGCTCCTTGGTCTGGATGTATCGAGTCCTCCTGGCCGATAGAGCGGCGCTCCTAGGTCTGGATGTATTGAGTCCTTCTGGCCGATAGGGCGGCGCTCGTAGGTCTGGATGTATTGAGTCCTCCTGGCAGATAGAGCGGCGCTCCTAGGTGCGGATGTATTGAGTCCTCCTGGCCGATAGAGCGGCGCTCCTAGGTCCCGATGTATTGAGTCCTCCTGTCCGATAGGGCGGCGCTCCTAGGTCTGGATGTATTGATTCCTCCTGTCCGATAGGGAGGCGCTCCTAGGTCTGGATGTATTGTGTCCTCCTGGCCGATAGAGCGGCGCTCCTAGGTCTGGATGTATTGAGTCCTCTGGCCGATAGGTCAGCGATCCTAGGTCTGGATGTATCGAGTACTCCTGGCTGATAGATAAGCGCTCCTAGGTCTGGATGTATTGATCCCTCCTCGCCGATAGGGTGGCGCTCCTTGGTCTGGATGTGTTGAGTCCTCATGGCCGATAGGGCTGCGCTCTTCGGTCTGAATGTATTTTGTCCTCCTGGCCGATAGTGCGGCGCTCCTTGGTCTGGATGTATCGAGTCCTTCTGGCCGATAGGGCGGCGCTCCTTGGTCTAGATGTATTGTGTCCTCCTGGCCGATAGGGCAGTGCTCCTAGGTCTGGATGTATTGAGTCCTCCTGGCCGATAGGGCGGCGCTCCTTGGTCTGGATGTATTGAGTCCTCCTGGCCGATAGGGCGGCGCTCCTAGGTCCCGATCTATTGAGTCCTCCTGTCCGATTGGGCGGCGCTCCTAGGTCTGGATGTATTGAGTCCTCCTGTCCAATAGGGAGGCGCTCCTACGTCTGAATGTATTGAGTCCTCCTGTCCGATAGGGCGGCGCTCCTAGGTCTGGTTGTATTGAGTCCTCCTGGCTGATAGGGCGGCGCTCCTAGGTCTGGATGTATTGAGTCCTCCTGGCTGATAGGGCGGCGCTCCTAGGTCCCGGTGTTGTGAGTCCTCCTGTCCGATAGGGCGGCGCTCCTAGGTCTGGATGTATTGAGTCCTCCTGTCCGATAGTGTGGCGTTCCTAGGTCTGGATGTATTGAGTCCTCCTGGCCGATAGGGCGGCGCTCCGTGGTCTGGATGTATTGAGTCCTCCTGGCCGATAGGGCGGCGCTCCTAGGTCTGTATGTATTGAGTCCTCCTGGCCGATAGGGCGGCGCTCCTCGGTCTGGATGTATTGAGTCCTCCTGGCCGATAGGGCGGCGCTCCTTGGTCTGGATGTATTGAGTCCTCCTGGCCGATAGGACGGCGCTCCTAGGTCTGTATGTATTGAGTGCTCCTGGCCGATAGGGCGGCGCTCCTTAGTCTGGATGTATTGAGTCCTCCTGGCTGATAGGGCGGCGCTACTTGGTCTGGATGTATTGAGTCCTCCTGGCCGATAGGGCGGCGCTCCTTGGTCTGGATGTATTGAGTCCTCCTGGCCGATAGGGCGGCGCTCCTAGGTCTGGATGTATTGAGTCCTCCTGGCCGATAGGGCAGTGCTCCTAGGTCTGGATGTATTGAGTCCTCCTGGCAGATAGGGCGGCGCTCCTAGGACCCGATATGTTGAGTCCTCCTGTCCGATAGAGCGGCGCTCCTAGGTCTGGATGTATTGAGTCCTCCTGGCCGATAGGGCGGCGCTCCTAGGTCTGGATGTATTGAGTCCTCCTGGCTGATAGGGCCGCGCTCCTAGGTCCCGATCTATTGAGTCCTCCTGTCTGATAGGGCGGCGCACCTAGGTCTTGATGTATTGAGTCCTCCTGGCTGATAGGGCGGCGCTCCTAGGTCTGGATGTATTGAGTCCTCCTGGCTGATAGGGCGGCGCTCCTATATCCCGATGTATTGAGTCCTCCTGTCCGATAGGGCGGCGCTCCTAGGTCCCGATGTATTAAGTCCTCCTGTCCGATAGGGCGGCGCTCCTTGGTCTGGATGTATTGAGTCCTCCTGGCCGATAGGGCAGTGCTCCTAGGTCTGGATGTATTGAGTCCTCCTGGCTGATAGGGCGTCGCTCCTAGGTCCCGATGTATTGAGTCCTCCTGTCCGATAGGGCGGCGCTCCTTGGTCTGGATGAATTGAGTCCTCTTGGCCAATAGGGCGGCGCTCCTTGGTCTGGATGTATTGAGTCCTCCTGGCTGATAGGGCGGCGCTCCTAGGTCCCGATGTATTGAGTCCTCCTGTCCGATAGGGCGGCGCTCCTAGGTCTGGATGTATTGATTCCTCCTGTCCGATAGGGAGGCGCTCCTAGGTCTGGATGTATTGTGTCCTCCTGGCCGATAGAGCGGCGCTCCTAGGTCTGGATGTATTGAGTCCTCTGGCCGATAGGTCAGCGCTCCTAGGTCTGGATGTATCGAGTACTCCTGGCTGATAGATAAGCGCTCCTAGGTCTGGATGTATTGATCCCTCCTCGCCGATAGTGCGGCGCTCCTTGGTCTGGATGTATCGAGTCCTCCTGGCCGATAGGGCGGCGCTCCTTGGTCTGGATGTATCGTGTCCTCCTGGCCGATAGAGCGGCGAGCCTTGGTGTGGATATATCGTGTCCTCCTGGCCGATAGGGCGGCGCTCCTAGGTCTGGATATATTGAGTCCACCTGGCCGATAGGGCGGCGCTCCTAGGCCTGGATGTATTGAGTCCTACTGGCCGATAGAGCGGCGCTCCTTGGTCTGGATGTATCGAGTCCTCCTGGCCGATAGAGCGGCGCTCCTAGGTCTGGATGTATTGAGTCCTTCTGGCCGATAGGGCGGCGCTCCTAGGTCTGGATGTATTGAGTCCTCCTGGCAGATAGAGCGGCGCTCCTAGGTCCGGATGTATTGAGTCCTCCTGGCCGATAGATCGGCGCTCCTAGGTCCGGATGTATTGAGTCCTCCTGGCCGATAGGGCGGCGCTCCTAGGTTTGGATGTATTGAGTCCTTCTGGCTTATAGAGAGGCGCTCCTTGGTCTGGATGTATCGAGTCCTCCTGGACGATAGGGCGGCGCTCCTAGGTCTGGATGTATTGTGTCCTCCTGGCCGATAGAGCGGCGCTCCTAGGTCTGGATGTATTGAGTCCTCTGGCCGATAGGTCAGCGCTCCTAGGTCTGGATGTATCGAGTACTCCTGGCTGATAGATAAGCGCTCCTAGGTCTGGATGTATTGAGCCCTCCTCGCCGATAGGGTGGCGCTCCTTGGTCTGGATGTATTGAGTCCTCATGGCCGATAGGGCGGCGCTCTTCGGTCTGAATGTATTTTCTCCACCTGGCCGATAGTGCGGCGCTCCTTGGTCTGGATGTATCGGGTCCTCCTGGCCGATAGGGCGGCGCTCCTTGGTCTGGATGTATCGTGTCCTCCTGGCCGATAGAGCGGCGCGCCTTGGTGTGGATATATCGTGTCCTCCTGGCCGATAGGGCGGCGCTCCTAGGTCTGGATGTATTGAGTCCTTCTGGCCGATAGGGCGGCGCTCGTAGGTCTGGATGTATTGAGTCCTCCTGGCAGATAGAGCGGCGCTCCTAGGTGCGGATGTATTGAGTCCTCCTGGCCGATAGAGCGGCGTTCCTAGGTCCGGATGTATTGAGTCCTCCTGGCCGATAGGGCGGCGCTCCTAGGTTTGGATGTATTGAGTCCTTCTGGCTTATAGAGAGGCGCTCCTTGGTCTGGATGTATCGAGTCCTCCTGGACGATAGGGCGGCGCTCCTAGGTCTGGATGTATTGAGTCCACCTGGCCGATAGGGCGGCGCTCCTTGGTCTGGTTGTATCGAGTCCTCCTGGCGGATAGAGCGGCGCTCCTATGTCTGGATGTATTGAGTCCTCCTGGCCGATAGGGCGGTGCTCCTTGGTCTGGATGTATTGAGTCCTCCTGGCTGATAGGGCGTCGCTCCTAGGTCCCGATGTATTGAGTCCTCCTGTCCGATAGGGCGGCGCTCCTTGGTCTGGATGAATTGAGTCCTCCTGACCAATAGGGCGGCGCTCCTTGGTCTGGATGTATTGAGTCCTCCTGGCTGATAGGGCGGCGCTCCTAGGTCCCGATGTATTGAGTCCTCCTGTCCGATAGGGCGGCGCTCCTAGGTCTGGATGTATTGATTCCACCTGTCCGATAGGAAGGCGCTCCTAGGTCTGGATGTATTGTGTCCTCCTGGCCGATAGAGCGGCGCTCCTAGGTCTGGATGCATTGAGTCCTCTGGCCGATAGGGTGGCGCTCTTCGGTCTGAATGTATTGAGTCCTCCTGGCAGATAGGGCGGCGCTCCTAGGACCCGATGTATTGAGTCGTCCTGTCTGATAGAACGGCGATCCTAGGTCTGGATGTATTGAGTCCTCCAGGCCGATTAGGCGGCGCTCCTTGGTGTGGATGTATTGAGTCCTCCTGGCCGATAGGGCCGTGCTCCTAGGTCTGGATGTATTGACTCCTCCTGGCAGATAGGGCGGCACTCCTAGGACCCGATGTATTGAGTCCTCCTGTCCGATAGAGCGGCGCTCCTAGCTCTGGATGTATTGAGTCCTCCTGGCTGATAGGGCGGCGCTCCTAGGTCCCGATCTATTGAGTCCTCCTGTCCGATAGGGCGGCGCACCTAGGTCTGGATGTATTGAGTCCTCCTGGCCGATAGGGCGGCGCTCCTTGGTCTGGATGTATTGAGTCCTCCTGGCTGATAGGGCGGCGCTCCTATATCCCGATGTATTGAGTCCTCCTGGCCGATAGGGCGGCGCTCCTAGGTCCCGATGTATTAAGTCCTCCTGTCCGATAGGGCGGCGCTCCTTGGTCTGGATGTATTGAGTCCTCCTGGCCGATAGGGCAGTGCTCCTAGATCTGGATGTATTGAGTCCTCCTGGCTGATAGGGCGTCGCTTCTAGGTCCCGATTTTTTGAGTCCTCCCGTCCGATAGGGCGGCGCTCCTTGGTCTGGATGAATTGAGACCTCCTGGCCAATAGGGCGGCGCTCCTTGGTCTGGATGTATTGAGTCCTCCTGGCTGATAGGGCGGCGCTCCTAGGTCCCGATGTATTGAGTCCTCCTGTCCGATAGGGCGGCGCTCATAGGTCTGGATGTATTGATTCCTCCTGTCCGATAGGGAGGCGCTCCTAGGTCTGGATGTATTGTGTCCTCCTGGCCGATAGAGCGGCGATCCTAGGTCTTGATGTATTGAGTCCTCTGGCCGATAGGTCAGCGCACCTAGGTCTGGATGTATCGAGTACTCCTGGCTGATAGATAAGCGCTCCTAGGTCTGGATGTATTGAGTCCTCCTCGCCGATAGGGCGGCGCTCCTTGGTCTGGATGTATTGAGTCCTCATGGCCGATAGGGCGGCGCTCTTCGGTCTGAATGTATTTTCTGCTCCTGGCCGATAGTGCGGCGCTCCTTGGTCTGGATGTATCGAGTCCTCCTGGCCGATAGAGCGGCGCTCCTTGGTCTGGATGTATCGTGACCTCCTGGCCGATAGAGCGGCGCTCCTTGGTGTGGATGTATCGTGTCCTCCTGGCCGATAGGGCGGCGCTCCTAGGTCTGGATGTATTGAGTCCTCCTGGCCGATAGAGCGGCGCTCCTTGGACTGGATGTATTGAGTCCTCCTGGCCGATAGAGCGGCGCTCCTAGGTCTGGATGTATTGAGTCCTTCTGGCCGATAGGGAGGCGCTCCTAGGTCTGGATGTATTGAGTCCTCCTGGCAGATAGAGCGGCGCTCCTAGGTCCGGATGTATTGAGTCCTCCTGGCCGATAGAGCGGCGCTCCTAGGTCCGGATGTATTGAGTCCTCCTGGCCGATAGGGCGGCGCTTCTAGGTCTGGATGTATTGAGTCCTTCTGGACGATAGGGCGGCGCTCCTAGTTCTGGATGTATTGAGTCCTCCTGGCCGATAGGGCGGCGCTCCTTGGTCTGGTTGTATCGCGTCCTCCTGGCCGATAGTGCGGCGCTCCTAGGTCTGGATGTATTGAGTCCTCCTGGCCGATAGGGCGGCGCTCCTTGGTCTGGTTGTATCGAGTCCTCCTGGCCGATAGTGCGGCGCTCCTAGGTCTGGATGTATTGAGTCCTTCTTGCCGATAGGGCGGTGCTCCTAGGTCTGGATGTATAGTGAGTCCTCCTGGCCGATAGAGCGACGCTCCTAGAACTGGATGTATTGAGTCCTCCTGGCCGATAGCGCGGCGCTCCTTGGTCTGGATGTATTGAGTCCTCCTGTCCGATAGGGCGGCGCCCCTAGGTATGTATGTATTCAGTCCTCCTGGCCGATAGTGCGGCTCTCCTTGGTCTGGATGTATTGAGTCCTCCTGGCCGATAGGGCGGCGCTCCTTGGTCTGGATGCATTGAGTCCTTCTGGCCGATATGGCGGCGCTCCTTGGTCCGGATGTATTGTGTCCTCCTGGCCGATAGGGCAGTGCTCCTAGGTCTGGATGTATTGAGTCCTCCTGGCCGATAGGGCGGCGCTCCTTGGTCTGGATGTATTGAGTCCTCCTGGCCGATAGGGCGGCGCTCCTTGGTCTGGATGTATTGAGTCCTCCTGGCCGATAGGGCAGTGCTCCTAGGTCTGGATGTATTGAGTCCTCCTGGCAGATAGGGCGGCGCTCCTAGGACCCGATGTATTGAGTCCTCCTGTCCGATAGACCGGCGATCGTAGGTCTGGATATATTCAGTCCTCCTGGCCGATAGGGCGGCGCTGCTAGGTCTGGATGTATTGAGTCCTCCTGGCTGATAGGGCGGCGCTCCTAGGTCCCGATCTATTGAGTCCGCCTGTCCGATAGGGCGGCGCACCTAGGTCAGGATGTATTGAGTCCTCCTGGCTGATAAGGCGGCGCTCCAAGGTCCCGATGTTGTGAGTCCTCCTGTCCGATAGGGCGGCGCTTCAAGTCTGGATGTATTGAGTCCTCCTGTCCGATAGTGTGGCGTTCGTAGGTCTGGATGTATTGAGTCCTCCTGGCCAATAGAACGGCGCTCCTAGGTCTGGATGTATAGTGAGTCCTCCTGGCTGATAGAGCGACGCTCCTAGGTCTGGATGTATTGAGTCCTCCTGGCCGATAGGGCGGCGATCCTTGGTCTGGATGTACTGAGTCCTCCTGGCCGATAGGGCGTCGCTCATAGATCTGTATGTATTGAGTCCTCCTGGCCGATAGGGCGGCTCTCCTTGGTCTGGATGTATTGAGTCCTCCTGGCCGATAGGGCGGCGCTCCTTGGTCTGGATGCATTGAGTCCTTCTGGCCGATAGGACGGCGCTCCTTGGTCCGGATGTATTGTGTCCTCCTGGCCGATAGGGCAGTGCTCCTAGGTCTGGATGTATTGAGTCCTCCTGGCCGATAGGGCGGCGCTCCTTGGTCTGGATGTATTGAGTCCTCCTGGCTGATAGAGCGGCGTTCGTAGGTCTGGATATATTCAGTCCTCCTGGCCGATAGGGCGGCGCTCCTAGGTCTGGATGTATTGAGTCCTCCTGTCCGATAGGGCGGCGCACCTAGGTCAGGATGTATTGAGTCCTCCTGGCTGATAAGGCGGCGCTCCAAGGTCCCGATGTTGTGAGTCCTCCTGTCCGATAGGGCGGCGCTTCAACTCTGGATGTATTGAGTCCTCCTTTCCGATAGTGTGGCGTTCGTAGGTCTGGATGTATTGAGTCCTCCTGGCCGATAGAACGGCGCTCCTAGGTCTGGATGTATAGTGTGTCCTCCTGGCCGATAGAGCGACGCTCCTAGGTCTGGATGTATTGAGTCCTCCTGGCCGATAGGGCGGCGATCCTTGGTCTGGATGTACTGAGTCCTCCTGGCCGATAGGGCGGCGCTCATAGATCTGTATGTATTGAGTCCTCCTGGCCGATAGGGCGGCTCTCCTTGGTCTGGATGTATTGAGTCCTCCTGGCCGATAGGGCGGCGCTCCTTGGTCTGGATGTATTGAGTCCTTCTGGCCGATAGGGCGGCGCTCCTTGGTCTGGATGTATTGTGTCCTCCTGGCCGATAGGGCAGTGCTCCTAAGTCTGGATGTATTGAGTCCTCCTGGCCGATAGGGCGGCGCTCCTTGGTCTGGATGTATTGAGTCCTCCTGGCTGATAGGGCGGCGCTCCTAGGTCCCGATCTATTGAGTCCTCCTGTCCGATTGGGCGGCGCTCCTAGGTTTGGATGTATTGAGTCCTCCTGTCCGATAGGGAGGCGCTCCGACGTCTGAATGTATTGAGTCCTCCTGTCCGATAGGGCGGCGCTCCTAGGTCTGGTTGTATTGAGTCCTCCTGGCTGATAGGGCGGCGCTCCTAGGTCTGGATGTATTGAGTCCTCCTGGCTGATAGGGCGGCGCTCCTAGGTCCCGGTGTTGTGAGTCCTCCTGTCCGATAGGGCGGCGCTCCTAGGTCTGGATGTATTGAGTCCTCCTGTCCGATAGTGTGGCGTTCCTAGGTCTGGATGTATTGAGTCCTCCTGGCCGATAGGGCGGCGCTCCGTGGTCTGGATGTATTGAGTCCTCCTGGCCGATAGGGCGGCGCTCCTAGGTCTGTATGTATTGAGTCCTCCTGGCCGATAGGGCGGCGCTCCTTGGTCTGGATGTATTGAGTCCTCCTGGCCGATAGGGCGGCGCTTCTTGGTCTGGATGTATTGAGTCCTCCGGGCCGATAGGACGGCGCTCCTAGGTCTGTATGTATTGAGTGCTCCTGGCCGATAGGGCGGCGCTCCTTGGTCTGGATGTATTGAGTCCTCCTGGCCGATAGGGCGGCGCTACTTGGTCTGGATGTATTGAGTCCTCCTGGCCGATAGGGCGGCGCTCCTTGGTCTGGATGTATTGAGTCCTCCTGGCCGATAGGGCGGCGCTCCTAGCTCTGGATGTATTGAGTCCTCCTGGCCGATAGGGCAGTGCTCCTAGGTCTGGATGTATTGAGTCCTCCTGGCAGATAGGGCGGCGCTCCTAGGACCCGATGTGTTGAGTCCTCCTGTCCGATAGAGCGGCGCTCCTAGGTCTGGATGTATTGAGTCCTCCTGGCCGATAGGGCGGCGCTCCTAGGTCTGGATGTATTGAGTCCTCCTGGCTGATAGGGCCGCGCTCCTAGGTCCCGATCTATTGAGTCCTCCTGTCCGATAGGGCGGCGCACCTAGGTCTTGATGTATTGAGTCCTCCTGGCTGATAGCGCGGCGCTCCTTGGTCTGGATGTATTGAGTCCTCCTGGCTGATAGGGCGGCGCTCCTATATCCCGATGTATTGAGTCCTCCTGTCCGATAGGGCGGCGCTCCTAGGTCCCGATGTATTAAGTCCTCCTGTCCGATAGGGCGGCGCTCCTTGGTCTGGATGTATTGAGTCCTCCTGGCCGATAGGGCAGCGCTCCTTGGTCTGGATGTATTGAGTCCTCCTGGCTGATAGGGCGTCGCTCCTAGGTCCCGATGTATTGAGTCCTCCTGTCCGATAGGGCGGCGCTCCTTGGTCTGGATGAATTGAGTCCTCTTGGCCAATAGGGCGGCGCTCCTTGGTCTGGATGTATTGAGTCCTCCTGGCTGATAGGGCGGCGCTCCTAGGTCCCGATGTATTGAGTCCTCCTGTCCGATAGGGCGGCGCTCCTAGGTCTGGATGTATTGATTCCTCCTGTCCGATAGGGAGGCGCTCCTAGGTCTGGATGTATTGTGTCCTCCTGGCCGATAGAGCGGCGCTCCTAGGTCTGGATGTATTGAGTCCTCTGGCCGATAGGTCAGCGATCCTAGGTCTGGATGTATCGAGTACTCCTGGCTGATAGATAAGCGCTCCTAGGTCTGGATGTATTGATCCCTCCTCGCCGATAGGGTGGCGCTCCTTGGTCTGGATGTATTGAGTCCTCATGGCCGATAGGGCGGCGCTCTTCGGTCTGAATGTATTTTGTCCTCCTGGCCGATAGTGCGGCGCTCCTTGGTCTGGATGTATCGAGTCCTCCTGGCCGATAGGGCGGCGCACCTTGGTCTGGATGTATCGTGTCCTCCTGGCCGATAGAGCGGCGCGCCTTGGTGTGGATATATCGTGTCCTCCTGGCCGATAGGGCGGCGATCCTAGGTCTGGATGTATTGAGTCCTCCTGGCCGATAGGGCGGCGCTCCTAGGCCTGGATGTATTGAGTCCTCCTGGCCGATATAGCGGCGCTCCTTGGTCTGGATGTATCGAGTCCTCCTGGCCGATAGAGCGGCGCTCCTAGGTACCGATGTATTGAGTCCTCCTGTCCGATAGGGCGGCGCTCCTAGGTCTGGATGTATTGATTCCTCCTGTCCGATAGGGAGGCGCTCCTAGGTCTGGATGTATTGAGTCCTCCTGGCAGATCGGGCGGCGCTCCTAGGACCCGATGTATTGAGTCCTCCTGTCCGATAGAGCGGCGTTCGTAGGTCTGGATATATTCAGTCCTCCTGGCCGATAGGGCGGCGCTCCTAGGTCTGGATGTATTGAGTCCTCCTGGCTGATAGGGCGGCGCTCCTAGGTCCCGATCTATTGAGTCCTCCTGGCTGATAGGGCGGCGCTCCTAGGTCCCGATCTATTGAGTCCTCCTGTCCGATTGGGCGGCGCTCCTAGGTCTGGATGTATTGAGTCCTCCTGTCCGATAGGGAGGCGCTCCTACGTCTGAATGTATTGAGTCCTCCTGTCCGATAGGGCGGCGCTCCTAGGTCTGGTTGTATTGAGTCCTCCTGGCTGATAGGGCGGCGCTCCTAGGTCTGGATGTATTGAGTCCTCCTGGCTGATAGGGCGGCGCTCCTAGGTCCCGGTGTTGTGAGTCCTCCTGTCCGATAGGGCGGCGCTCCTAGGTCTGGATGTATTGAGTCCTCCTGTCCGATAGTGTGGCGTTCCTAGGTCTGGATGTATTGAGTCCTCCTGGCCGATTGGGCGGCGCTCCGTGGTCTGGATGTATTGAGTCCTCCTGGCCGATAGGGCGGCGCTCCTAGGTCTGTATGTATTGAGTCCTCCTGGCCGATAGGGCGGCGCTCCTTGGACTGGATGTATTGAGTCCTCCTGGCCGATAGGGCGGCGCTCCTTGGCCTGGATGTATTGAGTCCTCCTGGCCGATAGGACGGCGCTCCTAGGTCTGTATGTATTGAGTGCTCCTGGCCGATAGGGCGGCGCTCCTTGGTCTGGATGTATTGAGTCCTCCTGGCTGATAGGGCGGCGCTACTTGGTCTGGATGTATTGAGTCCTCCTGGCCGATAGGGCGGCGCTCCTTGGTCTGGATGTATTGAGTCCTCCTGGCCGATAGGGCGGCGCTCCTAGCTCTGGATGTATTGAGTCCTCCTGGCCGATAGGGCAGTGCTCCTAGGTCTGGATGTATTGAGTCCTCCTGGCAGATAGGGCGGTGCTCCTAGGACCCGATGTGTTGAGTCCTCCTGTCCGATAGAGCGGCGCTCCTAGGTCTGGATGTATTGAGTCCTCCTGGCCGATAGGGCGGCGCTCCTAGGTCTGGATGTATTGAGTCCTCCTGGCTGATAGGGCCGCGCTCCTAGGTCCCGATCTATTGAGTCCTCCTGTCCGATAGGGCGGCGCACCTAGGTCTTGATGTATTGAGTCCTCCTGGCTGATAGAGCAGCGCTCCTTGGTCTGGATGTATTGAGTCCTCCTGGCTGATAGGGCGGCGCTCCTATATCCCGATGTATTGAGTCCTCCTGTCCGATAGGGCGGCGCTCCTAGGTCCCGATGTATTAAGTCCTCCTGTCCGATAGGGCGGCGCTCCTTGGTCTGGATGTATTGAGTCCTCCTGGCCGATAGGGCAGCGCTCCTTGGTCTGGATGTATTGAGTCCTCCTGGCTGATAGGGCGTCGCTCCTAGGTCCCGATGTATTGAGTCCTCCTGTCCGATAGGGCGGCGCTCCTTGGTCTGGATGAATTGAGTCCTCTTGGCCAATAGGGCGGCGCTCCTTGGTCTGGATGTATTGAGTCCTCCTGGCTGATAGGGCGGCGCTCCTAGGTCCTGATGTATTGAGTCCTCCTGTCCGATAGGGCGGCGCTCCTAGGTCTGGATGTATTGATTCCTCCTGTCCGATAGGGAGGCGCTCCTAGGTCTGGATGTATTGTGTCCTCCTGGCCGATAGAGCGGCGCTCCTAGGTCTGGATGTATTGAGTCCTCTGGCCGATAGGTCAGCGATCCTAGGTCTGGATGTATCGAGTACTCCTGGCTGATAGATAAGCGCTCCTAGGTCTGGATGTATTGATCCCTCCTCGCCGATAGGGTGGCGCTCCTTGGTCTGGATGTATTGAGTCCTCATGGCCGATAGGGCGGCGCTCTTCGGTCTGAATGTATTTTGTCCTCCTGGCCGATAGTGCGGCGCTCCTTGGTCTGGATGTATCGAGTCCTCCTGGTCGATAGGGCGGCGCTCCTTGGTCTGGATGTATCGTGTCCTCCTGGCCGATAGAGCGGCGCGCCTTGGTGTGGATATATCGTGTCCTCCTGGCCGATAGGGCGGCGCTCCTAGGTCTGGATGTATTGAGTCCTCCTGGCCGATAGGGCGGCGCTCCTAGGCCTGGATGTATTGAGTCCTCCTGGCCGATAGAGCGGCGCTCCTTGGTCTGGATGTATCGAGTCCTCCTGGCCGATAGAGCGGCGCTCCTAGGTCCCGATGTATTGAGTCCTCCTGTCCGATAGGGCGGCGCTCCTAGGTCTGGATGTATTGATTCCTCCTGTCCGATAGGGAGGCGCTCCTAGGTCTGGATGTATTGTGTCCTCCTGGCCGATAGAGCGGCGCTCCTAGGTCTGGATGTATTGAGTCCTCTGGCCGATAGGTCAGCGATCCTAGGTCTGGATGTATCGAGTACTCCTGGCTGATAGATAAGCGCTCCTAGGTCTGGATGTATTGATCCCTCCTCGCCGATAGGGTGGCGCTCCTTGGTCTGGATGTATTGAGTCCTCATGGCCGATAGAGCGGCGCTCCTTGGTCTGGATGTATCGAGTCCTTCTGGCCGATAGGGCGGCGCTCCTTGGTCTAGATGTATTGTGTCCTCCTGGCCGATAGGGCAGTGCTCCTAGGTCTGGATGTATCGTGTCCTCCTGGCCGATAGAGCGGCGCTCCTTGGTGTGGATATATCGTGTCCTCCTGTCCGATAGGGCGGCGCTCTTCGGTCTGAATGTATTTTGTCCTCCTGGCCGATAGGGCAGTGCTCCTAGGTCTGGATGTATTGTGTCCTCCTGGCTGATAGGGCGTCGCTCCTAGGTCCCGATGTATTGAGTCCTCCTGTCCGATAGGGCGGCGCTCCTTGGTCTGGATGAATTGAGTCCTCCTGGCCAATAGGGCGGCGCTCCTTGGTATGGATGTATTGAGTCCTCCTGGCTGATAGGGCGGCGCTCCTAGTTCCCGATGTATTGAGTCCTCCTGTCCGATAGGGCGACGCTCCTAGGTCTGGATGTATTGATTCCTCCTGTCCGATAGGGAGGCGCTCCTAGGTCTGGATGTATTGTGTCCTCCTGGCCGATAGAGCGGCGCTCCTAGGTCTGGATGTATTGAGTCCTCTGGCCGATAGGTCAGCGATCCTAGGTCTGGATGTATCGAGTACTCCTGGCTGATAGATAAGCGCTCCTAGGTCTGGATGTATTAAGCCCTCCTCGCCGATAGGGTGGCGCTCCTTGGTCTGGATGTATTGAGTCCTCATGGCCGATAGGGCGGCGCTCTTCGGTCTGAATGTATTTTCTCCTCCTGGCCGATAGTGCGGCGCTCCTTGGTCTGGATGTATCGAGTCCTCCTGGCCGATAGGGCGGCGCTCCTTGGTCTGGATGTATCGTGTCCTCCTCGCCGATAGAGCGGCGCGCCTTGGTGTGGATATATCGTGTCCTCCTGGCCGATAGGGCGGCGCTCCTAGGTCTGGATGTATTGAGTCCTCCTGGCCGATAGGGCGGCGCTCCTAGGCCTGAATGTATTGAGTCCTCCTGGCCGATAGAGCGGCGCTCCTTGGTCTGGATGTATCGAGTCCTCCTGGCCGATAGAGCGGCGCTCCTAGGTCTGGATGTATTGAGTCCTTCTGGCCGATAGGGCGGCGCTCCTAGTTCTGGATGTATTGAGTCCTCCTGGCAGATAGAGCGGCGCTCCTAGGTCCGGATGTATTGAGTCCTCCTGGCCGATAGAGCGTCGCTCCTAGGTCCGGATGTATTGAGTCCTCCTGGCCGATAGGGCGGCTCTCCTAGGTTTGGATGTATTGAGTCCTTCTGGCTTATAGAGAGGCGCTCCTTGGTCTGGATGTATCGAGTCCTCCTGGACGATAGGGCGGCGCTCCTAGGTCTGGATGTATTGAGTCCTCCTGGCCGATAGGGCGGCGCTCCTTGGTCTGGTTGTATCGAGTCCTCCTGGCCGATAGTGCGGCGCTCCTAGGTCTGTATGTATTGAGTCCTCCTGGCCGATAGGGCGGTGCTCCTAGGTCTGGATGTATTGAGTCCTCCTGGCTGATAGGGCGTCGCTCCTAGGTCCCGATGTATTGAGTCCTCCTGTCCGATAGGGCGGCGCTCCTTGGTCTGGATGAATTGAGTCCTCCTGACCAATAGGGCGGCGCTCCTTGGTCTGGATGTATTGAGTCCTCCTGGCTGATAGGGCGGCTCTCCTAGGTCCCGATGTATTGAGTCCTCCTGTCCGATAGGGCGGCGATCCTAGGTCTGGATGTATTGATTCCACCTGTCCGATAGGGAGGCGCTCCTAGGTCTGGAGGTATTGTGTCCTCCTGGCCGATAGAGCGGCGCTCCTAGGTCTGGATGCATTGAGTCCTCTGGCCGATAGGGTGGCGCTCTTCGGTCTGAATGTATTCAGTCCTCCTGGCAGATAGGGCGGCGCTCCTAGGACCCGATGTATTGAGTCCTCCTGTCTGATAGAGAGGCGATCCTAGGTCTGGATGTATTGAGTCCTCCTGGCCGATAAGACGGCGCTCCTTGGTCTGGATGTATTGAGTCCTCCTGGCCGATAGGGCAGTGCTCCTAGGTCTGGATGTATTGAGTCCTCCTGGCAGATAGGGAGGAGCTCCTAGAACCCGATATATTGAGTCCTCCTGTCCGATAGAGCGGCGCTCCTAGGTCTGGATGTATTGAGTCCTCCTGGCTGATAGGGCGGCGCTCCTAGGTCCCGATCTATTGAGTCCTCCTGTCCGATAGGGCGGCGCACCTAGGTCTGGATGTATTGAGTCCTCCTGGCCGATAGGGCGGCGCTCCTTGGTCTGGATGTATTGAGTCCTCCTGGCTGATAGGGCGGCGCTCCTATATCCCGATGTATTGAGTCCTCCTGTCCGATAGGGCGGCGCTCCTAGGTCCCGATGTATTAAGTCCTCCTGTCCGATAGGGCGGCGCTCCTTGGTCTGGATGAATTGAGACCTCCTGGCCAATAGGGCGGCGCTCCTTGGTCTGGATGTATTGAGTCCTCCTGGCTGATAGGGCGGCGCTCCTAGGTCCCGATGTATTGAGTCCTCCTGTCCGATAGGGCGGCGCTCCTAGGTCTGGATGTATTGATTCCTCCTGTCCGATAGGGAGGCGCTCCTAGGTCTGGAAGTATTGTGTCCTCCTGGCCGATAGAGCGGCGCTCATAGGTCTGGATGTATTGAGTCCTCTGGCCGATAGGTCATCGCTCCTAGGTCTGGATGTATCGAGTACTCCTGGCTGATAGATAAGCGCTCCTAGGTCTGGATGTATTGAGTCCTCCTCGCCTATAG